>NW_027466195.1:5000-735000 GCF_046127955.1 Nelusetta ayraudi | reverse complement strand
GATTATTTTTCTTGAAAAGCCATCGATACATCCATTCACACAAATACCATATGGCTTCAGTTCATCATATGAGTCCAGGTGCCAGATGAAGTTGAGAAGTTTGAGAAGTAATTCCTCCGTCTGAGACGCCCCGCTTGCCTTAATGACACTCCTCTAGGATCCAGCTCCTTCAAAACCAAACGCACAGACTCTTTTCTCATACGCAGTCCATTTTCTCTGCATTTAGCATACATCCACCTGTACCCGTGAAGCTGCCCGGGGTAATGTAGCTGGTTGCTAATGGATTCAAACAGGATCGCCAGGTCGGAAGAAGCTTTGCGTGGCACGAGTCCCCTTGGAATGTACAGCTGCATCCCACTCTAGACTCATCAAACCCGACAAAGAAAACAAATCCTGAGTCACTAAATATTAAGAAGATGATTAAAAGGATTGGTATGTTTGATGTATGGAGGGATTTTCATCCATCCACTAAACAATTGACTTTTTACTCTCACCCTCATTCAGTTTACTCGAGGATCGATTATTTCTTTCTGTTCAGAACAAACAGACACAGGGTTTTAGATTGTAGAATTGGTGTTAGCGACATATCAGATCACTCAGGTGTATATGTGAAAATAAATGTAGGTGTCCCACACAAAAACACTATTTGGAGACTCAACACCTCCCTATTAAATGACACCCGATTTGAAGATTACATTAGGAAAGAAATGAAGGAATATACAGACCTTAACGGTAGCACCGTGACGTCACAGAGTATTTTATGGGATGCTGGAAAAGCAGTATTGCGTGGGAAGATTATAAGTTGGGCATCACAAAGGAAAAAAGAAAAACTTAAACACCTTAACGACTTGACAAGTAAATTAGACTCACTGGAACAGTAGCATGTAGAGACTAACGACCCCACCTTATTGGAACAAATAACCGTAGTAAAATCAGAACTAAATAAGAAACTGAACGACCAGGAGGAACTTACACTTAAGTATATCAAACAAACCCACTATGAAAATGGACCCCGTGCTAAAAAACTCTTAGCCTGGAGACTTAAAAAACAACAGTCTGGAAGATCCATATATAAAGTAAAGGACCCGGTCACCAACCAGATGTGTTATAAGCCAGAAGCAATACATAAGTCTTTTGAATCATACTTCAGGAATTTATACACTCAACCCGAATTAGCAGAAGCAGTAATAGTCAATCAATTTTTTGAAATCCCTAGACCTGCCATCTGTTGTCACAGAACAAAATAAGTGCTTAACTACAGAGATTACAAATGCAGAGGTCGACAAGGCAATTTCTAAACTGAAAACAAGCAAAGCAGCCGGGGGAGATGGACTACCAGCAGAATGGTATAAGACTTTTAGGGACTCTGTGACCCCACTGCTATTTATTAAATTGTTTTAACTATGTCTGAAAAGGTGGCGAGACCCCACCATCTTGGAAACAGGCCATATTATCTGTAATACTGAAACCAGGGAAAGATAGGACAGATTGCAGCTCATACAGACCTATCTCAGTTTTAAACACTGATTATAAAATTTTCACTTCAATTATTGTCAACACACTAGAAAATATTATCCCTAACCTAATTGACACGGACCAGACAGGTTTTGTTAAAACTAGACAAACACAAGACAATGTTAGGCGAGCTATACATCTGTTACATATAATGAGCAAAGGAAACACAATGTCCTTAGCAATTAGCTTTGACACAGAAAAAGCTTTTGACTCTGTTCTATGGGAATTTTTATACCTGGTCCTGCAACGTTTTGGCTTTAACAATACAGTTATAAAATGTTTAAAATTCACCTGTGGCCCGGATCAGAATAAATGGCAGTCTTTCAGGTACAATCCGTTTGGAGAGGGGTTGCTGACAGGGCTGCCCACTGAGCCCCATCTTGTTTGCTCTATTTATAGAGCTACTTGTTCAAAAGATTAGGGAAGACCCAGAAATCACGGGAATACTATTCAAGGGGAAAGAATATAAGACATGTTTATATGCAGATGACATCCTGGTGACTTTATCCGACCCGGATACCAGTCTCCCTAAATTAATGCCCTCCTTCGACCAATGTGGTTAATATTCGGGATACAAATTGAACATAGAGAAAACTCAAACTCTTACTTTGAATTACATACCTCAAGAAAACATACGTAAGTCCTTTAAATTTAAATGGAAAACCAGAATTTTGAAATACCTAGGTCTTCATATTCCCAAGACCCCCAAAGATTTATATAGTGTAAACTACGGTAGAATCACAACCAAAATTAAAAATGATCTGGACAGTTGGACTCCCCTAGTACTTGATTTTTACAACCAAATAGATACTTAAAAAATGGTTATTTTACCACAATTGTTATTTCTACTCCAATCGCTACCTGTAGAAATACCCAATAAGAAATTCAGTGAATGGAATCGGATCATTTCTAGATTCATATGGCAGAACAAGAAACCAAGGGTACGCTACAAAACATTACACTTAACAGGGAGGGATGTCACTCCCATGCTTGGAGGACTACTATAAAGCAGCACAACTGCAGTATATAGTCTACTGGTGCAGGGCGGGTTACGATGCAAAATGGAAGGAGCTAGAATTTGACCAACTAGATATCCCACTTCAATCTCTGCTGGGTGACAAAGCTTTCAAGACTATATACTCTAATAATCTATGTGATGTTATAAAAACTCCCCTAAATATTTGGTACAAAGAGATGAGCAAAGCGCACCTGGAAAAAAAATCTCGGTTATTAAGATGGGTCGAACATGATAGAGTATTCTTGTGTTATTCTTTATCTTGGTTTATATTGTATGATCACTAGTAGCACGTGTAAACTGTTAGAATCCTAGGCTAACATATACGCATCGTATTTCACTTTGTTTTATGGCCTGCCACTGATGTGCTCATCCTCTCCCTGTACAGGATATGAGCTGTGAAATCGGTCAACTATCGTATAGTCGTTGGTTTGTCTCTCTCTGTTCTCCTCCCTGTTCTTTCCTTATCTTATCCCCTCCCAGTCCTGTGTATAAGAGACCTTCTTCCTCCTTCCCACCTCGCACTCGCACTCCCATTTTACTGTGTTTTGTGCCTCGGAGCTCCGATCCCTTTTTTTATTGTTTGTTCATTAAATTACTTATTATCCCAGTATTCCTCTTCGCTCTTTTCCACAACAATTTGGCGTCACGAACAGGATTGCTGGAGACCCGTCAGTGGAACTCTGGGACGTTGAGGGCCCGGGACCAGGAACGGAGGAAACTCCTCGTTCCCCCTCTACCTCGAACCAAGCATTCAGAGATGAGAGGATCGGCGTCTAAGAGTGGATCTGATCGGCTTCACGTCTATCCAAGCGAACCTGGAAAGGAAGTGCTGATTCAGAGATCGGGTGAGAAGTAATTGTTCTTGTCTCAGACATATCAGTGACCAGTGGGTTGTTTTCCTTGTCGTCTACGAACGGTCCCGGGGCAGGACGGAGCGCATACGTTAACCGTGCCTGTCAGGTCGGTGTTGATTCTGAATCAACACTGAAATTCCCACTCCACAAGTGAGCCGGAAGCTTCTGGTAGGTAAACTACCAGAGGGGTGAGTTTTTTCTCCACCTTTTTGCTCCAGAGTAAGAAAAAGGGGTGCACGGGGACGCCTGTGTATTTTCTGACTTGGAATTTTGTGAAAACTTAGTGAAAAGTCAGAGTAATAAGTCTAACTAGACAGTGCTGGGGAAGAACCAGAGCAAAGTGGCTGCTGCTGTTCCCCAGGGGGGACCAATTGTGGACGACATGAGGAAAAAATATGGTCCAGATTGTCTTGACATGTTGGGAATTTGGGTTGAAAAGTATGATTTCCCAGCAGGGGGATCACTGAGTTTGGAGGAATTGAGAAACCTCCGGGATAAATTGAAGATAGCAGAGGGAAAGGTTACAAAAAAGAAAAAAACAAACAAATATGCAATTCAGATCATCAAAGATCATGAAAGGTGTTTTTCATTTTGGAAAACTGAAGCAGAAGTCAGGGACAGGAAACAAGTAAAAAAAACAAAAACAAACGTGTGAACAGCGCTGGGCGCTGGAGCACAGGGGTGACAGAGATAACGGCAGAGGGTGCACACACTCACACACACTCCCAGGAGGAGGGAGAAAAGGAGCCGCTCACACACGAGCATTCAAATGCACCAAATCGTCTGTATCCTTCTCTTACAGGCCCGAAGGACCCTCTCCTGGACATGCCTGTCTTCCCTCCTCCCGCCTGCCCTCATCCAACGCTACCACCGTACAACCCTGCGCACTCCAGCACCAACGCCGCAGCGTCGCCACGTTCATCAGGACTGCCGTCAACCAAACGGCCAGCCTCATCACTGCTTTCAGACAAGGGCTGCTCCCCCAGATCGCCAAAGCAGTTAACACAAGCTGCTGCGTGGGGATTGAAGATGCCCGGCTGACAGAGGTCCGACGTCATGCAGTGCACGCTGAGAGGCTTCTGCAGGAGGCCAGCGATGCAGAGGACAAGAAGATAAAGCGTGCCTCCCTCACCATGATGAAGCTCCTCAGTGACACGGCGAGACGGCCCTACAGGAACAACGACAACCGACGAAGGGCGACTAGCGGAGACAGAGGCGAAAAGGGGGCGTGCCACATCTGCGGCCGAATGGGTCACTGGGCCAGAGAATGCCCTGACAAAGGAAGACACCGCGGGCAGAACCATGCCCACCGCAGCCAAGAGAGTGATCGCGAGGGCCGGAAAAGAGGATCCAACTCAGAGCAGCTGAGGGGGGAGAGTGGAGTGCGGGACACGGCATGGACCCGGCGAGACGGACCCCCGGCCTACAGCGTCTTCGCAGGGAAGTGATGCACACACACACATGCAACACGCTTCTTGCAATGAAGAAATGCTTGCTGTCCCCTCTAACTTCCCTTTCCCCTGCAGACACGTACACTGATTCATATTCTGATGTTGATTATTCGGAAACGTATACTGATTTACATGTTGATGATGATTTTTCTTCTGACAATGATTTAGGTTCGACTGATTGCTCTCAGCCTGACGGTGAGACATGCATTGACACTGACACAGAGTTCGAGGTTGATTTACGTGACCAAATTTTGAGCACCATTGACAGGTTTAGAGCGTCGTCACGTGCCGCCTCCTCCCACATACACGTTGTATAAAGAAGCTGCTTTTGAGAAACTGCCGCGGGTCACTTTTAGAATCATGGGTAAAAATATCACGTTCCTAGCCGATAGCGGAGCAACATTGTCGTTCCTTCGTGTAGAAGAACTTCCCCAGTGTAAAAAAAAAAAGTGGGAGATATGTTTATTCTGTCGGAGCAGCTGGAACGAAGAAGAGAGAGCCTCTCACCACTCCACTTACTTGTATTGACTACGGCGACGAGACATGCACATCACAAAACCAAATTAAACACAGCTTTGTATTGTCAGAAGTGTGTCCGATGAATTTGTTGGGAAGAGATTTGCTTCTAGCCATGGGCATGAATCTCATCTCCACCCCCGACGGGTTGATTGTTGCCAGGTCGTTATCTTCCTCGACCTTGGCTATCAGTGGTTGCTTCCCCTCGAGGCCCCAGAAGAATTGATAGTGGCGGCTAACGATAAGGTGCCGGGTGATGCTCACTTCATGAAAGCTCCCAATTTGCACTGCACAGCCAGTGCAACTCGTGAAAGAAAGAGTGTGTTTGAGAGTCAGTTTTTTTTTTTTTTTTTTTTTTCCCAAGCGTGAATGATGACCTCTTTGTTTCTCCGTTGTTTTTGGGCCCCCAACGATGCGTTGCCTCTGTTTCACTTACACCAGAGCAGAGTGCATTTCTTTTTTTTCTGTCCGTGGGTCTACCCCACACATTTCACTTTCCAAGAGTCCAGGCGATGAGTGGAAGGAGCTAGGTCCGTTTTTGACGAAATGCCTGTCGACCAAAGACTGGCACCGAAAGGAGCGGGGACAATTTTACTCCCCCACCCTGAATGTGCATAAGACTGATTTTCCACTGGAAACACAGGCTCTTCGCTGTCTGCACCTGACAGAGACACGTGACAGCGAGCGCCACAACACGAGTTTTGCATGTTTCACTGACACATCGCAGCTGCCCGAGGAACTGAGTGAGGTTCCCTCCTCACTGTGGGCTGCTCACAAATACGATGTGGGACTGATCAAAGGTGCCGAACCGGTGAAGATCACACCCAAAAGTGATATTCGGCCCAACCAGCCGCAATATCCTCTGAAGCCAGAAGCTGTTGAAGGGATCACTCCTGTTTTTGATTCTCTTCTCGAAGCAGGTGTCATTGTCCCATGCCCCGACTCGCCAGTGCGCACGCCCATGTTCCCTGTAAAAAAGGCCAGAGTTCCTCCTCAACGTGATGACTGGAGGTTTGTTCAACATTTGAGAGCAGTTAACGCTGCTGTCCACGCCAGGGCACCGAACGTGCCCAACCCACACACGACTGCATAGCAGAGCTAGACACAATTTTCTCCCCCCGACCTGACCTGACCTGACGAACCCCTTGCTAATGCTGATTTTGTTTTCTACGCAGATGGTTCAGCATTCCGGGACGACAAAGGCGCCAACAGAGTTGGTGACGCAGTTGTCTCCGACTCGGAGGTCATCTGCTCTGACTCCCTTCCATGTCACCTCTCAGCACAAGGGGCAGAGCTGGTTGCGCTAACTGAAGCGTGTAAATTTGCAGAGGGCAAGTCTGTCACAATCTACACAGACTCCCGTTATGCGTTTGGTGTCGTTCATGACTTTGGGGCACTGTGGAAATGCAGGGACTTCCTCAAGTCAGACGTCTGCCAAAACATTTATTTTCACATTTCGCTAAATTGACGCACGGTTTAGACCATGTGTCAAAAGGGGGGATGTTGGAATTAATTAATCAATTTTGGTTCACTAGAGGTTTTTCATTCGTAGCACAGAAGCATTGTGAAGCGTGTTTAATTTGCCAGTGGAGTTGTTACAACACCTCAGTTATTGCTTTTGTCACTTCGATCTCCAGCTGTGTATCGGGGAGCCCCTTCACATTTAGGCCATCCATGTTCAGCACAAACTCTTCTCACATTTCTTGCAGAGGAACCTCTTGTCCTGCCACTTTCCAGCGATGTCCGCTCAGAAACTTGTGAGGATGCCTTGCCTTGTCTTGCCATGTGAAAAATGATTTCTGAGTAGGGTTCCAGAGACATTTCCAATGAACAATTAGCTTTTCTCCTACAACCAGTGAGCAAATCTGCAGCGCTCTGCCTGAGTCAACACGAGCCTCTAACTTGCTGATCTCGTACCTCCGTCCAAAGACCAGGGTAAAACGCACTGTTTTTTGTCTTTGTGTTTCAGTGATTTTATTTTTTGTTCTTCAAACTATAAAAATAGAATCAAGCCATTTTCAAATTTTCTTGTATTTAATATCACACAGTTAAAAGGAAAAATGTCTCATATTTCATATTTGTTTTTTTTTCATTGTAAAACGAAAAACAAATTAGCGTCCGTTTTTGGTTTTTCAATCCAATGACCAAAACATACTCGGACCATAATGGACTTATTGGTGATTTTATTTATGAGTCAAATAATGCAGCCACGTTCTTAAAATGAAAAAGCATTTCTGCTGTTGCTTTTTCATTTGGATTATGGTAACTGTCTGCTTCCACACTCCAGTGGTTCTGCACATTAGTATAAATAGAGTGATTCTCTATCATGACATCACAGGACGGCGGCACACTGACTCATTCCATGAACCTGGACACTGATGATCCAGACTTTGGACCAGATGAGCCAACAGGCCACAGTGGAAACGGGTCAGAACATGGGACTGGCTGCTGAAAGTATACAGGTAGGTGGCGCTGTCATCCCAAGTTGTGTGGTGTGGAGGATCGGGGCCAAAGTTCCAGATGCTCACAGATGTGACTGTGGATTCAGGAGGAGTGTTTGAAGGCTGGACTCCCAACAGTGATTGGCTGCTGAGGACCTCTCAATCACAATCAGGTTTTTTAGTGGCTGTGAGATTGAAAGTGAGATTGCATTGTCCAGGGAGGAGGACAGCAGTCAGTCATGTTTCACCTCCAGTCAACACGCAGTGGTTCACATGAAGGTCCAAGAGGCCTACAGACCTACACAGAGTCTGGATGTGGCAGCACAGTGGCATCATTGTCTTTGTTGTGTTGTTTGGTCATTGTGATCCAATGTAATGTGAGAGAAGGACGAGTGCAGTTCTATTGGAGTGAGTTTCTTACAAATACAGATCGCACGATTTCTATCCCAATTGTTAAGTGGGAAAGAGACCTGTCTCTCCAGCCTCACTCTAATTTCTGGAGAACAATCTGCCTGAACACCTTTTCACTGATAAAACAACCTATTCTACAATTAATACATTTTAAAGTACTCCACAGGATCCACTACACTGGACAGCGGATGTTTCAGATGGGCATGACCGCCTCTCAGACCTGCTCACACTGCACAGTTAATGTCCCAGATAATTACCTACACGCTGTATGGCATTGCCCACCAGTAAATAAATTCTGGCACGTAGTATGCAATGATCTATCAGCACAGGTTGGTTACAACATCACAGCCACTCCTCCTTTTTGTCTCTTAGGGGACCTCAGTGATATCAAATCAGATAAGGCAGCATCTCGCATGCTGATCACCTCCTTATCTATCGCTAAGAAAACAATCCTCACAAACTGGAAAACAAAACAACACCTGCACATTGCACAATATAGGAACTTATTGTTAGACCACACCTCCTTGGTAGGAATGTCTGCTTCATCCTATAACTAACTAGTAATCAATCAATAGCTGAGGCTGCTGGTTGATGTGGGCAGCGGTGGTCGTGCTGCCGCGGGCCGGGTGCGGTCTGGGGGGGGGGGGGTTTGGGCGTGGGGGGTTCGGCTGCTTTGCGGGTTGGTGGGGGGTCGGGGATTGGGTGCCCCGGCGGGGGATGTCTACCACGCGGGGGGCTGGGCCTGGTGGTTGGTGGGTGGTGCTCCGGGGGTGGTGCTCCGGGGGGGGTCCCTGGCTCTGGTCTGGGGGCCCCCTTGTTGGTGGGAGGGCTGGTCCGTCCCTGTGTCTGGGGACTGGCGCTGGATCGTACGCGGTGGGGTCGCATGCCTGGGGTGGGGCTGCGCGTTCGCCGGCTACCGCTCCTGTGTGCCCGGGTGCGGTGGGGGGTGGGCCCCCTTTGGCTCCTGGATCCCTGTGGTGTCCCCGGCCCCGATGTCGCTGAGGGGGCGCCCTGCCCGGGAGTCCCCCCTGGTCACATAATAGGTGTTTTTTTTGTTTTGTTTTTTTTTCCCTAAATTTTTAATTAATTTATTTATTTTCTTCTGTTTCGGCGGATTTGTGTCTTGGGTGGTCGCTGCCCGGCCTTCTGGCCTTAAGACCCTCTCCAATCTTAATAGCATTATAGACACTTAGGGCTTGGGGGGGTGGTTCGTGCACTGCGGCCACCGCCCTGCTCAGCAGCAGTGTGGTTGCCCCAGGGCCTTACCACCCTTCCATTTTAAACGCACCATAGTTCAACACACCAGCGAAGTGCACATATACACACACTGACACCCCTACACACAGTGGGGTCGGCCTGCTAGCGGGGGCGGGATCCGGCATCTTTCCCACCCTGGATGGGCCCTGTGCGGTCCGGTGCCCCTGGGGTGCGAGACCGGCTGGGCCTATGGGGACCTCGCGGAGTCCCCCTTCCTCCAATCCTGGGACCGGGCCGCTGCCCGGGTGGTCCCCCTGCGCCGCTCGGGGGCGGCTGGGCGGCGACGACCCGAGACACGGGGGTCTGACAGTGGTGGGTGGTCGATGCGCCATACTGGGTCCGTAGTGGGGGGGGCCTCTGGGTGCCCGGGCCTGCTTTGGGTACCGATCCTCCTGGTGGGTGAAGGGGCTGGGTCCTGTCATGGGGATGAGTCCGGTCTCGCTTGCCCTGTGGGGCCCCCGTCCGGAGAAAATCAGTGTGTAGTTCAAACTTTGTGCGTCTTTGTGTTCAGTTTTTCTGCTGTAGTTGTGCTTTTCTTTTCATTCCAGATGAATTCCACTCAATTTCCTTTTCAAACCTTGTAGGTGTTGAGTGAGCTGCAGCGCCCCCTGGCTGCAAGCTTCATACTGTGACTCTGCCGACCGAGGTAAAAAACCAACAAACTCTGACACTTTGCTGAGGACCTCCTGGAGGAGCTGAAGGTGCAGAACCTTCTCAGGCCTCTCTGAGGAGGAACTTGCGGCTGTCGGTCC
The DNA here is from genome assembly GCF_046127955.1 of Nelusetta ayraudi. Taxonomy (NCBI): domain Eukaryota; kingdom Metazoa; phylum Chordata; class Actinopteri; order Tetraodontiformes; family Monacanthidae; genus Nelusetta; species Nelusetta ayraudi. The sequence goes on along the minus strand of NW_027466195.1, from coordinate 724,785 downwards.
TCTGCTGCCCCCTGCTGGTCACACAGGCCTCTTCCACCGCCGTTCGTCTGTTCAGCACATATTAAATTTTTTATAAACGTCACTGATGAGACGATTTTATGATTCCTGCAGTTAAAATTTTTTTAATTCCAAATCTGCAAAGACCTTCTGATCAATGAAGACAGAGTTGATTAAAATGATTTCAAAATTGACCCGTTTGAGAAAAGCTGCACTGTGGCATTGTTTGCATGTTGTTTTAGCTCTCAGTGGCTTCATTTCGCATTTTTCTTAAAAGCTTCGTTTAGTGGTCCATTGTGGTCAATGGGACACTGAACATCCGCTTTGTGTGCCCGAGTTTTAAGAGGATCAGGTGCGGATATTTTAGCATTTAAATTATTATGGCTTATTAGCATAGGTACGTGTTACCTCACCTGTCCGTTCTTTTTACAGTGCTTCCTGAACACCTCACCGGCACACTACAGCCGCCTGCTAGCACAAAGCTGCGCAGAGCCTCCTCGTTGTTCTCCTCACCTGGAGGACGCTTGGTGATCAAGACCTGTGGCCCAAAACTCGGTCCTATAAGATAAGTGCAGGAACACTGCTGCTTCGCCCTCACTTGATTGTGCTAGTCGCCCCGTACAGACGGTCGACGGTGCATGTTGCTTCCGTCCCGCCTTGGTTTTACTTGTTGTTTTTCCTCGTTTGCTTACGTCGCCACTGCTGACCCTCAGACAGCAGACGTTACACTATCAAGTCGCCGGTCCAGCTACAGTGGTGTGTGTGTGTGTGTGTGTGTGTGTGTGTGTGTGTGTGTAATTGCATTGTTTGTTTGTTTTTCTTGCTATTTCAGTACATGTGACAGATTTTAGGGAACTTTTAGTAACCAACTGTTTATCTTTTCTTTTGTAGTCGCTGAGAGCTGCTGGTGGTGGCGGTGTCCCGGGTGGTGGGCCACTTCGAGTGCTGTGACCCGGGATTGTGGTTGTTTTCTTCTTCTTTTTTTGCACTTCACTTTCTTTGCAGGTGTGTCACGTGTGAGTGGGGTGTTCCTTGTTTTCTTTGGTTCCTCCCCCGTTTGGCCCCCTCATCGGTAAGCCTCAGTTTCTACACCAAGAATAAGGAGCTCAGTAGCTCTGTTTTAAGTGTTGGTCTGTTTGTTCCTTTTATTTTTAAATGTTGAATAAAAGTTAGTTTGATATTTTAAACATTCTGAACCACGTCTCCTACTCCTTCCTCGTAGAACTTACCTGTGTGCCTAATTATTACTTTTGTGTTTAGTAGAACTCCCTGGGTGGAATTCCCAGGGTGGCGTTGTCGGTTCCTTTTCATTTTGTTAAATTCCCAATATTAAATCTTGCTTTATCAGATAGCCATAACCACTCTCATCGCCACAGGATATTTGAGTCAACTGAGTCAAACTGTCATGTCTACTTCCCAGTCTCAATAAACATGTTCACTACTGCTTTGTGCGAGCTTCTTAAATGGAGGTTTGTCTGGGTTTTTCCCTTTTTAGAAGCAAGCCACATATTTTGTGTCTTTCCACCACAAGACATTGGCTTTTGTCACTCTCTTTGTCGTATTGGGAAAAAGTGGCATATCGGACTTTCCCGCCGCGAGTCGCTCGTCAACATACTGCTGTGAAAGAGGGGTGATGTCACAGAACGCGAGGTGCATTTAGGTGCTACTGCGTAAAACTAAAAGATTTTCCTGGGCAAATATTCATTTGACAGACGTAAACGAAGTGAAATATGACTTCAATTTAAGTTTGTTTTAGTTTGTTTTTATAAACACACAAAAAAGTTTGAGTTAGTTATCGTTTTTGAAAAAAGTTCTTGACTTCTACTTTAGAGATATTGATGACGAGTTGTTGTATATAAACGGTGTGACTATGTGGTTCGGCAAGCGGTGGTGCTGTCTGTACATAGCTTAGCAAACGGATAGCGCTAGCACCCCCTTTCAATGCCAGAGTGAAAAGATCCATACGGAGTGTTATGACCCACGGGTGGGTCTAGGTGCCTCTATCTTTGTGTCTGTGTGTGTGTGTGTGTATGTGTGAGAGAGAGTGGATGACGCCTTGCAGGTGCGGTCCTGGATGTCGTGCTGATTGGACGCGCCACGGCTGAGAAGGAGGAGCAGTCGAGCCAGCCTGACGGTCGTCCCTCCTCCGCTCCCAACTCTGCAGTTAGTCACTTCTGAAATGGTGTTAGAGCACGCAGCCGTAGGTAGTGATGGCCGATCGAGGCTTTGTTGAAGCTTCGACACTTGTTTCAAAAAATGGTTCATTACTCGAGGCTTCAATGACACAGTGCTCGAGGAGGTCATCTAGTGCTCAATAAAATGAAGTGCAATGGAAACGTGTTCATTGTTTCATAGGTTGTTTGGGATTTGATTCGCCATGCATTCTTGTTGGACAACACTACATGCTTGTATGGTTCAATGCTGATACAATAAAATAAAAATGAAAAATAAAGACAATGTCTCTTTTTTGGCACGACTGATTGTAGTAGACTATAGCTCTTATACTGAGCCTCACAGTTTGTGCAATGAATTATATTATATCCTAAAACAAGACTAAATAGCCCATAGTTTAAAAATATGTTCAATAGTAAGTGTTCAGTGCGTCAGATGTCAAATGTGATCTATTTAAAATGTAGAATAGATGAGCTAAATAACACATATATAATACACATTGATGGGAATTGAACCATCGCCTCAGTCTTGCAAGTCCAAGATTGTCATAATGTACCACAAACCCAAATCACACTCCCTTTTTTTCATCTAAGCTGTTTGAGTAGCGTTAGCACACCGTGGTTCCTCATCAACTACAGGCCTACACTTCAAATAATTATGAGAAAAATCCAACGTAAAGAGAGCACTTCCATTAGGAAATAGTCAACATGAAATTTCGTCCTCTACTGACACCTGCTGGTCAAATTGAATAGTTGCAAATATATGTCATCTAATTCTAATCCTAAACAATATGGCCATTCCAAGTGAAGTATTAAGACAATTAATCAGGTTTGTACTGCTTGATTGAACACATTCATCCCGTTCCAGTGCACTAAAACCCACTTCCCTTCAGGACCGTGTCAGCGAAGCCAAAACTTCCTTGAGTGACGCTGTTTCCCAGCATGCAATGCGAGCTAGCGATTCACAATACTATTTCATCACAAACATGGATGTAAAAAATAAAAAGGGAAAAAGGGAAAAATGAAACTTCAGGAACAGCAACCATTGCAATACAAGCAGAACTGGGCCGAAGTTTTATATTATGTACACCATAATACAGCCTTCTGGTGGACAAGCCATACTATTTAAGCCGTGTCTTCCTATGGTACTTCCGTGGGTGGAAGCTCGTCGTAGAGGTCACGTGCTGGTTGCGAGTCACTCCACCGATCACCTCGGGGCCCTTGCAGGGCATCTGATTCAAGTGAGTATATAGGAAATATGGTTCAATGTATTCAGTCGTAACAAGAGAAGCTTGCTGGCGGAAATAATGCACTACAAGTGAATGTCACACTTTTTTTTTTGTTTTGTATGAGCATTTAAAAAAAACAACAACATACTAATAATATGGATTTTGACCATGTATGTTTTGGAGTTCAATGAAAGAGGTTAATATATATATATATATATATATATATATATATATATACATATAGTCAGCTGCTTTCAGTTGACATATTAAATCTATTATGATATGGAACGATAGTTCATAATGTACGTGTTACTTGCTTTGCAGATAAGGTGTACCCTATTTCTTGTGCTCCTGGTTATTTTAAAAGGCAGACAAGAACATTGTTTGCTGTTGGAGGGCTACAACAACACTTCGATGCTACGCTTTGTGCCGTCGCTACGGACCCCAAAATCTCGTTCTTGTTGGATTCGGGTTCTGCGCAGACTGGTGGGAGAGTTTGTGTACAGGTTTTGCAAAGGAACGGTGTCTTCAGTTATACACACGCTCATTAAAGTGCCGACCGTGGAGGAAGCTGGTGCCGCTGCACGCCGTTTCCAGCAGAATAACAGCGAAATTTCCAAAATAAAAACAAATCAGGAAAACATGTCTTTGCTGTGCTTTTATTTACAAAGTTAAAATTCTTCTAACTTATAAAAAATGTGAACGAAAAGGTAGAAATATAAATACGAAGGAATACGTATTTGTTCAAGGGTGCGCAAAGCCGGAGCCCTGCATTTGCTGCGCTACCCTTTTTAAAAAGGTCTCCGTTGCGCGTTATTTTAATATGTCCATCTATTTTAGAAGAGAATGCATCGCCCCGGTCTCATCCTCTCTCCAAATGTCTGTTTTGTTAGACGCGCGGCTCGTGCCATTCATTTCAATGGAAGCGGAAGCGCCACGAAGCGGAAGCGCCACGAAGCGGAGCGCCGACGAATTTCGCGAGCGAGGCTCCAACTGGTTCACACCAGACGCGAACAGCTCCGCGATGGTCGACAAGCGCTTCTGCTCAGCTGCAGTCTTTTTTTCACTCCCACTTGAGCTTCTTTTTTTTTTCTTTAAAAAAAATTAGATAAAAAAAATCATTTTCATCATCGCCCCCCCTCGCCCCGTAGCCAGCCTGCTCCGTAGCTTACTTTTGTGTGTGTGTGTGTGTGTGTGTGTGTGTGTGTGTGTGTGTGTGTGTGTGTAAATAAATAGAAACACGCACTCAGGTGTCCATCTCAAGACAAGACCTCTTTCATAATGATCATTGACCGGCATCTCTAGGATCAAACAGACGTATTTTGATCAAGTCTTCCTCTGTGTGTGTGTGTGTGTGTGTGTGTGTGTGTGTGTTTGTGTGTGTGTGTGTGTGTGTGTGTGTGTGTGTGTGTGTGTGTGTGTGTGTGTGTTTAATCTCTCTCGCACTCTGATATAATGTACTGACAAATATAACATACAAATATGATATATGATCGAATTTGTCATTCGGTTTTTATTTTGAAATTAGTTTATTTTGAAAATTCACCGGATTTTCTCGTTTTTATTGAGCGACTTCCTGTACTGTAGACGAGGATCGCTCGCGGCTCGCGCACGAAATAGAGCAGACGCCGAAACAACAAATGCATGCCGCGAGCCGCGCGCCTGTTCGCGTCTACTGTGAACCACCACATTGATTAACGTGGGCGCCGAATGGAAGCGTTCGGCGGCGCTTCACTTCCACGTCCAGTGAACTGACGTTAAATGCATGGCGCGATCCGCGAGGGGAGCCGCGCGCCTGTTCGCGTCTGGTGTGAACTACTACATTGATTAACATGGGCGCCGAATGGAAGCGCTCGGCGGCGCTTCGCGGCGTTTCGTGGCGCTTCCGCGTCCAGTGTGAACCGGGCGTTACTCGCTCGGAAAAATGTGTCGCCTGAGCCTCTGCCCCCTCCGTGCCCATTGGCGGAGGGACGGCTCATTGAAAAAAAAAAAAAAAAAAAAATCGGTGTTCCTTCGGCGCGCCTGGGAAACTCTGAAATTATGAATAACTTAAGCTTGTTTTTGTCCCATTTGCCTGCATCAGCCCGTCATGATATTGTTAAATTAATTGAGAGCCACCCACTATTGTTTTCTGACCACCCCCGCCGTACGTCAGTTTTGCACCATGACATAGAAGTAGAGGGACATGCCACAACTAAGCAGCACGCACACAGAGTCATTATTGGGAAGTTAAGAAAGAAGCTTTGGCTCTCCTTCTGACAGTGCCCATCTTGATGTTCATTTGGGGTCAGGTTTTTACAGACTATAATGCCCTCGTAGATGCGGTGGTCTCTGCCCCTGCAAGACTTCAATCTCCAGATTTGCCACAGGAAGGGGGGTTGATAATGTTTTGGCAGGTGCATTATGACGTGGGCTAGCTGCGGAATTCTTATTTCGGGGGAACTGAGGTTTTTCTTGTTTAGTTTTGTTTGTAGGTATGTTAATAGGGTTTAGTTTTGAAGGGAGGGGGTGATATGACCCACAGGTGGGTCTAGATGCCTCTATGTTTGTGTGTGTGTGTGTGTGTGTGTGTGTGTGTGTGAGTGAGAGTGGATGACGCCTTGCAGGTGCGGTCCTGGATGTCGGCTGCTGATTGGACGCACCACGGCTGAGAAGGAGGAGCAGTCGAGCCAGCCTGACGGTCATCCCTCCTCCGACCTCTCAATCACAATCAGGTTTTTTAGTGGCTGTGAGATTGAAAGTGAGTGAACATCATTAAATAAAGAGATCCTGCAGGGTCCCAATTTGACAAGTACACTGCTAGGTTTGCTGCTTCGTTTTCGCCAAGGCCCTGTAGCATTCATGACTGACATTGAGGGAACGTTTCATCAAGTAAGAGTTTCCAACCAGGATGTAAACTTCTTACGCTTCCTCTGGTGGCCAGATGGGGACATTACAAAGGACCTACAAGAGCACAGGATGCTGGTCCACATCTTTGGGGCAGTGTCATCCCCAAGCTGTGCTTCATTCGACGACAATCAGCATGACTTCCCAGCCGAGGTTATAAACACTGTTGGTCAAAATTTCTACGTGGATGATTGTCTAAAGGCCGTCAGCACGGTGGAACAAGCAATACATGTGTACCAGCAGCTAACAGACCTGTGCGGTAGAGGTGGATTTAAGCTCAATAAGTGGGTGAGCAATCATCGCTCGGTGCTGGCCGCCATTCCTGAAGAGCAGAGAGCTAAAGAGGTAAAAACACTTAACCTTGACAGAGACCAGCTCCCTATGGAGAGGGCCCTTGGAGCTCAGTGGGATGTACAGCAAGATACATTCACATTCAGCATCAGAACCAAGCTGGGATGGGATGAGGAAATCCCTCAGGTCATGGTACATCCCATATATAGTTTTTCAAGCGCCAAACTACAACAAAGGAACTCATCTATAACAAAACTACAACCTTGTAAGGGCAAAACCTACTTGTTTTAATTCTGATTAATAAACTAAAGCTTATTCGATTATCATTATGTTGTTTTTTTTAAACGCTCATACAAAACAAAAAAAGTGGAGGGAGAGTAGTCTGAATCGGGTTCTGGAGCATTGCTCCACCTCATCCACCGCACTCATTAGCGTCACATCCACTTGTAGTGCATAATTTCCGCCAACAAGCTTCTCCTGTTCCGACTGCACATGTTGACCCATATTTTCTGTTCACTCGCTCACCCGTATCAGGTGATACCCTGCAAGGGTAACCATTGGCTCTTGTCTTAGACCTTCCCCGAGGTGGTTGGTGGGGTGACCCACCCAGCACGTGACCTCTACGATGAGCTCCCACCCACTAAAGTGCCATAGGAGGACACGGATTAAATAGTATGGCTTGTCCACCAGAAGGCTGTATTTTGGTGTACATAATATAAAACTTCTGCCCAGTTCTGCTTGTATTGCAATGGTTGGTGTTCCTGAAGTTTCATTTTTCGTCCCTTTTTATTTTTTACATTCATGTTTGTGATGAAATAGTATTGTGAATCGCTAGCTCGCATTGCATGCTGGGAAACAGCGTCACTCAAGGAAGTTTTGGCTTCGCTGACACGGTCCTGAAGGGAAGTGGGTTTTAGTGCACTGGAACGGGATGAATGTGTTCAATCAAGCAGTACAAACCTGATTAATTGTCTTAATACTTCACTTGGAATGGCCATATTGTTTAGGATTAGAATTAGATGACATATATTTGCAACTATTAAATTTGACCAGCAGGTGTCAGTAGAAGATTTGAAGAAATTTCATGTTGACTATTTCCTAATGGAAGTGCTCTCTTTACGTTGGATTTTTCTCATAATTATTTGAAGTGTAGGCCTGTATCTGCACACAATTTGGAATTCGTCCCAGCGCCCTGAGCTGTAAATTTGGACGGTGTAAAATGAAAATGGCCATCTGCAGCAGAATGAACGTGAGATTGCATTGTCCAGGTAGGAGGACAGCAGTCAGTCATGTTTCACCTCCAGTCAACACGCAGTGGTTCACATGAAGGTCCAAGAGGCCTACAGACCTACACTGAGTCAGGACGTGGCAGTACAGTTGGATCATTGTCTTTGTTGTGTTGTTTGGTCATTGTGATCCAATGTAATGTGAGAGAAGGACGAGTGCAGTTATATTGGAGTGAGTTATTTAGAGTGTAATAGAAGTTATAATGCAGAGTCTGTTTTTATGAAATGTTCTATCACCTGGCATCCATCCATCCATCCATCCATCCATCCATCTTCTACTGCCGTATCCGGAGTCAGGTCTCGGGGGCAGCAGCCTCAGCAGAGACCCCCAGACTTCCCTGGACCCAGTCACCTCCTCCAGCTCCTCCAGTGGGACCCCAAGGCTTCCCAGTCCAGCCCAGAGACCTGGTCAGCACCACTCTGACTCCCTGAGTCCCTGCTGCTCAGGTGAGGCTTCAAAGATCTGGCTGCACCTGATTGGACGGTCGTGGAGGATCTCCTTGGTCTTCTTGGTCTTCTTGGTCTCCAGCTGTTTGACCTCATGCTCTCTGTTGACCTCCTCACTCAGTCCCTCAGTGATGTAGAGCTCAGTGTAGATGCTGTTGAGGAGAGTATGACTTCCTGCTTCTTCACCTTCAGTCACACGTTCACATCTCCTCTCCAGACTGATCTTCTGCTGCTGTAGAAGCTCCTGCAGACCACCAACCTCTGGAGCTGAGAGAAGGTTGGAGAAGAAAACATCAGTGTGACAGTGTGAGCATCATTTTCTGTCCACGACTTGAAGCTGAAAGCATCCAAACTCCATTTTTCAGCTGATGTGGTGAAGCTGCTGTTGTCTGACTGTTTGCTCTAAATGTCCTCCAGTGGATCTTCTCACTAGAGGTCCTGACCACGGTTATAATAGTTAACGAAAACGAACAAAATAACGAAAACTTCAATTGAAAAAAACAATTGTCACGTTCCCAGGGGTTAGGATTTTGGTACCTGCCTCGTTGGGGTTTTGAAGCGAGCAGAGCTGAGACCATAAGGGTGACGTAGCAACGTTCAGGACACTGATTGGCCAAAGGCAGTCTTTCACGAAAGTCCAAAACCGCCATTTTTAAATGCCTCGCGTGTGGATTTTTACATTAACACGTGTTAAGAACTGAAAAGCTTATGAAACTGTACCATGGGTGAACAAAGAACTACAGACGTTTCTGTTCTCTGTGGCCGAAGAAAAAGCACAATGCAGACAGTTGTGCAGAAAGTTTAGTGTTAGCTAAAATATCGGGCACACAGACGTACTTATTATGTATACATTTCTTTCCATTGTAACAGGTCACTACAAGATCTGCAATCCATTACCTAGAATTGGTTTTCCTTAAACTGATGTACAGGATTACTAATCTGACTTTGATGGGCAAATTTGACAGCAGAATACAATTATGAAGCACTAAAACACAGGACCACAAAAAAAAAAATTAAATGCATGATGAAATAATGATATGCTTTGTTAAATGAAATAAAATGGCATTTTCAACTAAGTAATAAAATAGTCGGTGGTGCAGTGGTTAGCGCTGCCGCCTCACAGCAAGAAGGTCGTGGGTTCGATTCCGGGGCCTGGACCTGGGACCTTTCTGTGTGGAGTTTGCATGTTCTCCCTGTGTCTGTGTGGGTTCTCTGCGGGTTCTCCGGCTTCCTCCCACACTCCAAAAACATGCATGTGAGGTCAATTGAACGTTCTAAATTGTCCGTAGGTGTGCATGTGAGTGTGAATGGTTGTTTGTCTCTATGTGGCCCTGCGATGAACTGGCGACTTGTCCAGGGTGTCACCCTGCCTTCGCCCTAAGACAGCTGGAATAGGCTCCAGCAGACCCCCGTGACCCTGAATAGGAATAAGCGGGTATAGAAGATGAATGAATGAAATCTTTATTGAATGAATGACACATTTTATTTCACTCGTGGTTTATGTAATTATTATTTTTTGCTCCATAGCTTTCATGATTCAGCATTACATGTTAAGCGTGATGAATTGCATGAAAAGAGAGAGCACTCGCTGATAAATTAACATGGTGTGCTGTTTAATTCCACGAGGACGACAAAATATTTGCAAATTTGTGTTAGCTACACACATCGACAGGTGCAAGAGAAAGGGAGGAACTTTCAAGATCGTTGAGTTTTTTTTTATTTTTTTTTTAGTTCTGATGAAATAAATAGACCAATCATTTCATTACTTTGTCTGCTTTCCAAAGAGGTTATTCATTAAAAAAATATGTGTGGCAGTGCTGTTATGGTCCATAGAGAGTTGCTTCAAAGAATTATCATTTATTATTCAGTGGCACATTGCTCACTTGTTTAATACACAAATAATAGTATATTATTATAATAATACTATTTTATTAATATAATAATAATAATAATAATAATAATAATAATAATAATAATAATAATAATAATAATAATCATTATTATTTATAAAATTTCCAAACAACAATCGTCAGTTGTTCCGTAAAAAATACATTGATATCCATGTTGAATTTTGTACGGTTCGTGAGCGCGCACGTCTGTCAGTGACGGTCTCCACACTGACACAACTGCGCATGCTCTATTATCCCATCAATGCGGAAGTCAAAAAGTTTTTGGGCGCCATGCGCTGGGTGAGCAACTTCATTGAAAGGAATGGGACGCCGTCTTGGACTCTGGGGGCTTGCCGCACTGTCACGCAGGTTGTGACGTTGCGGGCCTTCGACGCACAGGTATGACGTGAATGATTGACAGCTACCATTCGTTCCCGTTAGCGAGAGGATTAAAAACAAACAGACGCCATAATGGCATCAAAAAGGACTTCCAGCGGTGCGGAAAAACGGAAGGAAAAGAAAACTGATCAAGAAAAACTTGCAAAGGGGAAAGGTAAGTTATTTGTTTGTGATGTGGGCTGGAGAGGTGGAGGGGAAACGCCGTTGTCCCCCCCCAAGTTTGTTTATTTGTCCTGCTAGCCAGCTAGCTAGCTAGCGTCGGATAAATGTTAGCTGGCTGGCTAATATTTGTTCGTCATGAATCAGCGTTTTTGTTTGTTTTATGAAAGTTGACCATGTCCTGCCATGTTGGCCTATCCTGCCATGGGAATGACTGATTGACTCCACACCCGTTTATTCACATTCTAACAGGGAGGGAGGGACGGAGGGCATGTTGTAGTTGTTGTTGTAGTCAGTCCCCTGTTATTGTTCAGTTCACATATTTGACTCTTAATGTTATTTTAGCCTTAACTTGATGAATTTACTAAGCTTAGTTTGTATTTTGTAGGCCCTTCATTAGAAATGTGCTACTGTTTTATAATTCAAAGAAATATTTTATGGAAATACTTTATTTGGCATGGTGTTGACTATTTTAGACTGTTGTGGCAGTGGGTCATTTATCTTAGTTTTATTACTTTAACTAGTACAGTGTGTAAAGTAATGCCAAAAACTCTTAAAAATGACAGTTTTGTAATTGGGTAAAAGCTTTAAAGGGACACTGCAACCATAATGTTTAATTTAAAAACAAATGAATTTTTAATTTTCCTATATTACTGCAACATCACTGTAATAATAAAATAGGAAAATGCGCTTCTGATCTATTTTGCTTGATGATCTAATGAGCTTTGTCTCTGCAGGAGCAATTCTAAAATATGTTGGCGCTCCAGACATTGAGCCAGAGGGATCTCCCGAACATCCTGACCAGGAAGCTCCAGGACCAACACATTCCTCAGAACCTCCTTCTGTCCAGGTGAATAATGTGTGTTATTCTTAGTAGCTAAGCTGATAAGTGTGGGACAAAACTAAGGCAATTAAGCATTATTTTGATTGTTGTTTTGCTTTTTAGTGTTGCACTTGTTGGTTTGTTGGATTTTCTTATTTAAAGTAAGCATTTTTTTTTTTATGAATACTCAATCTGTTGTATTTATTGACATATAGAGGATTCTTTTCCTAGTATTATAGTGTTTGTTTGTTTTTAAATCAGTTTAACTTGCCTGAGTTGCTCAACTGAAGATGTTTAATTTTACCTGTAGCCTGTTTTGCTCACGAGGTGTAATAGATTGTGGAATCTTAGTAGACCTTAGTAGACGCACACTGCTGAGAGTGGCAGCGATCAGCTCCGATGACCATGGTGCTTGTAAATAAGGCAAATGCGCCATCTAGTGGGATGCAGCATGTTTATTCGTGTTGGAGCAATGACAAGTACGACTAACAAAACAAAAGATGCACAGGGTAAAAAAAAAAATAATCATAAACTCAAGCCCAACAAAGATAACAGATGGGCATAACTGTAACATTACATAGTAATGATTACTAGTACTACCAAAATTTCTCTATTTTACTTTTCAACTCGAACTATTCATCCCCCTTTTTCAGCAGCCATTAAGACAAAAGGATGACACTTATGCATTGCATCAAACTGTGATGCACAAAATCAATTAAATTAAATCAAAACAATAAATAAAGTGTGCATTAAACAGGGGGCAGTGCAATACAGTACAGGACTCAACTGATATAGTGCAGTTAGGCAGTATAGCCTATAACAGCTGTTCAGCATCCATAGTAATCCACAGTCAGTGCCATAATCATCCAGTCAGTGTCATATTCATCCATAGTCAGTATAATATATATGATATCGCGCAGACCCTCGTCCTCCACCACATTAATTGGCCTGCAAGCCGTAGCCACACCCATTTAGCCCCCGCTGTTGAAAGGTGGCGTGTGGTGGACGCGGCCAGTGGTCTCCGTGCCACACCATCCAACGTGGTTTGCTTTACCTCAGAAGGGGGCGGAGGGCTCTCCGCGTCAGCTGTATGCTTCGCAGACAAGTGAAACGTAAGACTGCTCCTACTCCGGTGGAAACTAAATACAGCTTTACAGTAAATGCATATCACTTTTGTCCTGTCAAGACTGCCATCTGGCAGGGTTTTGAAGTGGAACTTTCCATTTACAATTGACGCCTTATCCATGTTAGTCCTTCCTAGTGCTCATCTACGCTCAGTGTCTTTTTCTTTTTTTTGTTGTGCTTACAAGCCGGCTGCAAGCGTGTGACTGTGTGCTGTGAGTCAATTCATTTCCCGTTTCCACAATCTACGGAGCGGCCAAAGGTTCAAAAAGCACTTTAATGAATTAATTGAATTAATTAACTATGTGGCAGGTGGGTTTGCCCCCACCTTCACGTCATCAATCACACCTGCGCCGGAGTGCAATCTTTGCGTCCCTCAGTGCGTTTACATGGTACTAGAGAAATTTGAATTATTGCCTTCGTCCGATTATGATCGGAGTTTGAGAACTCCGATTGGAATCGGAGAACTCCGATTGAGACACCCAGATAATGCGATTGGAATTCAAATTTCTCGGCCATGTATACGCCTTAGTCGGATTATTAACTGGACAACGCAAGTGCGCACGCGCCACCGCAGAACTACGTCGTCTAACAAAACAGACGGCGTGAAACAACCACCAAACGCGAATAAGAATGTTGACATTTGGAGAGAGGATGAGACCGGGGCGATGCTTTCTCTTCTAAAAGAGATGGACATATTAAAATAACACACAACAGAGACCTTTTTTAAAAGGGTAGCGCAGCAAATGCAGGGCCTCGGCTTTGCGCAGCCCTGAACAAATACGTATTCCTTCGTATTTATATTTCTACCTTTTCGTTCACATTTTTTGTAAGTTAGAAGAATTTCAACTTTGTAAATAAAAGCACAGCAAAGAGATGTTTTTCTGATTTGTTTTTATTTCGATAATTTCGCGGTTATTCTGCTGGAAACGGCGTGCAGCGGCACAAGCTTCCTCCACGGTCGGCACTTTAATGAGCGTGTATAACTGAAGACACCGTTCCTTTGCAAAACCTGTACACAAACTCTCCCACCAGTCTGCGCAGAACCCGCATCCAACAAGAACGAGAGTTTGGGGTCCGTGGCGACGGCACAAAGCGTAGCATTGAAGACATTGTGTTGTTGTAGCCCTCCAACAGCAAACAACGTTCTTGTCTCATGGTTATCTTTTAAGATAACCATGAGACAAGAAATAGGGTACAGCTTATCTGCAAAGTAAGTAACACGTACATTATGAACTATCATTCTATATCATAATGATGTAATATGTCAACCGAAAGCAGCTGACCAGCTGAAAAGGCTCACTCCACCCCCTACTGTTGGGAGGAGGACACGTTCCCGTCAGTAATTCAAATTTCTCAGCTGCATGTATAGGGGGACAAGGTGAGAACTCCGATTGGACGAGAAAACCGAATTATTGCTTAGTCCGATTAAGCTCTTCCTGCAACTCCCCAGGTGGCATTGTCAGGCAACCCCCCCCCAATTTTCCTTTATACCCAGCATCTGAATTGTCTCCACATCCGCCAGACCCTCCCCCTCGCCACATCTAGTCTTTTTTTGATAGGCTGCCCTCGCTATTAACCTCCCTCTCATCACAGCTTTAATTGTGTCCCACAGTATGGTAGTGTCTACTGGACTATCTATGTTCTCCTCCATAGAGCATTTAATCTCTTTCTTAACCTCCTCCAGTGTTTTTGGATTATTTAGCATACCCACAGTTAATCTCCAAAGTGTGTTTTTCTTCCTCTTATTTAGACAAATAATAAGGTAATTAATACTGTGTCAGTACAAGTCAGTCGTTCCTATTTTACATTCCTCTATTCTGTATCTGTCTGTAATGTTAATAAAAAAAATAGTCCTCTGTAACGGGTGGAGGTCTCTCCAAACATCAAACGTCCCGAGTTCTGCTAGAGAGACGTTGACAAGTTTCGACAGGCGGGTCTGACTTCTGTTGCCATTAGTTGTGTCGAGTTTAGCTTTTAAATCATGTTGATTTAGCTCTTGCTGAGAGAGATGTGTTTCCTGTAGATCAGGCATGGCCAAACTACGGCGTGTCTCTGTCCGGCCCGCGTGAAGGCAGTCAAAAATCTAACCTAACTTAGAAATGACACTTGAACCTGCAATGAGTATTTTAGTCGTTCTAAATGAGTCCAACGTTAGAAAAAAAGGAGCGACCCGGACTTCCCACAGTCTCTTTTCTATTAACATGGGAATTCAATTTTAATAGTTTGTCAACTAAAAACACTGGTCATACTAGAACATCCCTACCAGCTTTCTTCATTTTATTCTCTGAATTTAATCAAAGAATCTTTGAAACTCTTGTAGCTTTTCTCTGGCTCGTGTCGCTGCTGATGCGTAGCCCCTCCAGGATCCCTCCTTGCACTGCCACTCCGTCGTAGTGCGGGGCACCGAGTGCCGCAGGCCCCTCCGCACCCGTCGCCACCGCCGTCTTCTCCGCCAGGCCGCGTCTCGCCAATTCCTCCTTTACCTCCTCTGCGCTGTTGTAGGTTCGAGTTCCCGTATCCCAGTGGGTCCTCATCTTGGTGAATGGCGTCTGGAACCGGATGCCCTTCTCCTTCAGGATTCTTTTAGCAGTGTTGTACTCCTTTCTCTTTTGGACCCTCTCTGTCGCGTAATCGTGATGGAATGACGGTACTTTCTTCCCCAGTTCTATTTTCTTTGTCCATAGCTCTCTCAGGACCCTCTCTTTGGTAGTAAATTCCAGAAAGTTAACAATGATGGGTCTCGGTTGGGCACCGTCCGCTGGCTTCTGTGCAAATGAGCGGTGTGCTCTCTGAATTTGGAAATTAAAATCTGCTGGCAGGTGCAGTTTGCTTTTCAGCAGGTCTTCCACAAACTTGGCCACAGATTCTCCCTCCTCTCCTTCAGTGACTCCATAGATACGTAGGTTGTTTCTCCTCGGCCTGGACTCCAGGTCAGTTAACTTGTCCTGAAGAGCTTTTTGTTCTCTCAGTGATATGACCAGAGCGTCATTAGCTTCCTGTGCCCAACGTTCTAGCTTTTGAATCCGCGACTCAGCCTGGTTGATCTTGCCGGTCTGGAGCTCCTGTTCAGTGATGACTTTCGCAAGTTGTTGATTTATTTCGTCTTTGAAGTCGTCCAAGTCTTTTTCCACGTCGTTCCTCAGTGTTTCTCCAAACGTGCGAAGGACCTCTTTTGATTCCGTTTTTAAATCCTGTATCTCCTTGCTAATAATTTCTATGTCCGAGCCCTTTTTCGCGTCGTTAGTCACGAGGAGTTCGTTTCGCCATCTCTCTCTGTTTCAGAGCAAGCTGGTAGTTCCGCCATATTGTCTGTTACCGTGTTTCTGTTTTGGTTGAATGGAGTTTTCCTTCCCATTCCAACGTTCCCCTGATCACTTTGTAGTTAATATGATATCTGACAATAGTTATTCAAGTTTTCGGGGAGTTTTTACCCTGGACGGTCGAGAGCCCTGGTGTCGCGCAGTCTACCGCTTTATGGCCAAACCAGAAGTCCCTTCCCTCTAGCCTTTTCAAGGGGGAGGTGGCTAGACTCGGCTCTTGTGGGACGAGAAGCAGAAGGCCTGTCCGATCGGGGGGGAAGATGAGATGACATTTTTGTGGGTCAACACAAACTCATCTGCGAGGACAGCAGCCTTGGACAATGACGACACTTTCTGTTCATTCAAGAACATTACCACCTTCTCTGGCAAAGAGTCTTTAAAATCTTCTAAAAGAACGAGCTCACGGAGTGACTCAAAGTCATTTTTGACATCATTAGCTGCACACCATTTATCAAAGAGGTTGCTTTTCTCCCATGCAAACTCGACAAAGGTTTGACCACTAGATTTTCTATGGTTCCTAAATTTTTGCCGGTAGGGCTCAGGAACAAGCTCATAAGCAGGAAAAATTGCTTCCTTTCCAACATCATATTGCAGGCTGTCTTCTAAGAAAAGAGCAGACACCAACTCCTGTGCTTTTCCCACCCGCTTGCATTGGAGAAGGACAGGCCACGTGTCTCTTGGCCAGTTGAGTGGCGAAGCTATTCGCTCCAAGGCACTGAAGTATGAATCAACTTCTGCCTCACGAAATGCTGGCACCAGAAAAATGTTTTTACTGGGGCTGGGCAACGATTAAAAATTTTAATCGCAATTAATCGCATGATTTACCTGATCAATCACGATTAATCACGTCGTATACGCAAAAGCCAATAATGAATTTAAAAGAAGTCTTTCATACACTTTAATTTAAATGTTCTGCCATATAAACAAAAGCACCATAACATTTATCGTGCAAACACTTAACATCAGCACTTTACACAGAAACATTTTTAATGTAAATCTAAAGTTAAAAAAAATGCAAATACAAAATTAAAGCTTATTGCCAATGCCAGGGCATTACTGTTATCCTGTTCCTTATGAAAAATAAAAAAAATCTACCTACAAAATCCTGAGCCACAATAATAACAGGCAATTTCTGAGGTAACAGCAGAAACATTTTTCTTTTATCAGGGAGCAGCATAACCAGTCTGCGTTCCCTTGCAAATGTCCCAGTTAGAAAGGGTGAGGCACAAAAACGTTCACTTTTGGGTTTTTCTTCACAGGGGACTAGAATGTAAAGTCCACATTTATACTTGAGTTCCTTTGGAGAATCTCACTCAACTCAGTGCAGTTTGTCAGTTCCTGGAACTTGACGGCCAGTTATTTTAAATGTACTGCCATATGAATTAAAGTGCCATAACATTTACTGTGCAAACACACTTTTAACATCAGCGTTTTTGAACAATTAGCAGCTAAGAAAAAAAAAAATAGTGTAAATTTAAACTCAACTTAAACAATGTTATCAAAGCAATACAAAATTAAAGCTGTAAGCAGCGTTTGCGGGACTGAGCCCACCTGGCCACTGCCTGCTGTGACGTCCGCCACCTGGCCACGAGCCCCCGACACCCGCCAACGCTTCCCAACGCCTGGCGATTCCGCCCTGAAACCCGCCGATGCCCCATTATTGACGCCGACGCCTGCTGATGACACATCAAGCACTGACTTGACATTACTGACTTCACATTTAGAAACATTTGATTTCTAAATTTGATTGATTACTATATCATTTTGGAGATAATAAGCCTTAAAGTTGGCTTTTTGTTTTGTTTTGCGACAGCTCCAATATTCCATTTTTACTGTACAATAACATCAAATTGCTCCATAAGCTCTGGCAATGGTTGGTACAGTTGACCTCAGGACAACCTTGAATATATCTTCTCTTAATATTCTTGAATATTCTCACTTAATGTACCAGCTCCTTCCTGTAGACATGATATATACAGTTAGTTATTCTTTGTTTGACGCAAGTGTTATATTAAGTTCCTACTATCTGTACCGGTACTTCTTGTTAATTTGAAATAAACACTAACAGCATAATGTCAAAACAAAAACCGAACAAGTCAAACAGGAGCAGATCAGAAAACAAGGAGGCTTTGTACTAAAATATGGATAAAATATAAACAGGGAGTTGTCTAATGTCGTCAAGGAAGCCAACATTACGTTACCTGATGATCAGCATGTTGACTCAGAAAATCCTCAGGCTCCTGCTGCGACATTTCATTTGGGGCGACGATTGTGACTTCACTGCTGGTCCCGTGAGAAACTCAAATCGGTCCTTCACGTTTGTGTTGCGTGGCATGGGTTAGGACATTGAGAGGCATTATAGTGTGGTTATGTGCACCAAATCGGACTCGGCTTCTAGCTCGATAGCCGCGCATAATTTATGCAAACGCAATGCTCTGTTTATGTGAACTCACGGAGTCCGACTCCGTGCACGTGCTCATCTCGACTCGATGGATTTATGAGCTTGATGACAAGTGTCACAAGTGTGTATTTTGTATTGGATTGATGTACTGCAATTCTAGTCATGTGAACAAGCAATTAGCATTCCTAGTTATATGTGGCATGACGAAATACTGTACTACCAAGTTTGTATTGCAGTATCTTCAGTTTATGGGGTAGAGGGTGCTCAAATTGGATTGATTGAAGATGTAGTTTAGGTACAATTTGCTTGTTTTTATCAAAATTTAAGTTGATTGCAGTTCAAGGTGGCACAATCCTATCAGATGTTGTCATTTGGTCACGAAGAACACTGGTATTTGATGATTATTACCATAAGTACCACCATGTTGCAGGCATTGTGGTTACAAGTTTCACTCCAATTTTGATTGTTGTCTGTATGACTAGCAATCCGTTGAGCTGTCTAGGGTTATCATTCAGATAAGGTGTCACAACTTTTAATTGCATGGGAACTTTGGGATCCATGGCAGATGGGCATTGTAAAAAAACGGATCTTGAGTCGGAAGGCTAGCTTGTCCTAATTGTGACCTTAATATGATGATTTTTTTTTCCCTGCCAGATTGAGGAGAAATGAAATGGACATCCAAACCGGGGCCAATAATGGATGAGCTGGATGATGTCACAGTATCAATTTTAAATGGTATGTCATGTGTAGGTATGAAAAAAATTCCATTACTGTGATTTGTCCGCTAAGTAATTAAAATAACTGTATGCTGACACTGATTTCAAAAATAAGTATTTTACAAATTTGAGACAAAATGTCTAAACTAAATTGCATTTACAATTAATTCTGATAACAGAAATTGGCACAAAACAAACTTGGTTTGACTTGTCAAGTTGAATTAAATTCATTAGTGAAAAAATGTATGAGTTGTTAAGTGTAAAAGGTTTGTTAATGATTGGACTGTCTTTATAGCTGCCAACATCGATAAAGTCTTGCTCCACACCCTCAGTCGTGATGATTTGAGAGACCTTTTTCCTGGACCAGAACACTTTCTCAGGAGGAAACGGATTTGGGCCCTTATTAGTGTAGATGTGATTGGTTACCTACTTTGCTCTGAAAACATCGAGCATAACACTTTTTTTTTTTTTTTTTTTCCTAATTGGGTCTATTGTTTCTCTCTTGTTCATAATGTTTTGGATCTGGTTTCCTCTCGGCTGAGAATTCCACCGTACCAGACAAGACTGCACCGAATGAAGCCAGGAACTGTGTCTTCATTCTGCATCCATTTGACTGATTTACTGATTTGTCTCCTCCATTTCATCAGCCAAAGATGGTCTGACAGCACAGGCCAGACATTATCAGACCCTGCAGGAGCTGTACAAGAAACCAAAACCCAACCAAGATGCTGTCTCCCAAATTCTTGACCTGCAGTTTCAAGCAAGAAGATCCTTCATTGATAGTGATGTTCTGAAAGAACAGGACAAGGCCAACAAAGATCCTGGATGCATATCCATGTGTCAAGGATCTTTATCGTGTAAGTGATTAACTTGTTTTGGTTTATGATGAAAAGCAAGCATTTTTGCAGATTTTAACATTGACTTGCATTATAGGCGATGAATGAGCTGCGGCGCATTCTGGATAAGGGCAACAGAAAATTCATTGATGAACTAAAAAAAGAGATGGGAAGACTTCTGCACCAATGTGTAATTTTATGGTGTTTGGAAAAAAAATGAAGTGATGAAGCCACGCATAACGCTGGATGTAGGTGAGTGGGACATGCCAGTGAGGCACTGCTTCATGTCATTCAGGTGAAAGTTTGTTCGCATTTTCTCACATTCAACACTTCATAGTTCCATGCATGGATGTGGCGTTTCCTTCTTCTTTTTCTTTAGCCAACAGAAGATCCCACAATGTACTCGCAGAAGAGGTCTTTCTGCACTCCTGTGTTGCTGTTTGATGGGACCCGCTGTCTCATCTGTCTTGGAGCCACTCCCGCCACCACGCTTGCCAAGGAAGACTTGAGTGACGGTCTGCTTCATCTGATGGGTTACTACTATGCCCTGCACCTCACATATTCAAAAGTGTGTGGCAACCCTTCTCTCTGTCATTCAGACAGAAGTGCTACAGGACACTATCCATGAGTGAGACACCACAGCCTCATACAAAAAAGACCATGGCAGAATGGAAAGATTTTATTGGGGAGTAGAGCTGTGTACTAGGCATAGGTAGTGATACACTCTCCTGGTAGTTGTAACTTGAGGGTGGGTGGAGTCTGTTGGAACAAACATGTTATCAGTATATATCAACACTATATGCTGTCCCCATGCTGTTTTTTTGTTTTTTTTTGTGTAACTGAGTGTCAGGGAATCTGAATCAATATTCAATAATGATGACGGTGAATATTGTAACAATTGTTACTTGCGTTCTAGAAATGATTGCTTGAGATTGTTTTAAGATGCAATGCCTTAGTGACGTTTTTATTACAAGGCAGTGAAGGCACTGTCAGCAATTTAAGTGAATAAATAGTTGTTGACAATATTAATTCTGTTTGCTGAATTATTTTTTTTTGGGGGGGAGTGGGCGTAGGGGGGGTGGATGCTTTGTCTCATTTTGAGAAAAAAAAAGCTAATATTGTGAACACTTAAATTAAGAAGAATTGCACTGTTAGTAGGTCTGGTTTTAAGATCTTTTCATTCAAATTAAGAAAGAAGCAAACGTGAAAAAAGAATTGAGAAGCTAGTATCAAGTTTATTTGACTTAGTACAGTCCTTGGAATGAGTGCTTTACTGTTTATTTCAAGAGTTTTTCCATTCTTCAAATGCCTAGATATATCGTCTTATTTTAAGAAATCTTACCAAGTCTAAATATCTTACTGCATTGGCAGATAATTTGACCTGTTTCTAGCCTGTTCTTTCTCAAATTAAGTGTTTGTTTCTTAGATATATTTTGCAGTGT
The DNA here is from genome assembly GCF_046127955.1 of Nelusetta ayraudi. Taxonomy (NCBI): domain Eukaryota; kingdom Metazoa; phylum Chordata; class Actinopteri; order Tetraodontiformes; family Monacanthidae; genus Nelusetta; species Nelusetta ayraudi. The sequence continues at coordinate 703,368 of NW_027466195.1, read as the reverse complement.
GTGGACACCGAGGGGAGCTCTAGAATTGGCTCATTCAACCGACCAACAAGCCAATCAGCAGCGGCGTCACAGGCCCTCCTCCTTCTTTGTTCTCTCTCTCACTTTGACTTCTGCACTGGACAGCCAGGTTTGTGGAGGGAAGGTTGGAACAAGGTAAGGACGGGGTACCCCATATATTCATGTACGTAGAGTCACTAAGTCTTAAACTCACCAGGTTTGTATCGCTTATCGATAACCCTAATGCCATACAAGTCTATGAGGGTCAAAGGTCAACTTTGTCCTAAGGGACATGGGGCTACTTTCAGGTTCATCAGGATCCTCCTGGACACACCCACGCCAAATTTGGGGCTTCTAGCCCATGAGGAACCCCAAAACCCTCACTCTAATTCCAGCCTCATCGCTAAACCCTAATGCAGTGCAAGTCTATGAAGGTCAAAGCTCAACTTTGTCCGAGAGACATCAAGTGTTTTTTCATGAATCATTCATAAATGTTAAGAGTTTGCTTTGTGGAGAATTCACAATAAAAATACATTGACACTGTCAAGATGGACTCAAGCACTATTATTGAACTATACTGTATTTTTTGAGTGATGTGAAGCTTTTGGCAAGCGCTGCGCAAAGGAGGCCCATTTGTTTTTGTTTTTTTGAAGGGGGCCCAAAATTCCTGGCGGCGCCCCTGAGCGGGCATCTCCAGCACCAAGGCAGTGGAGCTGCCGGCCACGAGAGAAGAATTAACCAGTCCATTGAAACCATTTGTTTGGTCTAGTTAGTGGCAACAGTCCTTTGAGGATCTTAAGTGCCTTCTCAGCTGTAACCCTTTCGTGTCTGCTCCAAATTTTTCCTCATTGGCTAGAAGCCCCAAATCTAGCGTGGGCGCTTCTTGGGGGCTCCTGATGAAAAAGCAAGTGGCCCCATGTCTCTAGGACAAAGTTGAAAATTCACCCCATAGACTTGCATTGAATTAGGGTTAACAATAAGGCTGAAACTAGGGTTAGGGTTAGGGTTAGCTGAAATTAGGGTTAGGGTTTCGGGGTTCCTCAAGTACTAGAAGCCCCAAATTTGGCGTGGGCGCTTCTTGGGGGCTCCTGATGAAAAAGCAAGTGGCCCCATGTCTCTAGGACAAAGTTGAAAATTCACCCCATAGACTTGCATTGAATTAGGGTTAACAATAAGGCTGAAACTAGGGTTAGGGTTAGGGTTAGCTGAAATTAGGGTTAGGGTTTCAGGGTTCCTCAAGTACTAGAAGCCCCAAATTTGGCGTGGGTGCTTCTTGGGGGCTCCTGATGAAAAAGCAAGTGGCCCCATATCTGTAGGACAAAGTTGAAAATTCACCCCATAGACTTGTATGGCATTAGGGTTAGGGTCCAAGAGTACACATACACATTTTCTTTTGCTTTATTGATTTAAGCTCATCGTCTCCAGCTGCAAAGGTACAGAAACCTTTCTGTGTTTTGATGTCGTGTGTGAGAAAACATCACTTTTTTCTGTAAACTTGTGTTATCATTGTCCTTCATTGGAAATGACACAATCTTTCATTTCATTGTTCAGATGCCGAACACCAAGTATTCCGTCGCTCTCTGGCCATGAAACGACGCCTGGAGCAAAAACGGGATTGGACACCTTTTCCACCTCGGAAGGACTTTGAACGTCGTGAGTACTTCCACGTTCATGATTTCATGTTCTGCCTGTGTTGTTATGTTGTATTCCAAATAAATCTTACAAAAACATATTTAGATTTTTCTTTTTTGTCAATTTACACAGGGCGCGGTACTGGTCAGCGACCTGGGTGTGAAGATGGCCCGTTTTGCTCCTGACTGACAAAACAGTGCAAGTTCGTTCTTAAGGCCCAGCAACCAGACAAGAAGGTATGGGTCGTGATTTTGTCAAGCCACGAGTTTCTTTCTGTTTTTGTTCCGGTGGTGGGAGACTCACATCTCTGTCCACTTGTGGATGGTTTTGTGCTCTCGCCCCGGGCAACAACCTTGAACACGGGCTTGTAACAGACTCCGCCCAGGATTTTGCTGCGCTACTGGCAACTGTGTTGGACCGCTGGCCCAAGGTTTGTTTATCTGCTGTGACAAACAAATTTGAACACATGAACGTCATCGCCACTTTGTTTTATCAATATCAAGTAATTCCATGATCCATAGTTCAATAACAAGAATATTCATGAATTTATTTTGCATTTTTATGTTTGTTTGGGTTTTTTTATATACAACTATTTTGTAGGTGTTTGTGCTTGACTTTCCACATCGCCTGACTGTCAAGCCAGAACTACAAACAGCGCTACGTCAAGTATATCATCGTGTTGCTGCACGCATGGGTGTGTAAAATACATATTTTTGTTGTATTTTTTTCTCTTCAGTGACACTGTGCTAACAGATATTTCTTAGAATTGTGTGATTACACAATTGATTATGTGACACTTCTTCCAGGTTTAACATTTGTGTATATGGCCGATCACCTCCCCCTTCGTCAGCTGTACATGGTGGTGTTATGATGGTGTAAGTTTTGCCTTCTTCAGCCTTACTTGCTCTTCATTTGATATGACAAATATGTGTTAACATGTTGTTTTCTGTTCAGGTGCACCTCAGGACTGATTTTGGTGGAGCGTCTGCATGCTGCATGCTCCATCAGCTCGCACCCCCTTCACCTAGGCCAGGGGTGTTGTGCCACAACCAATCATCGCCCAGGGTGTCTCCCAGAGTGGTTGTGACAGGTCCTGTCCACATGCCAGTGTATGGACCCGCTCCTGAATGGACTCTTGTTGGACAGGAGGTTGAGGTAACCTGTTCATCCCTCTTTTTTTTTTTTCTTCCCCCAATCGTGTATTTGTCAAACAGTGCAACTTTTTATTTTAAAAATGAACACTTATCCTAAGTTGACTCTGATTTCCTCTCCTCTTTTTTTTTATAGACAGTACCAACAGCTGTTGAGACTGCATTTCACACAGACATCCCGTCCAATCCCGTGTGGTTCAGTGAGGCTGTGCTGCTGGACCACATGGAGACCGTCGTGGAGTCATCTGGCAGGGTTTCCCCAGCTGCCACGGTAACATTCACACAATTATTCATACACTTATCAACTAGGGGTGGGTGAAAAAAAAAATCAATATTGCAATATATTGTTGTGCTTTCTGTCGCAATAAATAATCGATACACTGACGGCAAATATCAATATTTTTTTTCAAACACCACCTGTCCACCTGTCCCGGGAAAGATAAAATCTCTCCCGGGACACAATTTGTCCCGTTTTTTAGGGAAAATGACAAAACCTCACTTAATTTCCGTCTGTGGTCTAGATAGGGTTGCCAACCCTCCCGTAAAATACGCGATTGTCCCATATTTGCAAATAAAAAGCCTGTCCCGTAATGAACTGATGGGGGACGCACTTCACTTTGTCCCGTATATTTTGGGGACGCGGTTATTTATTTATTTATTTTGTCTGCATCATTTTTTATTGATTTTCAGAATCGGGGCAGTGAAAGTATTTTTTTCCCTCTCTCATCTTCCCGTCGGTTTGTATATCCCAAGTCCCCAAGTTGAGATAAGACAAGTTGCTACTGACTTTACATTACCAGAAAGCACTGTCCTTGTTTACATGAAAGTTATTAATGTTCATGCACTTTAATATGTTTGCTTGTGCAGTGCACGTTTGTTTGTACATTATACAAAGTTTTGGAATAAATGCAAGATCACAGGCATTTTCCTTTTTATGGGTATTTTTTTCTTTTTCAGTCACATATCGTCTGCAAAATTTCAAAGATATCGAAGATATCGTGTGTCGTGATGTTGTCATTATCGTGGGCCAAATATCGTCACAGTATCGAATCGTGGGTTAGCCGTATCGCCCCACCCCTATTATCAACACAAGATCACATATGTACAGTACATGTACAGTTTAATTAGTGTGTTACTTTGTTTATGAATTCATTTCTTTATGTTCTTCCAGATGTCCAGCCTGAGACGTCGATCAGCACGCGTTGCCTCAAAAACCAAAACAAACAAGTGACATGTTGGTATTTGGGATATGTGTATTTCATTGTGTGCATCTTTGTGATAGGACAATAAATGCAGTTCTTTAAACGTTACTTTGTGTCCTTGTATTTGCAGGTGTGGGCAACACGTTCAACTGTCCACATGACTGAGTCTGCCTCCAGCAATGTCACAGCAGTGCAGCAGGTTTGTACTTATTCATTTCCACTTCATCACCTGTGTGTGTTTTCTAGGCTTTACACCGATCTTATCGGCTGTATCGGATCGGCCGATATTTGGCATTTTTAGAAACGTTCATGATCGGGCGTCATGTCATGAATCACCGATCAATGACGTCATGGTCGTGTTGAAACTTTTTTAATCTGTCTCATTTCCTCCAAAGTAGTTTCACAGCATCGACATGTTTATTTGTTTGTATCCGAGAGCTAATGATTCATGATTCAAAAACCTTCATTTTCGTCTTCGTGCCTCTTCCTGTTTTGAGTACTGTCGCTATGTGACGGACAATAAAGTTTCTTTGAATCTTCACGAAAGCAACATCCATGGGCGACACAAACAAACGTGTCGGAGGTGTGGAAGTTTTTCAAAGTGAGACAAACAGACATAGCACAAGCTATCTGCAATATATGCAACACTACAGTACCTAGCGGGGGAACTTTGGTAAAAAATTTCAACACCACAAATTTAATCAGGCACTTGGAAAAGATACACACAGAGGAGCATGTCGAGTTTAAGAAACGCAGCGCGGAGAAAGAAAAAGAAAAGCAAACTCTGAAACGGATGCTAAAGCAAACAACTTTAGACGGTGCTCGTGAGAAGGCAAGGGGTGTACAGAAACAAGTATTTATTGCCCCTAACGTGATCGGATCGGTGATCGGTGATCGGTTTATTTAAACTCACTGATAGGTGATCGGCACAAAAATCGTGATCGTGTAAAGCCTAGTGTTTTCCTTTCTTTGTTTATTGGCATAAAATCACATCTTTCTTATTTTAATCAGGTGGAGGCGACGCCGCAGATGACCAGAGCTGTGCCCGTGGTTCCTGTGGCTCCCGTGGTTTCCAGCACCAAGCCAGAGGAGGCCAGCACCGTCCAGGAGGCAACACAGAAGATCAACTAAGCTAAGGAGGCTTTTCTTTCTTCTTCTGTTGCCTCTGACTGCTCCGCTCGTTCTACGCCTCGCACATGTGATTTGTGATCCATCATCAGTTCGTACTAGTGAAGATGCAGTGGCAGATCATGGCACTGGTATTAGATTAGCCAAGGTTCTGCATGGTTCTTTTCATCAAGGCGAAACCGGTCACGGTTTAAAATTCCAGCACCAGCTGGCAACAGTGAGTCACTTCAGAAGAGCAAAACTCCTCACTTTGACATGGATAATTCTGACGTAGAGTTTGTCAGTGCTGTGACCAATGAAGAGTGTAACTTCTCTCCCCTTGATGTTGATGTTTGTTTAGACCTTTGCAAAAACTTGAAGATTCATTTGGACCGTGCGAGTTTTCCAATTTCTGATTGCAAAGGCCCATTAGGTTCGCCGTGTACAAATGAGAATGTAGAGGCTGATGGAAACTGCTTCTTCAGAGCCATCAGTCAAGCTGTGACTGGTTTATAGACACAGAAGTGGAAATTCAGGTTGCAGCAGATTGTTTACGATTAGATGTGTACACTTTTATCGATGGTCATGGGTTGAAGTACAGCTCTTGCAAGAAACAATTCTCACATTGTATATATTTATGGATGTATTTGTTTTATATAGAAGCAGTTACCATAATCCAAATTAAAATAAGAATATAATAACAGAAATGCTTTTTCATTTTAAGAACAAAGCTGCATTATTTGACTCATAATTAAAATCATTAATAAATATTCCTATATGCATTTTCATTTTCTTATTCGTGTCGCACCTTTTATGACACAATCAAAAAGAAAACTGAGGGCATTGCTTTTTAATTTTCGTGGTCCTGCCCTGCACAAGAGTTACCACAACTCGAAAACGAAATCGCAATCTCAAAGTAAGCGCGCGGCGCAGGAAAGTGACGTCAGCAGCTCTCCACCTCCGCTGTGGGTATGGCGGTATGACGCCAAGTGTCATTTGCCTCCTGTTATGTGTAAATTCTAATGTTTGTGAATTTAATAAATGTATATATATACTGTATATTTAAAAAAACAAAAAACAAAACAAAAAAAAGGTATAGCGGTATGACACTACTTTGCCATCGTTACTTTTCACGTCATTGAAGTTGCCGGTAATCGAGATTTAAATCGCCGAAAAACGTGGACCACTGACGGATCTCGTTGGTCGGACAGATTTGAGCATGGCGCACATCGACACAATTGTTCAAACCCTGCTGGATTTAGCTTCCCAGGTGGAGTTGAATAGTGTATCTGAATCTGATGCTCGGGACCGAGTTGAGCAGGTATTCTGCCGTCCCAGATACGGACGCAAACAAGGTTGCCCTAGCCAACCTGTTGTCAGTTATGGAACACCTTGATGCACCAGCACAACATCAAAGCTAAAGCTATTTGTTACATGGGTGGAGTAACAGCTGTTCGGCGTCGGCCACCAGTCCATCCGTCGCAGGATGCGATGTAACGGATCATTGCTTCCGTTCGGCGTCGGCCACCAGTCCATCCGACGAAGGATGCGAAGCAACAGATCAATCCGTCGACTGGTGGCAGATGCTGGTGCGAGATCTGTCAGTGGTCCACGTTTTTCGCCGATTTAAATCTCGATTACCGGCAACTTCAATGACGTGAAAGAAGTAACGATGGCAAAGTGGTGTCATACCGCCATACCTTTTTTTTCTTTTCTTTTCTTTTCTTTTTAAATAAAAAGATATATATATATATATATATATATATATATATATATATATATATATATATATATATATATATATATATATACATATATATGTATGTATATATATAAATATATATATATATATCTTTATTAAATTCACAAACATTAGAATTTACACATAACAGGAGGCAAATGACACTTGGCGTCATACCGCCATACCCACAGGTGGAGAGCTCACTTTCCTGCGCCGCGCGCTTACTTTGAGATTGCGATTTCGTTTTCGAGTTGTGGTAACTCTTGTGCAGGGCAGGACCACGAAAATTAAAAAGCAATGCCCTCAGTTTTCTTTTTGATTGTGTCATAAAAGGTGCGACACGAATAAAAAAATGAAAATGCATATAGGAATATTTATTAATGATTTTAATTATGAGTCAACTAATGCAGTTTTGTTCTTAAAATGAAAAAGCATTCTGCTATTGCTTTTTCATTTTTGAATTTTACATTTCATATTGAATTTTGGTAACTCTTTGCTGGTGCATGTTTTGAAAATTAAATCTCAAATGTGTTTTCCTTTTTCATTTGAATTAAGTACAAGAATGAGCAGTCTTGCAGAAGAAAATGAAAATGCAGATTGAATGACTTATTAACCATTTTAATTATGAGTCAAATAATGCAGCTTCGTTCTTAAAATTTAAAAGCATTTCTGCTATTGCATTTTTATTTGGATTATGGTAACTATCTGCTTCCATAGTTACACTTGTGTTACAGAATAGTAAATGCTTCAGCAGAGTTTTATGAGGGTGTTTTTCTTTTTTTGTTGAAAGTGAAAATGTTGTTTTGAAAATGACTGCTTACAGGTCCATCTGTTTACTCTAACCAAGCATTCAGAACGAGGTGTCCAACACCGGTTTAATTTTTCAGGAATTGTTGACTTTAAAGAATCACGTTAATGTTCATTAATTCATGGAAGTGAAGAATAATTAAAGTAAATCTTAAAGTAACCTTGTGCTTCTGTGTTTCTCAATGTTTCAACAACATAGTTAAGTTCTTTCACATGGCTACTTTTATTTAACAGCTCTTTGCACACACGACCTTCAGGTCAAAAAGTAAATTCAGTAAATAGCATCACCGTAAGGATTGCGTAATAATAGAAACAAAGGAGTGCAGTAAATAACCGATATCCCTGTGTATTTTTAAAAGGAACACTAGAGATTTAACAACACACAAAATAACAGGAGGTTCACAACAATTTAGTGTCCATTCTCTGGATAGGGTCAGGGGGAGGCGCACTGCAGTGGAATAAGTGTCCATCCTGTGGAGAGGGTCGGGTGGTTTAGAGAGATGCAGTGATGGCCTCTCTTAGGTGCAAATACAAGTTCACAGCCTGATACGGATCTGTTGGTGGAGCAAGATGGGACTCAGCCATAAAGATGATACAGAGTTCATAAATATCTGGATTACATGGTACAGCCAGCCGAAAGACACATTCATTTTTGCACAGTTGAATGTGTTCATCTTCAACAGGGGAGAGAAAATCTGTTGTTCGCTAAAGTTCAGGAACAGCATGCATCACATTAGGCCGACCGCTGGGGACGTTCAGGTTTCTTGATGGCCTGATGTTGTGTGCATTCCACACCTGTGCAGTGTCATCCAACTCATCCTGTAGAAAATGTATACATTTAGGAAGAGCTGTGCCAGCAGAACAGAAATAAAACACTAAATTACAGCATTCACACATGAGCAACCCCACCCTCTCCCTCCCTCCCTGTCTCTGTTCATCCCTCCCTCCCCCCTCTTTCTCCCCATCTCTTATCCTCTCTATTTCTACCCTTCTGTTCCATCTCTCTCCCCTTCCATCTCTGTTCCTTTCCCTTTTCTACCCCTTCTCTTTAGCATTCTTTTTCCTTTCCTCCCGTCTCTGTCTGTCTGTCTTCCCAACACCCACTTTCCCGTTTCTGTCCTCCCTCCCCTCTCTCTCACTCACATACACATGCGCACAAAATGAAAATAAAACATTATTCATGAACTCACCTGTATGGAGGCCCATACAACAAAACTGGAGGAGACTTTTGTCCAGAAACTCGCCATCAAAATGCCTGTTGTCTCTGAGGTCTGATAACAAGGCTAACCAGAACTCCATGCGCTGGCCACGCAGGAAACCCCACCAATATTCAGTTCTTTGATTGGCGGTGCTGGCCCCCTCCAAGTAACTATCGAGGGTGTCGTCTGGTTGAACAGGGACGAGGAAACGCTGGAAGCCTCTAAAATGGCCATTTTCGGTTCCAAGGTCGCCTCGAACAACTCTAGGGCACCCCCCAAAACGCTGTACCGCTTCTATGTAGCACCCTCCAATTACTTTTGGGTCACTACTTGTTGTGCAAGCATTGAGCCAGATTATTTTTCTTGAAAAGCCATCGATACATCCATTCACACAAATACCATATGGCTTCAGTTCATCATATGAGTCCAGGTGCCAGATGAAGTTGAGAAGTTTGAGAAGTAATTCCTCCGTCTGAGACGCCCCGCTTGCCTTAATGACACTCCTCTTGGATCCAGCTCCTTCAAAACCAAACGCACAGACTCTTTTCTCACACGCAGTCCATTTTCTCTGCATTTAGCATACATCCACCTGTACCCGTGAAGCTGCCCGGGGTAATGTAGCTGGTTGCTAATGGATTCAAAGAGGATCGCCAGGTCGGAATAGGCTTTGCGTGGCACGAGTCCCCTTGGAATGTACAGCTGCATCCCACTCTAGACTGATCAAACCCGACAAAGAAAACAAATCCTGAGTCACTAAATATTAAGAAGATGATTAAAAGGATTGGTATGTTTGATGTATGGAGGGATTTTCATCCATCCACTAAACAATTGACTTTTTACTCTCACCCTCATTCAGTTTACTCGAGGATCGATTATTTCTTTATGTTCTGAACAGACAGACACAGGGTTTTAGATTGTAGAATTGGTGTTAGCGACATATCAGATCACTCAGGTGTATATGTGAAAATAAATGTAGGTGTCCCACACAAAAACACTATTTGGAGACTCAACACCTCCCTATTAAATTACACCTGATTTGAAGATTACATTAGGAAAGAAATTAAGGAATATACAGACCTTAACGGTAGCACAGTGACGTCACAGAGTATTTTATGGGATGCTGGAAAAGCAGTATTGCGTGGGAAGATTACAAGTTGGGCATCACAAAGGAAAAAAGAAAAACTTAAACACCTTAACGACTTGACAAGTAAATTAGACTCACTGGAACGGAAGCATGTAGAGACTAACGACCCCACCTTATTGGAACAAATAACCGTAGTAAAATCAGTACTAAATAAGAAACTGAACGACCAGGAGGAACTTACACTTAAGTATATCAAACAAACCCACTATGAAAATGGACCCCGTGCTAAAAAACTCTTAGCCTGGAGACTTAAAAAACAACAGTCTGGAAGATCCATATATAAAGTAAAGGACCCGGTCACCAACCAGATGTGTTATAAGCCAGAAGCATTACAGTCTTTTGAATCATACTTCAGGAATTTATACACTCAACCCAAATTAGCAGAAGCAGTAACAGTCAATCAATTTTTTGAAATCCCTAGACCTGCCATCTGTTGTCACAGAACAAAATAAGTGCTTAACTACAGAGATTACAAATGCAGAGGTCGACAAGGCAATTTCTAAACTGAAAACAAGCAAAGCAGCCGGGGGAGATGGACTACCAGCAGAATGGTATAAGACTTTTAGGGACTCTGTGACCCCACTGCTATTTATTAAATTGTTTTAACTATGTCTTAAAAGGTGGCGAGACCCCACCATCTTGGAAACAGGCCATATTATCTGTAATACTGAAACCAGGGAAAGATAGGACAGATTGCAGCTCATACAGACCTATCTCAGTTTTAAACACTGATTATAAAAGTTTCACTTCAATTATTGTCAACACACTAGAAAATATTATCCCTGACCTAATTGACACGGACCAGACAGGTTTTGTTAAAAATAGACAAACACAAGACAATGTTAGGCGAGCTATACATCTGTTCCATATAATGAGCAAAGGAAACACAATGTCCTTAGCAATTAGCTTTGACACAGAAAAAGCTTTTGACTCTGTTCTATGGGAATTTTTATACCTGGTCCTGCAACGTTTTGGCTTTAACAATACAGTTATAAAATGTTTAAAATTCACCTGTGGCCCGGATCAGAATAAATGGCAGTCTTTCAGGTACAATCCGTTTGGAGAGGGGTTGCTGACAGGGCTGCCCACTGAGCCCCATCTTGTTTGCTCTATTTATAGAGCTACTTGTTCAAAAGATTAGGGAAGACCCAGAAATCATGGGAATACTATTCAAGGGGAAAGAATATAAGACATGTTTATATGCAGATGACATCCTGGCGACTTTATCCGACCCGGATACCAGTCTCCCTAAATGAATGCCCTCCTTCGACCAATGTGGTTCATATTCGGGATACAAATTGAACATATAGAAAACTCAAACTCTTACTTTTAATTACATACCTCAAGAAAACATACGTAAGTCCTTTAAATTTAAATGGAAAACCAGAATTTTCAAATACCTAGGTCTTCATATTCCCAAGACCCCCAAAGATTTATATAGTGTAAACTACGGTAGCATCACAACCAAAATTAAAAATGATCTGGACAGTTGGACCCCCCTAGTACTTGATTTTTACAACCGAATAGATACTTAAAAAATGGTTATTTTACCACAATTGTTATTTCTACTCCAATCGCTACCTGTAGAAATACCCAATAAGAAATTCAGTGAATGGAATCGGATCATTTCTAGATTCATATGGCAGAACAAGAAACCATGGGTACGCTACAAAACATTACACTTAACAGGGATGGATGTCACTCCCATGCTTGGAGGACTACTATAAAGCAGCACAACTGCAGTATATAGTCTACTGGTGCAGGGCGGGTTACGATGCAAAATGGAAGGAGCTAGAATTTGACCAACTAGATATCCCACTTCAATCTCTGCTGGGTGACAAAGCTTTCAAGACTATATACTCTAATAACCTATGTGATGTTATAAAAACTCCCCTAAATATTTGGTACAAAGTGATGAGCAAAGCGCACCTGGAAAAAAAAATCTCGGTTATTAAGATGGGTCGAACATGATAGAGTATTCTTGTGTTATTCTTTATCTTGGTTTATATTGTATGATCACTAGTAGCACGTGTAAACTGTTAGAATCCTAGGCTAACATATACGCATCGTATTTCACTTTGTTTTATGGCCTGCCACTGATGTGCTCGTCCTCTCCCTGTACAGGATATGAGCTGTGAAATCGGTCAACAATCGTATAGTCGTTGGTTTGTCTCTCTCTGTTCTCCTCCCTGTTCTTTCCTTATCTTATCCCCTCCCAGTCCTGTGTATAAGAGACCTTCTTCCTCCTTCCCACCTTGCACTCGCACTCCCATTTTACTGTGTTTTGTGCCTCGGAGCTCCGATCCCTTTTTTTATTGTTTGTTCATTAAATTACTTATTATCCCAGTATTCCTGCATCGGCATCTTCGCTCTTTTCCACAACAATTTGGCGTCACGAACAGGATTGCTGGAGACCTGTCAGTGGAACTCTGGGACGTTGAGGGCCCGGGACCAGGAACGGAGGAAACTCCTCGTTCCCCCTCTACCTTGAACCAAGCATTCAGAGATGAGAGGATCGGCGTCTAAGAGTGGATCTGATCGGCTTCACGTCTATCCAAGCGAACCTGGAAGGGAAGTGCTGATTCAGAGATCGGGTGAGAAGTAATTGTTCTTGTCTCAGACATATCAGTGACCAGTGGGTTGTTTTCCTTGTCGTCTACGAACGGTCCCGGGGCAGGACGGAGCGCATACGTTAACCGTGCCTGTCAGGTCGGTGTTGATTCTGAATCAACACTGAAATTCCCGCTCCACAAGTGAGCCGGAAGCTTCTGGTAGGTAAACTACCAGAGGGGTGAGTTTTTTCTCCACCTTTTTGCTCCAGAGTAAGAAAAAGGGGTGCACGGGGACGCCTGTGTATTTTCTGACTTGGAATTTTGTGAAAACTTAGTGAAAAGTCAGAGTAATAAGTCTAGCTAGACAGTGCTGGGGAAGAACCAGAGCAAAGTGGCTGCTGCTGTTCCCCAGGGGGGACCAATTGTGGACGACATGAGGAAAAAATATGGTCCAGATTGTCTTGACATGTTGGGAATTTGCGTTGAAAAGTATGATTTCCCAGCAGGGGGATCACTGAGTTTGGAGAAATTGAGAAACCTCCGGGATAAATTGAAGATTGCAGAGGGAAAGGTTACAAAAAAGAAAAAAACAAACAAATATGCAATTCAGATCATCAAAGATCATGAAAGGTGTTTTTCATTCTGGAAACCTGAAGCAGAAGTCAGGGACAGGAAACAAGTAAAGAAAACAAAAACAAACGTGTGAACAGCGCTGGGCGCTGGAGCACAGGGGTGACAGAGATAACGGCAGAGGGTGCACACACTCACACACTCTCCCCAGAGGAGGGAGAAAAGGAGCCGCTCACACACGAGCATTCAAATGCACCAAATCGTCTGTATCCTTCTCTTACAGGCCCGAGGGACCCTCTCCTGGACATGCCTGTCTTCCCTCCTCCCGCCTGCCCTCATCCAACGCTACCACCGTACAACCCTGCGCACTCCAGCACCGACGCCGCAGCGTCGCCACGTTCATCAGGACTGCCGTCAACCAAACGGCCAGCCTCATCACTGCTTTCAGACAAGGGCTGCTCCCCCAGATCGCCAAAGCAGTTAACACAAGCTGCTGCGTGGGGATTGAAGATGCCCGGCTGACAGAGGTCCGACGTCATGCAGTGCACGCTGAGAGGCTTCTGCAGGAGGCCAGCGATGCAGAGGACAAGAAGATAAAGCGTGCCTCCCTCACCATGATGAAGCACCTCAGTGACACGGCGAGACGGCCCTACAGGAATAACGACAACCGACGAAGGGCGACTAGCGGAGACAGAGGCGAAAAGGGGGCGTGCCACATCTGCGGCCGAATGGGTCACTGGGCCAGAGAATGCTCTGACAAAGGAAGACACCGCGGGCAGAACCATGCCCACCGCAGCCAAGAGAGTGATCGCGAGGGCCGGAAAAGAGGATCCAACTTAGAGCAGCTGAGGGGGGAGGGTGGAGTGCGGGACACGGCATGGACCGGGCGAGACGGACCCCCGGCCTACAGCGTTTTCGCAGGGAAGTGATGCACACACACACATGCAACACGCTTCTTGCAATGAAGAAATGCTTGCTGTCCCCTCTAACTTCCCTTCCCCTGCTGACAAATACACTGATTCATATTCTGATGTGGATTATTCGGAAACGTATACTGATTTACATGTTGATGCTGATTTTTGTTCTGACAATGATTTAGGTTCGACTGATTGCTCTCAGCCTGACGGTGAGACATGCATTGACACTGACACAGAGTTCGAGGTTGATTTATGTGACCAAATTTTGAGCACCATTGACAGGTTTAGAGCGTCGTCACGTGCCGCCTCCTCCCACATACACGTTGTATAAAGAAGCTGCTTTTGAGAAACTGCCGCGGGTCACTTTTAGAATTATATGTAATATATGTTTATTCTGTCGGGGCAGCTGGAACGAAGAAGGGAGAGCCTCTCACCACTCCACTTACTTGTATTGACTACGGCGACGAGACATGCACATCACAAAAATAAATTAAACACAGCTTCGTATTGTAAGAAGTCTGTCAGATGAATTTGTTGGGAAGAGATTTGCTTCTAGCCCTGGGCATGAATCTCATCTCCACCCCCGACGGGTTGATTGTTGCCAGGTCATTATCTTCCTCGACCTTGGCTCAAATTCCTAAGCCTCTCTTGCATGTCTACCAGTGGTTGCTTCCCCTCAAGGCCTCAGAAGAATTGATAGTGGCGGCTAACGATAAGGTGCCGGGTGATGCTCACTTCATGAAAGCTCCTAATTTGCACTGCACAGCCAGTGTGACGAATGAAAGAAACAGTGTGTTTGAGAGTCAGTTTTTATTTTTTATTTTATTTTTTTTTTCAAGCGTGAATGATGGCCTTTTTGTTTCTATGTTGTTTTGGGGCCCCCAACGATGCGTTGCGTCTGTTTCACTCACACCAGAGCAGAGTGCATTTCTTTTTTTTCTGTCCGTGGGTCTACCCCACACATTTCACTTTCCAAGGGTCCAGGCGATGAGTGGAAGGACCTAGGTCCGTTTTTGACAAAATGCCTGTCGACCAAAGACTGGCACCGAAAGGAGCGGGGACATTTTTACTCCCCCACCCTGAATGTGCATAAGACTGATTTTCCACTGGAAACACAGGCTCTTCGCTGTCTGCACCTGACAGAGACACGTGACAGCGAGCGCCACAACACGAGTTTTGCATGTTTCACTGACACATCGCAGCTGCCCGAGGAACTGAGTGAGGTTCCCTCCTCACTGTGGGCTGCTCACAAATACGATGTGGGTCTGATCAAAGGTGCCGAACCGGTGAAGATCACACCCAAAAGTGATATTTGGCCCAACCCGCCGCAATATCCTCTGAAGCCAGAAGCTGTTGAAGGGATCACTCCTGTTTTTGATTCTCTTCTCGAAGCAGGTGTCATTGTCCCATGCCCCGACTCGCCAGTGCGCACGCCCATGTTCCCTGTAAAAAAAGGCCAGAGTTCCTCCTCAACGTGATGACTGGAGGTTTGTTCAAGATTTGAGAGCAGTTAACGCTGCTGTCCACGCCAGGGCACCGAACGTGCCCCACCCACACACAACTGCATAG
The DNA here is from genome assembly GCF_046127955.1 of Nelusetta ayraudi. Taxonomy (NCBI): domain Eukaryota; kingdom Metazoa; phylum Chordata; class Actinopteri; order Tetraodontiformes; family Monacanthidae; genus Nelusetta; species Nelusetta ayraudi. The sequence goes on along the minus strand of NW_027466195.1, from coordinate 687,780 downwards.
CAGAGCTAGACACAATTTTCTCCCCCCCGACCTGACCTGACTGACGAACCCCTTGCTAATGCTGATTTTGTTTTCTACACAGATGGTTCAGCGTTCCGGGACGACAAAGGCGCCAACAGAGTTGGTTACGCAGTTGTCTCCGACTCGGAGGTCATCTGTTCTGACTCCCTTCCATGTCACCTCTCAGCACAAGGGGCAGAGCTGGTCGCGCTAACTGAAGCATGCAAATGTGCTGCGGGCAAGTCTGTCACAATCTACATAGACTCCCGTTATGTGTTTGGTGTCGTTCATGACTTCAGGGCACTGTGGAAATGCAGGAACTTCCTCAAGTCAGACGGGAAGCCGGTGTTTAAATCATGTGCTTATTGCTGACCTCTTGCGAGCCATACTTTTGCCCTCCCAAATAGCAGTGTGTAAATGTTCTGCTCACACTAACCTTCGTGACCCTGTTTCCCAAGGCAATGCCAGAGCTGACGCGGCAGCAAAGTCCGCTGCAAGGCAGCCTGCACCCTCGTCGGCCCCGATGATGACAGCCTCATTTGAGGAGGCTGATGCATCACTGGCTGAGATGCAGTCCCTTGCCACAGCGAAGGAGAAGGCGGCTTGGCGCTCCGCCGGCGCATGCTGGAACCACGTTACTGACATTTGGGTAGGACCAAACGGTAACCCGTGTCTGCCAAAACATTTATTTTCACATTTCGCTAAATTGACGCATGGGTTAGACCATGTGTCAAAAGGGGGGATGTTGGAATTAATTAATCAATTTTGGTTCACTAGAGGGTTTTCAGTCGTAGCACAAAAGCATTGTGAAGCGTGTTTAATCTGCCTCTCACAAAATGCAGGACGACCAGTCAAGATGGCAGCAATAGCAGCACACCCGGCTCCAACCAGACCGTTTGAACATGTCATGATGGACTTTATCGAATTGACACCGTCAGCAGGGAAAAAGTATTGTCTGGTCATGGTTGATATGTGGTCGAAATGGGTCGAAGCGTTTCCCAGCACCACACAATCAGCCAACGACGTGGCCAAGGCCTTGCTGACTGAGATAATTCCCAGATGGGGAATTCCAAACAAAATATCCAGTGATAATGGGACACATTTCACAAACGAGGCGCTTAATTAAATCAGGAAACTGTTTGGCATTGACCTCAGGAAACATTGTGCTTATCACCCTGCCAGTGGTGGGGCGGTAGAGCGTGAGAACGGGACGTTAAAAAGCAAATTAGCCAAATGTTGTGCCGACACTGGCCTGCCGTGGCCAAAAGCTCTTCCCATTGTCCTGATGTACATGAGAATGAGGAGACGCGCACGCGTTAATCTCAGTCCTTTTGAAGTTTTGTTTGCAGCTCCTCCCCAGATTGGGATGACTACCGGAGGAAAGGCACTCCCCTCCACGGCCTTGTGTGAAGATACAATACTAACCTATTGTTCCAACCTTGCATCCGCTCTAGCAGACGTAAGGCGCCAAGTGTCTGCTGTTTTGCCTCAGGCTGCGACGGGACCGCTGCACTGCCTGAAGCCTGGCGACTACGTCCGGTTGAAGGACCTCCGGAGAAAGAGCTGGAGAGCAAGTCGCTGGCTGGGGCCGTTCCAAGTGCTCCTGGTGACGCAAACCGCCGTCAAGGTTGCCGAGAGGGCCACCTGGATCCACGCGAGCCGAGGCAAGCGAGTCGTCGCCGGGGAGCGGACGAGGGCACTTCAGAGGGAGGAGGAGAGCCACGGGCCGGATCATCCCCCTTTCGCTGTAGGACGCCGAGGACGCCAAGGACGCCGGGAGCTGACGAGTGAAAGGTGAATCAAAACGTTTCACTCCAACGAAAGCAGCAAGATGGAACGTCCAGTGTCATGGCACCTTTTCCGCCAGCCAGGCTTTTGCGGCCTACGGGGCACGCTGGCCTACCTGGCCCTCATCAGCTGGATCATCGTTTTCACAATCTGGTGCTTCGAACGCACGGAGAGTTTCCGAGGAGAAGGTGGCAACGCCACCATCACTGCCTCCGGCACTCCTGTTCCAGCACACCCTGCTGTTTCACCTGCCTTTTCACCTCGCACAACACCTTACAGTACACCTCACATGAACATCAGTGTTGGGCAGCCAGGACGGGCTGACCGACCCAAAAGATGGGCCACAACTGACATGCTCACTCATTCCCTGAAGACTCCTGCACACCCGTACGCAACCAATCTCTGGTGGCATTACGCAAACTCTGCAGCACGAGCTCAAGGACATGTGAACTGTTTTGTTTGTTCCCGCATGACGCGATGTGGGGAAGTAATGTTCCTGACGATTTCAAAGTGTTTCCAGAATCTGCCAAAGTTGCTCTTTTACTGTTCCCCTGGACAGGGGTGGGAAAACTTATTTTATTCGCCGATACACTTCACTACCGTTTATTGCAGTTGACAAACTTGACACTGAATGCTACCTCGTCCATTAGCCAGGAGCTAAATGCTATTCGTCTAATGGTCCTTCAGAATTGTATGGTGCTAGACCTACTCACTGCACCCCAGGGTGGTGTTTGTCACATTGTAGGCACGTCTTGCTGTACGTACATTCCAGATAATGCTGCAGATGGCGGAGCAATCTCCAAGGCTTTAGATAGCCTCAAGAAACTTTCTGCTGCCGAGATGTCTGACCAAGGCGCCCCAGACGGGGATTGGTGGTCATGGCTCTCTCTAGGTCAATGGAAAGTGTGGTTAATAAAGCTGCTCGTTCCCGTAATCGCTATTCTCATTGTCATTTCGGTTATCACCTGCTGTTTTGTTCCTCTGATCAAGCGTTGTGTCAACAAGGTGCTCACTTCTGATCTGACTGGCTGATAGACAGCCAACACGCACAATCAGTTTGACATGTCAGAAAGGATGTTTGTGAATGTTAACGGATTGCCAGATGCGTGGGGCTTCAGCTGCCCTTATCCTGGTTGTGATTTCAACAACACCTACAACGATGTGTTTGCAGAGTACCCAGAACTTCCAGATCTCATCATTGAGGATGACGATGTCGATGACATTGACTCTGTGTAAAATACAGCACAGACGCAATGTCAGAGTTTTAGTAGTGGTTTTTAGCATACATAACAATAGCTTATAGGTTAATGTTTAAAGAGAGTTATTTTTAGTACAACTGTAAGTTCGTATTACCATGTGCCTTGCAGATTCCTGCCTTTGTGATCACGGGAAGTGTAACAGGCCAAGTTATGATGTTTGTGTCTAAAGCCAATGGTGGACATGAATTGATGTCTGTGTGGATGTTTTCACTCTTGTGTCCTGTGATCAAGAATGATCAAAAGGGGGGAATGTAATGGGAAATATGTATTCTTGGGTTATTCTTTATTATGTTGTATTCTGTGTCATATGATCACTAGTAGCACGTGTAATCTGTTCGTTTCATAGTATAACCTTCTCGAGACATTCTCCTCGTGGTCCACCAGAGGAGGCTGTAAATGTGTCAGCTTGTGCTGATTCTCTGTGCTTTGTTTTCCTCTTCTTCCCTTCCTTATCTCTTCCCCTCCCAGTCCAGTGTATAAGAGACCTTCTTCCTCCTTTCCTCCTCGCACTCGCACTCCCATTTTACTGTGTTTTGTGCCTCGGAGCTCCGATCCCCTTTTTATTGTTTGTTCATTAAATTACTTATTATCCCAGTATTCCTGCATCGGCATCTTCGCTCTTTTCCACAACAGCGGGTGATTCATAAATATGTCATTTCTTATTAATTAGCCCATAAGTGTTGTACACCAGTGTGACACCAAATGCTTGTTGCTGACAGCAGTGAAGAAATTACACTCTAGTGGTTCTGCACATTAGTATAAATAGAGTGATTCTCTATCATTACATCACAGGATGGCGGCACTCTGACAGATTCCATGAACCTGGACACTGATGATCCAGACTCCGGTCCAGATGACACAACAGGCCACAGTGGAAACGGGTCAGAGCATGGACTGGCTGCTGAAAGGATACAGGTAGGTGGCGCTGTCATCCCAAGTTGTGTGGTGTGGAGGATCAGGGCCAAAGTTCCAGATGCTCACAGATGTGACTGTGGATTCAGGAGGAGTGTTTGAAGGCTGGACTCCCAACAGTGATTGGCTGCTGAGGACCTCTCAATCACAATCAGGTTTTTTAGTGGCTGTGAGATTGAAAGTGAGTGAACATCATTAAATAAAGAGCTCCTGCAGGGTCCCAATTTGACAAGTACACTGCTAGGTGTGCTGCTTCGTTTTCGCCAAGGCCCTGTAGCATTCATGACTGACATTGAGGGAACGTTTCATCAAGTAAGAGTTTCCAACCAGGATGTAAACTTCTTACGCTTCCTCTGGTGGCCAGATGGGGACATTACAAAGGACCTACAAGAGCACAGGATGCTGGTCCACATCTTTGGGGCAGTGTCATCCCCAAGCTGTGCTTCATTCGACGACAATCAGCATGACTTCCCAGCCGAGGTTATAAACACTGTTTGTCAAAATTTCTACGTGGATGATTGTCTAAAGGCCGTCAGCACGGTGGAACAAGCAATACATCTGTACCAGCAACTAACAGACCTGTGCGGTAGAGGTGGATTTAAGCTCAATAAGTGGGTGAGCAATCATCGCTCGGTGCTGGCCGCCGAACTCCAACAAAGGAACTCATCTATAACAAATCTACAACCTTGTAAGGGCAAAACCTACTTGTTTTAATTCTGATTAATAAACTAAAGCTTATTCGATTATCATGATGTTGTTTTTTTAAACGCTCATACAAAACAAAAAAAGTGGAGGGAGAGTAGTCTGAATCGGGTTCTGGAGCATTGCTCTACCTCATACATCGTACTCATGAGCGTCACATCCACTTGTAGTGCATTATTTCTGCCAGCAAGCTTCTCCTGTTACGACTGCCCACGTTGACCTATATTTTCTGTTCACTCGCTCACCCGTATCAGGTGATACCCTGCAAGTGTAACAATTGGCTCTTGTCTTAGACCTTCCCCGAGGTGGTTGGTGGGGTGACCCACCCAGCACGTGACCTCTACGACAAGCTTCCACCCACGGAAGTGCCATAGGAAGACACGGATTAAATAGCTTGTCCACCAGAAGGCTGTATTATGGTGTACATAATATAAAACTTCTGCCCAGTTCTGCTTGTATTGCAATGGATGGTGTTCCTGAAGTTTCATTTTTCGTCCCTTTTCATTTTTTACATCCATGTTTGTGATGAAATAGTATTGTGAATCGCTAGCTCGCATTGCATGCTGGGAAACAGCGTCACTCAAGGAAGTTTTGGCTTCGCTGACACGGTCCTGAAGGGAAGTGGGTTTTAGTGCACTGGAACGGGATGAATGTGTTCAATCAAGCAGTACAAACCTGATTAATTGTCTTAATACTTCACTTGGAATGGCCATATTGTTTAGGATTAGAATTAGATGACAACTTCTTCATAATATTTGCAACTATTCAATTTGACCAGCAGGTGTCAGTAGAAGACGAAATTTCATGTTGACTATTTCCTAATGGAAGTGCTCTCTTTACGTTGGATTTTTCTCATAATTATTTGAAGTGTAGGCCTGTATCTGCACACAATTTGGAATTCGTCCCAGCGCCCTGAGCTGTAAATTTGGATTGTGTAAAATGAAAATGGCCATCTGCAGCAGAATGAAAGTGAGATTGCATTGTCCAGGTAGGAGGACAACAGTCAGTCATGTTTCACCTCCAGTCAACACCCAGTGGTTCACATGAAGGTCCAAGAGGCCTACAGACCTACACTGAGTCTGGACGTGGCAGTACAGTTGGATCATTGTCTTTGTTGTGTTGTTTGGTCATTGTGATCCAATGTAATGTGAGAGAAGGACGAGTGCAGTTATATTGGAGTGAGTTTTTTAGAGTGTAATAGAAGTTATAATGCAGAGTCTGTTTTTATGAAATGTTCTATCACCTGGCATCCATCCATCCATCCATCCATCCATCCATCTTCTACTGCCGTATCCGGAGTCAGGTCTCGGGGGCAGCAGCCTCAGCAGAGACCCCCAGACTTCCCTGGACCCAGTCACCTCCTCCAGCTCCTCCAGTGGGACCCCAAGGCTTCCCAGTCCAGCCCAGAGACCTGGTCAGCACCACTCTGACTCCCTGAGTCCCTGCTGCTCAGGTGAGGCTTCAAAGATCTGGCTGCACCTGATTGGACGGTCGTGGAGGATCTCCTTGGTCTTCTTGGTCTTCTTGGTCTCCAGCTGTTTGACCTCATGCTCTCTGTTGACCTCCTCACTCAGTCCCTCAGTGATGTAGAGCTCAGTGTAGATGCTGTTGAGGAGAGTTTGACTTCCTGCTTCTTCACCTTCAGTCACACGTTCACTTCTCCTCTCCAGACTGATCTTCTGCTGCTGTAGAAGCTCCTGCAGACCACCAACCTCTGGAGCTGAGAGAAGGTTGGAGAAGAAAACATCAGTGTGACAGTGTGAGCATCATTTTCTGTCCACGACTTGAAGCTGAAAGCATCCAAACTCCATTTTTCAGCTGATGTGGTGAAGCTGCTGTTGTCTGACTGTTTGCTCTAAATGTCCTCCAGTGGATCTTCTGACTGGAGGTCCTGACCACGGTTATAATAGTTAACGAAAACGAACAAAATAACGAAAACTTCAATTGAAAAAAACAATTGTCACGTTCCCAGGGGTTAGGATTTTGGTACCTGCCTCGTTGGGGTTTTGAAGCGAGCAGAGCTGAGACCATAAGGGTGACGTAGCAACGTTCAGGACACTGATTGGCCAAAGGCAGTCTTTCACGAAAGACCAAAACAGCCATTTTTAAATGCCTCGCGTGTGGATTTTTACATTAACACGTATTAAAAACTGAAAAGCTTATGAAACTGTACCATGGGTGAACAAAGAACTACAGACGTTTCTGTTCTCTGTGGCCGAAGAAAAAGCACAATGCAGACAGTTGTGCAGAAAGTTTAGTGTTAGCTAAAATATCGGGCACACAGACGTACTTATTATGTATATATTTCTTTCCATTGTAACAGGTCACTACAAGATCTGCAATCCATTACCTAGAATTGGTTTTCCTTAAACTGATGTACAGGATTACTAATCTGACTTTGATGGGCAAATTTGACAACAGAATACAATTATGAAGCACTAAAACACAGGACCACAAAACAATTAAATAGGTGTGCATGTGAGTGTGAATGGTTGTTTGTCTCTATGTGGCCCTGCGATGAACTGGCGACTTGTCCAGGGTGTCACCCTGCCTTCGCCCTAAGACAGCTGGGATAGGCTCCAGCAGACCCCCGTGACCCTGAATAGGAATAAGCGGGTATAGAAGATGAATGAATGAAATCTTTATTGAATGAATGACACATTTTATTTCACTCGTGGTTTATGTAATTATTATTTTTTGCTCCATAGCTTTCATGATTCAGCATTACATGTTAAGCGTGATGAATTGCATGAAAAGAGAGAGCACTCGCTGATAAATTAACATGGTGTGCTGTTTAATTCCATGAGGACGACAAAATATTTGCAAATTTGTGTTAGCTACACGCATCGACAGGTGCAAGAGAGGAACTTTCAGGGAGGAACTTTCAAGATTGTTCAGTTTTTGTTTTTTATTTATTTTTTTTAGTTCTGATGAAATAAATAGACCAATCATTTCATTACTTTGTCTGCTTTCCAAAGAGGTTATTAATTAAAAAAATATGTGTGGCAGTGCTGTTATGGTCCATAGAGAGTTGCTTCAAAGAATTATCATTTATTATTCAGTGGCACATTGCTCACTTGTTTAATACACAAATAATAGTATATTATTATAATAATACTATTTTATTGTTATTATTATTATTATTATTATTAATAATATTAATAATAATAATAATAATAATAATAATAATAATAATAATAATAATAATAAAGGGTTTGGGAGCCATGCGCTGGGTGAGCAACTTCATTGAAAGGAATGGGACGCCATCTTGAACTCTGGGGGCTTGCCGCACTGTCACGCAGGTTGTGACGTAGCGGGCCAGCGACGCACAGGTATGATGTGAATGATTGACAGCTACCATTCGTTCCCGTTAGTGAGAGGATTAAAAACAAACAGACACCATAATGGCATCAAAAAGGAGTTATCCCAGCGGTGCGGAAAAACGGAAGGAAAAGAAAACCGATCAAGAAAAACTTGCAAAGGGGAAAGATAAGATATTTGTTTGTGATGTGGGCTGGAGAGGTGGAGGTGAAACGCTGTTCCCCGCCCCCCCCCCCAAGTTTGTTTATTTGTCCTGCTAGCCAGCTAGCTAGCTTGCGTCGGATAAATGTTAGCTGGCTGGCTAATATTTGTTCGTCATGAATCAGCGTTTTTGTTTGTTTTATGAAAGTTGACCATATCCTGCCATGTTGGCCTATCCTGCCATGGGAATGAGTGATTGACTCCACACCCGTTTATTCACATTCTAACAGGGAGGGCGGGAGGGAGGGCATGTTGTAGTTGTTGTTGTAGTCAGTCCCCTGTTATTGTTCAGTGGAAGTTGTCTCTCACATATTTGACTCTTAATGTTATTTTAGCCTTAACTTAGGATGAATTTACTAAGCTTAGTTTGTATTTTGTAGGCCCTTCATTAGAAATGTGGTACTGTTTTCGAATTCAAAGAAATATTTTATGGAAATACTTTATTTGGCATGGTGTTGACTATTTTAGACTGTTGTGGCAGTGGGTCATTTGTCTTAGTTTTATTACTTTAACTAGTACAGTGTGTAAAGTAATTCCAAAAACTCTTAAAAATGACAGTTATGTAATTGGGTAAAAGCTTTAAAGGGACACTGCAACCATAATGTTTAATTTAAAAACAAATGAATTTTTAATTTTCCTATATTACTGCAACATCACTGTAATAATAAAATAGGAAAATGCGCTTCTGATCTGTTTTGCTTGATGGTCTAATGAGCTTTGTCTCTGTAGGAGCAATTCTAAAATATGTTGGCGCTCCAGACATCGAGCCAGAGGGATCTCCCGAACATCCTGACCAGGAAGCTCCAGGACCAACACGTTCCTCAGAACCTCCTTCTGTCCAGGTGAATAATGTGTGTTATTCTTAGTAGCTAAGCTGATAAGTGTGGGACGAAACTAAGGCAATTAAGCATTATTTTGATTGTTGGTTTGCTTTTTAGTGTTGCACTTGTTGGTTTGTTGGATTTTCTTATTTAAAGTAAGCATTTTTTTTGATGAATACTCAATATGTTGTATTTATTGACATATAGAGGATTCTTTTCCTAGTATTATAGCGTTTGTTTGTTTTTAAATCAGTTTAACTTGCCTGAGTTGCTCAACTGAAGATGTTTAATTTTACCTGTAGCCTGTTTTGCTTACGAGGTGTAATAGATTGTGGAATCTTAGTAGACCTTAGGAGACGCACGCTGCTGAGAGTGGCAGCAATCAGCTCCGTAAATAAGGCAAATGCGCCATCTAGTGGGATGCAGCATGTTTATTCGTGTTGGAGCAATGGCAAGTACTACTAACAAAACAAAAGATGCACAGGGTAAGAAAAATAATCATAAACTCAAGCCCAACAAAGATAACAGATGGGCATAACTGTAACATTACATAGTAATGATTACTAGTACTACCAAAATTTCTACTACTACAGAGTACTACTACTACTCGAACTTGAACTATTCATCCCCTTTTTTCAGCAGCCATTAAGACAAAAGGATGACACTTATGCATTGCATCAAACTGTGATGCACAAAATAAATTCGATTAAATCAAAACAATAAATAAAGTGTGCATTAAACAGGGGGCAGTGCAATACAGTACAGGACTCAACTGATATAGTGCAGTTAGGCAGTATAGCCTATAACAGCTGTTCAGCATCCATAGTAATCCACAGTCAGTGCCATAATCATCCAGTCAGTGTCATATTCATCCATAGTCAGTATAATATATATGATATCGCGCAGACCCTCAACCTCCACTACATTGCCACACCCATTTAGCCCCCGCTGTTGAAAGTTGGCGTGTGGTGGACGCGGCCAGTGGTCTCCGTGCCACACCATCCAACGTGGTTTGCTTTACCTCAGAAGGGGGCGGAGGGCTCTCCGCGTCAGCTGTATGCTTCGCAGACAAGTGAAACGTAAGACTGCTCCTACTCCGGTGGAAACTAAATACAGCTTTACAGTAAATGCATATCACTTTTGTCCTGTCAAGACTGCCATCTGGCAGGGTTTTGAAGTGGAACTTTCCATTTACAATTGACGCCTTATCCATGTTAGTCCTTCCTAGTGCTCATCTACGCTCAGTGTCTTTTTCTTTTTTTTGTTGTGCTTACAAGCTGGCTGCAAGCGTGTGACTGTGTGCTGTGAGTCAATTCATTTCCCGTTTCCACAATCTACGGAGCGGCCAAAGGTTCAAAAAGCACCGTGTGCGTTAATCGCGATATAAAAAAAGTTGTCGGCGATAAAGCGCCGTTGACACCCTTACTTTTTATATGAAGAAACGGATCAAATTTTTCCAACCAATTGTTCACCACTTCTTTGAACTTGTGGATGAATGCTGTGCATCCCACATGGAACGCCAACCTTCCTCTGATATTTCCATGCTTAGTTCTTTCTGCCATTTGGCTTTGATGTATCCTGCGTTTGTTGCTGTTCTGTTTCTGAAGGCCCTGATAGATTTTAGAAATGATTTTTCTCTTCATCTTTTTACAGGCTTCGATCAGAATATCTATCACTATATTGTCCTCTCCAGATGATGTTGGTTTGATTCTTTTATCATAGTAATCTCTTAATTGCATGTATCGAAAGAAATCTTTGTTTCCTCGTCCAAATTCCTTTTTCAACTCTCCAAAACTTTTTAAAACCCCCTTGTGAACGAGTGTGCATACTGCAGTTATACCCCTATCTCACTATCGTCTGTATTCAATGTCTGTGGTTCCCGGTTGAAATCTGGGATCAAGAGAAGGCCACATTAGTAGATTCCCTCCATATGGTTTTCTTTTAACATCTTACTCCAGATAGTCGGTGTGTGCTTAATAATTTCATTTTGGCTTTGTTGAGCTGATTTAGTTCTTATGTCTCCTACTAATGCCAGTGTGAGAGTCGTTTCTCCGCCGGCCTCTATCTATTTCCATCGTGCCTGATATTGAGGGCAGCATGTACACACCAAGAACTTTACCTGAGCTGCGGAAAAGTATTGTTTGAGATCAGGCAAGGACGACCCTCCCTCTTCCTTTTGCAGCTGGAGTGTCTTATATCTGATCCTCGGTCTCTTTCCGGCCCAAATAAATCTAGATATGAGTTTGTCCCAGTGTCTGAATTGTGATTCTGGAATCATATGTGGGATGGATTGGAAAAGGTACAGCAGTCTCGGTAGTACATTTATTTTTATCACTTCAATTTGTGTCTCAAAATCCATATTAAAGGCTGACCATCTTCCCAAATCTGTCTTAATATTATTGATAATAGCATTCTAATTGATTTCAAACCTTTTCAAAAGATCTTTTGCCAATAGCACACCCAAATATTTGATAACCTTGGAATTCCATTTGATTTTATATTTTCCTCTAATTTCTCGGCCTGGATGATAATTCAGCGTGAGAATTTGAGTGTTTGCTATGTTTAACTTGTTGCCTGTGTATTTAGCATAGGTTTCTATTATCAACATCAAATGAGGTAAGGTTCTGTCCGGGTCTTGGAGAACCAAAATAATATCATCAGCAAAAAGCCCTGTTAGATGTCCCTGCTCTTACTTGCTCTTACACTTACTTGGTTTACTTGCTTGGTGCTGGCGCTGGCAGCGGATTCCTCCTCCGACGTGGAGCCGCTGGGTCTGTGTTTGCGATTGGTTGGAGGAAGAAATGACCGTAATATTAAGCTACATGATTGGCTATGATGAAAAAGGAAGTGAAACTTTTTCTATCAAACTTTTTATCCACCCCTTTTTTTCCTATCGCAGCACACGTCTATCGATCGATATATATCGTTATCGAATTATCGTCCAGCCCTAGACGGTCCCGTCTAATGTTAGCTTGAGTCTGCCTACCTGTTATAAAACCTGACTGATCCTCATCTATCAAGTCCGGCATAAAACTTTCAAGTCTTTTTGAGATGATTGAAGTAAAGATCTTCTAGTCAACATTTAAGATTGAAATGGGCCTATACGATTCACAAAGTTCCTTATTTTTCCCTTCTTTTGGAATAACTGGAATGACAGCCTCTTTCCATGAGGGAGGCCGTTTGCCCTCTGTCAGAGTCAGATTAAAAGAATTTAGGAGTATCGGGGTTAATTCTTCTCCAAATGTTTTATACCACTCACTAGGAAACCCATCACGACCTGGCGCTTTGGTTGATTTTAAGCCTGCTAATGGCAGCATCTATTTTTTTTTTTGGTTATACTGGAAATTAGTTTTCTATTTTGCACATCTCCAATGGCTGGTAGGTCCAATAAGTCAAGGAAGTCTTTCATCTCACAATCTTCTTTAGCCGTGGGTTGGGTATATAGATTTTCATAGTAATCTTAAAAAACCCTCTCTATTTCTTCAGGTTCAAGTAGTAGCTGTTTCGTTAATGGGTCTCTAATTTTACATATTGCATGAGAAGCTTGCTGGGCCTTTATTCCTCTTGCTAAATATTTGGTTGATTTACAGCCTGATTCATAGTGGGTCTGTTTAATGAATTTCAGCTTTTTCTCAACATCTAGCCTCAAGACATTGTCTATTTCCCTTCTGACACCGATTATTTGTTGTAACACTGTATCGTCCTTATTGCTTTTGTGTTGCTGTTCCAGAGTTGTTAATTGGTTTACCAGCTTCTTGTAACCTTCTTCTCAATGTGGCAGGTGGGTTTGCCCCCACCTTCGCGTCATCAATCACACCTGCGCCAGAGTGCAATCTTTGCGTCCCTCAGTGCGTTTACATGGTACTAGAGAAATTTGAATTATTGCCTTCGTCCGATTATGATCGGAGTTTGAGAACGCCGATTGGAATCGGAGAACTCCGATTGAGACACCCAGATAATGTGATTGGAATTCTAATTTCTCGGCCATGTATATGCCTTAGTCGGACTATTAACTGGACAACGCAAGTGCGCACGCGCCACCGCACAACTACGTCGTCTAACAAAACAGACGGCGTGAAACAACCAGCAAACGCGAATAAGAATGTTGACATTTGGAGAGAGGATGAGACCGGGGCGGTGCTTTCTCTTCCAAAAGAGATGGACATATTAAAATTACACACAACAGAGACCTTTTTTAAAAGGGTAGCGCAGCAAATGCAGGGCTCCGGCTTTGCGCAGCCCTGAACAAATACGTATTCGTTCATATTTATATTTCTACCTTTTCGTTCACATTTTTTGTAAGTTAGAAGAATTTCAACTTGTAAATAAAAGCACAGCAAAGAGATGTTTTTCTGATTTGTTTTTATTTCGATAATTTTGCTGTTATTCTGCTGGAAACGGCGTGCAGCGGCACAAGCTTCCCCCACGGTCGGCACTTTAATGAGCATGTGTATAACTGAAGACACCGTTCCTTTGCAAAACCTGTACACAAACTCTCCCACCAGTCTGCGCAGAACCCGCATCCAACAAGAACGAGAGTTTGGGGTCCGTGGCGACGGCACAAAGCGTAGCATCGAAGACATTGTGTTGTTGTAGCCCTCCAACAGCAAACAACGTTCTTGTCTCATGGTTATCTTTTAAGATAACCATGAGCACAAGAAATAGGGTACAGCTTATCTGCAAAGTAAGTAACACGTACATTATGAACTATCATTCTATATCATAATGATGTAATATGTCAACCGAAAGCAGCTGACCAGCTGAAAAGGCTCACTCCACCCCCTACTGTTGGGAGGAGGACACGTTCCCGTCAGTAATTCAAATTTCTCAGCTGCATGTATAGGGGGACAAGGTGAGAACTCCGATTGGACGAGAAAACCGAATTATTGCTTAGTCCGATTAAGCTCTGCATGTAAACGCACTGATTACACCTGCGCCAGAGTGCAGAGTGAAAGCAGCTCTTTTAAAAAGAAGCGCAGGCTGGAGTCAGCACTCTGTCCTCTGGCGTGTCCACGCTGAGAACTCTGTCCTTCGCAGTTCTTAGCATTTCGGCTAGCAATCCCAGAGCGGGCTGGGCCATAAGCACAGCCGGAGGAGGAACCCTGGCGGGTGCCCGTTCATCGGGAGGTGGCGCTGTGTGTGCGTGATCGTTGTGCATTCACCGCTTGGCTGTTAAAGCCGCAGACCCCCCACCCCCTCCTCTTGCGCTACTGGAAGGACGCTGGTCTCAACCCCCTGCCTGGGTGCAGTCGCTCCGTCTTCCTCTGTTTTCGCCATACCCCTCTGTTACTGTTGCAGCGGCGATGTCCTCGCAATCAATTGCCGCACCAGTCTAGCCGGGTAACAGCGGTGTCACCACCACAATGCGGACACTTTTCCTTTGATTTTGGTTTATTTGGTTTAGACAATTCAGTTTGTCTGTTTCTTTTGTTAGCGTAACTACTTTCTTTGGTTGGTTTTCTTTTCTTTGTTTTGTTGTGAAATTTTGGTGAAATTTTGGGTTTTCTGTTGAGTAGCGATTTTGTTATAGTTTGATTTCCTTTTTTAGTTCATTAATATCTTGTTCCCCAGTGATCGTTACCTTTTTGTTTTGGGTTTTGGTCCTGTGTGTGTGTGTGTGTGTGTGTGTGTGTGTGTGTGTGTGTGTGTGTGTGTGTGTGTGTGTGTGTGTGTGTGTTAATTGTAACCCCCATTGCACGTCTACCCATCCCAGGGAGAAGGATCCCTCCTCTGCGTCTCTCTCAGAGGTTTCTTCTTTTTTGCTTTTAAGGGTGTTTTTTTTTTTTTTTCAAAGTTTTTCCTCACCCGATGCGAGCGTTTAGGGGTAGAGGGGGGCTGCACTTACATGTATATAGTTCATTGACGTGTATATAGTTCTTTTCACGTCAACATTTTAGATTAGACATTCTTTGTTGTTCAAAATTTCAATGAGTTTTATACATTTCTTTGTGTTCTATTAAAATTCTTTGTGTTCTGCTAATCACTGTCTCAGTTCGTCATTTAAAATTTTGAAAAATTCACTACAATGCAAATACAATATTGTTCAGTATTCATATTATTTAAAAGTTCTTTTATTAAACTTGGATACTGGTTTATACATCTCATGTGAAAATGCGAACACTTTCTCAGTCGCGAGTCCATGAGATGGTGTTACAGTGAAAACACCATCCTGGATGGAAATAAACATCCTTGTCAAATTTACCAAAACTATTTTAGTAAAATAAAAATGTCAAAACTAACTGTACTGTACCATCAAGAAAAAAACAAATGCTGATCTAAATAAACAAAAAAGGTAAGCAGGTGTCACAGTTCATCGTTGGCATCGGCGGGTGTCGGGGGACATCATCAAGTGTCGGGAGCATTGGAGGTCATCACAGGCATCACAGCAGGCGACAGCCAGTCCTGAGCTCAGAGATAATACCAATGTTTCCACATTAATGAAAACCAATCACATCGCTCATGCAATTACATATGTGAGCTCAAAGTAAGCACAGTCAACTGTTTGTCTCCTCTTTTTTTTCTCTTTCTCTGTCTCCATCCTCTCTGCCTCTCTCTCTCTCTCCATCCTCCCTCTCTCTCTCCATCCTCTGTCTCTCTCTCTCCATCCTCTGTCTCTCCACCCTCTATCTCGCTCTCTCTCCATCCTCTCTCTCTCTCTCCATCCTCTGTCTCTCCATCCTCTGTCTCTCTCTCCCTCTCCATCCTCCCTCTCTCTCTCCATCCTCTGTCTCTCTCTCTCCATCCTCTGTCTCTCCACCCTCTATCTCGCTCTCTCTCCATCCTCTATCTCTCTCTCTCTCCATCCTCTGTCTCTCCATCCTCTGTCTCTCTCTCTCTCTCTCCATCCTCTGCCTCTCTCTCTCTCCATCCACTCCCTCCTTCAAGTCGATTCTTCCACTGCCACGGATGAAAGCATGTCGTATTAAACTTGCCACTGGGTCGTTGTGATTGTGGAGGAACTGGCCGCTGCGGTTCAAGATAACCACTTCATTATGCCAGTTTTTTCTCTGCCCAGTTTGTCTGTGAGAAGTTCATAGTGTTGCTCCCAGTTTGGGACGGGTAATTGCACTCACAGTGGCTCTCTCTCACTCCATCCTCTGTCTGTCTCTCTCCATCCTCTGTCTCTCTCTCTCTCTCTCCATCCTCTGTCTATCTCTCTCCATCCTCTGTCTCTCTCTCTCTCTCTCTCTCCATCCTCTTTCTCTCTCTCCATCCTCTGTCTCTCTCTCTGTCTCTCTCCATCCTCTGTCTCTCTCTCACTCTCTCTCTCTCTCAATTCCATGTCTTGAGTTTATTCTCCATATTGTCCCTGGGATGATCTTTGGCTGACATAATCTTTCTCCACAACTACAAGCCCTCACGAGCCTTTGTCTCCAGCACCGCACCCAGGGCTCCACCACTGCAACCCGGTCCCCCACTCGCACCAGGGGGGCCCAGTCTGAGGCCGTTGTTGTCATTGCAGTGTGCCGCCCCACATTGGATGAGCTGTCACCAGGCCTCCCTGTTGGTTGCATTTGCCTCCCTTGTCTGAAGGTAAACTTTAAATTCCATTTCTTGAGTTTATTCTCCATGTTGTCCCTGGGATGATCGACAGCTGACTAAATCTTGTTCCAGAACTACAAGCCCTCACCAGCATGTGACTCCAGGCCACCGCGGGACTCCATCCAGGGCTCTACCACTGCAACCCGGACCCCCACTCCCACCAGGGGTGCCCAGCCATAGGCAGTGGTTGTCATTGCAGTGGGCGGCGCCCTCTCGATCAAGCTTTCCCCAGGCCACCCTGTCGGTTGCATTTACCTCCCATGTCTTAAGGTAAACTTTAAATTACATTTCTTGACTTTATTCTCCATATTGGCCCTGACATAATCTTTGGCTGACATAATCTTTCTCCAGAACTACAAGCCCTCACAAGCCTTTGTCTCCAGCACCGCACCCAGGGCTCCAGCACTGCAACTCGGTCCCCCACTCGCACCAGGGGGGCCCAGCCTGAGGGCGATTTTGTCATTGCAGTGTGCCACCCCACATCGGACGAGCTGTCACCAGGCCTCCCTGTTGGTTGCCTTTGCCTCCCTTGTCTGAAGGTAAACTTTAAATTCCCTTTCTTGAGTTTATACTCCATATTGTCCCTGGGATGATCTACGGCTGACTTAATCTTGCTCCAGAAATACAAACCCTCACCAGCATGTGACACCAGGCAACCCGGGGACTCCAGCCAGGGCTCCAGCACTGCAGCCCAGTTCCCGACTCGCACCAGGGGTACCCACCCTTCAGCGGTGGTTGTCGTTGCAGTGGGCGGCGCCCTCTCGATCAAGCTTTCCCCAGGCCACCCTGTTGGTTGCATTTGCCTCCCTTGTCTGAAGGTAAACTTTAAATTCCATTTCTGGAGTTTATTCTCCATATTGTCCCTGGGATGATCTTCAGCTGACTTAATCTTGCTCCAGAACTACAAGCCCTCACCAGCATTTGTCTTCACCACCGCACCCAGAGCTCTGGCCTGCAACCCGGTCACCCACTCGCACCAGGGGGGCCCAGCCTGAGGCCGAGTTTGTCATTGCAGTGTGCCGTCCCATGTCGGACGACCTGTCATCAGGTCTCCCTGTTGGTTGCATTTACCTCCCTTGTCTGAAGGTAAACTTTAAATTACATTTCTTGAGTTTATTCTCCATATTGTCCCTGGGATGATCTTTGGCTGAAATAATCTTTCTCCAGAACTACAAGCCCTCACCAGCCTTTGTCTTCAGCACCGCACCAGGAGTTCCGCCAGTGCAAGCTCGGTCCCCCACTCGCACCAGGGGGGCCCAGCCTGAGGCCGAGGTTTTCATTGCAGTGTGCCGTCCCACATTGGACGCTTTCACCAGGCCTCCCTGTTGGTTGCATTTGCCTCCCTTGTCTGAAGGTAAACTTTAAATTACATTTCTTGAGTTTATTCTCCATATTGTCCCTGGGATGATCTACGGCTGACTTAATCTTGCTCCAGAACTACAAGCCCTCACCAGCATGTGACTCCAGGCCACCCCGGGACTCCAGCCAGGGCTCCAATACTACTGCCAGGTCCCCCACTCGCACCAGGGGTGCCCAGCCTTAGGCGGTGGTTGTCGTTGCAGTGGGCGGCGCCCTCTCAATCAATCTTTCCCCAGGCCACCCTGTTGGTTGCATTTACCTCCCATGTCTTAAGGTAAACTTTAATTACATTTCTTGAGTTTATTCTCCATATTGTCCCTGGGATGATCTTTGGCTGACATAATCTTTCTCCAGAACTACAAGCCCTCACCAGCCTTTGTCTTCAGCGCCGCACCAGGAGTTCCGCCAGTGCAACCCGGTCCCCCACTCAAACTAGGGGGCCCAGTGGGAGGGGGATTTTGTCATTGCAGTGTGCCGTCCCACATCGGACGCGCTGTCACCAGGCCTCCCTGTTGGTTGCATTTCCCTCCCTTGTCTGAAGGTAAACGTTAAATTCCATTTCTTGAGTTTATTCTCCATATTGTCCCTGGGATGATCTTTGGCTGACATAATCTTTCTCCAGAACTACAAGCCCTCACGAGCCTTTGTCTCCAGCACCGCACCCAGGGCTCCAGCACTGCAACTCGGTCCCCCACTCGCACCAGGGGGGCCCAGCCTGAGGGCGATTTTGTCATTGCAGTGTGCCGCCCCACATCGGACAAGCTGTCACCAGGCCTCCCTGTTGGTTGCCTTTGCCTCCCTTGTCTGAAGGTAAACTTTGGTGAAACAACAGAGAAGCATTTATAGAGCGTCGTTGCCACCTACTGGCATCTTTCGGTAGTGTTTCTGTTGTAATTTTGAAGCGAACTTTATAGCGGAAGTAAGACACGGAAAACACACTGCCAGCGTTTTCTTATGTGCACTCGTTCCTGTAAACATCACGTGTTTTTGGTTGCATCGTCGGTACGTGTTTTTGTTTTGTATTTGCTTGTCTTTTGTGTGCAGTTGTCAAATATTTGTAAGTATATATATTTTGTATGTATGCAAATTTTGATTATATATTTTCTTGTACCTTTTAGTTTTACACTTTTCTTCGACAATAAACCTGTGGACAACGCATCGCAAGTCTCCAGAGTCTTGACCGGGGAGAAGGGTTATCTAAACTGTCATGAGGACAGCGCAATAATCTTTCTCCAGAACTACAAGCCCTCACCAGCCTTTGTCTTCAGCACCGCACCAGGAGTTCCGGCAGTGCAACCCGGTCCCCCACTCTCACCAGGGGTGCCCAGCCATAGGCAGTGGTTGTCGTTGCAATGGACGGCACCCTCTCGATCAAGCTTTCCCCAGGCCTCCTTGTTGGTTGCATTTGCCTCCCCTGTCTTAAGGTAAACTTTAAATTACATTTCTTGACTTTTTTCTCCATATTGTCCCTGGGATGATCTACGGCTGACTTAATCTTGCTCCAGAAATACAAACCCTCACCAGCTTGTGACACCAGGCAACCCCGGGACTCCAGCCAGGGCTCCAGGACTGCTGCCCGGTCCCCCACTCTCACCAGGGGTGCCCAACCTTCGGCGATGGTTGTCGTTGCAGTGGGCGGCGCCCTCTCGATCAAGCTTTCCCCAGGCCTCCCTGTTGGTTGCATTTGCCTCCCTTGTCTGAAGGTAAACTTTAAATTCCCTTTCTTGAGTTTATTCTCCATATTGTTCCTGGGATGATCTACAGCTGACTTAATCTTGCTCCAGAAATACAAAGCCTCACCAGCATGTGACACCAGGCAACCCCGGGACTCCAGCCAGGGCTCCAGCACTGCTGCCCGGTCCTCCACTCTCACCAGGGGTGCCCAACCTTCGGCGGTGGTTGTCGTTGCAGTGGGCGTCGCCCTTTCGATCAAGCTTTCCCCATGCCTCCCTGTTGGTTGCATTTGCCTCCCTTGTCTGAAGGTAAACTTTAAATTACATTTCTTGAGTTTATTCTCCATATTGTCCTTGGGATGATCCTTGGCTGACATAATCTTGCTCCAGAACTACAAGCCCTCACCAGCCTTTATCTTCACCATCGCACCCAGAGCTCTGTCCTGCAACCCGGTGAGCCACTCGCACCAGGGGGGCCCAGCCTGAGGCCGAGTTTGTCATTGCATTGTGCCGTCCCATGTCGGACGACCTGTCATCAGGCCTCCCTGTTGGTTGCATTTGACTCCCTTGTCTGAAGGTAAACTTTAAATTCCATTTCTTGAGTTTATTGTCCATATTGTCCCTGGGATGATCTTTGGCTGACATAATCTTTCTCCAGAACTACAAGCCCTCACCAGCATGTGACTCCAGGCCACCCTGGGGCTCCAGCCAGGGCTCCAGCACTGCTGTCCGGTCCCCCACTCTCACCAGGGGTGCCCAACCTTCGGCGGTGGTTGTCGTTGCAGTGGGCGTCGCCCTCTCGATCAAGCTTTCCCCAGGCCTCCCTGTTGGTTGCATTTGCCTCCCTTGTCTGAAGGTAAACTTTAAATTCCATTTCTTGAGTTTATTCTCCATATTGTCCCTGGGATGATCTTTGGCTGACATAATCTTTCTCCAGAACTACAAGCCCTCACCAGCCTTTGTCTTCACCACCGCACCAGGAGTTCCGGCAGTGCAACCTCGGTCCCCCACTCGCACCAGGGGGTCCCGGCCTGAGGCCGAGGTTGTCATTGCAGTGTGCCGTCTCACATCGGACGCGCTGTCACCAGGCCTCCCTGTTGGTTGCATTTGCCTCCCTTGTCTGAAGGTAAACTTTAAATTGCCTTTCTTGAGTTTATTCTCCATATTGTCCCTGGGATGATCTACGGCTGACTTAATCTTGCTCCAGAAATACAAACCCTCACCAGCATGTGACACCAGGCAACCCTGGGACTCCAGCCAGGGCTCCAGCACTGCTGCCCGGTCCCCCACTCTCACCAGGGGTGCCCAGCCTTAGGCGGTGGTTGTCGTTGCAGTGGGCGGCGCCCTCTCAATCAATCTTTCCCCAGGCCACCCTGTTGGTTGCATTTACCTCCCATGTCTTAAGGTAAACTTTAATTACATTTCTTGAGTTTATTCTCCATATTGTCCCTGGGATGATCTTTGGCTGACATAATCTTTCTCCAGAACTACAAGCCCTCACCAGCCTTTGTCTTCAGCGCCGCACCAGGAGTTCCGCCAGTGCAACCCGGTCCCCCACTCAAACTAGGGGGGCCCAGTGGGAGGGGGATTTTGTCATTGCAGTGTGCCGTCCCACATCGGACGCGCTGTCACCAGGCCTCCCTGTTGGTTGCATTTCCCTCCCTTGTCTGAAGGTAAACGTTAAATTCCATTTCTTGAGTTTATTCTCCATATTGTCCCTGGGATGATCTTTGGCTGACATAATCTTTCTCCAGAACTACAAGCCCTCACGAGCCTTTGTCTCCAGCACCGCACCCAGGGCTCCAGCACTGCAACTCGGTCCCCCACTCGCACCAGGGGGGCCCAGCCTGAGGGCGATTTTGTCATTGCAGTGTGCCGCCCCACATCGGACAAGCTGTCACCAGGCCTCCCTGTTGGTTGCCTTTGCCTCCCTTGTCTGAAGGTAAACTTTGGTGCAACAACAGAGAAGCATTTATAGAGCGTCGTTGCCACCTACTGGCATCTTTCGGTAGTGTTTCTGTTGTAATTTTGAAGCGAACTTTATAGCGGAAGTAAGACACGGAAAACACACTGCCAGCGTTTTCTTATGTGCACTCGTTCCTGTAAACATCACGTGTTTTTGGTTGCATCGTCGGTACGTGTTTTTGTTTTGTATTTGCTTGTCTTTTGTGTGCAGTTGTCAAATATTTGTAAGTATATATATTTTGTATGTATGCAAATTTTGATTATATATTTTCTTGTACCTTTTAGTTTTACACTTTTCTTCGACAATAAACCTGTGGACAACGCATCGCAAGTCTCCAGAGTCTTGACCGGGAAGAAGGGTTATCTAAACTGTCATGAGGACAGCGCAATAATCTTTATCCAGAACTACAAGCCCTCACCAGCCTTTGTCTTCAGCACCGCACCAGGAGTTCCGGCAGTGCAACCCGGTCCCCCACTCTCACCAGGGGTGCCCAGCCATAGGCGGTGGTTGTCGTTGCAGTGGACGGCACCCTCTCGATCAAGCTTTCCCCAGGCCTCCTTGTTGGTTGCATTTGCCTCCCTTGTCTGAAGGTAAACTTTAAATTCCCTTTCTTGAGTTTATTCTCCATATTGTTCCTGGGATGATCTACGGCTGACTTAATCTTGCTCCAGAAATACAAAGCCTCACCAGCATGTGACACCAGTCAACCCCGGGACTCCAGCCAGGGCTCCAGGACTGCTGCCCGGTCCTCCACTCTCACCAGGGGTGCCCAACCTTCGGCGATGGTTGTCGTTGCAGTGGGCGGCGCCCTCTCGATCAAGCTTTCCCCAGGCCTCCCTGTTGGTTGCATTTGCCTCCCTTGTCTGAAGGTAAACTTTAAATTCCCTTTCTTGAGTTTATTCTCCATATTGTTCCTGGGATGATCTACGGCTGACTTAATCTTGCTCCAGAAATACAAAGCCTCACCAGCATGTGACACCAGGCAACCCCGGGACTCCAGCCAGGGCTCCAGCACTGCTGCCCGGTCCCCCACTCTCACCAGGGGTGCCCAGCCTTCGGCGGTGGTTGTCGTTGCAGTGGGCGTCGCCCTCTCGATCAAGCTTTCCCCATGCCTCCCTGTTGGTTGCATTTGCCTCCCTTGTCTGAAGGTAAACTTTAAATTACATTTCTTGAGTTTATTCTCCATATTGTCCTTGGGATGATCCTTGGCTGACATAATCTTTCTCCAGAACTACAAGCCCTCACCAGCCTTTATCTTCACCATCGCACCCAGAGCTCTGTCCTGCAACCCGGTGAGCCACTCGCACCAGGGGGGCCCAGCCTGAGGCCGAGTTTGTCATTGCATTGTGCCGTCCCATGTCGGACGACCTGTCATCAGGCCTCCCTGTTGGTTGCATTTGACTCCCTTGTCTGAAGGTAAACTTTAAATTCCATTTCTTGAGTTTATTCTCCATATTGTCCCTGGGATGATCTTTGGCTGACATAATCTTTCTCCAGAACTACAAGCCCTCACCAGCATGTGACTCCAGGCCACCCTGGGGCTCCAGCCAGGGCTCCAGCACTGCTGCCCGGTCCCCCACTCTCACCAGGGGTGCCCAACCTTCGGCGGTGGTTGTCGTTGCAGTGGGCGTCGCCCTCTCGATCAAGCTTTCCCCAGGCCTCCCTGTTGGTTGCATTTGCCTCCCTTGTCTGAAGGTAAACTTTAAATTCCATTTCTTGAGTTTATTGTCCATATTGTCCCTGGGATGATCTTTGGCTGACATAATCTTTCTCCAGAACTAAAAGCCCTCACCAGCCTTTGTCTTCACCATCGCACCCAGAGCTCTGGCCTGCACCCCGGTCACCCACTCGCACCAGGGGGGCCCAGCCTGAGGCCGAGTTTTTCATTGCAGTGTGCCGTCCCATGTCGGACGACCTGTCATCAGGCCTCCCTGTTGGTTGCATTTGCCTCCCTTGTCTGAAGGTAAACTTTAAATTATATTTCTTGACTTTATTCTCCATATTGTCCCTGGGATGATCTTTGGCTGACATAATCTTGCTCCAGAACTACAAGCCCTCACCAGCCTTTGTCTTCACCACCGCACCAGGAGTTCCGGCAGTGCAACCTCGGTCCCCCACTCGCACCAGGGGGGCCCGGCCTGAGGCCGAGGTTGTCATTGCAGTGTGCCGTCTCACATCGGACGCGCTGTCACCAGGCCTCCCTGTTGGTTGCATTTGCCTCCCTTGTCTGAAGGTAAACTTTA
This sequence comes from Nelusetta ayraudi, assembly GCF_046127955.1. Lineage (NCBI taxonomy): Eukaryota > Metazoa > Chordata > Actinopteri > Tetraodontiformes > Monacanthidae > Nelusetta > Nelusetta ayraudi. The sequence continues at coordinate 663,993 of NW_027466195.1, read as the reverse complement.
AATTCCCTTTCTTGAGTTTATTCTCCATATTGTCCCTGGGATGATCTACGGCTGACTTAATCTTGCTCCAGAAATTCAAACCCTCACCAGCATGTGACACCAGGCAACCCTGGGACTCCAGCCAGGGCTCCAGCACTGCTGCCCGGTCCCCCACTCTCACCAGGGGTGCCCAGCCTTAGGCGGTGGTTGTCGTTGCAGTGGGCGGCGCCCTCTCAATCAAGCTTTCCCCAGGCCACCCTGTTGGTTGCATTTACCTCCCATGTCTTAAGGTAAACTTTAATTACATTTCTTGAGTTTAGTCTCCATATTGTCCCTGGGATGATCTTTGGCTGACATAATCTTTCTCCAGAACTACAAGCCCTCACCAGCCTTTGTCTTCAGCGCCGCACCAGGAGTTCCGCCAGTGCAACCCGGTCCCCCACTCAAACTAGGGGGGCCCAGTGGGAGGGGGATTTTGTCATTGCAGTGTGCCGTCCCACATCGGACGCGCTGTCACCAGGCCTCCCTGTTGGTTGCATTTCCCTCCCTTGTCTGAAGGTAAACGTTAAATTCCATTTCTTGACTTTATTCTCCATATTGTCCCTGGGATGATTTTTGGCTGACATAATCTTTCTCCAGAACTACAAGCCCTCACGAGCCTTTGTCTCCAGCACCGCACCCAGGGCTCCAGCACTGCAACTCGGTCCCCCACTCGCACCAGGGGGGCCCAGCCTGAGGGCGATTTTGTCATTGCAGTGTGCCGCCCCACATCGGACGAGCTGTCACCCGGCCTCCCTTTTGGTTGCCTTTGCCTCCCTTGTCTGAAGGTAAACTTTGGTGAAACAACAGAGAAGCATTTATAGAGCGTCGTTGCCACCTACTGGCATCTTTCGGTAGTGTTTTTGTTGTAATTTTGAAGCGAACTTTATAGCGGAAGTAAGACACGGAAAACACACTGCCAGCGTTTTCTTATGTGCACTCGTTCCTGTAAACATCACGTGTTTTTGGTTGCATCGTCGGTACGTGTTTTTGTTTTGTATTTGCTTGTCTTTTGTGTGCAGTTGTCAAATATTTGTAAGTATATATATTTTGTATGTATGCAAATTTTGATTATATATTTTCTTGTACCTTTTAGTTTTACACTTTTCTTCGACAATAAACCTGTGGACAACGCATCGCAAGTCTCCAGAGTCTTGACCGGGGAGAAGGGTTATCTAAACTGTCATGAGGACAGCGCAATAATCTTTCTCCAGAACTACAAGCCCTCACCAGCCTTTGTCTTCAGCACCGCACCAGGAGTTCCGGCAGTGCAACCCGGTCCCCCACTCTCACCAGGGGTGCCCAGCCATAGGCGGTGGTTGTCGTTGCAGTGGGCGGCACCCTCTCGATCAAGCTTTCCCCAGGCCTCCTTGTTGGTTGCATTTGCCTCCCCTGTCTTAAGGTAAACTTTAAATTACATTTCTTGACTTTTTTCTCCATATTGTCCCTGGGATGATCTACGGCTGACTTAATCTTGCTCCAGAAATACAAACCCTCACCAGCTTGTGACACCAGGCAACCCCGGGACTCCAGCCAGGGCTCCAGGACTGCTGCCCGGTCCCCCACTCTCACCAGGGGTGCCCAACCTTCGGCGATGGTTGTCGTTGCAGTGGGCGGCGCCCTCTCGATCAAGCTTTCCCCAGGCCTCCCTGTTGGTTGCATTTGCCTCCCTTGTCTGAAGGTAAACTTTAAATTCCCTTTCTTGAGTTTATTCTCCATATTGTTCCTGGGATGATCTACGGCTGACTTAATCTTGCTCCAGAAATACAAAGCCTCACCAGCATGTGACACTAGTCAACCCCGGGACTCCAGCCAGGGCTCCAGCACTGCTGCCCGGTCCCCCACTCTCACCAGGGGTGCCCAACCTTCGGCGGTGGTTGTCGTTGCAGTGGGCGTCGCCCTCTCGATCAAGCTTTCCCCATGCCTCCCTGTTGGTTGCATTTGCCTCCCTTGTCTGAAGGTAAACTTTAAATTCCATTTCTTGAGTTTATTGTCCATATTGTCCCTGGGATGATTTTTGGCTGACATAATCTTTCTCTAGAACTACAAGCCCTCACCAGCCTTTGTCTTCAGCACCGCACCAGGAGTTCCGCCAGTGCAACCTCGGTCCCCCACTCGCACCAGGGGGGCCTAGTCTGAGGCCGAGGTTGTCATTGCAGTGTGCCGTCCCACATCGGACGCGCTGTCACCAGGCCACCCTGTTGGTTGCATTTGACTCCCTTGTCTGAAGGTAAACTTTAAATTCCCTTTCTTGAGTTTATTCTCCATATTGTCCCTGGGATTATCTACGGCTGACTTAATCTTGCTCCAGAACTACAAGCCCTCACCAGCATGTGACTCCAGGCCACCCTGGGGCTCCAGCCAGGGCTCCAGCACTGCTGTCCGGTCCCCCACTCTCACCAGTGGTGCCCAGCCTTAGGCGGTGGTTGTCGTTGCAGTGGGCGTCGCCCTCTCGATCAAGCTTTCCCCAGGCCTCCCTGTTGGTTGCATTTGCCTCCCTTGTCTGAAGGTAAACTTTAAATTACATTTCTTGGTTTCCGGTTCCGGTTTTGAGGGAATGGCTGCTTAATTCGATAGCTCCCGACGAGAGTATTTAAAATAGCCTCAAAGTGAATTAACAAACCAGCGAAGTGCACAACAACGAGTGTCAAGGGGAACAAATGACGTCCAAAAAATCCCGAAAAGGTAAAAAGTCAACTGCCGAGCGGCTCGAAGAGTATGATTTGCAGTTAGCAGAAGAAGCTAGCGCCGCTAGCTCCCCAGGGCTCGGCCGCGACGCTCCCGCCGCGCCTAGCTACGAGGAAGCTGGATTGGACTCCGAGGACGACCATGTAAACTTGACGTTGATACTAAAGGAGCTGAGAGCCGTCGGAAGAGAGGTTAAAGAATTCAGAAAGGACACCAAACAACAACTGCAGGACATTCGAGGCGAATTGGACAAGACCAATCTGAGGCTCTGCGAGGTGGAAACAAGGGTCGCTAACCACGAAGATAAGCTACAAAACTCCGATGATTTACTCGCTGAGATGATAACAATGCAGGAAAAACTTCAAAATAAACTATTGTCCTTGGATTCCTATTCGAGGAGAGAGACTCTCAGACTATACGGTGTTCCGGAGGGAGTTGAGACTGGAGCCACATCTATGATTCAATTTGTGGAGAAGATGCTCAGGGAGAATCTCAACATCCCTCCAACAACAGCGTTACAGATCCAGACAGCATATCGGGCGTTATCGTCTCCCCCACCGAACGGCTCTCAGCCCAGATCAATCGTAGTCAAATTTCTGTGTTTTACAGTAAAGGAAGAAGTGCTTAGACTGGCTTGGCAGAAAAAGTTTTTTTTGTGGAACAACAACAGGATAAATCTCGACCACGATCACCCTCCGGAGATCATGGCCATGCGAAAGGAGTACGCGGAGGTGCGGAGGATTCTAAAAGAGAAGAATCTGCGGTTCCGGACCATCTACCCTGCCCGCTTGAAGGTGTTCTTTGAAGAAGGGACAAAAATCTACAACACGGTGGAGGATGCGACGGCGGACCTGGCCACTCGGGGGCTTTAGGTGGAAATCATCGAACCGCCGGCGACCCTCAGAGAGAAACTACAGCGGTGGTCGTCGTGGCGGAGCGCGGGGAGGCGGCGCGTGCGGGGGAGCGGAGGACCGGCAGGATACAAAGAGAGGCTGCAAGTATTCAGACGGGAAGAAAACTAGAGTGATTTAAAATCAAATGTTGTAGAAGTGGACTGTACGTTGAAATATAATTCATGTCGGGTAAAAATGGGTGGGAATTTTCTTTTGTTGGGGTGGATCACGGTTGAAGGCCCCCTAGCTCAGGGAGTTAATAGGGGTTCTCCTTCAGAGACTAAGGGAAGTGGTGGATTTATTTCACTGCTGGAGCTGTGGCTGGGAGCATTCATGCTTCAGTTCTGTTTGTTTCCTTTTCCTTTTTTCCTACTTTTTTCATGGGGGGTTACCTGCTGTTGCTATCTTTTTGTTGAGTGTGTAATTTGTTCATCCACATGTTTGAGGATCCAGTGAAGATTATTTCTTTTAATGTCAATGGGGTTCTGAATGTGATTAAGTTGAGTAAGATATTGTCCAAACTGAAAAAAGAAAGGGCCCAAATAGCTCTACTTCAGGAGACACACATGAACCAAACTGATAATTTACGGTTGAAAAGAAAGGGTTTTAAACACGTCTTCTCTTCCTCTGTCAAACATAAGCATAAAAGAGGAGTGGCTATACTAATCTCTGGTTCACTCAACTATGAACATATCTCGGAAACCAGCGACGACGAAGGCAGATTTGTCAGGATTACAGGGAGGATAGAGGGATCGGAAATTACAATACTCAATGTATACGCTCCTCCTGGGAGTGACTGGGTATTTTACAGGAAAATGTTCGATTTAATGGTTGGCTCCCAGGGTACAGTCATCTGTGGTGGGGACTTTAATCTCAGACTTAATCCCAAAATAGATTCCTCTAATTCAACTAATCAAGATACTCCACTTACAAAAAAGGTTAACCTGTATTTGGAAGAATTGGGAATAATTGATGTATGGAGAGAGCTGCACTCATTAACTAGAGACTATACACACTATTCAGGCTCATTCAAAGTCTATGCTAGGCTTGATTATTTTTTTATGTTTAAGGTGGATACATTTAAGGTTAGAGAATGTGAAATTTTAACAAGGGACATATCAGACCACAGCCCTATCTCTCTCTCCCTTCAGGTGACTCGGAAAAAACGTAACACCCTATGGAAATTTAACTCGTATATATTTAATGACACTGACGTGGTATCTAAAATTAAGGAAAACTTAAAAGAATTTCTGAAAATTAACAACACTGGGGAGGTGTCACCAGCCATTGTATGGGATACACTTAAAGCTGTAATGAGGGGTAAACTGATTTCCCTCACCTCTTATTTAAAGAAAATGAAAGGCCAGAAACTAACAGAATTGCAGGCCAAACTAAAGGTAAAACAATGTGAAGATGTAAACAATCCAATTTCTACGATAAAACAGGAAATTAGGAAAATTCAAGGTGAAATTAATGATATCTACACACAGGAGGCCCAGAAGAACTTAATCTTCTTAAAGCAGAGATATTATGAGATAGGAGGAAAATCAACAAAATACTTGGCGTACAAATTGCGTAAACAACAGGAAGATAGTACAATATATAGGATTGAGAATCCTAAAACGAACAAAATTGAAACTAAAATGGAAAAGATTCAGGAATGTTTTGAGGCTTTCTATAGAGGCCTTTATTCGGAATCTAGCGTTTCTGAGGAGAAAGACATCAATGCTTTTCTTAACTCACTGGATCTACCGTCATTATTGGACTCTCAAAATGTGCTTCTAATAAAACCTATTACAGTAGAGGAAGTCAATGCCTCTATCACCAGACTGAAGGTTGGAAAGGCAGTGGGACCAGATGGCTACAACGCCCAGTGGTATCGAAACCTCAGGTCAGAACGAGTCCCACTTCTCCAACAGACATTCAACTACATTTTACAAGAGGGAGTAATCCCGCCCTCCTGGAGAGAGGCAACTATCTCAGTCATCCCGAAAGAGGGCAAAGATAAAACAAAATGCGGGAATTACCGTCCAATCAGTGTCCTCAATTTAGATTATAAATTATTCACCTCTATTCTCGCCCGCAGATTGGAGAAGCTTCTGCCTGAACTCATCAATTTAGACCAGACTGGTTTTATTCAGCGTAGACAAACAACCGATAACATCAGAAGAATACTACACACTATAGGACAAATACAAAAAGATAAAATTCCAGCAATTATTGAGAGTCTAGATGTGGAGAAAGCTTTTGATTCTGTCAGATGGTCTTTCTTATACAAGGTGTTGGGGAAGTTTGGCTTCCAAGAAAAATTCATTAGGGTGATCCAAGCGCTCTATGATAGACCCTCAGCCCGTATCAAGGTTAACGGTGACCTTTCTGGGTCCTTTAACTTAAGTCGTGGGTGCAGACAGGGTTGTCCAATTTCACCACTCCTTTTCAACCTATTCATTGAAACCCTGGGCCAATCAATAAGACAAAATGAAAACATCAGAGGTATTGTAATGTCAGGAGTCGAACACAAGGTGGCGATGTTTGCAGATGATGTGTTGGTTTGCTTGGGGGAGCCGGAGGGATCATTTAACGAACTGATGTCTACATTGACTGACTTTGGCTATCTTTCGGGATACAAAGTTAATATCTCGAAGACCCAGGTGATGACGTTAAATTTCACAGCTCCGTCTTCCCTACTAAACAAATATAAGGTAAACTGGGAAAATGAGAGCATAAAATATTTAGGGATATATTTGACCAGGGATCTTTCCGAACTCTTCCGGGCAAATTACCTACCAATATCTTCAACGATAAAAGCAGACCTGCACAGATGGAATCTGGTGCCTTTTCTAAGCTTTAGTTCAAGAATAATTGCCATCAAAATGAATGTACTTCCTCGACTACTCTATTTATTTAGGAATTTACCTGTTGAAGTAAGTGAGGAACAATTCCGTGATTGGGACAAATGGATTTCCAGGTTTGTTTGGCAGGGTCAGAAACCAAGAATCAAATATTCTACGCTGCAACTAGCTAAGGAAGCTGGGGGGATGGGTCTCCCCTGTCTCAAAAACTATTACTATGCCGCTCAGATCATCCCCCTCCTGTACTGGAGCAACGAACCTTATACAGCCATCTGGAAGGAGTTGGAGTCCAAACTGTCTGACTCTTTTCCAATTCAAGCCGTAATTGCAGATGTGGGCCTAATGCGTAAGCTGCAGGAGCTTGGGAACCCATGGCTGTCCCACACTCCACTAACCTGGCAGAAGGTGATTAATAAATGCGACTTACACCGAATGTTGAGGGTGTTTAGATGGTTTGCTTTTGACTCTGATTTTACTCCCAACAGACAAGACTCTAGCTTTAAATCGTGGTCAAGGCATGGTCTTACAACTTTCTTGTCACTCACCAAAAACAACATTGTTCACAGCTTTGATGTTCTGCATGAGAAACACGGATTGCAATGAATTGATTTTCATAGATATCTGCAGCTACGCTCCTACATCAATTGCGAATGTAAAATGACAGGCCTCTCAGATGTTGAATCAGAATTTTTCCACATCCTGAAAAATGCCTTGACAATGACCCCACCAACCTCCATTTCTAAATTGTACACAGCCATATGCCATGCCTCCAAGAACAATACTCTTTACATAAAAGTTAAATGGGAAAAGGAGACTGGGATGAAGATCTCTGAGGAGACTTGGGGTAACATATGGACATTTCAATGGTCAACATCCAATTCCATGGCCTGGAGAGAACATTGCTGGAAGAACATCATCAGATATTTTAGGACACCACAACAGGAAAAATATAAAGGCACCAACTTGTCATGTTGGAGGCAATGTGGAACGACGGTAGCGAACCACTACCATATCTTTTGGGACTGCCCCAAACTTAAAGGGTTCTGGAAGGATATTCAATCTTCATTAAGCACAGTCTTTAATACCCAAATAACTCTCAATTTTGAAGCCTTATACCTAGGTCATGTTACTTTTTTGAAATACAGGCAAGAGATTAAGCTATTGCAATTGCTTTTGATGGCAAGTAAAAAGACCATTACTAGGAGATGGCTAACCCAGACACTACCTACTCTAGATGACTGGTTTGGAACCATCCTGGAGGTTTTTAGGATGGAAAAATTGACCTTTCAATTGAGAATTCAGCAAGACAGGTTCTACCAAATCTGGAATAAATGGATTTTGTTTATTACCCCAATGAGAGCAGATTTTTTGTGATCTTACTGGTTTTTGTTTGTGTGGTTAATTACTATTATTATTTTTCTACTTTTTGCGGCAGCAGCTGTGGGTTGACCCTCCGGTTCTTGTTGTTGTTCACCGTTCTTGTGAACTATTCATCTCATAAAATTTAAGTTGTATCAAAATTTTGTTACAAAGCTGTATTTGCCATTCCACCGGTACAGGTTTTAAGAATAAGTTTGATGTTTCCCAGGAATGCAAGTTACCAGGACTTAAACAAAAAATGGAAAGACTTTAATCTGTATCATCTTTTATCTTGTTGTAATGTGCAATTTCTCTGTCTTTTCCAAATAAAGAAAGAATCTAAAAAAAAAAAAAAAAATGACATTTCTTGAGTTTATTCTCCATATTGTCCCTGGGATGATCTTTCACCCTCACCAGTGGTGCCCAGACTTAGGCGGTGGTTGTCGTTTGCAGTGGGCGTCGCCCTCTCGATCAAGCTTTCCCCAGGCCTCCCTGTTGGTTGCATTTGCCTCCCTTGTCTGAAGGTAAACTTTAAATTACATTTCTTGAGTTTATTTTCCATATTGTGCCTGGGATGATCTTTGGCTGACATAATCTTTCTCCAGAACTACAAGCCCTCACCAGCCTCTGTCTTCAGCACCGCACCCAGGGCTCTAGCACTGCAACCCGGTCCCCCACTCACACTAGGGGTGCCCAGCCTGAGGGCAATTTTGTCATTGCAGTGTGCCGTCCCATGTCGGACGACCTGTCATTAGGCCTCCCTGTTGGTTGCATTTGCCTCCCTTGTCTGAAGGTAAACTTTAAATTCCATTTCTTGAGTTTATTCTCCATATTGTCCCTGGGATGATCTTTGGCTGACTTAATCTTGCTCCAGAACTACAAGCCCTCACCAGCATGTGACTCCAGGCCACCCTGGGGCTCCAGCCAGGGCTCCAGCACTGCTGCCCGGTCCCCCACTCTCACCAGGGGTGCCCAGCCTTAGGCGGTGGTTGTCGTTGCAGTGGGCGTCGCCCTCTCGATCAAGCTTTCCCCAGGCCTCCCTGTTGGTTGCATTTGCCTCCCTTGTCTGAAGGTAAACTTTAAATTACATTTCTTGAGTTTATTCTCCATATTGTCCCTGGGATGATCTTTGGCTGACATAATCTTTCTCCAGAACTACAAGCCCTCACCAGCCTCTGTCTTCAGCACCGCACCCAGAGCTCCAGCACTGCAACCCGGTCCCCCACTCACACTAGGGGGGCCCAGCCGGAGGGCGATTTCGTCATTGCAGTGTGCCGCCCCACATCGGACGAGCTGTCACCATGCCTCCCTGTTGGGTGCATTTGCCTCCCTTGTCTGAAGGTAAACTTTAAATTCCATTTCTTGATTTTATTCTCCATATTGTCCCTGTGATGATCTTTGGCTGACATAATCTTGCTCCAGAACTACAAGCTCTCACCAGCATGTGACTCCAGGCCACCCCGGGACTCCAGCCATGGGTCCAGCACTGCTGCCCAGTCCCCCACTCGCACCAGGGGTGCCCAGCAATAGGCGGTGGTTGTCGTTGCAGTGTGCGGCACTCTCTCGATCAAGCTTTCCCCAGGCCTCCTTGTTTGTTGCATTTGCCTCCCTTGTCTGAAGGTAAACTTTAAATTACATTTCTTGAGTTTATTCTCCATATTGTCCCTGGGATGATCTTTGGCTGACTTAATCTTGCTCCAGAACTACAAGCCCTCACCAGCATGTGACTCCAGGCCACCCCGGGGCTCCAGCCAGGGCTCCAGCTCTTTAACCCGGTCCCCCACTCACACCAGGGGGGCCCAGCCTGAGGGCGATTTTGTCATTGCAGTGTGCCGTCCCACATCGGACGTGCTGTCACCAGGCCTCCCTGTTGGTTGCATTTGCCTCCCTTGTCTGAAGGTAAACTTTAAATTCCCTTTCTTGAGTTTATTCTCCATCTTGTCCCTGGGATGATCTACGACTTACTTAATCTTGCTCCAGAAATACAAGCCCTCACCAGCATGTGACTCCAGGCCAGACCGGGGCTCCAGCCAGGGCTCCAGCACTGCTGCCCGGTCCCCCACCCTCACCAGGGGTGCCCAGCCTTAGGGGGTGGTTGTCGTTGCAGTGGGCGTCGCCCTCTCGATCAAGCTTTCCCCAGGCCTTCCTGTTGGTTGCATTTGCCTCCCTTGTCTGAAGGTAAACTTTAAATTCCATTTCTTGAGTTTATTGTCCATATTGTCCCTGGGATGATCTTTGGCTGACATAATCTTTCTCCAGAACTACAAGCCCTCACCAGCCTTTGTCTTCAGCACCGCACCAGGAGTTCCGCCAGTGCAACTTCGGTCCCCCACTCGCACCAGGGGGGCCCAGCTTGAGGCCGAGGTTGTCATTGCAGTGTGCCGTCCCACATCGGACGAGCTGTCACCAGGCCTCCCTGTTGGTTGGATTTGCCTCCCTTGTCTGAAGGTAAACTTTAAATTACATTTCTTGAGTTTATTCTCCATATTGTCCCTGGGATGATCTTTGGTTGACTTAATCTTGCTCCAGAACTACATGCCCTCACCAGCATGTGACTCCAGGCCACCCCGGGGCTCCAGCCAGGGCTCCAGCACTGCTGTCCGTTCCCCACTCTCACCAGGGGTGCCCAGCCTTCGGCGGTGGTTGTCGTTACAGTGGGCGTCGCCCTCTCGATCAAGCTTTCCCCAGGCCTCCCTGTTGGTTGCATTTGCCTCCCTTGTTTGAAGGTAAACTTTAAATTCCATTTCTTGAGTTTATTGTCCATATTGTCCCTGGGATGATCTTTGGCTGACATAATCTTACTCCAGAACTACAAGCCCTCACCTGCCTTTGTCTTCACCATCGCACCCAGAGCTCTGTCCTGCAACCCGGTGAGCCACTCGCACCAGGGGGGCCCAGCCTGAGGCCGAGTTTGTCATTGCAGTGTGCCGTCCCATGTCGGACGCGCTGTCATCAGGCCTCCCTGTTGGTTGCATTTGCCACCCTTGTCTGAAGGTAAACTTTAAATTCCATTTCTTGACTTTATTCTCCATATTTTCCCAGGGATGATCTTTGGCTGACATAATCTTTCTCCAGAACTACAAGCCCTCACCAGCCTTTGTCTTCAGCACCGCACCAGGAGTTCCGCCAGTGCAACCTCGGTCCCCCACTCGCACCAGGGGGGCCCAGCCTGAGGCCGAGGTTGTCATTGCAGTGTGCCGTTCCATGTCGGACGCGCTGTCACCAAGCCTCCCTGTTGGTTGCATTTGCCTCCCTTGTCTGAGGGTAAACTTTAAATTACATTTCTAGAGTTTATTCTCCATGTTGTCCCTGGGATGATCTTTGGCTGACCTAATCTTTCTCCAGAACTACAAGCCCTCACAAGCCTTTGTCTCCAGCACCACACCCAGGGCTCCAGCACTGCAACCCGGTCCCCCACTCACACCAGGGGGGCCCAGCCTGAGGCTGATTTTGTCTTTGCAGTGTGCCTTCCCACATCGGACGCGCTATCACCAGGCCTCCCTGTTGGTTGCATTTGCCTCCCTTGTCTGAAGGTAAACTTTAAATTCCCTTTCTTGATTTTACACTCCATATTGTCCCTGGGATGATCTTTGGCTGACTTAATCTTGCTCCAGAACTACAAGCCCTCACAAGCCTCTTTCTTCACCACCGCACCCAGAGCTCCAGCACTGCAACCCGGTCCCCCACTCTCACTAGGGGTGCCCAGCCTGAGGGCGATTTTGTCATTGCAGTGTGCCGTCCCATGTCGGACGACCTGTCTTCAGGCCTCCCTGTTGGTTGCATTTGCCTCCCTTGTCTGAAGGTAAACTTTAAATTCCATTTCTTGAGTTTATTGTCCATATTGTCCCTGGGATGATCTTTGGCTGACATAATCTTGCTCCAGAACTACAAGCCCTCACAAGCCTTTGTCTTCAGCACCGCACCAGGAGTTCCGCCAGTGCAACCTCGGTCCCCCACTCGCACCAGGGGGGCCCAGCCTGAGGCCGAGGTTGTCATTGCAGTGTGCCGTCCCACATCGGACGCGCTGTCACCAGGCCTCCCTGTTGGTTGCATTTGCCTCCCTTGTCTGAAGGTAAACTTTAAATTCCCTTTCTTGAGTTTATTCTCCATATTGTCCCTGGGATGATCTACGGCTGACATAATCTTGCTCCAGAACTACAAGCCCTCACCAGCATGTGAGTCCAGGCCACCCTGGGGCTCCAGCCAGGGCTCCAGCATTGCTGCCCGGTCCCCCACTCTCACCAGGGGTGCCCAGCCTTAGGCGGTGGTTGTCGTTGCAGTGGGCGTCGCCCTCTCGATCAAGCTTTCCCCAGGCCTCCCTGTTGGTTGCATTTGCCTCCCTTGTCTGAAGGTAAACTTTAAATTCCATTTCTTGAGTTTATTTTCCATATTGTCCCTGGGATGATCTTTGGCTGACATAATCTTTCTCCAGAACTACAAGCCCTCACAAGCCTTTGTCTCCAGCACCACACCCAGGGCTCCAGCACTGCAACCCGGTCCCCCACTCACACCAGGGGGGCCCAGCCTGAGGCTGATTTTGTCTTTGCAGTGTGCCTTCCCACATCGGACGCGCTATCACCAGGCCTCCCTGTTGGTTGCATTTGCCTCCCTTGTCTGAAGGTAAACTTTAAATTCCCTTTCTTGAGTTTATTCTCCATATTGTCCCTGGGATGATCTTTGGCTGACATAATCTTTCTCCAGAACTACAAGCCCTCACCAACCTTTGTCTTCAGCACCGCACCAGGAGTTCCGCCAGTGCAACCTCGGTCCCCCACTCGCACCAGGGGGGCCCAGCCTGAGGCCGAGTTTGTCATTGCAGTTTGCCGTCCCATGTCGGACGACCTCTCATCAGGCCTCCTTGTTGGTTGCATTTTCCTCCCTCTTTTGAAGGTAAACTTTAAATTACATTTCTTGAGTTTATTCTCCATATTGTCCCTGGGATGATCTTTGGCTGACATAATCTTTCTTCCAGAACTACAAGCCCTCACCAACCTTTGTCTTCAGCACCGCACCAGGAGTTCCGCCAGTGCAACCTCGGTCCCCCACTCGCACCAGGGGGGCCCAGCCTGAGACTGAGGTTATCATTGCAGTGTGCCGTCCCACATTGGACGCGCTGTCACCAGGCCTCCCTGTTGGTTGCATTTGCCTCCCTTGTCTGAAGGTAAACTTTAAATTCCATTTCTTGAGTTTATACTCCATATTGTCCCTGGGATGATCTACGGCTGACTTAATCTTGCTCCAGAACTACAAGCCCTCACCAGCCTCTGTCTTCAGCACCGCACCCAGAGCTCCAGCACTGCAACCTCGGTCCCCCACTTTCACCAGGGGGGCCCAGCCTGAGGCCGAGGTTGTCATTGCAGTGTGCCGTCCCACATCGGACGCGCTGTAACCTGGCCTCCCTGTTGGTTGCATTTGCCTCCCTTGTCTGAAGGTAAACTTTAAATTAAATTTCTTGAGTTCATTCTCCATATTGTCCCTGGGATGATCTACGGCTGACATAATCTTTCTCCAGAACTACAAGCCCTCACAAGCCTTTGTCTTCAGCACCGCACCAGGAGTTCCACCAGTGCAACCTCGGTCCCCCAGTCGCACCAGGGGGGCCCAGCCTGAGGCTGATTTTGTCATTGCAGTGTGCCGTCCCATGTCAGACGCGCTGTCACCAGGCCTCCCTGTTGGTTGCATTTGCCTCCCTTGTCTGAAGGTAAACTTTAAATTCCATTTCTTGAGTTTATACTCCATATTGTCCCTGGGATGATCTACGGCTGACTTAATCTTTCTCCAGAACTACAAGCCCTCACCAGCATGTGACTCCAGGCCACCCTGGGGCTCCAGCCAGGGCTCCAGCACTGCTGCCCGGTTCCCCACTCTCACCAGGGGTGCCCAGCCTTAGGCGGTTGTTGTCGTTGCAGTGGGCATCGCCCTCTCGATCAAGCTTTCCCCAGGCCTCCCTGTTGGTTGCATTTGCCTCCCTTGTCTGAAGGTAAACTTTAAATTCCATTTCTTGAGTTTATTCTCCATATTGTCCCAGGGATGATCTTTGGCTGACATAATCTTTCTCCAGAACTACAAGCCCTCACCAGCATGTGACTCCAGGCCACCCTGGGGCTCCAGCCAGGGCTCCAGCACTGCTGCCCGGTCCCCCACTCTCACCAGGGGGGCCCAGCCTGAGGCCGAGGTTGTCATTGCAGTGTGCCGTCCCACATCGGACGCGCTGTCACCATGCCTCCCTGTTGGTTGCATTTGCCTCCCTTGTCTGAAGGTAAACTTTAAATTCCATTTCTTGAGTTTATTCTCCATATTGTCCCTGGGATGATCTTTGGCTGACATAATCTTGCTCCAGAACTACAAGCCCTCACAAGCCTTTGTCTTCAGCACCGCACCAGGAGTTCCGCCAGTGCAACCTCGGTCCCCCACTCGCACCAGGGGGGCCCAGCCTGAGGCCGAGGTTGTCATTGCAGTGTGCCGTCCCACATCGGACGCGCTGTCACCAGGCCTCCCTGTTGGTTGCATTTGCCTCCCTTGTCTGAAGGTAAACTTTAAATTACATTTCTTGAGTTTATTCTCCATATTGTCCCTGGGATGATCTTTGGCTGACATAATCTTTCTCCAGAACTACAAGCCCTCACCAGCCTCTGTCTTCACCATCACACCCAGAGCTCCAGCACTGCAACCCGGTCCCCCACTCACACTAGGGGGGCCTAGCCTGAGGGCGATTTTGTCATTGCAGTGTGCCGCCCCACATCAGACGAGCTGTCACCATGCCTCCCTGTTGGTTGCATTTGCCTCCCTTGTTTGAAGGTAAACTTTAAATTACATTTCTTGAGTTTATTCTCCATATTGTCCCTGGGATGATCTTTGGCTGACATAATCTTTCTCCAGAACTACAAGCCCTCACCAGCTTCTGTCTTCACCATCGCACCCAGAGCTACAGCACTGCAACCCGGTCCCCCACTCACACTAGGGGGGCCCAGCCTGAGGCCGAGTTTGTCATTGCAGTGTGCCGTCCCATGTCGGACGACCTGTCATCAGGCCTCCCTGTTGGTTGCATTTGTCTCCCTTGTCTGAAGGTAAACTTTAAATTACATTTCTTGAGTTTATTCTCCATATTGTCCCTGGGATGATGTGGTGAATTCTTCTGGTGGATTCAGGTGATGTAGATGTTGAAGGAGTCTTCACTGACACAGACTTAGTTGGTTAAAAACTGGTTTATTTCAAAGAAGTCAAGAGTCAGACAGGCACCATGGAAAGCCTGGGGATGTCTCTGGGCCAGATGTGAGAAACTCCGATGATCCTTTGTTCACATCACCTCTTATACCCCCAGCAACCAGGGAGGAAGATACAGGAAGTGGAGGAGGATGTATGCATTCCATAGTTGCACCCCCAATGGCCATCTGGTTTCAATTTGGTGGACCTTGGCAACGACAAGACCATATATGGACCCTAACATCCTTAGGGAAGGAGTGCCACAGCGGGTTCACCGCTGAGTTCACATCAGGCCATACACATAAGATCACATGAGGACATATGCATAGATTCAGATACTACAATGATCTTTGGCTGACTTAATCTTGCTCCAGAACTACAAGCCCTCACCAGCCTCTGTCTTCAGTACCGCACCCAGAGCTCCAGCACTGCAACCCGGTCCCCCATCACACTAGATGTGCCCAGCCTGAGGGCGATTTTGTCATTGCAGTGTGCCGTCCCATGTCGGACGACCTGTCATCAGGCCTCCCTGTTGGTTGCATTTGCCTCCCTTGTCTGAAGGTAAACTTTGAATTACATTTCTTGAGTTTATCCTCCATATTGTCCCTGGGATGATCTTTGGCTGACATAATCTTGCTCCAGAACTACAAGCCCTCACCAGCCTTTGTCTTCACCATCGCACCCAGAGCTCTGGCCTGCAACCCGGTCACCCACTTGCACCAGGGGGGCCCAGCCTGAGGCCGAGTTTGTCATTGCAGTGTGCCGTCCCATGTCGGACGCGCTGTCACCAGGCCTCCCTGTTAGTTGCATTTGCCTCCCTTGTCTGAAGGTAAACTTTAAATTCCCTTTCTTGAGTTTATACTCCATATTGTCCCTGGGATGATCTACGGCTGACTTAATCTTGCTCCAGAACTACAAGCCCTCACCAGCATGTGACTCCAAGCCACCCTGGGGCTCCAACCAGGGCTCCAGCACTGCTGCCCGGTCCCCCACTCTCACCAGGGGTGCCCAGCCTTAGGCGGTGGTTGTCGTTGCAGTGGGCGTCGCCCTCTCGATCAAGCTTTCCCCAGGCCTCCCTGTTGGTTGCATTTGCCTCCCTTGTCTGAAGGTAAACTTTAAATTCCCTTTCTTGAGTTTATTCTCCATATTGTCCCTGGGATGATCTACGGCTTACTTAATCTTGCTCCAGAACTACAAGCCCTCACCAGCATGTTACTCCAGGCCACCCTGGGCCTCCAGCCAGGGCTCCAGCACTGCTGCCCGGTCCCCCACTCTCACCAGGGGTGCCCAGCCTTAGGCGGTTGTTGTCGTTGCAGTTGACGTCGCCCTCTCGATCAAGCTTTCCCCAGGCCTCCCTGTTGGTTGCATTTGCCTCCCTTGTCTGAAGGTAAACTTTATATTCCATTTCTTGAGTTTATTTTCCATATTGTCCCTGGGATGATCTTTGGCTGACATAATCTTGCTCCAGAACTACAAGCCCTCACAAGCCTTTGTCTCCAGCACCACACCCAGGGCTCCAGCACTGCAACCCGGTCCCCCACTCACACCAGGGGGGCCCAGCCTGAGGCTGATTTTGTCATTGCAGTGTGCCGTCCCACATCGGACGCGCTATCACCAGGCCTACCTGTTGGTTGCATTTGCCTCCCTTGTCTGAAGGTAAACTTTAAATTCCCTTTCTTGAGTTTATACTCCATATTGTCCCTGGGATGATCTACGGCTGACTTAATCTTGCTCCAGAACTACAAGCCCTCACCAGCCTCTGTCTTCAGCACCGCACCCAGAGCTCCAGCACTGCAACCCGGTCCCCCACTCACACTAGGGGTGCCCAGCCTGAGGGCGATTTTGTCATTGCAGTGTGCCGTCCCATGTCGGACGACCTGTCATCAGGCCTCCCTGTTGGTTGCATTTGCCTCCCTTGTCTGAAGGTAAACTTTAAATTCCATTTCTTGAGTTTATTCTCCATATTGTCCCTGGGATGATCTTTGGCTGACATAATCTTGCTCCAGAACTACAAGCCCTCACAAGCCTTTGTCTTCAGCACCGCACCAGGAGTTCCGCCAGTGCAACCTCGGTCCCCCACTCGCACCAGGGGGGCCCAGCCTGAGGCCGAGGTTTTCATTGTAGTGTGCCGTCCCACATCGGACGCGCTGTCACCAGGCCTCCCTGTTGGTTGCATTTGCCTCCCTTGTCTGAAGGTAAACTTTAAATTCCCTTTCTTGAGTTTATTCTCCATATTGTCCCTGGGATGATCTACGGCTGACTTAATCTTGCTCCAGAACTACAAGCCCTCACCAGCATGTTACTCCAGGCCACCCTGGGGCTCCAGCCAGGGCTCCAGCACTGCTGCCTGGTCCCCCACTCACACCAGGGGTGCCCAAACTTAGGCGGTTGTTGTCGTTGCAGTGGGCGTCGCCCTCTCGATCAAGCTTTCCCCAGGCCTCCCTGTTGGTTGCATTTGCCTACCTTGTCTGAAGGTAAACTTTAAATTCCATTTCTTGAGTTTATTCTCCATATTGTCCCTGGGATGATCTTTGGCTGACATAATCTTGCTCCAGAACTACAAGCCCTCACAAGCCTTTGTCTCCAGCACCACACCCAGGGCTCCAGCACTGCAACCCGGTCCCCCACTCACACCAGGGGGGCCCAGCCTGAGGCTGATTTTGTCATTGCAGTGTGCCGTCCCACATCGGACGCGCTATCACCAGGCCTCCCTGTTGGATGCATTTGCCTCCCTTGTCTGAAGGTAAACTTTAAATTCCATTTCTTGAGTTTATTTTCCATATTTTCCCTGGGATGATCTTTGGCTGACATAATCTTTCTCCAGAACTACAAGCCCTCACCAGCCTTTGTCTTCACCATCGCACCCAGAGCTCTGGCCTGCAACCCGGTCACCCACTCGCACCAGGGGGGCCCAGCCTGAGGCTGATTTTGTCATTGCAGTGTGCTGTCCCATGTCGGACGCGCTGTCACCAGGCCTCCCTGTTGGTTGCATTTGCCTCCCTTGTCTGAAGGTAAACTTTAAATTCCATTTCTTGAGTTTATTCTCCATATTGTGCCTTGGATGATCTACGGCTGACTTAATCTTGCTCCAGAACTACAAGCCCTCACCAGCATGTGACTCCAGGCCACACCGGGGCTCCAGCCAGGGCTCCAGCCAGGGCTCCAGCACTGCTGCCCAGTCCCCCACGGTGCCCAGCCTTAGGCGGTGGTTGTCGTTGCAGTGGGCGACGCCCTCTCGATCAAGCTTTCCCCAGGCCTCCCTGTTGGTTGCATTTGCCTCCCTTGTCTGAAGGTAAACTTTAAATTCCCTTTCTTGAGTTTATTCTCCATATTGTGCCTGGGATGATCTTCGGCTGACTTAATCTTGCTCCAGAACTATAAGCCCTCACTAGCATGTGACTCCAGTCCACTTCGAGGCTCCAGCCAGGGCTCCAGCCAGGGCTCCAGCACTGCTGCCCAGTCCCCCACCCTCACCAGGGGTGCCCAGCCTTAGGCTGTGGTTGTCGTTGCAGTGGGCGACGCCCTCTCGATCAAGCTTTCCCCAGGCCTCCCTGTTGGTTGCATTTGCCTCCCTTGTCTGAAGGTAAACTTTAAATTCCATTTCTTGAGTTTATTCTCCATATTGTGCCTGGGATGATCTTTGGCTGACATAATCTTTCTCCAGAACTACAAGCCCTCACCAGCCTCTGTCTTCAGCACCGCACCCAGAGCTCCAGCACTTTAACCCGGTCCCCCACTCACACCAGGGGGGCCCAGCCTGAGGCTGAGTTTGTCATTGCAGTGTGCTGTCCCATGTTGGACGCGCTGTCACCAGGCCTCCCTGTTGGTTGCATTTGCCTCCCTTGTCTGAAGGTAAACTTTAAATTCCCTTTCTTGAGTTTATACTCCATATTGTCCCTGGGATGATCTACGGCTGACTTAATCTTGCTCCAGAACTACAAGCCCTCACCAGCATGTGACTCCAAGCCACCCTGGGGCTCCAACCAGGGCTCCAGCACTGCTGCCCGGTCCCCCACTCTCACCAGGGGTGCCCAGCCTTAGGCGGTGGTTGTCGTTGCAGTGGGCGTCGCCCTCTCGATCAAGCTTTCCCCAGGCCTCCCTGTTGGTTGCATTTGCCTCCCTTGTCTGAAGGTAAACTTTAAATTCCCTTTCTTGAGTTTATTCTCCATATTGTCCCTGGGATGATCTACGGCTGACATAATCTTGCTCCAGAACTACAAGCCCTCACCAGCATGTGACTCTAGGCCACCCTGGGGCTCCAGCCAGGGCTCCAGCACTGCTGCCCGGTCCCCCACTCTCACCAGGGGTGCTCAGCCTTAGGCGGTGGTTGTCGTTGTAGTGGGCGTCGCCCTCTCGATCAAGCTTTCCCCAGGCCTCCCTGTTGGTTGCATTTGCCTCCCTTGTCTGAAGGTAAACTTTAAATTCCATTTCTTGAGTTTATTCTCCATATTGTCCCTGGGATGATCTTTGGCTGACATAATCTTTCTCCAGAACTACAAGCCCTCACCAGCCTCTGTCTTCAGCACCGCACCCAGAGCTCCAGCACTTTAACCCGGTCCCCCACTCACACCAGGGGGGCCCAGCCTGAGGGCGATTTTGTCATTGCGGTGTGCCGTCCCACATCGGACGTGCTGTCACCAGGCCTCCCTGTTGGTTGCATTTGCCTCCCTTGTCTGAAGGTAAACTTTAAATTCCCTTTCTTGAGTTTATTCTCCATATTGTCCCTGGGATGATCTACGGCTCACTTAATCTTGCTCCAGAACTACAAGCCCTCACCAGCATGTGACTCCAGGCCAGACCGGGGCTCCAGCCAGGGCTCCAGCACTGCTGCCCGGTCCCCCACCCTCACCAGGGGTGTCCAGCCTTAGGGGGTGGTTGTCGTTGCAGTGGGCGTCGCCCTCTCGATCAAGTTTTCCCCAGGCCTCCCTGTTGGTTGCATTTGCCTCCCTTGTCTGAAGGTAAACTTTAAATTCCATTTCTTGAGTTTATTCTCCATATTGTCCCTGGGATGATCTTTGGCTGACATAATCTTTCTCCAGAACTACAAGCCCTCACCAGCCTTTGTCTTCACCATCGCACCCAGAGCTCTGGCCTGCTACCCGGTGAGCCACTCGCACCAGGGGGGCCCAGCCTGAGGCCGAGTTTGTCATTGCAGTGTGCCGTCCCATGTCGGACGACCTGTCATCAGGCCTCCCTGTTGGTTGCATTTGCCACCCTTGTCTGAAGGTAAACTTTAAATTCCATTTCTTCACTTTATTCTCCATATTTTCCCTGGGATGATCTTTGGCTGTCTTAATCTTTCTCCAGAACTACAAGCCCTCTCCAGCCTTTGTCTCCAGCACCGCACCAGGAGTTCCGCCAGTGCAACCTCGGTCCCCCACTCGCACCAGGGGGGCCCAGCCTGAGGCCGAGGTTGTCATTGCAGTGTGCCGTCCCACATCGGACGCGCTGTCACCTGGCCTCCCTGTTTGTTGCATTTGCCTCCCTTGTCTGAAGGTAAACTTTAAATTCCATTTCTTGAGTTTTTTCTCCATATTGTCCCTGGGATGATCTTTGGCTGACATAATCTTTCTCCAGAACTACAAGCCCTCACCAGCCTCCTTCTTCAGCATCGCACCCAGAGTTCCAGCACTGCAACCCGGTCACCCACTCGCACCAGGGGGGCCCAGCCTGAGGCCGAGTTTGTCATTGCAGTCTGCCGTCCCACATCGGACGCGCTGTCACCAGGCCTCCCTGTTGGTTGCATTTGCCTCCCTTGTCTGAAGGTAAACTTTAAATTACATTTCTTGAGTTTATTCTCCATATTGTCCCTGGGGTGATCTACGGCTGACTTAATCTTTCTCCAGAACTACAAGCCCTCACCAGCATGTTACTCCAGGCCACCCTGGGGCTCCAGCACTGCTGCCTGGTCCCCCACCCTCACCAGGGGTTTCCAGCCTTAGGGGGTGGTTAACGTTGCAGTGGGCGTCGCCCTCTCGATCAAGCTTTCCCCAGGCCTCCCTGTTGGTTGCATTTGCCTCCCTTGTCTGAAGG
Source organism: Nelusetta ayraudi (assembly GCF_046127955.1). Taxonomy (NCBI): domain Eukaryota; kingdom Metazoa; phylum Chordata; class Actinopteri; order Tetraodontiformes; family Monacanthidae; genus Nelusetta; species Nelusetta ayraudi. The sequence continues at coordinate 642,947 of NW_027466195.1, read as the reverse complement.
TAAACTTTAAATTACATTTCTTGAGTTTATTTTCTAGATTGTCCCTGGGATGATCTTTGGCTGACATAATCTTGCTCCAGAACTACAAGCCCTCACCATTCTTTGTCTTCACCATCGCACCCAGAGCTCTGGCCTGCAACCCGGTCCCCCACTCGCACCAGGGGGGCCCAGCCTGAGGCCGAGTTTGTCATTGCAGTGTGCCGTCCCATGTCGGACGCGCTGTCACCAGGCCTCCCTGTTGGTTGCATTTGCCTCCCTTGTCTGAAGGTAAACTTTAAATTCCATTTCTTGAGTTTATTCTCCATATTGTCCCTGGGATGATCTTTGGCTGAAATAATCTTTCTCCAGAACTACAAGCCCTCACAAGCCTTTGTCTTCAGCACCGCACCAGGAGTTCCGCCAGTGCAACCTCGGTCCCCCACTCGCACCAGGGGGGCCCAGCCTGAGGCCGAGGTTGTCATTGCAGTGTGCCGCCCCACGTCGGACGAGCTGTCACCAGGCCTCCCTGTTGGTTGCATTTGCCTCCCTTGTCTGAAGGTAAACTTTAAATTCCATTTCTTGAGTTTATTCTCCATTTTGTGCCTGGGATGATCTTTGGCTGACTTAATCTTGCTCCAGAACTACAAACCCTCACAAGTCTTTGTCTCCAGCACCACACCCAGGGCTCCAGCACTGCAACCCGGTCCCCCACTCACACCAGGGGGGCCCAGCCTGAGGCTGATTTTGTCATTGCAGTCTGCCGTCCCATGTCGGACGCGCTGTCCCCAGGCCTCCCTGTTGGTTGCATTTGCCTCCCTTGTCTGAAGGTAAACTTTAAATTCCATTTCTTGAGTTTATTCTCCATATTGTCCCTGGGATGATCTTTGGCTGACATAATCTTTCTCCTGAACTACAAGCCCTCACCAGCCTTTGTCTTCAGCACTGCACCAGGAGTTCCGCCAGTGCAACCTCGGTCCCCCACTCGCACCAGGGGGGCCCAGCCTGAGGCCGAGGTTGTCATTGCAGTGTGCCGTCCCACATCGGACGCGCTGTCTCCAGGCCTCCCTGTTGGTTGCATTTGCCTCCCTTGTCTGAAGGTAAACTTTAAATTCCATTTCTTGAGTTTATTCTCCATATTGTGCCTGGGATGATCTACGGCTGACTTAATCTTGCTCCAGAACTACAAGCCCTCACCAGCATGTGACTCCAGGCCAGACCGGGGCTCCAGTCAGGGCTCTAGCACTGCTGCCCGGTCCCCCACCCTCACCAGGGGTTTCCAGCCTTAGGGGGTGGTTGTCGTTGCAGTGGGCGTCGCCCTCTCGATCAAGCTTTCCCCAGGCCTCCCTGTTGGTTGCATTTGCCTCCCTTGTCTGAAGGTAAACTTTAAATTACATTTCTTGAGTTTATTTTCCAGATTGTCCCTGGGATGATCTTTGGCTGACATAATCTTGCTCCAGAACTACAAGCCCTCACCATTCTTTTTCTTCACCATCGCACCCAGAGCTCTGGCCTGCAACCCGGTCAGCCACTCGCACCAGGGGGGCCCAGCCTGAGGCCGAGTTTGTCATTGCAGTGTGCCGTCCCATGTCGGACGCGCTGTCACCAGGCCTCCCTGTTGGTTGCATTTGCCTCCCTTGTCTGAAGTTAAACTTTAAATTCCATTTCTTGAGTTTATTCTCCATATTGTCCCTGGGATGATCTTTGGCTGACATAATCTTCCTCCAGAACTACAAGCCCTCACAAGCTTTTGTCTTCAGCACCGCACCAGGAGTTCCGCCAGTGCAACCTCGGTCCCCCACTCGCACCAGGGGGGCCCAGCCTGAGGCCGAGGTTGTCATTGCAGTGTGTCGCCCCACGTCGGACGAGCTGTCACCAGGCCTCCCTGTTGGTTGCATTTGCCTCCCTTGTCTGAAGGTAAACTTTAAATTCCATTTCTTGAGTTTATTCTCCATTTTGTGCCTGGGATGATCTTTGGCTGACTTAATCTTGCTCCAGAACTACAAGCCCTCACAAGTCTTTGTCTCCAGCACCACACCCAGGGCTCCAGCTTTGCAACCCGGTCCCCCACTCACACCAGGGGGGCCCAGCCTGAGGCTGATTTTGTCATTGAATTGTGCTGTCCCACATCGGACGCGCTGTCCCCAGGCCTCCCTGTTGGTTGCATTTGCCTCCCTTGTCTGAAGGTAAACTTTAAATTCCATTTCTTGAGTTTATTCTCCATATTGTCCCTGGGATGATCTTTGGCTGACATAATCTTTCTCCTGAACTACAAGCCCTCACCAGCCTTTGTCTTCAGCACCGCACCAGGAGTTCCGCCAGTGCAACCTCGGTCCCCCACTCGCACCAGGGGGGCCCAGCCTTAGGCCGAGGTTGTCATTGCAGTGTGCCGTCCCTCATCGGACGCGCTGTCTCCAGGCCTCCCTGTTGGTTGCATTTGCCTCCCTTGTCTGAAGGTAAACTTTAAATTACATTTCTTGAGTTTATTCTCCATATTGTCCCTGGGATGATCTTTGGCTGACTTAATCTTGCTCCAGAACTACAAGCCCTCACCAGCCTTTGTCTCCAGCACCACACCCAGAGCTCTGGCCTGCAACCCGGTCAGTCACTCGCACCAGGGGCACCCAGCTTGAGGCCGAGTTTGTCATTGCAGTGTGCCCAGAACTACAAGCCCTCACCAGCCTTTGTTTTCACCATCGCACCCAGAACTCTGGCCTGCAACCCGGTCAGCCACTCGCACCAGGGGGGCCCAGCTTGAGGCCGAGTTTGTCATTGCAGTGTGCTGTCCCATGTCGGACGCGCTGTCACCAGGCCTCCCTGTTGGTTGCATTTGCCTCCCTTGTCTGAAGGTAAACTTTAAATTACATTTCTTGAGTTTATTCTCCATATTGTCCCTGGGATGATCTACAGCTGACTTAATCTTGCTCCAGAACTACAAGCCCTCACCAGCATGTGACTCCAGGCCACCCTGGGGCTCCAGCCAGGGCTCCAGCACTGCTGCCCGGTCTCCCACTCTCACCAGGGGTGCCCAGCCTTAGGCGGTGGTTGTCGTTGCAGTGGGCGTCGCCCTCTCGATCAAGCTTTCCCCAGGCCTCCCTGTTGGTTGCATTTGCCTCCCTTGTCTGAAGGTAAACTTTAAATTTCATTTCTTGAGTTTATTCTCCATATTGTCCCTGGGATGATCTTTGGCTGACATAATCTTTCTCCAGAACTACAAGCCCTCACCAGCCTCTGTCTTCAGCACCGCACCCAGAGCTCCAGCACTGCAACCCGGTTCCCCACTCTCACTAGGGGGGCCCAGCCTAAGGGCGATTTTGTCATTGCAGTGTGCTGCCCCACATCGGACGAGCTGTCACCAGGCCTCCCTGTTGGTTGCATTTGCCTCCCTTGTCTGAAGGTAAACTTTAAATTCCCTTTCTTGAGTTTAGTCTCCATATTGTCCCTGGGATGATCTTTGGCTGACTTAATCTTGCTCCAGAACTACAAGCCCTCACCAGCATGTGACTTCAGGCCACCCCGGGGCTCCAGCCAGGCCTCCAGCACTGCTGCCCGGTCCCCCACTCTCACCAGGGGTGCCCAGCCTTAGGCGGTGGTTGTCGTTGCAGTGGGCGTCGCCCTCTCGATCAAGCTTTCCACAGGCCTCCCTGTTGGTTGCATTTGCCACCCTTGTCTGAAAGTAAACTTTAAATTCCATTTCTTGAGATTATTCTCCATATTGTCCCTGGGATGATCTACGGCTGACATAATCTTTCTCCAGAACTACAAGCCCTCACCAGCCTTTGTCTTCACCATCGCACCCAGAGTTCTGACTTGCAACCTTGTCACCCACTCGCACCAAGGGGGCCCAGCCTGAGGCCGAGTTTGTCATTACAATGTGCTGTCCCATGTCGTACGCGCTGTCACCAGGCCTCCCTGTTGGTTGCATTTGCCTCCCTTGTCTGAAGGTAAACTTTAAATTCCCTTCTTGAGTTTATTCTCCATATTGTCCCTGGGATGATCTACGGCTGACTTAATCTTTCTCCAGAACTACAAGCCCTCACCAGCATGTGACTCCAGGCCACACCGGGGCTCCAGCCAGGGCTCCAGCACTGCTGCCCGGTCCCCCACCCTCTCCAGGGGGGCCCATCCTTAGGCGGTGGTTGTCGTTGCAGTGGGCGTCGCCCTCTCGATCAAGCTTTCCCCAGGCCTCCCTGTTGGTTGCATTTGCCTCCCTTGTCTGAAGGTAAACTTTAAATTCCATTTCTTGAGTTTATTCTCCATATTGTCCCTGGGATGATCTTTGGCTGACATAATCTTTCTCCAGAACTACAAGCCCTCACCAGCCTTTGTCTTCACCATCGCACCCAGAGCTCTGGCCTGCAACCCGGTTAGCCACTCGCACCAGGGGTTCCAGCCTGAGGCCGAGGTTGTCATTGCAGTGTGCCGTCCCATGTCGGACGACCTGTCACCAGGCCTCCCTGTTGGTTGCATTTGCCTCCCTTGTCTGAAGGTAAACTTTAAATTACATTTCTTGAGTTTATTCTCCATATTGTCCCTGGGATGATCTTTGGCTGACATGATCTTTCTCCAGAACTACAAGCCCTCACCAGCCTTTGTTTTCAGCACCGCACCCAGAGCTCTAGCACTGCAACCCGGTCCCCTAGTCACACTAGGGGGGCCCACCCTAAGGGCGATTTTGTCATTGCAGTGTGCCGCCCCACATCGGACGAGCTGTCCCCAGGCCTCCCTGTTGGTTGCATTTGCCTCCCTTGTCTGAAGGTAAACTTTAAATTCCATTTCTTGAGTTTATTCTCCATATTGTCCCTGGGATGATCTACGGCTGACTTTATCTTGCTCCAGAACTACAAGCCCTCACCAGCATGTGACTCCAGGCCAGACCGGGGTTCCAGCCAGGGCTCTAGCACTGCTGCCCGGTCCCCCACCCTCACCATGGGTGTCCAGCCTTAGGGGTTGGTTGTCGTTGCAGTGGGCGTCGCCCTCTCGATCAAGCTTTCCCCAGGCCTCCCTGTTGGTTTCATTTGCCTCTCTTGTCTGAAGGTAAACTTTAAATTCCATTTCTTGAGTTTAGTCTCCATATTGTCCCTGGGATGATCTTTGGCTGACTTAATCTTGCTCCAGAACTACAAGCCCTTACAAGTCTTTGTCTCCAGCACCACACCCAGGGCTCCAGCACTGCAACCCGGTCCCCCACTCAAACCGGGGGGGCCCAACCTGAGGCTGATTTTGTCATTGCAGTGTGCCGTCCCATGTCGGACGCGCTGTCACCAGGCCTCCCTGTTGGTTGCATTTGCCTCCCTTGTCTGAAGGTAAACTTTAAATTCCATTTCTTGAGTTTATTCTCCATATTGTCCCTGGGATGATCTTTGGCTGACATAATCTTTCTCCAGAACTACAAGCCCTCACCAGCATGTGACTCCAGGCCACCCTGGGGCACCAGCCAGGGCTCCAGCACTGCTGCCCGGTCCCCCACTCTCACCAGGGGTGCCCAGCCTTAGGCGGTGGTTGTCGTTGCAGTGGGCGTCTCCCTCTCGATCAAGCTTTCCCCAGGCCTCCCTGTTGGTTGCATTTGCCTCCCTTGTCTGAAGGTAAACTTTAAATTCCATTTCTTGAGTTTATTCTCCATATTGTCCCTGGGATGATCTTTGGCTGACATAATCTTTCTCCAGAACTACAAGCCCTCACCAGCCTTTGTCTTCACCATCGCACCCAGAGCTACAGCACTGCAACCTGGTCCCCCACTCACACTAGGGGGGCCCAGCCTGAGGCCGAGTTTGTCATTGCAGTGTGCCGTCCCATGTCGGACGACCTGTCATCTAGCCTCCCTGTTGGTTGCATTTGCCTCCCTTGTCTGAAGGTAAACTTTAAATTACATTTCTTGAGTTTATTCTCCATATTGTCCCTGGGATGATCTTTGGCTGACATAATCTTTCTCCAGAACTACAAGCCCTCACAAGCCTTTGTCTTCAGCAACGCACCAGGAGTTCCGCCTGTGCAACCACGGTCCCCCCCTCGCACCAGGGGGGCCCAGCCTGAGGCCGAGGTTGTCATTGCAGTGTGCCGCCTCACGTCGGACGAGCTGTCACCAGGCCTCCCTGTTGGTTGCATTTGCCTCCCTTGTCTGAAGGTAAACTTTAAATTCCATTTCTTGAGTTTATTCTCCATATTGTCCCTGGGATGATCTTTGGCTGACTTAATCTTGCTCCAGAACTACAAGCCATCACAAGTCTTTGTCTCCAGCACCACACCCAGGGCTCCAGCACTGCAACCCGGTCCCCCACTCACACCGGGGGGGCCCAACCTGAGGCGGATTTTGTCATTGCAGTCTACCGTCCCATGTCGGACGCGCTGTCACCAGGCCTCCCTGTTGGTTGCATTTGCCTCCCTTGTCTGAAGGTAAACTTTAAATTCCATTTCTTGAGTTTATTCTCCATATTGTCCCTGGGATGATCTTTGGCTGACATAATCTTTCTCCAGAACTACAAGCCCTCACCAGCCTTTGTCTTCACCATCGCACCCAGAGCTCTGGCCTGCAACCCGGTCAGCCACTCGCACCAGGGGGTCTAGCCTGAGGCCTAGTTTTTCATTGCAGTGTGCCGTCCCATGTCGGACGTGCTGTCACCAGGCCTCCCTGTTGGTTGCATTTGCCTCCCTTGTCTGAAGGTAAACTTTAAATTCCATTTCTTGAGTTTATTCTCCATATTGTCCCTGGGATGATCTTTGGCTGACATAATCTTTCTCCTGAACTACAAGCCCTCACCAGCAAGTGACTCCAGGCCACCCTGGGGCTCCAGCCAGGGCTCCAGCACTGCTGCCCGGTACCCCACTCTCACCAGGGGGGCCCAGCCTGAGGCCGAGGTTGACATTGCAGTGTGCCGTCCCACATCGGACGCGCTGTCACCATGCCTCCCTGTTGGTTGCATTTGCCTCCCTTGTCTGAAGGTAAACTTTAAATTCCATTTCTTGAGTTTATTCTCCATATTGTCCCTGGGATGATCTTTGACTGACATAATCTTTCTCCAGAACTACAAGCCCTCACCATCCTCTGTCTTCACCATCGCACCCAGAGCTCCTGCACTGCAACCCGGTCCCCCACTCTCACTAGGGGGGCCCAGCCTGAGGGCGATTTTGTCATTGCAGTGTGCCGCCCCACATCGGACGAGCTGTCACCAGGCCTCCCTGTTGGTTGCATTTGCCTCCCTTGTCTGAAGGTAAACTTTAAATTCCCTTTCTTCAGTTTATTCTCCATATTGTCCCTGGGATGATCTTTGGCTGACTTAATCTTGCTCCAGAACTACAAGCCCTCACCAGGATGTGACTCCAGGCCACCCCGGGGCTCCGGCCAGGGCTCCAGCACTGCTGCCCAGTCCCCCACCCTCACCAGGGGTGCCCAGTCTTAGGCGGTGGTTGTCGTTTCAGTGGGCGACGCCCTCTCGATCAAGCTTTCCCCAGGCCTCCCTGTTGGTTGCATTTGCCTCCCTTGTCTGAAGGTAAACTTTAAATTCCATTTCTTGAGTTTATTCTCCATATTGTCCCTGGGATGATCTTTGGCTGACATAATCTTTTTCCAGAACTACAAGCCCTCACCAGCCTTTGTCTTCACCATTGCACCCAGAGCTCTGGCCTTTGTTGTGATTCTATATTTAGTTTAATGCATTATAGCAGTGAGAGTTAGTATATTAGCAAATATTGTATGTATGTGTTAGAAGTATTATAGTTAGTTAAATGTTTAAATGTAATGAATGTCAATACATGTAGTCCTCTTATAATCATTTGCCCATTCTTATCAGTACCATTCAGAACCTCGGAGTAAAGACAGATACTGTTTGACTGATTAAGCCTCAGGAACAGTGACTTGGGGTGATCAAAGTGGGGGTGAGCACAGAAACTGCATTTGTTACCCCCCATAAAGTTTGTGACCCTTTCAGGCACGGGAACACAAACTTTTCACCTCAGGGTTTTATGGCAGGAAAGTTTCCAGCAGACCAGATCGAGAGGAGGATGGACTATTTGGCTCCCGGCCAAATAAGGACTTGTTTCCTGCCACAGATTAGCCTAAAACGGGGAAGGCTACACCATCGGACAGCCAATAGGAGGACGACATGGAAGAAGACATCTACATATTTTATTACTGTTTGTTTCTGTATTTAAGATGGCGTAAGGGACAGATAGATCAGACTTGGCATCTGATAACACATTGTTGTTGTTAGGGTTAAGCCTCCGGAGCTCTGTACCAAGTATCTTGTTTTTTCTGTTACTAAAACTTCTTAAGATTTCATTTGTCTACTATTCTCTTCATTCAACGAACACGCGGTTTGGTAGCATAAGATTGGATAAAAGAACCAAACCAACACAGTGGGCGTCGCCCTCTCGATCAAGCTTTCCCCAGGCCTCCCTGTTGGTTGCATTTGCCTCCCTTGTCTGAAGGTAAACTTTATATTCCATTTCTTGAGTTTATTTTCCATATTGTCCCTGGGATGATCTTTGGCTGACATAATCTTGCTCCAGAACTACAAGCCCTCACCAGCCTTTGTCTTCACCATCGCACCCAGAGCTCTGGCCTGCAACCCAGTTAGCCACTCGCACCAGGGGTTCCAGTCTGAGGCCGAGGTTGTCATTGCAGTGTGCCGTCCCATGTCGGACGCGCTGTCACCAGGCCTCCCTGTTGGTTGCATTTGCCTCCCTTGTCTGAAGGTAAACTTTAAATTCCATTTCTTGAGTTTATTCTCCATATTGTCCCTGGGATGATCTTTGGCTGACTTAATCTTGCTCCAGAACTACAAGCCCTCACCAGCCTTTGTCTTCACCATCGCACCCAGAGCTCTGGCCTGCAACCCGGTCACCCACTTGCACCAGGGGGGCCCAGCCTGAGGCCGAGTTTGTCATTGCAGTGTGCCGTCCCATGTCGGACGCGCTGTCACCAGGCCTCCCTGTTGGTTGCATTTGCCTCCCTTGTCTGAAGGTAAACTTTAAATTCCATTTCTTGAGTTTATTCTCCATATTGTCCCTGGGATGATCTTTGGCTGACATAATCTTTCTCCAGAACTACAAGCCCTCACCAGCCTTTGTCTTCACCACCGCACCCAGAGCTCTAGCCTGCAACCTTGTCACCCACTCGCACCAAGGGGGCCCAGCCTGAGGCCGAGTTTGTCATTGCAATGTGCTGTCCCATGTCGGACGCGCTCTCACCAGGCCTCCCTGTTGGTTGCATTTGCCTCCCTTGTCTGAAGGTAAACTTTAAATTCCCTTTCTTGAGTTTATTCTCCATATTGTCCCTGGGATGATCTACGGCTGACTTAATCTTGCTCCAGAACTACAAGCCCTCACCAGCCTTTGACTTCAGCACCGTACCAGGATTTCTGCCAGTGCAACCTCGGTCCCCCACTCGCACCAGGGGGGCCCAGCCTGAGGCCGAGGTTGTCATTGCAGTGTGCCGTCCCATGTCGGACGCGCTGTCACCAGGCCTCCCTGTTGGTTGCATTTGCCTCCCTTGTCTTAAGGTAAACTTTAAATTCCATTTCTTGAGTTTATTCTCCATATTGTCCCTGGGATGATCTTTGGCTGACATAATCTTTCTCCAGAACTACAAGCCCTCAGCAGCCTTTGTCATCGCCATCGCACCCAGAGCTCTGGCCTGCAACCCGGTTAGCCACTCGCACCAGGGGTTCCAGTCTGAGGCCGAGGTTGTCATTGCAGTGTGCCGTCCCATGTCGGACGACCTGTCACCAGGCCTCCCTGTTGGTTGCATTTGCCTCCCTTGTCTGAAGGTAAACTTTAAATTCCATTTCTTGAGTTTATTCTCCATATTGTCCCTGGGATGATCTACGGCTGACTTAATCTTGCTCCAGAACTACAAGCCCTCACCAGCCTTTGTCTTCACCATCGCACCCAGAGCTCTGGCCTGCAACCTGGTCACCCACTTGCACCAGGGGGGCCCAGCCTGAGGCCGAGTTTGTCATTGCAGTGTGCCGTCCCATGTCGGACGCGCTCTCACCAGGCCTCCCTGTTGGTTGCATTTGCCTCCCTTGTCTGAAGGTAAACTTTAAATTACATTTCTTGAGTTTATTCTCCATATTGTCCCTGGGATGATCTTTGGCTGACATAATCTTGCTCCAGAACTACAAGCCCTCACCAGCCTTTGACTTCAGCACCGTACCAGGATTTCTGCCAGTGCAACCTCAGTCCCCCACTCGCACCAAGGGGGCCCAGCCTGAGGCCGAGTTTGTCATTGCAATGTGCTGTCCCATGTCGGACGCGCTGTCACCAGGCCTCCCTGTTGGTTGCATTTGCCTCCCTTGTCTGAAGGTAAACTTTAAATTCCCTTTCTTGAGTTTATTCTCCATATTGTCCCTGGGATGATCTACGGCTGACATAATCTTTCTCCAGAACTACAAGCCCTCACAAGCCTTTGTCTCCAGCACCACACCCAGGGCTCCAGCACTGCAACCCGGTCCCCCACTCTCACCAGGGGGGCCCAGCCTGAGGCTGATTTTGTCATTGCACTGTGTCGTCCCACATCGGACGCGCTATCACCAGGCCTCCCTGTTGGTTGCATTTGCCTCCCTTGTCTGAAGGTAAACTTTAAATTCCCTTTCTTGAGTTTATTCTCCATATTGTCCCTGGGATGATCTTTGGCTGACTTAATCTTGCTCCAGAACTACAAGCCCTCACCAGCCTTTGTCTTCACCATCGCACCCAGAGCTCTGGCCTGCAACCCGGTCACCCACTCGCACCAGGGGGGCCCAGCCTGAGGCCGAGTTTGTCATTGCAGTGTGCCGTCCCATGTCGGACGCGCTGTCACCAGGCCTCCCTGTTGGTTGCATTTGCCTCCCTTGTCTGAAGGTAAACTTTAAATTCCATTTCTTGAGTTTATTCTCCATATTGTCCATGGGATGATCTTTGGCTGACTTAATCTTTCGCCAGAACTACAAGCCCTCACCAGCCTTTGTCTTCATCACCGTACCAGGATTTGTGCCAGTGCAACCTCGGTCCCCCACTCGCACCAGGGGGGCCCAGCCTGAGGCCGAGGTTGTCATTGCAGTGTGCCGTCCCACATCGGACGCGCTGTCACCAGGCCTCCCTGTTGGTTGCATTTGCCTCCTTTGTCTGAAGGCAAACTTTAAATTACCTTTCTTGTGTTTATTCTCCATATTGTCCCTGGGATGATCTACGGCTGACTTAATCTTACTCCAGAACTACAAGCCCTCACCAGCATGTGACTCCAGGCCACCCTGGGGCTCCAGCTAGGCCTCCAGCACTGCTGCCCGGTCCCCCACTTTCACCAGGGGTTCCCAGACTTAGGCGGTGGTTGTCGTTGCAGTGGGCGTCGCCCTCTCGATCAAGCTTTCCCCAGGCCTCCCTGTTGGTTGCATTTGCCTCCCTTGTCTGAAGGTAAACTTTAAATTACATTTCTTGAGTTTATTCTCCATATTGTCCCTGGGATGATCTTTGGCTGACATAATCTTTCTCCAGAACTACAAGCCCTCACCAGCCTTTGTCTTCACCATCGCACCCAGAGCTCTGGCCTGCAACCTTGTCACCCACTCGCACCAAGGGGGCCCAGCCTGAGGCCGAGTTTGTCATTGCAATGTGCTGTCCCATGTCGGACGCGCTGTCACCAGGCCTCCCAGTTGGTTGCATTTGCCTCCCTTGTCTGAAGGTAAACTTTAAATTCCCTTTCTTGTGTTTATTCTCCATATTGTCCCTGGGATGATCTACGGCTGACTTAATCTTACTCCAGAACTACAAGCCCTCACCAGCATGTGACTCCAGGCCACCCTGGGGCTCCAGCCAGGCCTCCAGCACTGCTGCCCGGTTCCCCACTTTCACCAGGGGTTCCCAGACTTAGGCGGTGGTTGTCGTTGCAGTGGGCGTCGCCCTCTCGATCAAGCTTTCCCCAGGCCTCCCTGTTGGTTGCATTTGCCTCCCTTGTCCGAAGGTAAACTTTAAATTACATTTCTTGAGTTTAGTCTCCATATTGTCCATGGGATGATCTTTGGCTGACATAATCTTTCTCCAGAACTACAAGCCCTCACCAGCCTTTGTCTTCACCATCGCACCCAGAGCTCTGGCCTGCAACCCGGTCAGCCACTCGCACCAGGGGGGCCCAGCCTGAGGCCGAGTTTGTCATTGCAGTGTGCCGTCCCATGTCGGACGCGCTGTCACCAGGCCTCCCTGTTGGTTGCATTTGCCTCCCTTGTCTGAAGGTAAACTTTAAATTCCATTTCTTGAGTTTATTCTCCATATTGTCCCTGGGATGATCTACGGCTGACTTAATCTTACTCCAGAACTACAAGCCCTCACCAGCATGTGACTCCAGGCCACCCTGGGGCTCCAGCTAGGGCTCCAGCACTGCTGCCCGGTCCCCCACTTTCACCAGGGGTTCCCAAACTTAGGCGGTGGTTGTCGTTGCAGTGGGCGTCGCCCTCTCGATCAAGCTTTCCCCAGGCCTCCCTGTTGGTTGCATTTGCCTCCCTTGTCTGAAGGTAAACTTTAAATTCCATTTCTTGAGTTTAGTCTCCACATTGTCCCTGGGATGATCTTTGGCTGACATAATCTTTCTCCAGAACTACAAGCCCTCACAAGCCTTTGTCTCCAGCACCACACCCAGGGCTCCAGCACTGCTGCCCAGTCCTCCACTCTCACCAGGGGTGCCCAGCCTTAGGCGGTGGTTGTCGTTGCAGTGGGCGTCGCCCTCTCGATCAAGCTTTCCCCAGGCCTCCCTGTTGGTTGCATTTGCCTCCCTTGTCTGAAGGTAAACTTTAAATTATATTTCTTGAGTTTATTCTCCATATTGTCCCTGGGATGATCTTTGGCTGACATAATCTTTCTCCAGAACTACAAGCCCTCACCAGCATGTGACTCCAGGCCACCCTGGGGCTCCAGCCAGGGCTCCAGCACTGCTGCCCGGTCCCCCACTCTCACCAGGGGTGCCCAGCCTTAGGCGGTGGTTGTCGTTGCAGTGGGCGTCGCCCTCTCGATCAAGCTTTCCCCAGGCCTCCCTGTTGGTTGCATTTGCCTCCCTTGTCTGAAGGTAAACTTTAAATTCCATTTCTTGAGTTTATTTTCCAGATTGTCCCTGGGATGATCTTTGGCTGACATAATCTTGCTCCAGAACTACAAGCCCTCACCATTCTTTTTCTTCACCATCGCACCCAGAGCTCTGGCCTGCAACCCGGTCAGCCACTCGCACCAGGGGGGCCCAGCCTGAGGCCGAGTTTGTCATTGCAGTGTGCCGTCCCATGTCGGACGCGCTGTCACCAGGCCTCCCTGTTGGTTGCATTTGCCTCCCTTGTCTGAAGGTAAACTTTAAATTCCATTTCTTGAGTTTATTCTCCATATTGTCCCTGGGATGATCTACGGCTGACTTAATCTTACTCCAGAACTACAAGCCCTCACCAGCATGTGACTCCAGGCCACCCTGGGGCTCCAGCTAGGGCTCCAGCACTGCTGCCCGGTCCCCCACTTTCACCAGGGGTTCCCAAACTTAGGCGGTGGTTGTCGTTGCAGTGGGCGTCGCCCTCTCGATCAAGCTTTCCCCAGGCCTCCCTGTTGGTTGCATTTGCCTCCCTTGTCTGAAGGTAAACTTTAAATTCCATTTCTTGAGTTTAGTCTCCACATTGTCCCTGGGATGATCTTTGGCTGACATAATCTTTCGCCAGAACTACAAGGCCTCACAAGCCTTTGTCTCCAGCACCACACCCAGGGCTCCAGCACTGCTGCCCAGTCCTCCACTCTCACCAGGGGTGCCCAGCCTTAGGCGGTGGTTGTCGTTGCAGTGGGCGTCGCCCTCTCGATCAAGCTTTCCCCAGGCCTCCCTGTTGGTTGCATTTGCCTCCCTTGTCTGAAGGTAAACTTTAAATTATATTTCTTGAGTTTATTCTCCATATTGTCCCTGGGATGATCTTTGGCTGACATAATCTTTCTCCAGAACTACAAGCCCTCACCAGCATGTGACTCCAGGCCACCCTGGGGCTCCAGCCAGGGCTCCAGCACTGCTGCCCGGTCCCCCACTCTCACCAGGGGTGCCCAGCCTTAGGCGGTGGTTGTCGTTGCAGTGGGCGTCGCCCTCTCGATCAAGATTTCCCCAGGCCTCCCTGTTGGTTGCATTTGCCTCCCTTGTCTGAAGGTAAACTTTAAATTACATTTCTTGAGTTTATTTTCCAGATTGTCCCTGGGATGATCTTTGGCTGACATAATCTTGCTCCAGAACTACAAGCCCTCACCATTCTTTTTCTTCACCATCGCACCCAGAGCTCTGGCCTGCAACCCGGTCAGCCACTCGCACCAGGGGGGCCCAGCCTGAGGCCGAATTTGTCATTGCAGTGTGCCGTCCCATGTCGGACGCGCTGTCACCAGGCCTCCCTGTTGGTTGCATTTGCCTCCCTTGTCTGAAGGTAAACTTTAAATTCCATTTCTTGAGTTTATTCTCCATATTGTCCCTGGGATGATCTTTGGCTGACATAATCTTTCTCCAGAACTACAAGCCCTCACAAGCTTTTGTCTTCAGCACCGCACCAGGAGTTCCGCCAGTGCAACCTCGGTCCCCCACTCTCACCAGGGGGGCCCAGCCTGAGGCCGAGGTTGTCATTGCAGTGTGTCGCCCCACGTCGGACGAGCTGTCACCAGGCCTCCCTGTTGGTTGCATTTGCCTCCCTTGTCTGAAGGTAAACTTTAAATTCCATTTCTTGAGTTTATTCTCCATTTTGTGCCTGGGATGATCTTTGGCTGACTTAATCTTGCTCCAGAACTACAAGCCCTCACAAGTCTTTGTCTCCAGCACCACACCCAGGGCTCCAGCTTTGCAACCCGGTCCCCCACTCACACCAGGGGGGCCCAGCCTGAGGCTGATTTTGTCATTGCAGTGTGCCGTCCCACATCGGACGCGCTGTCCCCAGGCCTCCCTGTTGGTTGCATTTGCCTCCCTTGTCTGAAGGTAAACTTTAAATTCCATTTCTTGAGTTTATTCTCCATATTGTCCCTGGGATGATCTTTGGCTGACATAATCTTTCTCCAGAACTACAAGCCCTCACCAGCCTTTGACTTCAGCACCGCACCAGGAGTTCCGCCAGTGCAACCTCGGTCCCCCACTCGCACCAGGGGGGCCCAGCCTTAGTCCGAGGTTGTCATTGCAGTGTGCCGTCCCACATCGGACGCGCTGTCTCCAGGCCTCCCTGTTGGTTGCATTTGCCTCCCTTGTCTGAAGGTAAACTTTAAATTCCATTTCTTGAGTTTATTCTCCATATTGTCCCTGGGATGATCTACGGCTGACTTAATCTTGCTCCAGAACTACAAGCCCTCACCAGCCTTTGTCTCCAGCACCACACCCAGAACTCTGGCCTGCAACCCGGTCAGTCACTCGCACCAGGGGCGCCCAGCCTGAGGCCGAGTTTGTCATTGCAGTGTGCCCAGAACTACAAGCCCTCACCAGCCTTTGTTTTCACCATCGCACCCAGAGCTCTGGCCTGCAACCCGGTCAGCCACTCGCACCAGGGGGGCCCAGCTTGAGGCCGAGTTTGTCATTGCAGTGTGCTGTCCCATGTCGGACGCGCTGTCACCAGGCCTCCCTGTTGGTTGCATTTGCCTCCCTTGTCTGAAGGTAAACTTTAAATTACATTTCTTGAGTTTATTCTCCATATTGTCCCTGGGATGATCTACGGCTGACTTAATCTTGCTCCAGAACTACAAGCCCTCACCAGCATGTGACTCCAGGCCACCCTGGGGCTCCAGCCAGGGCTCCAGCACTGCTGCCCGGTCCCCCACTCTCACCAGGGGTGCCCAGCCTTAGGCGGTGGTTGTCGTTGCAGTGGGCGTCGCCCTCTCGATCAAGCTTTCCCCAGGCCTCCCTGTTGGTTGCATTTGCCTCCCTTGTCTGAAGGTAAACTTTAAATTACATTTCTTGACTTTTTTCTCCATATTGTCCCTGGGATGATCTACGGCTGACTTAATCTTTCTCCAGAACTACAAGCCCTCACCAGCCTCTGTCTTCAGCACCGCACCCAGAGCTCCAGCACTGCAACCCGGTTCCCCACTCTCACTAGGGGGGCCCAGCCTAAGGGCGATTTTGTCATTGCAGTGTGCTGCCCCACATCGTACGAGCTGTCACCAGGCCTCCCTGTTGGTTGCATTTGCCTCCCTTGTCTGAAGGTAAACTTTAAATTCCCTTTCTTGAGTTTAGTCTCCATATTGTCCCTGTGATGATCTTTGGCTGACTTAATCTTGCTCCAGAACTACAAGCCCTCACCAGCATGTGACTCCAGGCCACCCCGGGGCTCCAGCCAGGCCTCCAGCACTGCTGCCCGGTCCCCCACTCTCACCAGGGGTGCCCAGCCTTAGGCGGTGGTTGTCGTTGCAGTGGGCGTCGCCCTCTCGATCAAGCTTTCCACAGGCCTCCCTGTTGGTTGCATTTGCCACCCTTGTCTGAAAGTAAACTTTAAATTACATTTCTTGAGATTATTCTCCATATTGTCCCTGGGATGATCTACGGCTGACATAATCTTTCTCCAGAACTACAAGCCCTCACCAGCCTTTGTCTTCACCATCGCACCCAGAGCTCTGGCCTGTAACCCGGTCAGCCACTCGCACCAGGGGGGCCCAGCCTGAGGCCGAGTTTGTCATTGCATTGTGCTGTCCCTTTTCGGACGACCTGTCATCAGGACTCCCTGTTGGTTGTATTTGCCTCCCTTGTCTGAAGGTAAACTTTAAATTCCATTTCTTGAGTTTATTCTCCATATTGTCCCTGGGATAATCTTTGGCTGACTTAATCTTTCTCCAGAACTACAAGCCCTCACCAGCCTTTGTGTTCAGCACCGCACCAGGAGTTCCGCCAGTGCAACCTCGGTCCCCCACTTTCACCAGGGGGGCCCAGCCTGAGGCCGAGGTTGTCATTGCAGTGTGCCGTCCCACATCGGACGCACTGTAACCTGGCCTCCCTGTTGGTTGCATTTGCCTCCCTTGTCTGAAGGTAAACTTTAAATTAAATTTCTTGAGTTCATTCTCCATATTGTCCCTGGGATGATCTTTGGCTGACATAATCTTTCTCCAGAACTACAAGCCCTCACCAGCCTTTGTCTTCACCATCGCACCCAGAGTTCTGACTTGCAACCTTGTCACCCACTCGCACCAAGGGGGCCCAGCCTGAGGCCGAGTTTGTCATTGCAATGTGCTGTCCCATGTCGTACGCGCTGTCACCAGGCCTCCCTGTTGGTTGCATTTGCCTCCCTTGTCTGAAGGTAAACTTTAAATTCCCTTTCTTGAGTTTATTCTCCATATTGTCCCTGGGATGATCTACGGCTGACTTAATCTTGCTCCGGAACTACAAGCCCTCACCAGCATGTGACTCCAGGCCACACCGGGGCTCCAGCCAGTGCTCCAGCACTGCTGCCCGGTCCCCCACCCTCTCCAGGGGGGCCCATCCTTAGGCGGTGGTTGTCGTTGCAGTGGGCGTCGCCCTCTCGATCAAGCTTTCCCCAGGCCTCCCTGTTGGTTGCATTTGCCTCCCTTGTCTGAAGGTAAACTTTAAATTACATTTCTTGAGTTTATTCTCCATATTGTCCCTGGGATGATCTTTGGCTGACATAATCTTTCTCCAGAACTACAAGCCCTCACCAGCCTTTGTCTTCACCATCGCACCCAGAGCTCTGGCCTGCAACCCGGTTAGCCACTCGCACTAGGGGTTCCAGCCTGAGGCCGAGGTTGTCATTGCAGTGTGCCGTCCCATGTCGGACGACCTGTCACCAGGCCTCCCTGTTGGTTGCATTTGCCTCCCTTGTCTGAAGGTAAACTTTAAATTACATTTCTTGAGTTTATTCTCCATATTGTCCCAGGGATGATCTTTGGCTGACTTAATCTTGCTCCAGAACTACTAGCTTTCACCAGCCTTTGTCTTCACCATCGCACCCAGAGCTCTGGCCTGCAACCCGGTCCCCCACCCTCACCAGGGGGGCCCAGCCTGATGCCGAGTTTGTCATTGCAGTGTGCCGTCCCATGTCGGACGCGCTGTCACCAGGCCTCCCTGTTGGTTGCATTTGCCTCCCTTGTCTTAAGGTAAACTTTAAATTCCATTTCTTGAGTTTATTCTCCATATTGTCCCTGGGATGATCTTTGGCTGACATAATCTTTCTCCAGAACTACAAGCCCTCACCAGCCTTTGTCTTCACCATCGCACCCAGAGCTCTGGCCTGCAACCCAGTTAGCCACTCGCACCAGGGGTTCCAGTCTGAGGCCGAGGTTGTCATTGCAGTGTGCCGTCCCATGTCGGACGCGCTGTCACCAGGCCTCCCTGTTGGTTGCATTTGCCTCCCTTGTCTGAAGGTAAACTTTAAATTCCATTTCTTGAGTTTATTCTCCATATTGTCCCTGGGATGATCTTTGGCTGACTTAATCTTGCTCCAGAACTACAAGCCCTCACCAGCCTTTGTCTTCACCATCGCACCCAGAGCTCTGGCCTGCAACCCGGTCACCCACTTGCACCAGGGGGGCCCAGCCTGAGGCCGAGTTTGTCATTGCAGTGTGCCGTCCCATGTCGGACGCGCTCTCACCAGGCCTCCCTGTTGGTTGCATTTGCCTCCCTTGTCTGAAGGTAAACTTTAAATTACATTTCTTGAGTTTATTCTCCATATTGTCCCTGGGATGATCTACGGCTGACTTAATCTTGCTCCGGAACTACAAGCCCTCACCAGCATGTGACTCCAGGCCACACCGGGGCTCCAGCCAGGGCTCCAGCACTGCTGCCCGGTCCCCCACCCTCTCCAGGGGGGCCCATCCTTAGGCGGTGGTTGTCGTTGCAGTGGGCGTCGCCCTCTCGATCAAGCTTTCCCCAGGCCTCCCTGTTGGTTGCATTTGCCTCCCTTGTCTGAAGGTAAACTTTAAATTCCATTTCTTGAGTTTATTCTCCATATTGTCCCTGGGATGATCTTTGGCTGACATAATCTTTCTCCAGAACTACAAGCCCTCACCAGCCTTTGTCTTCACCATCGCACCCAGAGCTCTGGCCTGCAACCCGGTTAGCCACTCGCACTAGGGGTTCCAGCCTGAGGCCGAGTTTGTCATTGCAGTGTGCCGTCCCATGTCGGACGCGCTGTCACCAGGCCTCCCTGTTGGTTGCATTTGCCTCCCTTGTCTGAAGGTAAACTTTAAATTCCATTTCTTGAGTTTATTCTCCATATTGTCCCTGGGATGATCTTTGGCTGACTTAATCTTGCTCCAGAACTACAAGCCCTCACCAGCCTTTGTCTTCACCATCGCACCCAGAGCTCTGGCCTGCAACCCGGTCACCCACTTGCACCAGGGGGGCCCAGCCTGAGGCCGAGTTTGTCATTGCAGTGTGCCGTCCCATGTCGGACGCGCTCTCACCAGGCCTCCCTGTTGGTTGCATTTGCCTCCCTTGTCTGAAGGTAAACTTTAAATTACATTTCTTGAGTTTATTCTCCATATTGTCCCTGGGATGATCTTTGGCTGACATAATCTTTCTCCAGAACTACAAGCCCTCACCAGCCTTTGTCTTCACCATCGCACCCAGAGCTCTAGCCTGCAACCTTGTCACCCACTCGCACCAAGGGGGCCCAGCCTGAGGCCGAGTTTGTCATTGCAATGTGCTGTCCCATGTCGGACGCGCTCTCACCAGGCCTCCCTGTTGGTTGCATTTGCCTCCCTTGTCTGAAGGTAAACTTTAAATTCCCTTTCTTGAGTTTATTCTCCATATTGTCCCTGGGATGATCTACGGCTGACTTAATCTTGCTCCAGAACTACAAGCCCTCACCAGCCTTTGACTTCAGCACCGTACCAGGATTTCTGCCAGTGCAACCTCGGTCCCCCACTCGCACCAGGGGGGCCCAGCCTGAGGCCGAGGTTGTCATTGCAGTGTGCCGTCCCATGTCGGACGCGCTGTCACCAGGCCTCCCTGTTGGTTGCATTTGCCTCCCTTGTCTTAAGGTAAACTTTAAATTCCATTTCTTGAGTTTATTCTCCATATTGTCCCTGGGATGATCTTTGGCTGACTTAATCTTGCTCCAGAACTACAAGCCCTCACCAGCCTTTGACTTCAGCACCGTACCAGGATTTCTGCCAGTGCAACCTCGGTCCCCCACTCGCACCAGGGGGGCCCAGCCTGAGGCCGAGGTTGTCATTGCAGTGTGCCGTCCCATGTCGGACGCGCTGTCACCAGGCTTCCCTGTTGGTTGCATTTGCCTCCCTTGTCTGAAGGTAAACTTTAAATTCCCTTTCTTGAGTTTATTCTCCATATTGTCCCTGGGATGATCTACGGCTGACTTAATCTTGCTCCAGAACTACAAGCCCTCACCAGCCTTTGACTTCAGCACCGTACCAGGATTTCTGCCAGTGCAACCTCGGTCCCCCACTCGCACCAGGGGGGCCCAGCCTGAGGCCGAGGTTGTCATTGCAGTGTGCCGTCCCATGTCGGACGCGCTGTCACCAGGCCTCCCTGTTGGTTGCATTTGCCTCCCTTGTCTTAAGGTAAACTTTAAATTCCATTTCTTGAGTTTATTCTCCATATTGTCCCTGGGATGATCTTTGGCTGACATAATCTTTCTCCAGAACTACAAGCCCTCACCAGCCTTTGTCATCACCATCGCACCCAGAGCTCTGGCCTGCAACCCGGTTAGCCACTCGCACCAGGGGTTCCAGTCTGAGGCCGAGGTTGTCATTGCAGTGTGCCGTCCCATGTCGGACGCGCTGTCACCAGGCCTCCCTGTTGGTTGCATTTGCCTCCCTTGTCTGAAGGTAAACTTTAAATTCCATTTCTTGAGTTTATTCTCCATATTGTCCCTGGGATGATCTACGGCTGACTTAATCTTGCTCCAGAACTACAAGCCCTCACCAGCCTTTGTCTTCCCCATCGCACCCAGAGCTCTGGCCTGCAACCCGGTCACCCACTTGCACCAGGGGGGCCCAGCCTGAGGCCGAGTTTGTCATTGCAGTGTGCCGTCCCATGTCGGACGCGCTGTCACCAGGCCTCCCTGTTGGTTGCATTTGTCTCCCTTGTCTGAAGGTAAACTTTAAATTACATTTCTTGAGTTTATTCTCCATATTGTCCCTGGGATGATCTTTGGCTGACATAATCTTTCTCCAGAACTACAAGCCCTCACCAGCCTTTGTCTTCACCATCGCACCCAGAGCTCTAGCCTGCAACCTTGTCACCCACTCGCACCAAGGGGGCCCAGCCTGAGGCCGAGTTTGTCATTGCAATGTGCTGTCCCATGTCGGACGCGCTGTCACCAGGCCTCCCTGTTGGTTGCATTTGCCTCCCTTGTCTGAAGGTAAACTTTAAATTCCCTTTCTTGAGTTTATTCTCCATATTGTCCCTGGAATGATCTACGGCTGACTTAATCTTGCTCCAGAACTACAAGCCCTCACCAGCCTTTGACTTCAGCACCGTACCAGGATTTCTGCCAGTGCAACCTCAGTCCCCCACTCGCACCAAGGGGGCCCAGCCTGAGGCCGAGTTTGTCATTGCAATGTGCTGTCCCATGTCGGACGCGCTGTCACCAGGCCTCCCTGTTGGTTGCATTTGCCTCCCTTGTCTGAAGGTAAACTTTAAATTCCCTTTCTTGAGTTTATTCTCCATATTGTCCCTGGGATGATCTACGGCTGACATAATCTTTCTCCTGAACTACAAGCCCTCACAAGCCTTTGTCTCCAGCACCACACCCAGGGCTCCAGCACTGCAACCCGGTCCCCCACTCTCACCAGGGGGGCCCAGCCTGAGGCCGAGTTTGTCATTGCAGTGTGCCGTCCCATGTCGGACGCGCTCTCACCAGGCCTCCCTGTTGGTTGCATTTGTCTCCCTTGTCTGAAGGTAAACTTTAAATTACATTTCTTGAGTTTATTCTCCATATTGTCCCTGGGATGATCTTTGGCTGACATAATCTTTCTCCAGAACTACAAGCCCTCACCAGCCTTTGTCTTCACCATCGCACCCAGAGCTCTAGCCTGCAACCTTGTCACCCACTCGCACCAAGGGGGCCCAGCCTGAGGCCGAGTTTGTCATTGCAATGTGCTGTCCCATGTCGGACACGCTGTCACCAGGCCTCCCTGTTGGTTGCATTTGCCTCCCTTGTCTGAAGGTAAACTTTAAATTCCATTTCTTGAGTTTATTCTCCATATTGTCCCTGGAATGATCTACGGCTGACTTAATCTTGCTCCAGAACTACAAGCCCTCACCAGCCTTTGACTTCAGCACCGTACCAGGATTTCTGCCAGTGCAACCTCAGTCCCCCACTCGCACCAAGGGGGCCCAGCCTGAGGCCGAGTTTGTCATTGCAATGTGCTGTCCCATGTCGGACGCGCTGTCACCAGGCCTCCCTGTTGGTTGCATTTGCCTCCCTTGTCTGAAGGTAAACTTTAAATTCCCTTTCTTGAGTTTATTCTCCATATTGTCCCTGGGATGATCTACGGCTGACATAATCTTTCTCCAGAACTACAAGCCCTCACAAGCCTTTGTCTCCAGCACCACACCCAGGGCTCCAGCACTGGAACTCGGTCCCCCACTCTCACCAGGGTGGCCCAGCCTGAGGCTGATTTTGTCATTGCACTGTGCCGTCCCACATCGGACGCGCTATCACCAGGCCTTCCTGTTGGTTGCATTTGCCTCCCTTGTCTGAAGGTAAACTTTAAATTCCATTTCTTGAGTTTATTCTCCATATTGTCCCTGGGATGATCTACGGCTGACTTAATCTTGCTCCAGAACTACAAGCCCTCACCAGCCTTTGTCTTCACCATCGCACCCAGAGCTCTGGCCTGCAACCCGGTCACCCACTTGCACCAGGGGGGCCCAGCCTGAGGCCGAGTTTGTCATTGCAGTGTGCCGTCCCATGTCGGACGCGCTCTCACCAGGCCTCCCTGTTGGTTGCATTTGTCTCCCTTGTCTGAAGGTAAACTTTAAATTACATTTCTTGAGTTTATTCTCCATATTGTCCCTGGGATGATCTTTGGCTGACATAATCTTTCTCCAGAACTACAAGCCCTCACCAGCCTTTGTCTTCACCATCGCACCCAGAGCTCTAGCCTGCAACCTTGTCACCCACTCGCACCAAGGGGGCCCAGCCTGAGGCCGAGTTTGTCATTGCAATGTGCTGTCCCATGTCGGACGCGCTGTCACCAGGCCTCCCTGTTGGTTGCATTTGCCTCCCTTGTCTGAAGGTAAACTTTAAATTCCCTTTCTTGAGTTTATTCTCCATATTGTCCCTGGAATGATCTACGGCTGACTTAATCTTGCTCCAGAACTACAAGCCCTCACCAGCCTTTGACTTCAGCACCGTACCAGGATTTCTGCCAGTGCAACCTCAGTCCCCCACTCGCACCAAGGGGGCCCAGCCTGAGGCCGAGTTTGTCATTGCAATGTGCTGTCCCATGTCGGACGCGCTGTCACCAGGCCTCCCAGTTGGTTGCATTTGCCTCCCTTGTCTGAAGGTAAACTTTAAATTCCCTTTCTTGAGTTTATTCTCCATATTGTCCCTGGGATGATCTACGGCTGACATAATCTTTCTCCAGAACTACAAGCCCTCACAAGCCTTTGTCTCCAGCACCACACCCAGGGCTCAAGCACTGCAACCCGGTCCCCCACTCTCACCAGGGGGGCCCAGCCTGAGGCTGATTTTGTCATTGCACTGTGCCGTCCCACATCGGACGCGCTATCACCAGGCCTCCCTTTTGGTTGCATTTGCCTCCCTTGTCTGAAGGTAAACTTTAAATTCCCTTTCTTGAGTTTATTCTCCATATTGTCCCTGGGATGATCTTTGGCTGACTTAATCTTGCTCCAGAACTACAAGCCCTCACCAGCCTTTGTCTTCACCATCGCACCCAGAGCTCTGGCCTGCAACCCGGTCACCCACTCGCACCAGGGGGGCCCAGCCTGAGGCCGAGGTTGTCATTGCAGTGTGCCGTCCCATGTCGGACGCGCTGTCACCAGGCCTCCCTGTTGGTTGCATTTGCCTCCCTTGTCTGAAGGTAAACTTTAAATTCCATTTCTTGAGTTTATTCTCCATATTGTCCCTGGGATGATCTTTGGCTGACATAATCTTTCTCCAGAACTACAAGCCCTCACCAGCCTTTGTCTTCACCATCGCACCCAGAGCTCTGGCCTGCAACCTTGTCACCCACTCGCACCAAGGGGGCCCAGCCTGAGGCCGAGTTTGTCATTGCAATGTGCTGTCCCATGTCGGACGCGCTGTCACCAGGCCTCCCAGTTGGTTGCATTTGCCTCCCTTGTCTGAAGGTAAACTTTAAATTCCATTTCTTGAGTTTATTCTCCATATTGTCCCTGGGATGATCTTTGGCTGACATAATCTTTTTCCAGAACTACAAGCCCTCACCAGCCTTTGTCTTCAGCACCGCACCAGGAGTTCTGCCAGTGCAACCTCGGTCCCCCACTCACACCAGGGGGGCCCAGCCTGAGGCCGAGGTTGTCATTGCAGTGTGCCGTCCCACATCTGACGCGCTATCACCAGGCCTCCCTGTTGGTTGCATTTGCCTCCCTTGTCTGAAGGTAAACTTTAAATTCCCTTTCTTGTGTTTATTCTCCATATTGTCCCTGGGATGATCTACGGCTGACTTAATCTTACTCCAGAACTACAAGCCCTCACCAGCATGTGACTCCAGGCCACCCTGGGGCTCCAGCTAGGGCTTCAGCACTGCTGCCCGGTCTCGCACTTTCACCAGGGGTTCCCAAACTTAGGCGGTGGTTGTCGTTGCAGTGGGCGTCGCCCTCTCGATCAAGCTTTCCCCAGGCCTCCCTGTTGGTTGCATTTGCCTCCCTTGTCTGAAGGTAAACTTTAAATTCCATTTCTTGAGTTTAGTCTCCACATTGTCCCTGGGATGATCTTTGGCTGACATAATCTTTCTCCAGAACTACAAGCCCTCACAAGCCTTTGTCTCCAGCACCACACCCAGGGCTCCAGCACTGCAACCCGGTCCCCCACTCAACCCAGGGGGGCCCAGCCTGAGGCTGATTTTGTCATTGCACTGTGCCGTCCCACATCGGACGCGCTATCACCAGGCCTCCCTGTTGGTTGCATTTGCCTCCCTTGTCTGAAGGTAAACTTTAAATTCCATTTCTTGAGTTTATTCTCCATATTGTCCCTGGGATGATCTACGGCTGACTTAATCTTGCTCCAGAACTACAAGCCCTCACCAGCATGTGACTCCAGGCCAGACCAGGGCTCCAGCCAGGGCTCCAGCACTGCTGCCCGGTCCCCCACCCTCACCAGGTGTGTCCAGCCATAGGGGGTGGTTGTCGTTGCAGTGGGCGTCGCCCTCTCGATCAAGCTTTCCCCAGGCCTCCCTGTTGGTTGCATTTGCCTCCCTTGTCTGAAGGTAAACTTTAAATTACATTTCTTGAGTTTATTCTCCATATTGTCCCTGGGATGATCTTTGGCTGACATAATCTTTCTCCAGAACTACAAGCCCTCACCAGCCTTTGTCTTCACCATCGCACCCAGAGCTCTGGCCTGCAACCTTGTCACCCACTCGCACCAAGGGGGCCCAGCCTGAGGCCGAGTTTGTCATTGCAATGTGCTGTCCCATGTCGGACGCGCTGTCACCAGGCCTCCCAGTTGGTTGCATTTGCCTCCCTTGTCTGAAGGTAAACTTTAAATTCCATTTCTTGAGTTTATTCTCCATATTGTCCCTGGGATGATCTTTGGCTGACATAATCTTTCTCCACAACTACAAGCCCTCACCAGCCTTTGTCTTCAGCACCGCACCAGGAGTTCCGCCAGTGCAACCTCGGTCCCCCACTCACACCAGGGGGGCCCAGCCTGAGGCCGAGGTTGTCATTGCAGTGTGCCGTCCCACATCTGACGCGCTATCACCAGGCCTCCCTGTTGGTTGCATTTGCCTCCCTTGTCTGAAGGTAAACTTTAAATTCCCTTTCTTGTGTTTATTCTCCATATTGTCCCTGGGATGATCTACGGCTGACTTAATCTTACTCCAGAACTACAAGCCCTCACCAGCATGTGACTCCAGGCCACCCTGGGGCTCCAGCCAGGCCTCCAGCACTGCTGCCCGGTCCCCCACTTTCACCAGGGGTTCCCAGACTTAGGCGGTGGTTGTCGTTGCAGTGGGCGTCGCCCTCTCGATCAAGCTTTCCCCAGGCCTCCCTGTTGGTTGCATGTGCCTCCCTTGTCTGAAGGTAAACTTTATATTCCATTTCTTGAGTTTATTCTCCATATTTTCCCTGGGATGATCTTTGGCTGACTTAATCTTGCTCCAGAACTACAAGCCCTCACCAGCCTTTGTCTTCACCATCGGACCCTGATCTCTGGCCTGCAACCCGGTCAGCCACTGGCACCAGGGGGGCCCAGCCTGAGGCCGAGTTTGTCATTGCAGTGTGCCGTCCCATGTCGGACGCGCTGTCACCAGGCCTCCCTGTTGGTTGCATTTGCCTCCCTTGTCTGAAGGTAAACTTTAAATTCCATTTCTTGAGTTTATTCTCCATATTGTCCCTGGGATGATCTTTGGCTGACATAATCTTTCTCCAGAACTACAAGCCCTCACCAGCCTTTGTCTTCAGCACCGCACCAGGATTTCTGCCAGTGCAACCTCGGTCCCCCACTCGCACCAGGGGGGCCCAGCCTGAGGCCGAGGTTGTCGTTGCAGTGTGCCGTCCCACATCGGACGCGCTGTCACCAGTCCTCCCTGTTGGTTGCATTTGCCTCCCTTGTCTGAAGGTATACTTTAAATTCCCTTTCTTGAGTTTATTCTCCATATTGTCCCTGGGATGATCTTTGGCTGACATAATCTTTCTCCAGAACTACAAGCCCTCACCAGCCTTTGTCTTCACCATCGCACCCAGAGCTTTGGCCTGCAACCCGGTCAGCCACTCGCACCAGGGGGGCCCAGCCTGAGACCGAGGTTGTCATTGCAGTGTGCCGTCCCATGTCGAACGACCTGTCATCTAGCCTCCCTGTTGGTTGCATTTGCCTCCCTTGTCTGAAGGTAAACTTTAAATTCCATTTCTTGAGTTTATTCTCCATATTGTCCCTGGGATGATCTTTGGCTGACATAATCTTTCTCCAGAACTACAAGCCCTCACCAGCCTTTGTCTTCAGCACCGCACCAGGATTTCTGCCAGTGCAACCTCGGTCCCCCACTCGCACCAGGGGGGCCCAGCCTGAGGCCGCGGTTGTCATTGCAGTGTGCCGTCCCACATCGGACGCGCTGTCACCAGTCCTCCCTGTTGGTTGCATTTGCCTCCCTTGTCTGAAGGTAAACTTTAAATTCCCTTTCTTGAGTTTATTCTCCATATTGTCCCTGGGATGATCTTTGGCTGACATAATCTTTCTCCAGAACTACAAGCCCTCACCAGCCTTTGTCTTCAGCACCGCACCAGGATTTCTGCCAGTGCAACCTCGGTCCCCCACTCGCACCAGGGGGGCCCAGCCTGAGGCCGCGGTTGTCATTGCAGTGTGCCGTCCCACATCGGACGCGCTGTCACCAGTCCTCCCTGTTGGTTGCATTTGCCTCCCTTGTCTGAAGGTAAACTTTAAATTCCCTTTCTTGAGTTTATTCTCCATATTGTCCCTGGGATGATCTTTGGCTGACATAATCTTTCTCCAGAACTACAAGCCCTCACCAGCCTTTGTCTCCAGCACCACACCCAGGGCTCCAGCACTGCAACTCGGTCCCCCACTCACTCCAGGGGTGCCCTGCCTGAGGCTGATTTTGTCATTGCAGTGTGCCGTCCCATGTCGGACGCGCTGTCACCAGGCCTCCCTGTTGGTTGCATTTGCCTCCCTTGTCTGAAGGTAAACTTTAAATTCCATTTCTTGAGTTTATTCTCCATATTGTGCCTGGGATGATCTCCGGCTGACTTAATCTTGCTCCAGAACTACAAGCCCTCACCAGCCTTTGTCTTTAGCACCGCATCAGGAGTTCCGCCAGTGCAACCTTGGTCCCCCACTCGCACCAGGGGGGCCCAGCTTGAGGCAGAGGTTGTCATTGCAGTGTGCCGTCCCACATCGGACGCGCTGTCACCAGGCCTCCCTGTTGGTTGCATTTGCCTCCCTTGTCTGAAGGTAAACTTTAAATTCCATTTCTTGAGTTTATTCTCCATATTGTCCCTGGGATGATCTACGGCTGACTTAATCTTGCTCCAGAACTACAAGCCCTCACCAGCCTTTGTCTTCAGCACCGCACCAGGAGTTCCGTCAGTGCAACCTCGGTCCCCCACTCACACCAGGGGGGCCCAGCCTGAGGCCGAGGTTGTCATTGCAGTGTGCCGTTCCACATCGGACGCGCTGTCACCAGGCCTCCCTGTTGGTTGCATTTGCCTCCCTTGTCTGAAGGTAAACTTTAAATTCCATTTCTTGAGTTTATTCTCCATATTGTCCCTGGGATGATCTTTGGCTGACATAATCTTTCTCCAGAACTACAAGCCCTCACCAGCTTCTGTCTTCACCATCGCACCCAGAGCTACAGCACTGCAACCCGGTCCCCCACTCACACTAGGGGGGCCCAGCCTGAGGCCGAGTTTGTCATTGCAGTGTGCCGTCCCATGTCGGACGACCTGTCTTCTAGCCTCCCTGTTGGTTGCATTTGCCTCCCTTGTCTGAGGGTAAACTTCAAATTCCATTTCTTGAGTTTATTCTCCATATTGTCCCTGGGATTATCTTTGGCTGACATAATCTTTCTCCAGAACTACAAGCCCTCACAAGCCTTTGTCTTCAGCACCGCACCAGGAGTTCCGCCAGTGCAACCTCGGTCCCCCACTCGCACCAGGGGGGCCCAGCCTGAGGCCGAGGTTGTCATTGCAGTGTGCCGTCCCATATCGGACGCGCTGTCACCAGGCCTCCCTTTTGGTTGCATTTGCCTCCCTTGTCTGAAGGTAAACTTTAAATTACATTTCTTGAGTTTATTCTCCATATTGTGCCTGGGATGATCTTTGGCTGACATAATCTTGCTCCAGAACTACAAACCCTCACAAGCCTTTGTCTCCAGCACCACACCCAGGGCTCCAGCACTGCTGCCCGGTCACCCACTCACACCAGGGGGGCCCAGCCTGAGGCTGATTTTGTCATTGCAGTGTGCCGTCCCACATCGGACGCGCTGTCACCAGGCCTCCCTGTTGGTTGCATTTGCCTCCCTTGTCTGAAGGTAAACTTTAAATTCTATTTCTTGAGTTTATTCTCCATATTGTGCCTGGGATGATCTACGGCTGACTTAATCTTGCTCCAGAACTACAAGCCCTCACCAGCATGTGACTCCAGGCCAGACCGGGGCTCCAGCCAGGGCTCCAGTACTGCTGCCCGGTCCCCCACTCTCACCAGGGGTGCCCAGCCTTAGGCGGTGGTTGTCGTTGCAGTGGGCGTCGCCCTCTCGATCAAGCTTTCCCCAGGCCTCCCTGTTGGTTGCATTTGCCTACCTTGTCTGAATGTAAACTTTAAATTACATTTCTTGAGTTTATTCTCCTTATTTTCCCCTGGGATGATCTTTGGCTGACATAATCTTTCCCCAGAACTACAAGCCCTCACCAGCCTTTGTCTTCAGCACCGCACCCAGAGCTCCAGCACTGCAACCCGGTCCCCTACTCACACTAGGGGGGCCCACCCTAAGGGCGATTTTGTCATTGCAGTGTGCCGCCCCACATCGGACGAGCTGTCCCCAGTCCTCCCTGTTGGTTGCATTTGCCTCCCTTGTCTGAAGGTAAACTTTAAATTCCCTTTCTTGAGTTTATTCTCCATATTGTCCCTGGGATGATCTACGGCTGACTTTATCTTGCTCCAGAACTACAAGCCCTCACCAGCATGTGACTCCAGGCCAGACCGGGGTTCCAGCCAGGGCTCTAGTACTGCTGCCCGGTCCCCCACTCTCACCAGGGGTGCCCAGCCTTAGGCGGTGGTTGTCGTTGCAGTGGGCGTCGCCCTCTCGATCAAGCTTTCCCCAGGCCTCCCTGTTGGTTGCATTTGCCTCCCTTGTCTGAAGGTAAACTTTAAATTCCATTTCTTGAGTTTATTCTCCATATTTTCCCCTGGGATGATCTTTGGCTGACATAATCTTTCCCCAGAACTACAAGCCCTCACCAGCCTTTGTTTTCAGCACCGCACCCAGAGCTCTAGCACTGCAACCCGGTCCCCTACTCACACTAGGGGGGCCCACCCTAAGGGCGATTTTGTCATTGCAGTGTGCCGCCCCACATCGGACGAGCTGTCCCCAGGCCTCCCTGTTGGTTGCATTTGCCTCCCTTGTCTGAAGGTAAACTTTAAATTCCATTTCTTGAGTTTATTCTCCATATTGTCCCTGGGATGATCTACGGCTGACTTTATCTTGCTCCAGAACTACAAGCCCTCACCAGCATGTGACTCCAGGCCAGACCGGGGTTCCAGCCAGGGCTCTAGCACTGCTGCCCGGTCCCCCACCCTCACCATGGGTGTCCAGCCTTAGGGGTTGGTTGTCGTTGCAGTGGGCGTCGCCCTCTCGATCAAGCTGTCCCCAGGCCTCCCTGTTGGTTGCATTTGCCTCCCTTGTCTGAAGGTAAACTTTAAATTCCATTTCTTGAGTTTAGTCTCCATATTGTCCCTGGGATGATCTTTGGCTGACTTAATCTTGCTCCAGAACTACAAGCCCTCACAAGTCTTTGTCTCCAGCACCACACCCAGGGCTCCAGCACTGCAACCCGGTCCCCCACTCACACCGGGGGGGCCCAACCTGAGGCTGATTTTGTCATTGCAGTGTGCCGTCCCATGTCGGACGCGCTGTCACCAGGCCTCCCTGTTGGTTGCATTTGCCTCCCTTGTCTGAAGGTAAACTTTAAATTCCATTTCTTGAGTTTATTCTCCATATTGTCCCTGGGATGATCTTTGGCTGACATAATCTTTCTCCAGAACTACAAGCCCTCACCAGCATGTGACTCCAGGCCACCCTGGGGCACCAGCCAGGGCTCCAGCACTGCTTCCCGGTCCCCCACTCTCACCAGGGGTGCCCAGCCTTAGGCGGTGGTTGTCGTTGCAGTGGGCGTCGCCCTCTCGATCAAGCTTTCCCCAGGCCTCCCTGTTGGTTGCATTTGCCTCCCTTGTATGAAGGTAAACTTTAAATTACATTTCTTGAGTTTATTCTCCATATTGTCCCTGGGATGATCTTTGGCTGACATAATCTTTCTCCAGAACTACAAGCCCTCACCAGCTTCTGTCTTCACCATCGCACCCAGAGCTACAGCACTGCAACCTGGTCCCCCACTCACACTAGGGGGGCCCAGCCTGAGGCCGAGTTTGTCATTGCAGTGTGCCGTCCCATGTCGGACGACCTGTCATCTAGCCTCCCTGTTGGTTGCATTTGCCTCCCTCGTCTGAAGGTAAACTTTAAATTCCATTTCTTGAGTTTATTTTCCATATTGTCCCTGGGATGATCTTTGGTTGACATAATCTTGCTCCAGAACTACAAGCCCTCACCATTCTTTGTCTTCACCATCGCACCCAGAGCTCTGGCCTGCAACCCGGTCACCCACTCGCACCAAGGGGGCCCAGCCTGAGGCCGAGTTTGTCATTGCAGTGTGCCGTCCCATGTCGGACGCGCTGTCACCAGGCCTCCCTTTTGGTTGCATTTGCCTCCCTTGTCTGAAGGTAAACTTTAAATTACATTTCTTGAGTTTATTCTCCATATTGTGCCTGGGATGATCTTTGGCTGACATAATCTTGCTCCAGAACTACAAACCCTCACAAGCCTTTGTCTCCAGCACCACACCCAGGGATCCA
Source organism: Nelusetta ayraudi (assembly GCF_046127955.1). NCBI lineage: Eukaryota > Metazoa > Chordata > Actinopteri > Tetraodontiformes > Monacanthidae > Nelusetta > Nelusetta ayraudi. Next base: position 611,271 of record NW_027466195.1, on the reverse strand, counting down.
GCACTGCTGCCCGGTCACCCACTCACACCAGGGGGGCCCAGCCTGAGGCTGATTTTGTCATTGCAGTGTGCCGTCCCACATCGGACGCGCTGTCACCAGGCCTCCCTGTTGGTTGCATTTGCCTCCCTTGTCTGAAGGTAAACTTTAAATTCCATTTCTTGAGTTTATTCTCCATATTGTGCCTGGGATGATCTACGGCTGACTTAATCTTGCTCCAGAACTACAAGCCCTCACCAGCATGTGACTCCAGGCCAGACCGGGGCTCCAGACAGGGCTCCAGTACTGCTGCCCGGTCCCCCACTCTCACCAGGGGTGCCCAGCCTTAGGCGGAGGTTGTCGTTGCAGTGGGCGTCGCCCTCTCGATCAAGCTTTCCCCAGGCCTCCCTGTTGGTTGCATTTGCCTACCTTGTCTGAATGTAAACTTTAAATTACATTTCTTGAGTTTATTCTCCATATTTTCCCCTGGGATGATCTTTGGCTGACATAATCTTTCCCCAGAACTACAAGCCCTCACCAGCCTTTGTCTTCAGCACCGCACCCAGAGCTCCAGCACTGCAACCCGGTCCCCTACTCACACTAGGGGGGCCCACCCTAAGGGCGATTTTGTCATTGCAGTGTGCCGCCCCACATCGGACGAGCTGTCCCCAGGCCTCCCTGTTGGTTGCATTTGCCTCCCTTGTCTGAAGGTAAACTTTAAATTCCCTTTCTTGAGTTTATTCTCCATATTGTCCCTGGGATGATCTACGGCTGACTTTATCTTGCTCCAGAACTACAAGCCCTCACCAGCATGTGACTCCAGGCCAGACCGGGGTTCCAGCCAGGGCTCTAGCACTGCTGCCCGGTCCCCCACTCTCACCAGGGGTGCCCAGCCCTAGGCGGTGGTTGTCGTTGCAGTGGGCGTCGCCCTCTCGATCAAGCTTTCCCCAGGCCTCCCTGTTGGTTGCATTTGCCTCCCTTGTCTGAAGGTAAACTTTAAATTCCATTTCTTGAGTTTATTCTCCATATTTTCCCCTGGGATGATCTTTGGCTGACATAATCTTTCCCCAGAACTACAAGCCCTCACCAGCCTTTGTTTTCAGCACCGCACCCAGAGCTCTAGCACTGCAACCCGGTCCCCTACTCACACTAGGGGGGCCCACCCTAAGGGCGATTTTGTCATTGCAGTGTGCCGCCCCACATCGGACGAGCTGTCCCCAGGCCTCCCTGTTGGTTGCATTTGCCTCCCTTGTCTGAAGGTAAACTTTAAATTACATTTCTTGAGTTTATTCTCCATATTGTCCCTGGGATGATCTTTGGCTGACATAATCTTTCTCCAGAACTACAAGCCCTCACAAGCCTTTGTCTCCAGCACCACACCCAGGGCTCCAGCACTGCAACCCGGTCCCCCACTCACACCAGGGGGGCCCAGCCTGAGGCTGATTTTGTCATTGTAGTGTGCCGTCCCACATCGGACGCGCTATCACCAGGCCTCCCTGTTGGTTGTATTTGCCTCCCTTGTCTGAAGGTAAACTTTAAATTCCATTTCTTGAGTTTATTTTCCATATTTTCCCTGGGATGATCTTTGGCTGACATAATCTTTCTCCAGAACTACAAGCCCTCACCAGCCTTTGTCTTCACCATCGCACCCAGAGCTCTGGCCTGCAACCCGGTCACCCACTCGCACCAGGGGGGCCCAGCCTGAGGCTGATTTTGTCATTGCAGTGTGCTGTCCCATGTCGGACGCGCTGTCACCAGGCCTCCCTGTTGGTTGCATTTGCCTCCCTTGTCTGAAGGTAAACTTTAAATTCCATTTCTTGAGTTTATTCTCCATATTGTGCCTTGGATGATCTACGGCTGACTTAATCTTGCTCCAGAACTACAAGCACTCACCAGCATGTGACTCCAGGCCACACCGGGGCTCCAGCCAGGGCTCCAGCACTGCTGCCCGGTCCCCCACCCTCACCAGGGGTGCCCATCCTTAGGCGGTGGTTGTCGTTGCAGTGGGTGTCGCCCTCTCGATCAAGCTTTCCCCAGGCCTCCCTGTTGGTTGCATTTGCCTCCATTGTCTGAAGGTAAACTTTAAATTACATTTCTTGAGTTTATTCTCCATATTGTGCCTGGGATGATCTACTGCTGACTTAATCTTGCTCCAGAACTATAAGCCCTCACCAGCATGTGACTCCAGGCCACACCGGGGCTCCAGCCAGGGCTCCAGCCAGGGCTCCAGCCAGGGCTCCAGCACTGCTGCCCAGTCCCCCACTCTCACCAGGGGGGCCCAGCCTTAGGCGGTGGTTGTCGTTGCAGTGGGCGACGCCCTCTCGATCAAGCTTTCTCCAGGCCTCCCTGTTGGTTGCATTTGCCTCCCTTGTCTGAAGGTAAACTTTAAATTCCCTTTCTTGAGTTTATTCTCCATATTGTGCCTGGGATGATCTACGGCTGACTTAATCTTGCTCCAGAACTATAAGCCCTCACTAGCATGTGACTCCAGGCTACTTCGGGGCTCCAGCCAGGGCTCCAGCCAGGGCTCCAGCACTGCTGCCCAGTCCCCCACCCTCACCAGGGGTGCCCAGCCTTAGGCGGTGGTTGTCGTTTCAGTGGGCGACGCCCTCTCGATCAAGCTTTCCCCAGGCCTCCCTGTTGGTTGCATTTGCCTCCCTTGTCTGAAGGTAAACTTTAAATTACATTTCTTGAGTTTATTCTCCATATTGTCCCTGGGATGATCTTTGGCTGACATAATCTTTTTCCAGAACTACAAGCCCTCACCAGCCTTTTTCTTCACCATTGCACCCAGAGCTCTGGCCTTTGTTGTGATTCTATATTTAGTTTAATGCATTATAGCAGTGAGAGTTAGTATATTAGCAAATATTGTATGTATGTGTTAGAAGTATTATAGTTAGTTAAATGTTTAAATGTAATGAATGTCAATACATGTAGTCCTCTTATAATCATTTGCCCATTCTTATCAGTACCATTCAGAACCTCGGAGTAAAGACAGATACTGTTTGACTGATTAAGCCTCAGGAACAGTGACTTGGGGTGATCAAAGTGGGGGTGAGCACAGAAACTGCATTTGTTACCCCCCATAAAGTTTGTGACCCTTTCAGGCACGGGAACACAAACTTTTCACCTCAGGGTTTTATGGCAGGAAAGTTTCCAGCAGACCAGATCGAGAGGAGGATGGACTATTTGGCTCCCGGCCAAATAAGGACTTGTTTCCTGCCACAGATTAGCCTAAAACGGGGAAGGCTACACCATCGGACAGCCAATAGGAGGACGACATGGAAGAAGACATCTACATATTTTATTACTGTTTGTTTCTGTATTTAAGATGGCGTAAGGGACAGATAGATCAGACTTGGCATCTGATAACACATTGTTGTTGTTAGGGTTAAGCCTCCGGAGCTCTGTACCAAGTATCTTGTTTTTTCTGTTACTAAAACTTCTTAAGATTTCATTTGTCTACTATTCTCTTCATTCAACGAACACGCGGTTTGGTAGCATAAGATTGGATAAAAGAACCAAACCAACACAGTGGGCGTCGCCCTCTCGATCAAGCTTTCCCCAGGCCTCCCTGTTGGTTGCATTTGCCTCCCTTGTCTGAAGGTAAACTTTAAATTCCATTTCTTGAGTTTATTCTCCGTATTGTCCCTGGGATGATCTTTGGCTGACATAATCTTTCTCCTGAACTACAAGCCCTCACCAGCCTTTGTCTTCAGCACCGCACCAGGAGTTCCGCCAGTGCAACCTCGGTCCCCCACTCGCACCAGGGGGGCCCAGCCTGAGGCTGATTTTGTCATTGCAGTGTGCCGTCCCACATCGGACGCGCTATCACCAGGCCTCCCTGTTGGTTGCATTTGCTTCCCTTGTCTGAAGGTAAACTTTAAATTCCATTTCTTGAGTTTATTCTCCATATTGTCCCTGGGATGATCTTTGGCTGACTTAATCTTGCTCCAGAACTACAAGCCCTCACCAGCCTTTGTCTCCAGCACCACACCCAGAGCTCTGGCCTGCAACCCGGTCAGTCACTCGCACCAGGGGCGCCCAGCCTGAGGCCGAGTTTGTCATTGCAGTGTGCCCAGAACTACAAGCCCTAACCAGCCTTTGTCTTCACCATCGCACCCAGAGCTCTGGCCTGCAACCCGGTCAGCCACTCGCACCAGGGGGGCCCAGCTTGAGGCCGAGTTTGTCATTGCAGTGTGCTGTCCCATGTCGGACGCGCTGTCACCAGGCCTCCCTGTTGGTTGCATTTGCCTCCCTTGTCTGAAGGTAAACTTTAAATTCCATTTCTTGAGTTTATTCTCCATATTGTCCCTGGGATGATCTACGGCTGACTTAATCTTTCTCCAGAACTACAGGCCCTCACCAGCATGTGACTCCAGGCCACCCTGGGGCTCCAGCCAGGGCTCCAGCACTGCTGCCCGGTCCCCCACTCTCACCAGGGGTGCCCAGCCTTAGGCGGTGGTTGTCGTTGCAGTGGGCGTCGCCCTCTCGATCAAGCTTTCCCCAGGCCTCCCTGTTGGTTGCATTTGCCTCCCTTGTCTGAAGGTAAACTTTAAATTCCATTTCTTGAGTTTATTCTCCATATTGTCCCTGGGATGATCTTTGGCTGACATAATCTTTCTCCAGAACTACAAGCCCTCACCAGCCTCTGTCTTCAGCACCGCACCCAGAGCTCCAGCACTGCAACCCGGTTCCCCACTCTCACTAGGGGGGCCCAGCCTGAGGGCGATTTTGTCATTGCAGTGTGCCGCCCCACATCGGACGAGCTGTCACCAGGCCTCCCTGTTGGTTGCATTTGCCTCCCTTGTCTGAAGGTAAACTTTAAATTCCCTTTCTTGAGTTTATTCTCCATATTGTCCCTGGGATGATCTACGGCTGACTTAATCTTGCTCCAGAACTACAAGCCCTCACCAGCATGTGACTCCAGGCCATCCCGGGGCTCCAGCCAGGCCTCCAGCACTGCTGCCCGGTCCCCCACTCTCACCAGGGGTGCCCAGCCTTAGGCGGTGGTTGTCGTTGCAGTGGGCGTCGCCCTCTCGATCAAGCTTTCCCCAGGCCTCCCTGTTGGTTGCATTTGCCACCCTTGTCTGAAGGTAAACTTTAAATTACATTTCTTGAGATTATTCTCCATATTGTCCCTGGGATGATCTACGGCTGACATAATCTTTCTCCAGAACTACAAGCCCTCACCAGCCTTTGTCTTCACCATCGCACCGAGAGCTCTGTCCTGCAACCCGGTCAGCCACTCGCACCAGGGGGGCCCAGCCTGAGGCCGAGTTTGTCATTGCATTGTGCCGTCCCTTTTCGGACGACCTGTCATCAGGACTCCCTGTTGGTTGTATTTGCCTCCCTTGTCTGAAGGTAAACTTTAAATTACATTTCTTGAGTTTATTCTCCATATTGTTCCTGGGATGATCTTTGGCTGACTTAATCTTTCTCCAGAACTACAAGCCCTCACCAGCCTTTGTCTTCAGCACCGCACCAGGATTTGTGCCAGTGCAACCTCTGTCCCCCACTCGCACCAGGGGGGCCCAGCCTGAGGCCGAGGTTGTCATTGCAGTGTGCCGTCCCACATCGGACGCGCTGTAACCTGGCCTCCCTGTTGGTTGCATTTGCCTCCCTTGTCTGAAGGTAAACTTTAAATTCCATTTCTTGAGTTTATTCTCCATATTGTCCCTGGGATGATCTTTTGCTGACATAATCTTTCTCCAGAACTACAAGCCCTCACAAGACTTTGTTTCCAGCACCACAACCAGGGCTCCAGCACTGCAACCCGGTCTCCCACTCACACCAGGGGGGCCCAGCCTGAGGCTGATTTTTTCATTGCAGTGTACCGTCCCACATCGGACGCGTTATCACCAGGCCTCCCTGTTGGTTGCATTTGCCTCCCTTGTCTGAAGGTAAACTTTAAATTAAATTTCTTGAGTTCATTCTCCATATTGTCCCTGGGATGATCTTTGGCTGACATAATCTTTCTCAAGAACTACAAGCCCTCACCAGCCTTTGTCTTCACCATCGCACCCAGAGTTCTGGCTTGCAACCTTGTCACCCACTCGCACCAAGGGGGCCCAGCCTGAGGCCGAGTTTGTCATTGCAATGTGCTGTCCCATGTCGGACGCGCTGTCACCAGGCCTCCCTGTTGGTTGCATTTGCCTCCCTTGTCTGAAGGTAAACTTTAAATTCCCTTTCTTGAGTTTATTCTCCATATTGTCCCTGGGATGATCTCCGGCTGACTTAATCTGGCTCCAGAACTACAAGCCCTCACCAGCATGTGACTCCAGGCTACCCTGGGGCTCCAGCCAGGGCTCCAGCACTGCTGCCCGGTCCCCCACTCTCACCAGGGGGGCCCAGCCTTAGGCGGTGGTTGTCGTTGCAGTGGGCGTCGCCCTCTCGATCAAGCTTTCCCCAGGCTTCCCTGTTGGTTGCATTTGCCTCCCTTGTCTGAAGGTAAACTTTAAATTACATTTCTTGAGTTTATTTTCCATATTGTCCCTGGGATGATTTTTGGCTGACATAATCTTTCTCCAGAACTACAAGCCCTCACCAGCCTTTGTCTTCACCATCACACCCAGAGCTCTGGCCTGCAACCCGGTCACCCACTCGCACCAAGGGGGCCCAGCCTGAGGCCGAGTTTGTCATTGCAGTGTGCCGTTCCATGTCGTACGCGCTGTCACCAGGCCTCCCTGTTGGTTGCATTTGCCTCCCTTGTCTGAAGGTAAACTTTAAATTACATTTCTAGAGTTTATTCTCCATATTGTCCCTGGGATGATCTTTGGCTGACCTAATCTTTCTCCAGAACTACAAGCCCTCACCAACATGTGACTCCAGGCCACACCGGGGCTCCAGCCAGGGCTCCAGCACTGCTGCCCGGTCCCCCAGCCTCACCAGGTGTGCCCAGCCTTAGGCGGTGGTTGTCGTTGCAGTGGGCGTCGCCCTCTCGATCAAGGTTTCCCCAGGCCTCCCTGTTGGTTGCATTTGCCTCCCTTGTCTGAAGGTAAACTTTAAATTACATTTCTTGACTTTATTCTCCATATTGTCCCTGGGATGATCTTTGGCTGACATAATCTTTCTCCAGAACTAAAAGCCCTCACAAGCCTTTGTCTCCAGCACCACACCCAGGGATCCAGCACTGCAACTCGGTCCCCCACTCACACCAGGGGTGCCCAGCCTGAGGCTAATTTTGTCATTGCAGTGTGCCGTCCCATGTCGGACGCGTTGTCACCAGGCCTCCCTGTTGGTTGCATTTGCCTCCCTTGTCTGAAGGTAAACTTTAAATTACATTTCTTGAGTTTATTCTCCATATTGTCCCTGGGATGATCTTTGGCTGACATAATCTTTCTCCAGAATTACAAGCCCTCACCAGCCTTTGTCTTCACCATCGCACCCAGAGCTCTGGCCTGCAACCCGGTCAGCCACTCGCACCAGGGGGGCCCAGCCTGAGGCCGAGTTTGTCATTGCAGTGTGCCGTCCCACATCGGACGCGCTATCACCAGGCCTCCCTGTTGGTTGCATTTGCCTCCCTTGTCTGAAGGTAAACTTTAAATTCCATTTCTTGAGTTTATTCTCCATATTGTGCCGGGGATGATCTACGGCTGACTTAATCTTGCTCCAGAACTACAAGCCCTCACCAGCATGTGACTCCAGGCCAGACCGGGGCTCCAGCCAGGGCTCTAGCACTGCTGCCCGGTCCCCCACCCTCACCAGGGGTGTCCAGCCTTAGGGGGTGGTTGTCGTTGCAGTGGGCGTCGCCCTCTCGATCAAGCTTTCCCCAGGCCTCCCTGTTGGTTGCATTTGCCTCCCTTGTCTGAAGGTAAACTTTAAATTACATTTCTTGAGTCTATTTTCCATATTGTCCCTGGGATGATCTTTGGCTGACATAATCTTGCTCCAGAACTACAAGCCCTCACCATTCTTTGTCTTCACCATCGCACCCAGAGCTCTGGCCTGCAACCCGGTCAGCCACTCGCACCAAGGGGCCCCAATCTGTGGCCGAGTTTGTCATTGCAGTGTGCCGTCCCATGTCGGACGCGCTGTCACCAGGCCTCCCTGTTGGTTGCATTTGCCTCCCTTGTCTGAAGGTAAATTTTAAATTCCATTTCTTGAGTTTATTCTCCATATTGTCCCTGGGATGATCTTTGGCTGACATAATCTTGCTCCAGAACTACAAGCCCTCACAAGCCTTTGTCTTCAGCACCGCACCAGGAGTTCCGCCAGTGCAACCTCGGTCCCCCACTCGCACCAGGGGGGCCCAGCCTGAGGCCGAGGTTGTCATTGCAGCTTTCCGTTCCACGTCGGACGAGCTGTCACCAGGCCTCCCTGTTGGTTGCATTTGCCTCCCTTGTCTGAAGGTAAACTTTAAATTCCATTTCTTGTGTTTATTCTCCATATTGTCCCTGGGATGATCTTTGGCTGACTTAATCTTGTTCCAGAACTACAAGCCCTCACAAGTCTTTGTCTCCAGCACCACAACCAGGGCTCCAGCACTGCAACCCGGTTCCCCACTCACACCAGGGGGGCCCAGCCTGAGGCTGATTTTGTCATTGCAGTCTGCCGTCCCATGTCGGACGCGCTGTCCCCAGGCCTCCCTGTTGGTTGCATTTGCCTCCCTTGTCTGAAGGTAAACTTTAAATTCCATTTCTTGTGTTTATTCTCCATATTGTCCCTGGGATGATCTTTGGCTGACATAATCTTTCTCCAGAACTACAAGCCCTCACCAGCCTTTGTCTTCACCATCGCACCCAGAGCTCTGGCCTGCAACCCGGTCAGCCACTCGCACCAGGGGGGCCCAGCCTGAGGCTGAGTTTGTCATTGCAGTGTGCCCAGAACTACAAGCCCTCACCAGCCTTTGTCTTCACCATCGCACCCAGAGCTCTGGCCTGCAACCCGGTCACCCACTCGCACCAGGGGGGCCCAGCCTGAGGCCGAGTTTGTCATTGCAGTGTGCTCTCCCATGTCGGACGCGCTGTCACCAGGCCTCCCTGTTGGTTGCATTTGCCTCCCTTGTCTGAAGGTAAATTTTAAATTCCATTTCTTGAGTTTATTGTCCATATTGTCCCTGGGATGATCTACGGCTGACTTAATCTTGCTCCAGAACTACAAGCCCTCACCAGCATGTGACTCCAGGCCACCCTGGGGCTCCAGCCAGGGCTCCAGCACTGCTGCCCGGTCCCCCACTCTCACCAGGGGTGCCCAGCCTTAGGCGGTGGTTGTCGTTGCAGTGGGCGTCGCCCTCTCGATCAAGCTTTCCCCAGGCCTCCCTGTTGGTTGCATTTGCCTCCCTTGTCTGAAGGTAAACTTTAAATTCCATTTCTTGAGTTTATTCTCCATATTGTCCCTGGGATGATCTTTGGCTGACATAATCTTTCTCCAGAACTACAAGCCCTCACCAGCTTCTGTCTTCACCATCGCACCCAGAGCTACAGCACTGCAACCCGGTCCCCCACTCACACTAGGGGGGCCCAGCCCTAGGCCGAGTTTGTCATTGCAGTGTGCCGTCCCATGTCGGACGACCTGTCATCAGGCTTCCCTGTTGGTTGCATTTGCCTCCCTTGTCTGAGGGTAAACTTCAAATTCCATTTCTTGAGTTTATTCTCCATATTGTCCCTGGGATGATCTACGGCTGACATAATCTTTCTCCAGAACTACAAGCACTCACAAGCCTTTGTCTCCAGCACCACACCCAGGGCTCCAGCACTGCAACTCGGTCCCCCACTCACACCAGGGGTGCCAAGCCTGAGGCTGATTTTGTCATTGCAGTGTGTCGTCCCACATCGGACGCGCTGTCACCAGGCCTCCCTGTTGGTTGCATTTGCCTCCCTTGTCTGAAGGTAAACTTTAAATTCCCTTTCTTGTGTTTATTCTCCATATTGTCCCTGGGATGATCTTTGGCTGACATAATCTTTCTCCAGAACTACAAGCCCTCACCAGCCTTTGTCTTCACCATCGCACCCAGAGCTCTGGCCTGCAACCCGGTCAGCCACTCGCACCAGGGGGCCCAGCCTGAGGCCTAGTTTTTCATTGCAGTGTGCCGTCCCATGTCGGACGTGCTGTCACCAGTCCTCCCTGTTGGTTGCATTTGCCTCCCTTGTCTGAAGGTAAACTTTAAATTCCATTTCTTGAGTTTATTCTCCATATTGTCCCTGGGATGATCTTTGGCTGACATAATCTTTCTCCTGAACTACAAGCCCTCACCAGCATGTGACTCCAGGCCACCCTGGGGCTCCAGCCAGGGCTCCAGCACTGCTGCCCGGTACCCCACTCTCACCAGGGGGGCCCAGCCTGAGGCCGAGGTTGTCATTGCAGTGTGCCGTCCCACATCGGACGCGCTGTCACCATGCCTCCCTGTTGGTTGCATTTGCCTCCCTTGTCTGAAGGTAAACTTTAAATTCCATTTCTTGAGTTTATTCTCCATATTGTCCCTGGGATGATCTACGGCTGACTTAATCTTGCTCCAGAACTACAAGCCCTCACCAGCATGTGACTCCAGGCCACCCTGGGGCTCCAGCCAGGGCTCCAGCACTGCTGCCCGGTCCCCCACTCTCACCAGGGGTGCCCAGCCTTTGTCTTCACCATCGCACCCAGAGCTCTGGCCTGCAACCCGGTCACCCACTCGCACCAGGGGGGCCCAGCCTGAGGCCGAGTTTGTCATTGCAGTGTGTTCTCCCATGTCGGACGCGCTGTCACCAGGCCTCCCTGTTGGTTGCATTTGCCTCCCTTGTCTGAAGGTAAATTTTAAATTCCATTTCTTGAGTTTATTGTCCATATCGTCCCTGGGATGATCTACGGCTGACTTAATCTTGCTCCAGAACTACAAGCCCTCACCAGCATGTGACTCCAGGCCACCCTGGGGCTCCAGCCAGGGCTCCAGCACTGCTGCCCGGTCCCCCACTCTCACCAGGGGTGCCCAGCCTTAGGCGGTGGTTGTCGTTGCAGTGGGCGTCGCCCTCTCGATCAAGCTTTCCCCAGTCCTCCCTGTTGGTTGCATTTGCCTCCCTTGTCTGAAGGTAAACTTTAAATTCCATTTCTTGAGTTTATTCTCCATATTGTCCCTGGGATGATCTTTGGCTGACATAATCTTTCTCCAGAACTACAAGCCCTCACCAGCATGTGACTCCAGGCCACCCTGGGGCTCCAGCCAGGGCTCCAGCACTGCTGCCCGGTACCCCACTCTCACCAGGGGGGCCCAGCCTGAGGCCGAGGTTGTCATTGCAGTGTGCCGTCCCACATCGGACGCGCTGTCACCATGCCTCCCTGTTGGTTGCATTTGCCTCCCTTGTCTGAAGGTAAACTTTAAATTCCATTTCTTGAGTTTATTCTCCATATTGTCCCTGGGATGATCTACGGCTGACTTAATCTTGCTCCAGAACTACAAACCCTCACCAGCATGTGACTCCAGGCCACCCTGGGGCTCCAGCCAGGGCTCCAGCACTGCTGCCCGGTCCCCCACTCTCACCAGGGGTGCCCAGCCTTAGGGGGTGGTTGTCGTTGCAGTGGGCGTCGCCCTCTCGATCAAGCTTTCCCCAGGCCTCCCTGTTGGTTGCATTTGCCTCCCTTGTCTGAAGGTAAACTTTAAATTCCATTTCTTGAGTTTATTCTCCATATTGTCCCTGGGATGATCTTTGGCTGACATAATCTTTCTCCAGAACGACAAGCCCTCACCAGCCTTTGTCTTCACCATCGCACCCAGAGCTTTGGCCTGCAACCCGGTCAGCCACTCGCACCAGGGGGGCCCAGCCTGAGGCCGGGTTTGTCATTGCAGTGTGCCCAGAACTACAAGCCCTCACCAGCCTTTGTCTTCACCATCGCACCCAGAGCTCTGGCCTGCAACCCGGTCACCCACTCACACCAGGGGGGCCCTGCCTGAGGCCGAGTTTGTCATTGCAGTTTGCCGTCCCTTGTCGGACGCGCTGTCACCAGGCTTCCCTGTTGGTTGCATTTGCCTCCCTTGTCTGAAGGTAAACTTTAAATTCCATTTCTTGAGTTTATTCTCCATATTGTCCCTGGGATGATCTTTGGCTGACATAATCTTTCTCCAGAACTACAAGCCCTCACCAGCCTTTGTCTTCACCATCGCACCGAGAGCTCTGGCCTGCAACCCGGTCAGCCACTCGCACCAGGGGGGCCCAGCCTAAGGCCGAGTTTGTCATTGGTGTGTGCTCTCCCATGTCGGACGCGCTGTCACCAGGCCTCCCTGTTGGTTGCATTTGCCTCCCTTGTCTGAAGGTAAACTTTAAATTCCATTTCTTGAGTTTATTCTCCATATTGTCCCTGGGATGATCTACGGCTGTCTTAATCTTGCTCCAGAACTACAAGCCCTCACCAGCATGTGACTCCAGGCCACCCTGGGGCTCCAGCCAGGGCTCCAGCACTGCTGCCCGGTCCCCCACTCTCACCAGGGGTGCCCAGCCTTAGGGGGTGGTTGTCGTTCCAGTGGGCGTCGCCATCTCGATCAAGCTTTCCCCAGGCCTCCCTGTTGGTTGCATTTGCCTCCCTTGTCTGAAGGTAAACTTTAAATTCCATTTCTTGAGTTTATTCTCCATATTGTCCCTGGGATGATCTTTGGCTGACATAATCTTTCTCCAGAACGACAAGCCCTCACCAGCCTTTGTCTTCACCATCGCACCCAGAGCTTTGTCCTGCAACCCGGTCAGCCACTCGCACCAGGGGGGCCCAGCCTGAGGCCGCGGTTGTCATTGCAGTGTGCCGTCCCACATCGGACGCGCTGTCACCAGTCCTCCCTGTTGGTTGCATTTGCCTCCCTTGTCTGAAGGTAAACTTTAAATTCCCTTTCTTGAGTTTATTCTCCATATTGTCCCTGGGATGATCTTTGGCTGACATAATCTTTCTCCAGAACTACAAGCCCTCACCAGCCTTTGTCTCCAGCACCACACCCAGGGCTCCAGCACTGCAACTCGGTCCCCCACTCACACTAGGGGTGCCCAGCCTGAGGCTGATTTTGTCATTGCAGTGTGCCGTCCCATGTCGGACGCGCTGTCACCAGGCCTCCCTGTTGGTTGCATTTGCCTCCCTTGTCTGAAGGTAAACTTTAAATTACATTTCTTGAGTTTATTCTCCATATTGTGCCTGGGATGATCTCCGGCTGACTTAATCTTGCTCCAGAACTACAAGCCCTCACCAGCCTTTGTCTTTAGCACCGCATCAGGAGTTCCGTCAGTGCAACCTCGGTCCCCCACTCACACCAGGGGGGCCCAGCCTGAGGCCGAGGTTGTCATTGCAGTGTGCCGTTCCACATCGGACGCGCTGTCACCAGGCCTCCCTGTTGGTTGCATTTGCCTCCCTTGTCTGAAGGTAAACTTTAAATTCCATTTCTTGAGTTTATTCTCCATATTGTCCCTGGGATGATCTTTGGCTGACATAATCTTTCTCCAGAACTACAAGCCCTCACCAGCTTCTGTCTTCACCATCGCACCCAGAGCTACAGCACTGCAACCCGGTCCCCCACTCACACTAGGGGGGCCCAGCCTGAGGCCGAGTTTGTCATTGCAGTGTGCCGTCCCATGTCGGACGACCTGTCTTCTAGCCTCCCTGTTGGTTGCATTTGCCTCCCTTGTCTGAGGGTAAACTTCAAATTCCATTTCTTGAGTTTATTCTCCATATTGTCCCTGGGATTATCTTTGGCTGACATAATCTTTCTCCAGAACTACAAGCCCTCACAAGCCTTTGTCTTCAGCACCGCACCAGGAGTTCCGCCAGTGCAACCTCGGTCCCCCACTCGCACCAGGGGGGCCCAGCCTGAGGCCGAGGTTGTCATTGCAGTGTGCCGTCCCATGTCGGACTCGCTGTCACCAGGCCTCCCTTTTGGTTGCATTTGCCTCCCTTGTCTGAAGGTAAACTTTAAATTACATTTCTTGAGTTTATTCTCCATATTGTGCCTGGGATGATCTTTGGCTGACATAATCTTGCTCCAGAACTACAAACCCTCACAAGCCTTTGTCTCCAGCACCACACCCAGGGCTCCAGCACTGCTGCCCGGTCACCCACTCACACCAGGGGGGCCCAGCCTGAGGCTGATTTTGTCATTGCAGTGTGCCGTCCCACATCGGACGCGCTGTCACCAGGCCTCCCTGTTGGTTGCATTTGCCTCCCTTGTCTGAAGGTAAACTTTAAATTCTATTTCTTGAGTTTATTCTCCATATTGTGCCTGGGATGATCTACGGCTGACTTTATCTTGCTCCAGAACTACAAGCCCTCACCAGCATGTGACTCCAGGCCAGACCGGGGTTCCAGCCAGGGCTCTAGTACTGCTGCCCGGTCCCCCACTCTCACCAGGGGTGCCCAGCCTTAGGCGGTGGTTGTCGTTGCAGTGGGCGTCGCCCTCTCGATCAAGCTTTCCCCAGGCCTCCCTGTTGGTTGCATTTGCCTCCCTTGTCTGAAGGTAAACTTTAAATTACATTTCTTGAGTTTATTCTCCATATTTTCCCCTGGGATGATCTTTGGCTGACATAATCTTTCCCCAGAACTACAAGCCCTCACCAGCCTTTGTTTTCAGCACCGCACCCAGAGCTCTAGCACTGCAACCCGGTCCCCTACTCACACTAGGGGGGCCCACCCTAAGGGCGATTTTGTCATTGCAGTGTGCCGCCCCACATCGGACGAGCTGTCCCCAGGCCTCCCTGTTGGTTGCATTTGCCTCCCTTGTCTGAAGGTAAACTTTAAATTCCATTTCTTGAGTTTATTCTCCATATTGTCCCTGGGATGATCTACGGCTGACTTTATCTTGCTCCAGAACTACAAGCCCTCACCAGCATGTGACTCCAGGCCAGACCGGGGTTCCAGCCAGGGCTCTAGCACTGCTGCCCGGTCCCCCACCCTCACCATGGGTGTCCAGCCTTAGGGGTTGGTTGTCGTTGCAGTGGGCGTCGCCCTCTCGATCAAGCTGTCCCCAGGCCTCCCTGTTGGTTGCATTTGCCTCCCTTGTCTGCAGGTAAACTTTAAATTCCATTTCTTGAGTTTAGTCTCCATATTGTCCCTGGGATGATCTTTGGCTGACTTAATCTTGCTCCAGAACTACAAGCCCTCACAAGTCTTTGTCTCCAGCACCACACCCAGGGCTCCAGCACTGCAACCCGGTCCCCCACTCACACCGGGGGGGCCCAACCTGAGGCTGATTTTGTCATTGCAGTGTGCCGTCCCATGTCGGACGCACTGTCACCAGGCCTCCCTGTTGGTTGCATTTGCCTCCCTTGTCTGAAGGTAAACTTTAAATTCCATTTCTTGAGTTTATTCTCCATATTGTCCCTGGGATGATCTTTGGCTGACATAATCTTTCTCCAGAACTACAAGCCCTCACCAGCATGTGACTCCAGGCCACCCTGGGGCACCAGCCAGGGCTCCAGCACTGCTGCCCGGTCCCCCACTCTCACCTGGGGTGCCCAGCCTTAGGCGGTGGTTGTCGTTGCAGTGGGCGTCGCCCTCTCGATCAAGCTTTCCCCAGGCCTCCCTGTTGGTTGCATTTGCCTCCCTTGTATGAAGGTAAACTTTAAATTACATTTCTTGAGTTTATTCTCCATATTGTCCCTGGGATGATCTTTGGCTGACATAATCTTTCTCCAGAACTACAAGCCCTCACCAGCTTCTGTCTTCACCATCGCACCCAGAGCTACAGCACTGCAACCTGGTCCCCCACTCACACTAGGGGGTGCCCAGCCTGAGGCCGAGTTTGTCATTGCAGTGTGCCGTCCCATGTCGGACGACCTGGCATCTAGCCTCCCTGTTGGTTGCATTTGCCTCCCTCGTCTGAAGGTAAACTTTAAATTCCATTTCTTGAGTTTATTCTCCATATTGTCCCTGGGATGATCTTTGGCTGACATAATCTTGCTCCAGAACTACAAGCCCTCACCATTCTTTGTCTTCACCATCGCACCCAGAGCTCTGGCCTGCAACCCGGTCACCCACTCGCACCAAGGGGGCCCAGCCTGAGGCCGAGTTTGTCATTGCAGTGTGCCGTCCCATGTCGGACGCGCTGTCACCAGGCCTCCCTTTTGGTTGCATTTGCCTCCCTTGTCTGAAGGTAAACTTTAAATTACATTTCTTGAGTTTATTCTCCATATTGTGCCTGTGATGATCTTTGGCTGACATAATCTTGCTCCAGAACTACAAACCCTCACAAGCCTTTGTCTCCAGCACCACACCCAGGGCTCCAGCACTGCTGCCCGGTCACCCACTCACACCAGGGGGGCCCAGCCTGAGGCTGATTTTGTCATTGCAGTGTGCCGTCCCACATCGGACGCGCTGTCACCAGGCCTCCCCGTTGGTTGCATTTGCCTCCCTTGTCTGAAGGTAAACTTTAAATTCCATTTCTTGAGTTTATTCTCCATATTGTGCCTGGGATGATCTACGGCTGACTTAATCTTGCTCCAGAACTACAAGCCCTCACCAGCATGTGACTCCAGGCCAGACCGGGGCTCCAGCCAGGGCTCCAGTACTGCTGCCCGGTCCCCCACTCTCACCAGGGGTGCCCAGCCTTAGGCGGTGGTTGTCGTTGCAGTGGGCGTCGCCCTCTCGATCAAGCTTTCCCCAGGCCTCCCTGTTGGTTGCATTTGCCTACCTTGTCTGAATGTAAACTTTAAATTACATTTCTTGAGTTTATTCTCCATATTTTCCCCTGGGATGATCTTTGGCTGACATAATCTTTCCCCAGAACTACAAGCCCTCACCAGCCTTTGTCTTCAGCACCGCACCCAGAGCTCCAGCACTGCAACCCGGTCCCCTACTCACACTAGGGGGGCCCACCCTAAGGGCGATTTTGTCATTGCAGTGTGCCGCCCCACATCGGACGAGCTGTCCCCAGGCCTCCCTGTTGGTTGCATTTGCCTCCCTTGTCTGAAGGTAAACTTTAAATTCCCTTTCTTGAGTTTATTCTCCATATTGTCCCTGGGATGATCTACGGCTGACTTTATCTTGCTCCAGAACTACAAGCCCTCACCAGCATGTGACTCCAGGCCAGACCGGGGTTCCAGCCAGGGCTCTAGCACTGCTGCCCGGTCCCCCACTCTCACCAGGGGTGCCCAGCCTTAGGCGGTGGTTGTCGTTGCAGTGGGCGTCGCCCTCTCGATCAAGCTTTCCCCAGGCCTCCCTGTTGGTTGCATTTGCCTCCCTTGTCTGAAGGTAAACTTTGAATTACATTTCTTGAGTTTATTCTCCATATTTTCCCCTGGGATGATCTTTGGCTGACATAATCTTTCCCCAGAACTACAAGCCCTCACCAGCCTTTGTTTTCAGCACCGCACCCAGAGCTCTAGCACTGCAACCCGGTCCCCTACTCACACTAGGGGGGCCCACCCTAAGGGCGATTTTGTCATTGCAGTGTGCCGCCCCACATCGGACGAGCTGTCCCCAGGCCTCCCTGTTGGTTGCATTTGCCTCCCTTGTCTGAAGGTAAACTTTAAATTCCATTTCTTGAGTTTATTCTCCATATTGTCCCTGGGATGATCTACGGCTGACTTTATCTTGCTCCAGAACTACAAGCCCTCACCAGCATGTGACTCCAGGCCAGACCGGGGTTCCAGCCAGGGCTCTAGCACTGCTGCCCGGTCCCCCACCCTCACCATGGGTGTCCAGCCTTAGGGGTTGGTTGTCGTTGCAGTGGGCGTCGCCCTCTCGATCAAGCTGTCCCCAGGCTTCCCTGTTGGTTGCATTTGCCTCCCTTGTCTGAAGGTAAACTTTAAATTCCATTTCTTGAGTTTAGTCTCCATATTGTCCCTGGGATGATCTTTGGCTGACTTAATCTTGCTCCAGAACTACAAGCCCTTACAAGTCTTTGTCTCCAGCACCACACCCAGGGCTCCAGCACTGCAACCCGGTCCCCCACTCAAACCGGGGGGGCCCAACCTGAGGCTGATTTTGTCATTGCAGTGTGCCGTCCCATGTCGGACGCGCTGTCACCAGGCCTCCCTGTTGGTTGCATTTGCCTCCCTTGTCTGAAGGTAAACTTTAAATTCCATTTCTTGAGTTTATTCTCCATATTGTCCCTGGGATGATCTTTGGCTGACATAATCTTTCTCCAGAACTACAAGCCCTCACCAGCATGTGACTCCAGGCCACCCTGGGGCACCAGCCAGGGCTCCAGCACTGCTGCCCGGTCCCCCACTCTCACCAGGGGTGCCCAGCCTTAGGCGGTGGTTGTCGTTGCAGTGGGCGTCTCCCTCTCGATCAAGCTTTCCCCAGGCCTCCCTGTTGGTTGCATTTGCCTCCCTTGTCTGAAGGTAAACTTTAAATTACATTTCTTGAGTTTATTCTCCATATTGTCCCTGGGATGATCTTTGGCTGACATAATCTTTCTCCAGAACTACAAGCCCTCACCAGCTTCTGTCTTCACCATCGCACCCAGAGCTACAGCACTGCAACCTGGTCCCCCACTCACACTAGGGGGGCCCAGCCTGAGGCCGAGATTGTCATTGCAGTGTGCCGTCCCATGTCGGACGACCTGTCATCTAGCCTCCCTGTTGGTTGCATTTGCCTCCCTCGTCTGAAGGTAAACTTTAAATTACATTTCTTGAGTTTATTCTCCATATTGTCCCTGGGATGATCTTTGGCTGACATAATCTTTCTCCAGAACTACAAGCCCTCACAAGCCTTTGTCTTCAGCACCGCACCAGGAGTTCCGCCTGTGCAACCTCGGTCCCCCCCTCGCACCAGGGGGGCCCAGCCTGAGGCCGAGGTTGTCATTGCAGTGTGCCGCCTCACGTCGGACGAGCTGTCACCAGGCCTCCCTGTTGGTTGCATTTGCCTCCCTTGTCTGAAGGTAAACTTTAAATTCCATTTCTTGAGTTTATTCTCCATATTGTCCCTGGGATGATCTTTGGCTGACTTAATCTTGCTCCAGAACTACAAGCCCTCACAAGTCTTTGTCTCCAGCACCACACCCAGGGCTCCAGCACTGCAACCCGGTCCCCCACTCACACCGGGGGGGCCCAACCTGAGGCGGATTTTGTCATTGCAGTCTGCCGTCCCATGTCGGACGCGCTGTCACCAGGCCTCCCTGTTGGTTGCATTTGCCTCCCTTGTCTGAAGGTAAACTTTAAATTACATTTCTTGAGTTTATTCTCCATATTGTCCCTGGGATGATCTTTGGCTGACATAATCTTTCTCCAGAACTACAAGCCCTCACCAGCCTTTGTCTTCACCATCGCACCCAGAGCTCTGGCCTGCAACCCAGTCAGCCACTCGCACCAGGGGGTCTAGCCTGAGGCCTAGTTTTTCATTGCAGTGTGCCGTCCCATGTCGGACGTGCTGTCACCAGGCCTCCCTGTTGGTTGCATTTGCCTCCCTTGTCTGAAGGTAAACTTTAAATTCCATTTCTTGAGTTTATTCTCCATATTGTCCCTGGGATGATCTTTGGCTGACATAATCTTTCTCCTGAACTACAAGCCCTCACCAGCATGTGACTCCAGGCCACCCTGGGGCTCCAACCAGGGCTCCAGCACTGCTGCCCGGTACCCCACTCTCACCAGGGGGGCCCAGCCTGAGGCCGAGGTTGACATTGCAGTGTGCCGTCCCACATCGGACGCGCTGTCACCATGCCTCCCTGTTGGTTGCACTTGCCTCCCTTGTCTGAAGGTAAACTTTAAATTCCATTTCTTGAGTTTATTCTCCATATTGTCCCTGGGATGATCTTTGACTGACATAATCTTTCTCCAGAACTACAAGCCCTCACCATCCTCTGTCTTCACCATCGCACCCAGAGCTCCAGCACTGCAACCCGGTCCCCCACTCTCACTAGGGGGGCCCAGCCTGAGGGCGATTTTGTCATTGCAGTGTGCCGCCCCACATCGGACGAGCTGTCACCAGGCCTCCCTGTTGGTTGCATTTGCCTCCCTTGTCTGAAGGTAAACTTTAAATTCCCTTTCTTCAGTTTATTCTCCATATTGTCCCTGGGATGATCTTTGGCTGACATAATCTTTCTCCAGAACTACAAGCCCTCACCAGCCTTTGTCTTCACCATCGCACCCAGAGCTCTGGCCTGCAACCCGGTCACCCACTCGCACGAGGGGGGCCCAGCCTGAGGCCGAGTTTGTCATTGCAGTGTGCCGTCCCATGTCGGACGCGCTGTCACCAGGCCTCCCTGTTAGTTGCATTTGCCTCCCTTGTCTGAAGGTAAACTTTAAATTCCCTTTCTTGAGTTTATACTCCATATTGTCCCTGGGATGATCTACGGCTGACTTAATCTTGCTCCAGAACTACAAGCCCTCACCAGCATGTGACTCCAAGCCACCCTGGGGCTCCAACCAGGGCTCCAGCACTGCTGCCCGGTCCCCCACTCTCACCAGGGGTGCCCAGCCTTAGGCGGTGGTTGTCGTTGCAGTGGGCGTCGCCCTCTCGATCAAGCTTTCCCCAGGCCTCCCTGTTGGTTGCATTTGCCTCCCTTGTCTGAAGGTAAACTTTAAATTCCCTTTCTTGAGTTTATTCTCCATATTGTCCCTGGGATGATCTACGGCTGACTTAATCTTGCTCCAGAACTACAAGCCCTCACCAGCATGTTACTCCAGGCCACCCTGGGCCTCCAGCCAGGGCTCCAGCACTGCTGCCCGGTCCCCCACTCTCACCAGGGGTGCCCAGCCTTAGGCGGTTGTTGTCGTTGCAGTGGACGTCGCCCTCTCGATTAAGCTTTCCCCAGGCCTCCCTGTTGGTTGCATTTGCCTCCCTTGTCTGAAGGTAAACTTTATATTCCATTTCTTGAGTTTATTTTCCATATTGTCCCTGGGATGATCTTTGGCTGACATAATCTTGCTCCAGAACTACAAGCCCTCACAAGCCTTTGTCTCCAGCACCACACCCAGGGCTCCAGCACTGCAACCCGGTCCCCCACTCACACCAGGGGGGCCCAGCCTGAGGCTAATTTCTTCATTGCAGTGTGCCGTCCCACATCGGACGCGCTATCACCAGGCCTCCCTGTTGGTTGCATTTGCCTCCCTTGTCTGAAGGTAAACTTTAAATTCCCTTTCTTGAGTTTATACTCCATATTGTCCCTGGGATGATCTACGGCTGATTTAATCTTGCTCCAGAACTACAAGCCCACACCAGCATGTGACTCCAAGCCACCCTGGGGCTCCAACCAGGGCTCCAGGACTGCTGCCCGGTCCCCCACTCTCACCAGGAGTGCCCAGCCTTAGGCGGTGGTTGTCGTTGCAGTGGGCGTCTCCCTCTCGATCAAGCTTTCCCCAGGCCTCCCTGTTGGTTGCATTTGCCTCCCTTGTCTGAAGGTAAACTTTAAATTACATTTCTTGAGTTTATTCTCCATATTGTCCCTGGGATGATCTTTGGCTGACATAATCTTTCTCCAGAACTACAAGCCCTCACCAGCCTCTGTCTTCAGCACCGCACCCAGAGCTCCAGCACTGCAACCCGGTCCCCCATCACACTAGATGTGCCCAGCCTGAGGGCGATTTTGTCATTGCAGTGTGCTGTCCCATGTCGGACGACCTGTCATCAGGCCTCCCTGTTGGTTGCATTTGCCTCCCTTGTCTGAAGGTAAACTTTAAATTCCATTTCTTGAGTTTATTCTCCATATTGTCCCTGGGATGATCTACGGCTGACTTAATCTTGCTCCAGAACTACAAGCCCTCACCAGCATGTGACTCCAGGCCACCCTGGGGCTCCAGCCAGGGCTCTAGCACTGCTGCCCGGTCCCCCACTCTCACCAGGGGTGCCCAGCCTTAGGCGGTGGTTGTCGTTGCAGTGGGCGTCGCCCTCTCGATCAAGCTTTCCCCAGGCCTCCCTGTTGGTTGCATTTGCCTCCCTTGTCTGAAGGTAAACTTTAAATTCCATTTCTTGAGTTTATTCTCCATATTGTCCCTGGGATGATCTTTGGCTGACATAATCTTTCTCCAGAACTACAAGCCCTCACCAGCTTCTGTCTTCACCATCGCACCCAGAGCTACAGCACTGCAACCCGGTCCCCCACTCACACTAGGGGGGCCCAACCCTAGGCCGAGTTTGTCATTGCAGTGTGCCGTCCCATGTCGGACGACCTGTCATCAGGCTTCCCTGTTGGTTGCATTTGCCTCCCTTGTCTGAGGGTAAACTTCAAATTCCATTTCTTGAGTTTATTCTCCATATTGTCCCTGGGATGATCTACGGCTGACATAATCTTTCTCCAGAACTACAAGCCCTCACAAGCCTTTGTCTCCAGCACCACACCCAGGGCTCCAGCACTGCAACTCGGTCCCCCACTCACACCAGGGGTGCCAAGCCTGAGGCTGATTTTGTCATTGCAGTGTGTCGTCCCACATCGGACGCGCTATCACCAGGCCTCCCTGTTGGTTGCATTTGCCTCCCTTGTCTGAAGGTAAACTTTAAATTCCCTTTCTTGTGTTTATTCTCCATATTGTCCCTGGGATGATCTTTGGCTGACATAATCTTTCTCCAGAACTACAAGCCCTCACCAGCCTTTGTCTTCACCATCGCACCCAGAGCTCTGGCCTGCAACCCGGTCAGCCACTCGCACCAGGGGGCCCAGCCTGAGGCCTAGTTTTTCATTGCAGTGTGCCGTCCCATGTCGGACGTGCTGTCACCAGTCCTCCCTGTTGGTTGCATTTGCCTCCCTTGTCTGAAGGTAAACTTTAAATTCCATTTCTTGAGTTTATTCTCCATATTGTCCCTGGGATGATCTTTGGCTGACATAATCTTTCTCCTGAACTACAAGCCCTCACCAGCATGTGACTCCAGGCCACCCTGGGGCTCCAGCCAGGGCTCCAGCACTGCTGCCCGGTACCCCACTCTCACCAGGGGGGCCCAGCCTGAGGCCGAGGTTGTCATTGCAGTGTGCCGTCCCACATCGGACGCGCTGTCACCATGCCTCCCTGTTGGTTGCATTTGCCTCCCTTGTCTGAAGGTAAACTTTAAATTCCATTTCTTGAGTTTATTCTCCATATTGTCCCTGGGATGATCTACGGCTGACTTAATCTTGCTCCAGAACTACAAGCCCTCACCAGCATGTGACTCCAGGCCACCCTGGGGCTCCAGCTAGGCCTCCAGCACTGCTGCCCGGTCCCCCACTTTCACCAGGGGTTCCCAGACTTAGGCGGTGGTTGTCGTTGCAGTGGGCGTCGCCCTCTCGATCAAGCTTTCCCCAGGCCTCCCTGTTGGTTGCATTTGCCTCCCTTGTCTGAAGGTAAACTTTAAATTACATTTCTTGAGTTTATTCTCCATATTGTCCCTGGGATGATCTTTGGCTGACATAATCTTTCTCCAGAACTACAAGCCCTCACCAGCCTTTGTCTTCACCATCGCACCCAGAGCTCTGGCCTGCAACCTTGTCACCCACTCGCACCAAGGGGGCCCAGCCTGAGGCCGAGTTTGTCATTGCAATGTGCTGTCCCATGTCGGACGCGCTGTCACCAGGCCTCCCAGTTGGTTGCATTTGCCTCCCTTGTCTGAAGGTAAACTTTAAATTCCCTTTCTTGTGTTTATTCTCCATATTGTCCCTGGGATGATCTACGGCTGACTTAATCTTACTCCAGAACTACAAGCCCTCACCAGCATGTGACTCCAGGCCACCCTGGGGCTCCAGCCAGGCCTCCAGCACTGCTGCCCGGTTCCCCACTTTCACCAGGGGTTCCCAGACTTAGGCGGTGGTTGTCGTTGCAGTGGGCGTCGCCCTCTCGATCAAGCTTTCCCCAGGCCTCCCTGTTGGTTGCATTTGCCTCCCTTGTCCGAAGGTAAACTTTAAATTACATTTCTTGAGTTTAGTCTCCATATTGTCCATGGGATGATCTTTGGCTGACATAATCTTTCTCCAGAACTACAAGCCCTCACCAGCCTTTGTCTTCACCATCGCACCCAGAGCTCTGGCCTGCAACCCGGTCAGCCACTCGCACCAGGGGGGCCCAGCCTGAGGCCGAGTTTGTCATTGCAGTGTGCCGTCCCATGTCGGACGCGCTGTCACCAGGCCTCCCTGTTGGTTGCATTTGCCTCCCTTGTCTGAAGGTAAACTTTAAATTCCATTTCTTGAGTTTATTCTCCATATTGTCCCTGGGATGATCTACGGCTGACTTAATCTTACTCCAGAACTACAAGCCCTCACCAGCATGTGACTCCAGGCCACCCTGGGGCTCCAGCTAGGGCTCCAGCACTGCTGCCCGGTCCCCCACTTTCACCAGGGGTTCCCAAACTTAGGCGGTGGTTGTCGTTGCAGTGGGCGTCGCCCTCTCGATCAAGCTTTCCCCAGGCCTCCCTGTTGGTTGCATTTGCCTCCCTTGTCTGAAGGTAAACTTTAAATTCCATTTCTTGAGTTTAGTCTCCACATTGTCCCTGGGATGATCTTTGGCTGACATAATCTTTCTCCAGAACTACAAGCCCTCACAAGCCTTTGTCTCCAGCACCACACCCAGGGCTCCAGCACTGCTGCCCAGTCCTCCACTCTCACCAGGGGTGCCCAGCCTTAGGCGGTGGTTGTCGTTGCAGTGGGCGTCGCCCTCTCGATCAAGCTTTCCCCAGGCCTCCCTGTTGGTTGCATTTGCCTCCCTTGTCTGAAGGTAAACTTTAAATTATATTTCTTGAGTTTATTCTCCATATTGTCCCTGGGATGATCTTTGGCTGACATAATCTTTCTCCAGAACTACAAGCCCTCACCAGCATGTGACTCCAGGCCACCCTGGGGCTCCAGCCAGGGCTCCAGCACTGCTGCCCGGTCCCCCACTCTCACCAGGGGTGCCCAGCCTTAGGCGGTGGTTGTCGTTGCAGTGGGCGTCGCCCTCTCGATCAAGCTTTCCCCAGGCCTCCCTGTTGGTTGCATTTGCCTCCCTTGTCTGAAGGTAAACTTTAAATTACATTTCTTGAGTTTATTTTCCATATTGTCCCTGGGATGATCTTTGGCTGACATAATCTTGCTCCAGAACTACAAGCCCTCACCATTCTTTTTCTTCACCATCGCACCCAGAGCTCTGGCCTGCAACCCGGTCAGCCACTCGCACCAGGGGGGCCCAGCCTGAGGCCGAGTTTGTCATTGCAGTGTGCCGTCCCATGTCGGACGCGCTGTCACCAGGCCTCCCTGTTGGTTGCATTTGCCTCCCTTGTCTGAAGGTAAACTTTAAATTCCATTTCTTGAGTTTATTCTCCATATTGTCCCTGGGATGATCTACGGCTGACTTAATCTTACTCCAGAACTACAAGCCCTCACCAGCATGTGACTCCAGGCCACCCTGGGGCTCCAGCTAGGGCTCCAGCACTGCTGCCCGGTCCCCCACTTTCACCAGGGGTTCCCAAACTTAGGCGGTGGTTGTCGTTGCAGTGGGCGTCGCCCTCTCGATCAAGCTTTCCCCAGGCCTCCCTGTTGGTTGCATTTGCCTCCCTTGTCTGAAGGTAACCTTTAAATTCCATTTCTTGAGTTTAGTCTCCACATTGTCCCTGGGATGATCTTTGGCTGACATAATCTTTCTCCAGAACTACAAGCCCTCACAAGCCTTTGTCTCCAGCACCACACCCAGGGCTCCAGCACTGCTGCCCAGTCCTCCACTCTCACCAGGGGTGCCCAGCCTTAGGCGGTGGTTGTCGTTGCAGTGGGCGTCGCCCTCTCGATCAAGCTTTCCCCAGGCCTCCCTGTTGGTTGCATTTGCCTCCCTTGTCTGAAGGTAAACTTTAAATTATATTTCTTGAGTTTATTCTCCATATTGTCCCTGGGATGATCTTTGGCTGACATAATCTTTCTCCAGAACTACAAGCCCTCACCAGCATGTGACTCCAGGCCACCCTGGGGCTCCAGCCAGGGCTCCAGCACTGCTGCCCGGTCCCCCACTCTCACCAGGGGTGCCCAGCCTTAGGCGGTGGTTGTCGTTGCAGTGGGCGTCGCCCTCTCGATCAAGCTTTCCCCAGGCCTCCCTGTTGGTTGCATTTGCCTCCCTTGTCTGAAGGTAAACTTTAAATTACATTTCTTGAGTTTATTTTCCAGATTGTCCCTGGGATGATCTTTGGCTGACATAATCTTGCTCCAGAACTACAAGCCCTCACCATTCTTTTTCTTCACCATCGCACCCAGAGCTCTGGCCTGCAACCCGGTCAGCCACTCGCACCAGGGGGGCCCAGCCTGAGGCCGAATTTGTCATTGCAGTGTGCCGTCCCATGTCGGACGCGCTGTCACCAGGCCTCCCTGTTGGTTGCATTTGCCTCCCTTGTCTGAAGGTAAACTTTAAATTCCATTTCTTGAGTTTATTCTCCATATTGTCCCTGGGATGATCTTTGGCTGACATAATCTTTCTCCAGAACTACAAGCCCTCACAAGCTTTTGTCTTCAGCACCGCACCAGGAGTTCCGCCAATGCAACCTCGGTCCCCCACTCGCACCAGGGGGGCCCAGCCTGAGGCCGAGGTTGTCATTGCAGTGTGTCGCCCCACGTCGGACGAGCTGTCACCAGGCCTCCCTGTTGGTTGCATTTGCCTCCCTTGTCTGAAGGTAAACTTTAAATTCCATTTCTTGAGTTTATTCTCCATTTTGTGCCTGGGATGATCTTTGGCTGACTTAATCTTGCTCCAGAACTACAAGCCCTCACAAGTCTTTGTCTCCAGCACCACACCCAGGGCTCCAGCTTTGCAACCCGGTCCCCCACTCACACCAGGGGGGCCCAGCCTGAGGCTGATTTTGTCATTGCAGTGTGCCGTCCCACATCGGACGCGCTGTCCCCAGGCCTCCCTGTTGGTTGCATTTGCCTCCCTTGTCTGAAGGTAAACTTTAAATTCCATTTCTTGAGTTTATTCTCCATATTGTCCCTGGGATGATCTTTGGCTGACATAATCTTTCTCCTGAACTACAAGCCCTCACCAGCCTTTGACTTCAGCACCGCACCAGGAGTTCCGCCAGTGCAACCTCGGTCCCCCACTCGCACCAGGGGGGCCCAGCCTTAGTCCGAGGTTGTCATTGCAGTGTGCCGTCCCACATCGGACGCGCTGTCTCCAGGCCTCCCTGTTGGTTGCATTTGCCTCCCTTGTCTGAAGGTAAACTTTAAATTCCATTTCTTGAGTTTATTCTCCATATTGTCCCTGGGATGATCTACGGCTGACTTAATCTTGCTCCAGAACTACAAGCCCTCACCAGCCTTTGTCTCCAGCACCACACCCAGAACTCTGGCCTGCAACCCGGTCAGTCACTCGCACCAGGGGCGCCCAGCCTGAGGCCGAGTTTGTCATTGCAGTGTGCCCAGAACTACAAGCCCTCACCAGCCTTTGTTTTCACCATCGCACCCAGAGCTCTGGCCTGCAACCCGGTCAGCCACTCGCACCAGGGGGGCCCAGCTTGAGGCCGAGTTTGTCATTGCAGTGTGCTGTCCCATGTCGGACGCGCTGTCACCAGGCCTCCCTGTTGGTTGCATTTGCCTCCCTTGTCTGAAGGTAAACTTTAAATTACATTTCTTGAGTTTATTCTCCATATTGTCCCTGGGATGATCTACGGCTGACTTAATCTTGCTCCAGAACTACAAGCCCTCACCAGCATGTGACTCCAGGCCACCCTGGGGCTCCAGCCAGGGCTCCAGCACTGCTGCCCGGTCCCCCACTCTCACCAGGGGTGCCCAGCCTTAGGCGGTGGTTGTCGTTGCAGTGGGCGTCGCCCTCTCGATCAAGCTTTCCCCAGGCCTCCCTGTTGGTTGCATTTGCCTCCCTTGTCTGAAGGTAAACTTTAAATTACATTTCTTGAGATTATTCTCCATATTGTCCCTGGGATGATCTACGGCTGACATAATCTTTCTCCAGAACTACAAGCCCTCACCAGCCTTTGTCTTCACCATCGCACCCAGAGCTCTGGCCTGTAACCCGGTCAGCCACTCGCACCAGGGGGGCCCAGCCTGAGGCCGAGTTTGTCATTGCATTGTGCTGTCCCTTTTCGGACGACCTGTCATCAGGACTCCCTGTTGGTTGTATTTGCCTCCCTTGTCTGAAGGTAAACTTTAAATTACATTTCTTGAGTTTATTCTCCATATTGTCCCTGGGATAATCTTTGGCTGACTTAATCTTTCTCCAGAACTACAAGCCCTCACCAGCCTTTGTGTTCAGCACCGCACCAGGAGTTCCGCCAGTGCAACCTCGGTCCCCCACTTTCACCAGGGGGGCCCAGCCTGAGGCCGAGGTTGTCATTGCAGTGTGCCGTCCCACATCGGACGCACTGTAACCTGGCCTCCCTGTTGGTTGCATTTGCCTCCCTTGTCTGAAGGTAAACTTTAAATTAAATTTCTTGAGTTCATTCTCCATATTGTCCCTGGGATGATCTTTGGCTGACATAATCTTTCTCCAGAACTACAAGCCCTCACCAGCATTTGTCTTCACCATCGCACCCAGAGTTCTGACTTGCAACCTTGTCACCCACTCGCACCAAGGGGGCCCAGCCTGAGGCCGAGTTTGTCATTGCAATGTGCTGTCCCATGTCGTACGCGCTGTCACCAGGCCTCCCTGTTGGTTGCATTTGCCTCCTTTGTCTGAAGGTAAACTTTAAATTCCCTTTCTTGAGTTTATTCTCCATATTGTCCCTGGGATGATCTACGGCTGACTTAATCTTGCTCCGGAACTACAAGCCCTCACCAGCATGTGACTCCAGGCCACACCGGGGCTCCAGCCAGGGCTCCAGCACTGCTGCCCGGTCCCCCACCCTCTCCAGGGGGGCCCATCCTTAGGCGGTGGTTGTCGTTGCAGTGGGCGTCGCCCTCTCGATCAAGCTTTCCCCAGGCCTCCCTGTTGGTTGCATTTGCCTCCCTTGTCTGAAGGTAAACTTTAAATTCCATTTCTTGAGTTTATTCTCCATATTGTCCCTGGGATGATCTTTGGCTGACATAATCTTTCTCCAGAACTACAAGCCCTCACCAGCCTTTGTCTTCACCATCGCACCCAGAGCTCTGGCCTGCAACCCGGTTAGCCACTCGCACTAGGGGTTCCAGCCTGAGGCCGAGGTTGTCATTGCAGTGTGCCGTCCCATGTCGGACGACCTGTCACCAGGCCTCCCTGTTGGTTGCATTTGCCTCCCTTGTCTGAAGGTAAACTTTAAATTACATTTCTTGAGTTTATTCTCCATATTGTCCCAGGGATGATCTTTGGCTGACTTAATCTTGCTCCAGAACTACTAGCTTTCACCAGCCTTTGTCTTCACCATCGCACCCAGAGCTCTGGCCTGCAACCCGGTCCCCCACCCTCACCAGGGGGGCCCAGCCTGATGCCGAGTTTGTCATTGCAGTGTGCCGTCCCATGTCGGACGCGCTGTCACCAGGCCTCCCTGTTGGTTGCATTTGCCTCCCTTGTCTTAAGGTAAACTTTAAATTCCATTTCTTGAGTTTATTCTCCATATTGTCCCTGGGATGATCTTTGGCTGACATAATCTTTCTCCAGAACTACAAGCCCTCACCAGCCTTTGTCTTCACCATCGCACCCAGAGCTCTGGCCTGCAACCCAGTTAGCCACTCGCACCAGGGGTTCCAGTCTGAGGCCGAGGTTGTCATTGCAGTGTGCCGTCCCATGTCGGACGCGCTGTCACCAGGCCTCCCTGTTGGTTGCATTTGCCTCCCTTGTCTGAAGGTAAACTTTAAATTCCATTTCTTGAGTTTATTCTCCATATTGTCCCTGGGATGATCTTTGGCTGACTTAATCTTGCTCCAGAACTACAAGCCCTCACCAGCCTTTGTCTTCACCATCGCACCCAGAGCTCTGGCCTGCAACCCGGTCACCCACTTGCACCAGGGGGGCCCAGCCTGAGGCCGAGTTTGTCATTGCAGTGTGCCGTCCCATGTCGGACGCGCTCTCACCAGGCCTCCCTGTTGGTTGCATTTGCCTCCCTTGTCTGAAGGTAAACTTTAAATTACATTTCTTGAGTTTATTCTCCATATTGTCCCTGGGATGATCTACGGCTGACTTAATCTTGCTCCGGAACTACAAGCCCTCACCAGCATGTGACTCCAGGCCACACCGGGGCTCCAGCCAGGGCTCCAGCACTGCTGCCCGGTCCCCCACCCTCTCCAGGGGGGCCCATCCTTAGGCGGTGGTTGTCGTTGCAGTGGGCGTCGCCCTCTCGATCAAGCTTTCCCCAGGCCTCCCTGTTGGTTGCATTTGCCTCCCTTGTCTGAAGGTAAACTTTAAATTCCATTTCTTGAGTTTATTCTCCATATTGTCCCTGGGATGATCTTTGGCTGACATAATCTTTCTCCAGAACTACAAGCCCTCACCAGCCTTTGTCTTCACCATCGCACCCAGAGCTCTGGCCTGCAACCCGGTCACCCACTTGCACCAGGGGGGCCCAGCCTGAGGCCGAGTTTGTCATTGCAGTGTGCCGTCCCATGTCGGACGCGCTCTCACCAGGCCTCCCTGTTGGTTGCATTTGCCTCCCTTGTCTGAAGGTAAACTTTAAATTCCATTTCTTGAGTTTATTCTCCATATTGTCCCTGGGATGATCTTTGGCTGACATAATCTTTCTCCAGAACTACAAGCCCTCACCAGCCTTTGTCTTCACCATCGCACCCAGAGCTCTAGCCTGCAACCTTGTCACCCACTCGCACCAAGGGGGCCCAGCCTGAGGCCGAGTTTGTCATTGCAATGTGCTGTCCCATGTCGGACGCGCTGTCACCAGGCCTCCCTGTTGGTTGCATTTGCCTCCCTTGTCTGAAGGTAAACTTTAAATTCCCTTTCTTGAGTTTATTCTCCATATTGTCCCTGGAATGATCTACGGCTGACTTAATCTTGCTCCAGAACTACAAGCCCTCACCAGCCTTTGACTTCAGCACCGTACCAGGATTTCTGCCAGTGCAACCTCAGTCCCCCACTCGCACCAAGGGGGCCCAGCCTGAGGCCGAGTTTGTCATTGCAATGTGCTGTCCCATGTCGGACGCGCTGTCACCAGGCCTCCCAGTTGGTTGCATTTGCCTCCCTTGTCTGAAGGTAAACTTTAAATTCCCTTTCTTGAGTTTATTCTCCATATTGTCCCTGGGATGATCTACGGCTGACATAATCTTTCTCCAGAACTACAAGCCCTCACAAGCCTTTGTCTCCAGCACCACACCCAGGGCTCAAGCACTGCAACCCGGTCCCCCACTCTCACCAGGGGGGCCCAGCCTGAGGCTGATTTTGTCATTGCACTGTGCCGTCCCACATCGGACGCGCTATCACCAGGCCTCCCTTTTGGTTGCATTTGCCTCCCTTGTCTGAAGGTAAACTTTAAATTCCCTTTCTTGAGTTTATTCTCCATATTGTCCCTGGGATGATCTTTGGCTGACTTAATCTTGCTCCAGAACTACAAGCCCTCACCAGCCTTTGTCTTCACCATCGCACCCAGAGCTCTGGCCTGCAACCCGGTCACCCACTCGCACCAGGGGGGCCCAGCCTGAGGCCGAGTTTGTCATTGCAGTGTGCCGTCCCATGTCGGACGCGCTGTCACCAGGCCTCCCTGTTGGTTGCATTTGCCTCCCTTGTCTGAAGGTAAACTTTAAATTCCATTTCTTGAGTTTATTCTCCATATGGTCCATGGGATGAACTTTGGCTGACATAATCTTTCGCCAGAACTACAAGCCCTCACCAGCCTTTGTCTTCATCACCGTACCAGGATTTGTGCCAGTGCAACCTCGGTCCCCCACTCGCACCAGGGGGGCCCAGCCTGAGGCCGAGGTTGTCATTGCAGTGTGCCGTCCCACATCGGACGCGCTGTCACCAGGCCTCCCTGTTGGTTGCATTTGCCTCCTTTGTCTGAAGGCAAACTTTAAATTACCTTTCTTGTGTTTATTCTCCATATTGTCCCTGGGATGATCTACGGCTGACTTAATCTTACTCCAGAACTACAAGCCCTCACCAGCATGTGACTCCAGGCCACCCTGGGGCTCCAGCTAGGCCTCCAGCACTGCTGCCCGGTCCCCCACTTTCACCAGGGGTTCCCAGACTTAGGCGGTGGTTGTCGTTGCAGTGGGCGTCGCCCTCTCGATCAAGCTTTCCCCAGGCCTCCCTGTTGGTTGCATTTGCCTCCCTTGTCTGAAGGTAAACTTTAAATTCCATTTCTTGAGTTTAGTCTCCATATTGTCCCTGGGATGATCTACGGCTGACATAATCTTTCTCCAGAACTACATGCCCTCACCAGCCTTTGTCTTCACCATCGCACCCAGAGCTCTGGCCTGCAACCTTGTCACCCACTCACACCAGGGGCGCCCAGCCTGAGGCTGATTTTGTCATTGCACTGTGCCGTCCCACATCGGACGCGCTGTCACCAGGCCTCCCAGTTGGTTGCATTTGCCTCCCTTGTCTGAAGGTAAACTTTAAATTCCATTTCTTGAGTTTATTCTCCATATTGTCCCTGGGATGATCTTTGGCTGACATAATCTTTCTCCAGAACTACAAGCCCTCACCAGCCTTTGTCTTCAGCACCGCACCAGGAGTTCCGCCAGTGCAACCTCGGTCCCCCACTCACACCAGGGGGGCCCAGCCTGAGGCCGAGGTTGTCATTGCAGTGTGCCGTCCCATGTCGGACGCGCTGTCACCAGGCCTCCCTGTTGGTTGCATTTGCCTCCCTTGTCTGAAGGTAAACTTTAAATTACATTTCTTGAGTTTATTCTCCATATTGTCCCTGGGATGATCTTTGGCTGACATAATCTTTCTCCAGAACTACAAGCCCTCACCAGCCTTTGTCTTCAGCACCGTACCAGGATTTCTGCCAGTGCAACCTCGGTCCCCCACTCGCACCAGGGGGGCCCAGCCTGAGGCCGAGGTTGTCATTGCAGTGTGCCGTCCCATGTCGGACGACCTGTCATCTAGCCTCCCTGTTGGTTGCATTTGCCTTGTTTGTCTGAAGGTAAACTTTAAATTCCCTTTCTTGTGTTTATTCTCCATATTGTCCCTGGGATGATCTACGGCTGACTTAATCTTACTCCAGAACTACAAGCCCTCACCAGCATGTGACTCCAGGCCACCCTGGGGCTCCAGCCAGGCCTCCAGCACTGCTGCCCGGTCCCCCACTTTCACCAGGGGTTCCCAGAGTTAGGCGGTGGTTGTCGTTACAGTGGGCGTCGCCCTCTCGATCAAGTTTTCCCCAGGCCTCCCTGTTGGTTGCATTTGCCTCCCTTGTCTGAAGGTAAACTTTAAATTACATTTCTTGAGTTTAGTCTCCATATTGTCCATGGGATGATCTTTGGCTGACATAATCTTTCTCCAGAACTACAAGCCCTCACCAGCCTTTGTCTTCACCATCGCACCCAGAGCTCTGGCCTGCAACCCGGTCAGCCACTCGCACCAGGGGGGCCCAGCCTGAGGCCGAGTTTGTCATTGCAGTGTGCCGTCCCATGTCGGACGCGCTGTCACCAGGCCTCCCTGTTGGTTGCATTTGCCTCCCTTGTCTGAAGGTAAACTTTAAATTCCATTTCTTGAGTTTATTCTCCATATTGTCCATGGGATGATCTTTGGCTGACATAATCTTTCTCCAGAACTACAAGCCCTCACCAGCCTTTTTCTTCAGCACCGCACCAGGATTTCTGCCGGTGCAACCTCGGTCCCCCACTCACACCAGGGGGGCCCAGCCTGAGGCCGAGGTTGTCATTGCAGTGTGCCGTCCCACATCGGACGCGCTGTCACCAGGCCTCCCTGTTGGTTGCATTTGCCTCCCTTGTCTGAAGGTAAACTTTAAATTCCATTTCTTGAGTTTATTCTCCATATTGTCCCTGGGATGATCTTTGGCTGACATAATCTTTCTCCAGAACTACAAGCCCTCACCAGCCTTTGTCTTCAGCACCGCACCAGGATTTCTGCCAGTGCAACCTCGGTCCCCCACTCGCACCAGGGGGGCCCAGCCTGAGGCCGCGGTTGTCATTGCAGTGTGCCGTCCCACATCGGACGCGCTGTCACCAGTCCTCCCTGTTGGTTGCATTTGCCTCCCTTGTCTGAAGGTAAACTTTAAATTCCCTTTCTTGAGTTTATTCTCCATATTGTCCCTGGGATGATCTTTGGCTGACATAATCTTTCTCCAGAACTACAAGCCCTCACCAGCCTTTGTCTCCAGCACCACACCCAGGGCTCCAGCACTGCAACTCGGTCCCCCACTCACACCAGGGGTGCCCTGCCTGAGGCTGATTTTGTCATTGCAGTGTGCCGTCCCATGTCGGACGCGCTGTCACCAGGCCTCCCTGTTGGTTGCATTTGCCTCCCTTGTCTGAAGGTAAACTTTAAATTCCATTTCTTGAGTTTATTCTCCATATTGTGCCTGGGATGATCTCCGGCTGACTTAATCTTGCTCCAGAACTACAAGCCCTCACCAGCCTTTGTCTTTAGCACCGCATCAGGAGTTCCGCCAGTGCAACCTTGGTCCCCCACTCGCACCAGGGGGGCCCAGCTTGAGGCAGAGGTTGTCATTGCAGTGTGCCGTCCCACATCGGACGCGCTGTCACCAGGCCTCCCTGTTGGTTGCATTTGCCTCCCTTGTCTGAAGGTAAACTTTAAATTCCATTTCTTGAGTTTATTCTCCATATTGTCCCTGGGATGATCTACGGCTGACTTAATCTTGCTCCAGAACTACAAGCCCTCACCAGCCTTTGTCTTCAGCACCGCACCAGGAGTTCCGTCAGTGCAACCTCGGTCCCCCACTCACACCAGGGGGGCCCAGCCTGAGGCCGAGGTTGTCATTGCAGTGTGCCGTTCCACATCGGACGCGCTGTCACCAGGCCTCCCTGTTGGTTGCATTTGCCTCCCTTGTCTGAAGGTAAACTTTAAATTCCATTTCTTGAGTTTATTCTCCATATTGTCCCTGGGATGATCTTTGGCTGACATAATCTTTCTCCAGAACTACAAGCCCTCACCAGCTTCTGTCTTCACCATCGCACCCAGAGCTACAGCACTGCAACCCGGTCCCCCACTCACACTAGGGGGGCCCAGCCTGAGGCCGAGTTTGTCATTGCAGTGTGCCGTCCCATGTCGGACGACCTGTCTTCTAGCCTCCCTGTTGGTTGCATTTGCCTCCCTTGTCTGAGGGTAAACTTCAAATTCCATTTCTTGAGTTTATTCTCCATATTGTCCCTGGGATTATCTTTGGCTGACATAATCTTTCTCCAGAACTACAAGCCCTCACAAGCCTTTGTCTTCAGCACCGCACCAGGAGTTCCGCCATTGCAACCTCGGTCCCCCACTCGCACCAGGGGGGCCCAGCCTGAGGCCGAGGTTGTCATTGCAGTGTGCCGTCCCATGTCGGACGCGCTGTCACCAGGCCTCCCTTTTGGTTGCATTTGCCTCCCTTGTCTGAAGGTAAACTTTAAATTACATTTCTTGAGTTTATTCTCCATATTGTGCCTGGGATGATCTTTGGCTGACATAATCTTGCTCCAGAACTACAAACCCTCACAAGCCTTTGTCTCCAGCACCACACCCAGGGCTCCAGCACTGCTGCCCGGTCACCCACTCACACCAGGGGGGCCCAGCCTGAGGCTGATTTTGTCATTGCAGTGTGCCGTCCCACATCGGACGCGCTGTCACCAGGCCTCCCTGTTGGTTGCATTTGCCTCCCTTGTCTGAAGGTAAACTTTAAATTCTATTTCTTGAGTTTATTCTCCATATTGTGCCAGGGATGATCTACGGCTGACTTAATCTTGCTCCAGAACTACAAGCCCTCACCAGCATGTGACTCCAGGCCAGACCGGGGCTCCAGCCAGGGCTCCAGTACTGCTGCCCGGTCCCCCACTCTCACCAGGGGTGCCCAGCCTTAGGCGGTGGTTGTCGTTGCAGTGGGCGTCGCCCTCTCGATCAAGCTTTCCCCAGGCCTCCCTGTTGGTTGCATTTGCCTACCTTGTCTGAATGTAAACTTTAAATTACATTTCTTGAGTTTATTCTCCTTATTTTCCCCTGGGATGATCTTTGGCTGACATAATCTTTCCCCAGAACTACAAGCCCTCACCAGCCTTTGTCTTCAGCACCGCACCCAGAGCTCCAGCACTGCAACCCGGTCCCCTACTCACACTAGGGGGGCCCACCCTAAGGGCGATTTTGTCATTGCAGTGTGCCGCCCCACATCGGACGAGCTGTCCCCAGTCCTCCCTGTTGGTTGCATTTGCCTCCCTTGTCTGAAGGTAAACTTTAAATTCCCTTTCTTGAGTTTATTCTCCATATTGTCCCTGGGATGATCTACGGCTGACTTTATCTTGCTCCAGAACTACAAGCCCTCACCAGCATGTGACTCCAGGCCAGACCGGGGTTCCAGCCAGGGCTCTAGTACTGCTGCCCGGTCCCCCACTCTCACCAGGGGTGCCCAGCCTTAGGCGGTGGTTGTCGTTGCAGTGGGCGTCGCCCTCTCGATCAAGCTTTCCCCAGGCCTCCCTGTTGGTTGCATTTGCCTCCCTTGTCTGAAGGTAAACTTTAAATTACATTTCTTGAGTTTATTCTCCATATTTTCCCCTGGGATGATCTTTGGCTGACATAATCTTTCCCCAGAACTACAAGCCCTCACCAGCCTTTGTTTTCAGCACCGCACCCAGAGCTCTAGCACTGCAACCCGGTCCCCTACTCACACTAGGGGGGCCCACCCTAAGGGCGATTTTGTCATTGCAGTGTGCCGCCCCACATCGGACGAGCTGTCCCCAGGCCTCCCTGTTGGTTGCATTTGCCTCCCTTGTCTGAAGGTAAACTTTAAATTCCATTTCTTGAGTTTATTCTCCATATTGTCCCTGGGATGATCTACGGCTGACTTTATCTTGCTCCAGAACTACAAGCCCTCACCAGCATGTGACTCCAGGCCAGACCGGGGTTCCAGCCAGGGCTCTAGCACTGCTGCCCGGTCCCCCACCCTCACCATGGGTGTCCAGCCTTAGGGGTTGGTTGTCGTTGCAGTGGGCGTCGCCCTCTCGATCAAGCTGTCCCCAGGCCTCCCTGTTGGTTGCATTTGCCTCCCTTGTCTGAAGGTAAACTTTAAATTCCATTTCTTGAGTTTAGTCTCCATATTGTCCCTGGGATGATCTTTGGCTGACTTAATCTTGCTCCAGAACTACAAGCCCTCACAAGTCTTTGTCTCCAGCACCACACCCAGGGCTCCAGCACTGCAACCCGGTCCCCCACTCACACCGGGGGGGCCCAACCTGAGGCTGATTTTGTCATTGCAGTGTGCCGTCCCATGTCGGACGCGCTGTCACCAGGCCTCCCTGTTGGTTGCATTTGCCTCCCTTGTCTGAAGGTAAACTTTAAATTCCATTTCTTGAGTTTATTCTCCATATTGTCCCTGGGATGATCTTTGGCTGACATAATCTTTCTCCAGAACTACAAGCCCTCACCAGCATGTGACTCCAGGCCACCCTGGGGCACCAGCCAGGGCTCCAGCACTGCTGCCCGGTCCCCCACTCTCACCAGGGGTGCCCAGCCTTAGGCGTTTGTTGTCGTTGCAGTGGGCGTCGCCCTCTCGATCAAGCTTTCCCCAGGCCTCCCTGTTGGTTGCATTTGCCTCCCTTGTATGAAGGTAAACTTTAAATTCCATTTCTTGAGTTTATTCTCCATATTGTCCCTGGGATGATCTTTGGCTGACATAATCTTTCTCCAGAACTACAAGCCCTCACCAGCTTCTGTCTTCACCATCGCACCCAGAGCTACAGCACTGCAACCTGGTCCCCCACTCACACTAGGGGGGCCCAGCCTGAGGCCGAGTTTGTCATTGCAGTGTGTCGTCCCACATCGGACGCGCTGTCACCAGGCCTCCCTGTTGGTTGCATTTGCCTCCCTTGTCTGAAGGTAAACTTTAAATTCCCTTTCTTGTGTTTATTCTCCATATTGTCCCTGGGATGATCTTTGGCTGACATAATCTTTCTCCAGAACTACAAGCCCTCACCAGCCTTTGTCTTCACCATCGCACCCAGAGCTCTGGCCTGCAACCCGGTCAGCCACTCGCACCAGGGGGCCCAGCCTGAGGCCTAGTTTTTCATTGCAGTGTGCCGTCCCATGTCGGACGTGCTTTCACCAGTCCTCCCTGTTGGTTGCATTTGCCTCCCTTGTCTGAAGGTAAACTTTAAATTCCATTTCTTGAGTTTATTCTCCATATTGTCCCTGGGATGATCTTTGGCTGACATAATCTTTCTCCTGAACTACAAGCCCTCACCAGCATGTGACTCCAGGCCACCCTGGGGCTCCAGCCAGGGCTCCAGCACTGCTGCCCGGTACCCCACTCTCACCAGGGGGGCCCAGCCTGAGGCCGAGGTTGTCATTGCAGTGTGCCGTCCCACATCGGACGCGCTGTCACCATGCCTCCCTGTTGGTTGCATTTGCCTCCCTTGTCTGAAGGTAAACTTTAAATTCCATTTCTTGAGTTTATTCTCCATATTGTCCCTGGGATGATCTACGGCTGACTTAATCTTGCTCCAGAACTACAAGCCCTCACCAGCATGTGACTCCAGGCCACCCTGGGGCTCCAGCCAGGGCTCCAGCACTGCTGCCCGGTCCCCCACTCTCACCAGGGGTGCCCAGCCTTTGTCTTCACCATCGCACCCAGAGCTCTGGCCTGCAACCCGGTCACCCACTCGCACCAGGGGGGCCCAGCCTGAGGCCGAGTTTGTCATTGCAGTGTGCTCTCCCATGTCGGACGCGCTGTCACCAGGCCTCCCTGTTGGTTGCATTTGCCTCCCTTGTCTGAAGGTAAATTTTAAATTCCATTTCTTGAGTTTATTGTCCATATCGTCCCTGGGATGATCTACGGCTGACTTAATCTTGCTCCAGAACTACAAGCCCTCACCAGCATGTGACTCCAGGCCACCCTGGGGCTCCAGCCAGGGCTCCAGCACTGCTGCCCGGTCCCCCACTCTCACCAGGGGTGCCCAGCCTTAGGCGGTGGTTGTCGTTGCAGTGGGCGTCGCCCTCTCGATCAAGCTTTCCCCAGTCCTCCCTGTTGGTTGCATTTGCCTCCCTTGTCTGAAGGTAAACTTTAAATTCCATTTCTTGAGTTTATTCTCCATATTGTCCCTGGGATGATCTTTGGCTGACATAATCTTTCTCCAGAACTACAAGCCCTCACCAGCATGTGACTCCAGGCCACCCTGGGGCTCCAGCCAGGGCTCCAGCACTGCTGCCCGGTACCCCACTCTCACCAGGGGGGCCCAGCCTGAGGCCGAGGTTGTCATTGCAGTGTGCCGTCCCACATCGGACGCGCTGTCACCATGCCTCCCTGTTGGTTGCATTTGCCTCCCTTGTCTGAAGGTAAACTTTAAATTCCATTTCTTGAGTTTATTCTCCATATTGTCCCTGGGATGATCTACGGCTGACTTAATCTTGCTCCAGAACTACAAGCCCTCACCAGCATGTGACTCCAGGCCACCCTGGGGCTCCAGCCAGGGCTCCAGCACTGCTGCCCGGTCCCCCACTCTCACCAGGGGTGCCCAGCCTTAGGGGGTGGTTGTCGTTGCAGTGGGCGTCGCCCTCTCGATCAAGCTTTCCCCAGGCCTCCCTGTTGGTTGCATTTGCCTCCCTTGTCTGAAGGTAAACTTTAAATTCCATTTCTTGAGTTTATTCTCCATATTGTCCCTGGGATGATCTTTGGCTGACATAATCTTTCTCCAGAACGACAAGCCCTCACCAGCCTTTGTCTTCACCATCGCACCCAGAGCTTTGGCCTGCAACCCGGTCAGCCACTCGCACCAGGGGGGCCCAGCCTGAGGCCGGGTTTGTCATTGCAGTGTGCCCAGAACTACAAGCCCTCACCAGCCTTTGTCTTCCCTATCGCACCCAGAGCTCTGGCCTGCAACCCGGTCACCCACTCACACCAGGGGGGCCCTGCCTGAGGCCGAGTTTGTCATTGCAGTTTGCCGTCCCTTGTCGGACGCGCTGTCACCAGGCTTCCCTGTTGGTTGCATTTGCCTCCCTTGTCTGAAGGTAAACTTTAAATTCCATTTCTTGAGTTTATTCTCCATATTGTCCCTGGGATGATCTTTGGCTGACATAATCTTTCTCCAGAACTACAAGCCCTCACCAGCCTTTGTCTTCACCATCGCACCGAGAGCTCTGGCCTGCAACCCGGTCAGCCACTCGCACCAGGGGGGCCCAGCCTAAGGCCGAGTTTGTCATTGGTGTGTGCTCTCCCATGTCGGACGCGCTGTCACCAGGCCTCCCTGTTGGTTGCATTTGCCTCCCTTGTCTGAAGGTAAACTTTAAATTCCATTTCTTGAGTTTATTCTCCATATTGTCCCTGGGATGATCTACGGCTGTCTTAATCTTGCTCCAGAACTACAAGCCCTCACCAGCATGTGACTCCAGGCCACCCTGGGGCTCCAGCCAGGGCTCCAGCACTGCTGCCCGGTCCCCCACTCTCACCAGGGGTGCCCAGCCTTAGGGGGTGGTTGTCGTTGCAGTGGGCGTCGCCCTCTCGATCAAGCTTTCCCCAGGCCTCCCTGTTGGTTGCATTTGCCTCCCTTGTCTGAAGGTAAACTTTAAATTCCATTTCTTGAGTTTATTCTCCATATTGTCCCTGGGATGATCTTTGGCTGACATAATCTTTCTCCAGAACGACAAGCCCTCACCAGCCTTTGTCTTCACCATCGCACCCAGAGCTTTGTCCTGCAACCCGGTCAGCCACTCGCACCAGGGGGGCCCAGCCTGAGGCCGCGGTTGTCATTGCAGTGTGCCGTCCCACATCGGACGCGCTGTCACCAGTCCTCCCTGTTGGTTGCATTTGCCTCCCTTGTCTGAAGGTAAACTTTAAATTCCCTTTCTTGAGTTTATTCTCCATATTGTCCCTGGGATGATCTTTGGCTGACATAATCTTTCTCCAGAACTACAAGCCCTCACCAGCCTTTGTCTCCAGCACCACACCCAGGGCTCCAGCACTGCAACTCGGTCCCCCACTCACACTAGGGGTGCCCAGCCTGAGGCTGATTTTGTCATTGCAGTGTGCCGTCCCATGTCGGACGCGCTGTCACCAGGCCTCCCTGTTGGTTGCATTTGCCTCCCTTGTCTGAAGGTAAACTTTAAATTACATTTCTTGAGTTTATTCTCCATATTGTGCCTGGGATGATCTCCGGCTGACTTAATCTTGCTCCAGAACTACAAGCCCTCACCAGCCTTTGTCTTTAGCACCGCATCAGGAGTTCCGTCAGTGCAACCTCGGTCCCCCACTCACACCAGGGGGGCCCAGCCTGAGGCCGAGTTTGTCATTGCAGTGTGCCGTTCCACATCGGACGCGCTGTCACCAGGCCTCCCTGTTGGTTGCATTTGCCTCCCTTGTCTGAAGGTAAACTTTAAATTCCATTTCTTGAGTTTATTCTCCATATTGTCCCTGGGATGATCTTTGGCTGACATAATCTTTCTCCAGAACTACAAGCCCTCACCAGCTTCTGTCTTCACCATCGCACCCAGAGCTACAGCACTGCAACCCGGTCCCCCACTCACACTAGGGGGGCCCAGCCTGAGGCCGAGTTTGTCATTGCAGTGTGCCGTCCCATGTCGGACGACCTGTCTTCTAGCCTCCCTGTTGGTTGCATTTGCCTCCCTTGTCTGAGGGTAAACTTCAAATTCCATTTCTTGAGTTTATTCTCCATATTGTCCCTGGGATTATCTTTGGCTGACATAATCTTTCTCCAGAACTACAAGCCCTCACAAGCCTTTGTCTTCAGCACCGCACCAGGAGTTCCGCCAGTGCAACCTCGGTCCCCCACTCGCACCAGGGGGGCCCAGCCTGAGGCCGAGGTTGTCATTGCAGTGTGCCGTCCCATGTCGGACGCGCTGTCACCAGGCCTCCCTTTTGGTTGCATTTGCCTCCCTTGTCTGAAGGTAAACTTTAAATTACATTTCTTGAGTTTATTCTCCATATTGTGCCTGGGATGATCTTTGGCTGACATAATCTTGCTCCAGAACTACAAACCCTCACAAGCCTTTGTCTCCAGCACCACACCCAGGGCTCCAGCACTGCTGCCCGGTCACCCACTCACACCAGGGGGGCCCAGCCTTAGGCTGATTTTGTCATTGCAGTGTGCCGTCCCACATCGGACGCGCTGTCACCAGGCCTCCCTGTTGGTTGCATTTGCCTCCCTTGTCTGAAGGTAAACTTTAAATTCTATTTCTTGAGTTTATTCTCCATATTGTGCCTGGGATGATCTACGGCTGACTTAATCTTGCTCCAGAACTACAAGCCCTCACCAGCATGTGACTCCAGGCCAGACCGGGGCTCCAGCCAGGGCTCCAGTACTGCTGCCCGGTCCCCCACTCTCACCAGGGGTGCCCAGCCTTAGGCGGTGGTTGTCGTTGCAGTGGGCGTCGCCCTCTCGATCAAGCTTTCCCCAGGCCTCCCTGTTGGTTGCATTTGCCTACCTTGTCTGAATGTAAACTTTAAATTACATTTCTTGAGTTTATTCTCCTTATTTTCCCCTGGGATGATCTTTGGCTGACATAATCTTTCCCCAGAACTACAAGCCCTCACCAGCCTTTGTCTTCAGCACCGCACCCAGAGCTCCAGCACTGCAACCCGGTCCCCTACTCACACTAGGGGGGCCCACCCTAAGGGCGATTTTGTCATTGCAGTGTGCCGCCCCACATCGGACGAGCTGTCCCCAGGCCTCCCTGTTGGTTGCATTTGCCTCCCTTGTCTGAAGGTAAACTTTAAATTCCATTTCTTGAGTTTATTCTCCATATTGTCCCTGGGATGATCTACGGCTGACTTTATCTTGCTCCAGAACTACAAGCCCTCACCAGCATGTGACTCCAGGCCAGACCGGGGTTCCAGCCAGGGCTCTAGCACTGCTGCCCGGTCCCCCACCCTCACCATGGGTGTCCAGCCTTAGGGGTTGGTTGTCGTTGCAGTGGGCGTCGCCCTCTCGATCAAGCTGTCCCCAGGCCTCCCTGTTGGTTGCATTTGCCTCCCTTGTCTGAAGGTAAACTTTAAATTCCATTTCTTGAGTTTATTCTCCATATTGTCCCTGGGATGATCTTTGGCTGACTTAATCTTGCTCCAGAACTACAAGCCCTTACAAGTCTTTGTCTCCAGCACCACACCCAGGGCTCCAGCACTGCAACCCGGTCCCCCACTCAAACCGGGGGGGCCCAACCTGAGGCTGATTTTGTCGTTGCAGTGTGCCGTCCCATGTCGGACGCGCTGTCACCAGGCCTCCCTGTTGGTTGCATTTGCCTCCCTTGTCTGAAGGTAAACTTTAAATTCCATTTCTTGAGTTTATTCTCCATATTGTCCCTGGGATGATCTACGGCTGACATAATCTTTCTCCAGAACTACAAGCCCTCACCAGCATGTGACTCCAGGCCACCCTGGGGCACCAGCCAGGGCTCCAGCACTGCTGCCCGGTCCCCCACTCTCACCAGGGGTGCCCAGCCTTAGGCGGTGGTTGTCGTTGCAGTGGGCGTCTCCCTCTCGATCAAGCTTTCCCCAGGCCTCCCTGTTGGTTGCATTTGCCTCCCTTGTCTGAAGGTAAACTTTAAATTACATTTCTTGAGTTTATTCTCCATATTGTCCCTGGGATGATCTTTGGCTGACATAATCTTTCTCCAGAACTACAAGCCCTCACCAGCTTCTGTCTTCACCATCGCACCCAGAGCTACAGCACTGCAACCTGGTCCCCCACTCACACTAGGGGGGCCCAGCCTGAGGCCGAGATTGTCATTGCAGTGTGCCGTCCCATGTCGGACGACCTGTCATCTAGCCTCCCTGTTGGTTGCATTTGCCTCCCTCGTCTGAAGGTAAACTTTAAATTACATTTCTTGAGTTTATTCTCCATATTGTCCCTGGGATGATCTTTGGCTGACATAATCTTTCTCCAGAACTACAAGCCCTCACAAGCCTTTGTCTTCAGCACCGCACCAGGAGTTCCGCCTGTGCAACCTCGGTCCCCCCCTCGCACTAGGGGGGCCCAGCCTGAGGCCGAGGTTGTCATTGCAGTGTGCCGCCTCACGTCGGACGAGCTGTCACCAGGCCTCCCTGTTGGTTGCATTTGCCTCCCTTGTCTGAAGGTAAACTTTAAATTCCATTTCTTGAGTTTATTCTCCATATTGTCCCTGGGATGATCTTTGGCTGACTTAATCTTGCTCCAGAACTACAAGCCCTCACAAGTCTTTGTCTCCAGCACCACACCCAGGGCTCCAGCACTGCAACCCGGTCCCCCACTCACACCGGGGGGGCCCAACCTGAGGCGGATTTTGTCATTGCAATCTGCCGTCCCATGTCGGACGCGCTGTCACCAGGCCTCCCTGTTGGTTGCATTTGCCTCCCTTGTCTGAAGGTAAACTTTAAATTCCATTTCTTGAGTTTATTCTCCATATTGTCCCTGGGATGATCTTTGGCTGACATAATCTTTCTCCAGAACTACAAGCCCTCACCAGCCTTTGTCTTCACCATCGCACCCAGAGCTCTGGCCTGCAACCCAGTCAGCCACTCGCACCAGGGGGTCTAGCCTGAGGCCTAGTTTTTCATTGCAGTGTGCCGTCCCATGTCGGACGTGCTGTCACCAGGCCTCCCTGTTGGTTGCATTTGCCTCCCTTGTCTGAAGGTAAACTTTAAATTCCATTTCTTGAGTTTATTCTCCATATTGTCCCTGGGATGATCTTTGGCTGACATAATCTTTCTCCTGAACTACAAGCCCTCACCAGCATGTGACTCCAGGCCACCCTGGGGCTCCAGCCAGGGCTCCAGCACTGCTGCCCGGTACCCCACTCTCACCAGGGGGGCCCAGCCTGAGGCCGAGGTTGACATTGCAGTGTGCCGTCCCACATCGGACGCGCTGTCACCATGCCTCCCTGTTGGTTGCATTTGCCTCCCTTGTCTGAAGGTAAACTTTAAATTCCATTTCTTGAGTTTATTCTCCATATTGTCCCTGGGATGATCTTTGACTGACATAATCTTTCTCCAGAACTACAAGCCCTCACCATCCTCTGTCTTCACCATCGCACCCAGAGCTCCAGCACTGCAACCCGGTCCCCCACTCTCACTAGGGGGGCCCAGCCTGAGGGCGATTTTGTCATTGCAGTGTGCCGCCCCACATCGGACGAGCTGTCACCAGGCCTCCCTGTTGGTTGCATTTGCCTCCCTTGTCTGAAGGTAAACTTTAAATTCCCTTTCTTCAGTTTATTCTCCATATTGTCCCTGG
Source organism: Nelusetta ayraudi (assembly GCF_046127955.1). NCBI lineage: Eukaryota > Metazoa > Chordata > Actinopteri > Tetraodontiformes > Monacanthidae > Nelusetta > Nelusetta ayraudi. Next base: position 566,306 of record NW_027466195.1, on the reverse strand, counting down.
GATGATCTTTGGCTGACTTAATCTTGCTCCAGAACTACAAGCCCTCACCAGGATGTGACTCCAGGCCACCCCGGGGCTCCGGCCAGGGCTCCAGCACTGCTGCCCGGTCCCCCACTCTCACCAGGGGTGCCCAGCCTTAGGCGGTGGTTGTCGTTGCAGTGGGCGTCGCCCTCTCGATCAAGCTTTCCCCAGGCCTCCCTGTTGGTTGCATTTGCCTCCCTTGTCTGTAGGTAAACTTTAAATTCCATTTCTTGAGTTTATTCTCCATATTGTCCCTGGGATGATCTTTGGCTGACATAATCTTTCTCCAGAACTACAAGCCCTCACCAGCCTTTGTCTTCACCATCGCACCCAGAGCTCTGGCCTGCAACCCGGTCACCCACTCGCACCAGGGGGGCCCAGCCTGAGGCCGAGTTTGTCATTGCAGTGTGCCGTCCCATGTCGGACGCGCTGTCACCAGGCCTCCCTGTTGGTTGCATTTGCCTCCCTTGTCTGAAGGTAAACTTTAAATTCCCTTTCTTGAGTTTATTCTCCATATTGTCCCTGGGATGATCTACGGCTGACTTAATCTTGCTCCAGAACTACAAGCCCTCACCAGCATGTGACTCCAGGCCATCCCGGGGCTCCAGCCAGGCCTCCAGCACTGCTGCCCGGTCCCCCACTCTCACCAGGGGTGCCCAGCCTTAGGCGGTGGTTGTCGTTGCAGTGGGCGTCGCCCTCTCGATCAAGCTTTCCCCAGGCCTCCCTGTTGGTTGCATTTGCCACCCTTGTCTGAAGGTAAACTTTAAATTACATTTCTTGAGATTATTCTCCATATTGTCCCTGGGATGATCTACGGCTGACATAATCTTTCTCCAGAACTACAAGCCCTCACCAGCCTTTGTCTTCACCATCGCACCGAGAGCTCTGTCCTGCAACCCGGTCAGCCACTCGCACCAGGGGGGCCCAGCCTGAGGCCGAGTTTGTCATTGCATTGTGCCGTCCCTTTTCGGACGACCTGTCATCAGGACTCCCTGTTGGTTGCATTTGCCTCCCTTGTCTGAAGGTAAACTTTAAATTCCATTTCTTGAGTTTATTCTCCATATTGTTCCTGGGATGATCTTTGGCTGACTTAATCTTTCTCCAGAACTACAAGCCCTCACCAGCCTTTGTCTTCAGCACCGCACCAGGATTTCTGCCAGTGCAACCTCTGTCCCCCACTCGCACCAGGGGGGCCCAGCCTGAGGCCGAGGTTGTCATTGCAGTGTGCCGTCCCACATCGGACGCGCTGTCACCATGCCTCCCTGTTGGTTGCATTTGCCTCCCTTGTCTGAAGGTAAACTTTAAATTCCATTTCTTGAGTTTATTCTCCATATTGTCCCTGGGATGATCTACGGCTGACTTAATCTTGCTCCAGAACTACAAGCCCTCACCAGCATGTGACTCCAGGCCACCCTGGGGCTCCAGCCAGGGCTCCAGCACTGCTGCCCGGTACCCCACTCTCACCAGGGGGGCCCAGCCTGAGGCCGAGGTTGTTATTGCAGTGTGCCGTCCCACATCGGACGCGCTGTCACCATGCCTCCCTGTTGGTTGCATTTGCCTCCCTTGTCTGAAGGTAAACTTTAAATTCCATTTCTTGAGTTTATTCTCCATATTGTCCCTGGGATGATCTACGGCTGACTTAATCTTGCTCCAGAACTACAAGCCCTCACCAGCATGTGACTCCAGGCCACCCTGGGGCACCAGCCAGGGCTCCAGCACTGCTGCCCGGTCCCCCACTCTCACCAGGGGTGCCCAGCCTTAGGGGGTGGTTGTCGTTGCAGTGGGCGTCGCCCTCTCGATCAAGCTTTCCCCAGGCCTCCCTGTTGGTTGCATTTGCCTCCCTTGTCTGAAGGTAAACTTTAAATTACATTTCTTGAGTTTATTCTCCATATTGTCCCTGGGATGATCTTTGGCTGACATAATCTTTCTCCAGAACGACAAGCCCTCACCAGCCTTTGTCTTCACCATCGCACCCAGAGCTCTGGCCTGCAACCCGGTCACCCACTCACACCAGGGGGGCCCTGCCTGAGGCCGAGTTTGTCATTGCAGTTTGCCGTCCCTTGTCGGACGCGCTGTCACCAGGCTTCCCTGTTGGTTGCATTTGCCTCCCTTGTCTGAAGGTAAACTTTAAATTCCATTTCTTGAGTTTATTCTCCATATTGTCCCTGGGATGATCTTTGGCTGACATAATCTTTCTCCAGAACTACAAGCCCTCACCAGCCTTTGTCTTCACCATCGCACCGAGAGCTCTGGTCTGCAACCCGGTCAGCCACTCGCACCAGGGGGACCCAGCCTAAGGCCGAGTTTGTCATTGGTGTGTGCTCTCCCATGTCGGACGCGCTGTCACCAGGCCTCCCTGTTGGTTGCATTTGCCTCCCTTGTCTGAAGGTAAACTTTAAATTCCATTTCTTGAGTTTATTCTCCATATTGTCCCTGGGATGATCTACGGCTGTCTTAATCTTGCTCCAGAACTACAAGCCCTCACCAGCATGTGACTCCAGGCCACCCTGGGGCTCCAGCCAGGGCTCCAGCACTGCTGCCCGGTCCCCCACTCTCACCAGGGGTGCCCAGCCTTAGGGGGTGGTTGTCGTTCCAGTGGGCGTCGCCCTCTCGATCAAGCTTTCCCCAGGCCTCCCTGTTGGTTGCATTTGCCTCCCTTGTCTGAAGGTAAACTTTAAATTCCATTTCTTGAGTTTATTCTCCATATTGTCCCTGGGATGATCTTTGGCTGACATAATCTTTCTCCAGAACGACAAGCCCTCACCAGCCTTTGTCTTCACCATCGCACCCAGAGCTTTGTCCTGCAACCCGGTCAGCCACTCGCACCAGGGGGGCCCAGCCTGAGGCCGGGTTTGTCATTGCAGTGTGCCGTCCCATGTCGGACGCGCTGTCACCAGGCCTCCCTGTTTGTTGCATTTGCCTCCCTTGTCTGAAGGTAAACTTTAAATTCCATTTCTTGAGTTTATTCTCCATATTGTCCCTGGGATGATCTTTGGCTGACTTAATCTTGCTCCAGAACTACAAGCCCTCACAAGTCTTTGTCTCCAGCACCACACCCAGGGCTCCAGCACTGCAACCCGGTCCCCCACTCACACCGGGGGGGCCCAACCTGAGGCTGATTTTGTCTTTGCTGTCTGCCGTCCCATGTCTGACGCGCTGTCACCAGGCCTCCCTGTTGGTTGCATTTGCCTCCCTTGTCTGAAGGTAAACTTTAAATTCCATTTCTTGAGTTTATTCTCCATATTGTCCCTGGGATGATCTTTGGCTGACATAATCTTTCTCCAGAACTACAAGCCCTCACCAGCCTTTGTCTTCACCATCGCACCCAGAGCTCTGGCCTGCAACTCGGTCAGCCACTCGCACCAGGGGGGCCCAGCCTGAGGCCTAGTTTTTCATTGCAGTGTGCCGTCCCATGTCGGACGTGCTTTCACCAGGCCTCCCTGTTGGTTGCATTTGCCTCCCTTGTCTGAAGGTAAACTTTAAATTCCATTTCTTGAGTTTATTCTCCATATTGTGCCTGGGATGATCTTTGGCTGACATAATCTTTCTCCTGAACTACAAGCCCTCACCAGCATGTGACTCCAGGCCACCCTGGGGCTCCAGCCAGGGCTCCAGCACTGCTGCCCGGTACCCCACTCTCACCAGGGGGGCCCAGCCTGAGGCCGAGGTTGTCATTGCAGTGTGCCGTCCCACATCGGACGCGCTGTCACCATGCCTCCCTGTTGGTTGCATTTGCCTCCCTTGTCTGAAGGTAAACTTTAAATTCCATTTCTTGAGTTTATTCTCCATATTGTCCCTGGGATGTTCTTTGGCTGACATAATCTTTCTCCAGAACTACAAGCCCTCACCAGCCTTTGTCTTCACCATCGCACCCAGAGCTCTTGCCTGCTACCCGGTCAGCCACTGGCACCAGGGGGGCCCAGCCTGAGGCCGGGTTTGTCATTGCAGTGTGCCCAGAACTACAAGCCCTCACCAGCCTTTGTCTTCACCATCGCACCCAGAGCTCTGGCCTGCAACCCGGTCACCCACTCGCACCAGGGGGGCCCTGCCTGAGGCCGAGTTTGTCATTGCAGTTTGCCGTCCCTTGTCGGACGCGTTGTCACCAGGCTTCCCTGTTGGTTGCATTTGCCTCCCTTGTCTGAAGGTAAACTTTAAATTCCATTTCTTGAGTTTATTCTCCATATTGTCCCTGGGATGATCTTTGGCTGACATAATCTTTCTCCAGAACTACAAGCCCTCACCAGCCTTTGTCTTCACCATCGCACCCAGAGCTCTGGCCTGCAACCCGGTCAGCCACTCGCACCAGGGGGGCCCAGCCTGAGGCTGAGTTTGTCATTGCAGTGTGCCCAGAACTACAAGCCCTCACCAGCCTTTGTCTTCACCATCGCACCCAGAGCTCTGGCCTGCAACCCGGTCAGCCACTCGCACCAGGGGGGCCCAGCCTGAGGCCGAGTTTGTCATTGCAGTGTGCTCTCCCATGTCGGACGCGCTGTCACCAGGCCTCCCTGTTGGTTGCATTTGCCTCCCTTGTCTGAAGGTAAACTTTAAATTCCATTTCTTGAGTTTATTCTCCATATTGTCCCTGGGATGATCTACGGCTGACTTAATCTTGCTCCAGAACTACAAGCCCTCACCAGCATGTGACTCCAGGCCACCCTGGGGCTCCAGCCAGGGCTCCAGCACTGCTGCCCGGTCCCCCACTCTCACCAGGGGTGCCCAGCCTTAGGGGGTGGTTGTCGTTGCAGTGGGCGTCGCCCTCTCGATCAAGCTTTCTCCAGGCCTCCCTGTTGGTTGCATTTGCCTCCCTTGTCTGAAGGTAAACTTTAAATTCCATTTCTTGAGTTTATTCTCCATATTGTCCCTGGGATGATCTTTGGCTGACATAATCTTTCTCCAGAACGACAAGCCCTCACCAGCCTTTGTCTTCACCATCGCACCCAGAGCTTTGTCCTGCAACCCGGTCAGCCACTTGCACCAGGGGGGCCCAGCCTGAGGCCGGGTTTGTCATTGCAGTGTGCTCTCCCATGTCGGACGCGCTGTCACCAGGCCTCCCTGTTTGTTGCATTTGCCTCCCTTGTCTGAAGGTAAACTTTAAATTCCATTTCTTGAGTTTATTCTCCATATTGTCCCTGGGATGATCTTTGGCTGACATAATCTTTCTCCAGAACTACAAGCCCTCACAAGCCTTTGTCTTCAGCACCGCACCAGGAGTTCCGCCTGTGCAACCTCGGTCCCCCACTCGCACCAGGGGGGCCCAGCCTGAGGCCGAGGTTGTCATTGCAGTGTGCCGCCTCACGTCGGACGAGCTGTCACCAGGCCTCCCTGTTGGTTGCATTTGCCTCCCTTGTCTGAAGGTAAACTTTAAATTCCATTTCTTGAGTTTATTCTCCATATTGTCCCTGGGATGATCTTTGGCTGACTTAATCTTGCTCCAGAACTACAAGCCCTCACAAGTCTTTGTCTCCAGCACCACACCCAGGGCTCCAGCACTGCAACCCGGTCCCCCACTCACACCGGGGGGGCCCAACCTGAGGCTGATTTTGTCTTTGCAGTCTGCCGTCCCATGTCGGACGCGCTGTCACCAGGCCTCCCTGTTGGTTGCATTTGCCTCCCTTGTCTGAAGGTAAACTTTAAATTCCATTTCTTGAGTTTATTCTCCATATTGTCCCTGGGATGATCTTTGGCTGACATAATCTTTCTCCTGAACTACAAGCCCTCACCAGCATGTGACTCCAGGCCACCCTGGGGCTCCAGCCAGGGCTCCAGCACTGCTGCCCGGTACCCCACTCTCACCAGGGGTGCCCAGCCTTAGGGGGTGGTTGTCGTTGCAGTGGGCGTCGCCCTCTCGATCAAGCTTTCCCCAGGCCTCCCTGTTGGTTGCATTTGCCTCCCTTGTCTGAAGGTAAACTTTAAATTCCATTTCTTGAGTTTATTCTCCATATTGTCCCTGGGATGATCTTTGGCTGACATAATCTTTCTCCAGAACGACAAGCCCTCACCAGCCTTTGTCTTCAGCACCGCACCCAGAGCTTTGTCCTGCAACCCGGTCAGCCACTCGCACCAGGGGGGCCCAGCCTGAGGCCGGGTTTGTCATTGCAGTGTGCCCAGAACTACAAGCCCTCACCAGCCTTTGTCTTCACCATCGCACCCAGAGCTCTGGCCGCAACCCGGTCACCCACTCGCACCAGGGGGGCCCTGCCTGAGGCCGAGTTTGTCATTGCAGTTTGCCGTCCCTTGTCGGACGCGCTGTCACCAGGCCTCCCTGTTGGTTGCATTTGCCTCCCTTGTCTGAAGGTAAACTTTAAATTCCATTTCTTGAGTTGATTCTACATATTGTCCCTGGGATGATCTTTGGCTGACATAATCTTTCTCCAGAACTACAAGCCCTCACCAGCCTTTGTCTTCAGCACCGCACCAGGATTTCTGCCAGTGCAAACTCGGTCCCCCACTCGCACCAGGGGGGCCCAGCCTGAGGCCGAGTTTGTCATTGCAGTGTGCCGTCCCACATCGGACGCGCTGTCACCAGGCCTCCCTGTTGGTTGCATTTGCCTCCCTTGTCTGAAAGTAAACTTTAAATTCCATTTCTTGAGTTTAGTCTCCATATTGTCCCTGGGATGATCTTTGGCTGACATAATCTTTCTCCAGAACTACAAGCCCTCACAAGCCTTTGTCTCCAGCACCACACCCAGGGCTCCAGCACTGCAACCCGGTCCCCCACTCACACCAGGGGGGCCCAGCCTGAGGCTGATTTTGTCATTGCAGTGTGCCGTCCCTCATCGGACGCGCTATCACCAGGCCTCCCTTTCGGTTGCATTTGCCTCCCTTGTCTGAAGGTAAACTTTAAATTCCATTTCTTGAGTTTATTCTCCATATTGTGCCTGGGATGATCTACGGCTGACTTAATCTTGCTCCAGAACTATAAGCCCTCACCAGCATGTGACTCCAGGCCAGACCGGGGCTCCAGCCAGCGCTCCAGCACTGTTTCCCGGTCCCCCACCCTCACCATGGGTGTCCAGCCTTAGGGGGTGGTTGTCGTTGCAGTGGGCGTCACCCTCTCGATCAAGCTTTCCCCAGGCCTCCCTGTTTGTTGCATTTGCCTCCCTTGTCTGAAGGTAAACTTTAAATTACATTTCTTGAGTTTATTCTCCATATTGTCCCTGGGATGATCTTTGGCTGACATAATCTTTCTCCAGAACTACAAGCCCTCACCAGCCTTTGTCTTCACCATCGCACCCAGAGCTCTGGCCGGCAACCTTGTCACCCACTCGCACCAAGGGGGCCCAGCCTGAGGCCGAGTTTGTCAGTGCAATGTGCTGTCCCATGTCGGACGCGCTGTCACCAGGCCTCCCTGTTGGTTGCATTTGCCTCCCTTGTCTGAAGGTAAACTTTAAATTCCATTTCTTGAGTTTATTCTCCATATTGTCCCTGGGATGATCTTTGGCTGACATAATCTTTCTCCAGAACTACAAGCCCTCACCAGCCTTTGTCTTCACCATCGCACCCAGAGCTCTGGCCGGCAACCTTGTCACTCACTCGCACCAAGGGGGCCCAGCCTGAGGCCGAGTTTGTCAGTGCAGTGTGCCGTTCCACATCAGACGCGCTGTCACCAGGCCTCCCTGTTGGTTGCATTTGCCTCCCTTGTCTGAAGGTAAACTTTAAATTCCATTTCTTGAGTTTATTCTCCATATTGTCCCTGGGATGATCTTTGGCTGACATAATCTTTCTCCTGAACTACAAGCCCTCACCAGCATGTGACTCCAGCCCACCCTGGGGCTCCAGCCAGGGCTCCAGCACTGCTGCCCGGTACCCCACTCTCACCAGGGGTGCCCAGCCTTAGGGGGTGGTTGTCGTTGCAGTGGGCGTCGCCCTCTCGATCAAGCTTTCCCCAGGCCTCCCTGTTGGTTGCATTTGCCTCCCTTGTCTGAAGGTAAACTTTAAATTCCATTTCTTGAGTTTATTCTCCATATTGTCCCTGGGATGATCTTTGGCTGACATAATCTTTCTCCAGAACGACAAGCCCTCACCAGCCTTTGTCTTCACCATCGCACCCAGAGCTTTGTCCTGCAACCCGGTCAGCCACTCGCACCAGGGGGGCCCAGCCTGAGGCCGGGTTTGTCATTGCAGTGTGCCCAGAACTACAAGCCCTCACCAGCCTTTGTCTTCACCATCGCACCCAGAGCTCTGGCCGCAACCCGGTCACCCACTCGCACCAGGGGGGCCCTGCCTGAGGCCGAGTTTGTCATTGCAGTTTGCCGTCCCTTGTCGGACGCGCTGTCACCAGGCCTCCCTGTTTGTTGCATTTGCCTCCCTTGTCTGAAGGTAAACTTTAAATTCCATTTCTTGAGTTGATTCTACATATTGTCCCTGGGATGATCTTTGGCTGACATAATCTTTCTCCAGAACTACAAGCCCTCACCAGCCTTTGTCTTCAGCACCGCACCAGGATTTCTGCCAGTGCAAACTCGGTCCCCCACTCGCACCAGGGGGGCCCAGCCTGAGGCCGAGTTTGTCATTGCAGTGTGCCGTCCCACATCGGACGCGCTGTCACCAGGCCTCCCTGTTGGTTGCATTTGCCTCCCTTGTCTGAAAGTAAACTTTAAATTCCATTTCTTGAGTTTAGTCTCCATATTGTCCCTGGGATGATCTTTGGCTGACATAATCTTTCTCCAGAACTACAAGCCCTCACAAGCCTTTGTCTCCAGCACCACACCCAGGGCTCCAGCACTGCAACCCGGTCCCCCACTCACACCGGGGGGGCCCAGCCTGAGGCTGATTTTGTCATTGCAGTGTGCCGTCCCTCATCGGACGCGCTATCACCAGGCCTCCCTTTCGGTTGCATTTGCCTCCCTTGTCTGAAGGTAAACTTTAAATTCCATTTCTTGTGTTTATTCTCCATATTGTGCCTGGGATGATCTACGGCTGACTTAATCTTGCTCCAGAACTATAAGCCCTCACCAGCATGTGACTCCAGGCCTGACCGGGGCTCCAGCCAGCGCTCCAGCACTGTTTCCCGGTCCCCCACCCTCACCATGGGTGTCCAGCCTTAGGGGGTGGTTGTCGTTGCAGTGGGCGTCACCCTCTCGATCAAGCTTTCCCCAGGCCTCCCTGTTTGTTGCATTTGCCTCCCTTGTCTGAAGGTAAACTTTAAATTACATTTCTTGAGTTTATTCTCCATATTGTCCCTGGGATGATCTTTGGCTGACATAATCTTTCTCCAGAACTACAAGCCCTCACCAGCCTTTGTCTTCACCATCGCACCCAGAGCTCTGGCCGGCAACCTTGTCACCCACTCGCACCAAGGGGGCCCAGCCTGAGGCCGAGTTTGTCAGTGCAATGTGCTTTCCCATGTCGGACGCGCTGTCACCAGGCCTCCCTGTTGGTTGCATTTGCCTCCCTTGTCTGAAGGTAAACTTTAAATTCCATTTCTTGAGTTTATTCTCCATATTGTCCCTGGGATGATCTTTGGCTGACTTAATCTTGCTCCAGAACTACAAACCCTCACCAGCCTTTGTCTTCAGCACCGCACCAAGAGTTCCGTCAGTGCAACCTCGGTCCCCCACTCACACCAGGGGGGCCCAGCCTGAGGCCGAGGTTGTCATTGCAGTGTGCCGTTCCACATCAGACGCGCTGTCACCAGGCCTCCCTGTTGGTTGCATTTGCCTCCCTTGTCTGAAGGTAAACTTTAAATTCCATTTCTTGAGTTTATTCTCCATATTGTCCCTGGGATGATCTTTGGCTGACATAATCTTTCTCCAGAACTACAAGCCCTCACCAGCTTCTGTCTTCACCATCGCACCCAGAGCTACAGCACTCCAACCCGGTCCCCCACTCACACTAGGGGGGCCCAGCCTGAGGCCGAGTTTGTCATTGCAGTGTGCCGTCCCATGTCGGACGAGTTGTCACCAGGCCTCCCTGTTGGTTGCATTTGCCTCCATTGTCTGAAGGTAAACTTTAAATTCCATTTCTTGAGTTTATTCTCCATATTGTGCCTGGGATGATCTTTGGCTGACATAATCTTTCTCCAGAACTACAAGCCCTCACCAGCCTTTGTCTTCACCATCGCACCCAGAGCTCTGGCCTGCAACCTTGTCACCCACACGCACCAAGGGGGCCCAGCCTGAGGCCGAGTTTGTCAGTGCAATGTGCTGTCCCATGTCGGACGCGCTGACACCAGGCCTCCCTGTTGGTTGCATTTGCCTCCCTTGTCTGAAGGTAAACTTTAAATTACATTTCTTGAGTTTATTCTCCATATTGTCCCTGGGATGATCTTTGGCTGACTTAATCTTGCTCCAGAACTACAAACCCTCACCAGCCTTTGTCTTCAGCACCGCACCAGGAGTTCCGTCAGTGCAACCTCGGTCCCCCACTCACACCAGGGGGGCCCAGCCTGAGGCCGAGGTTGTCATTGCAGTGTGCCGTTCCATGTCGGACGCGCTGTCACCAGGCCTCCCTGTTGGTTGCATTTGCCTCCCTTGTCTGAAGGTAAACTTTAAATTCCATTTCTTGAGTTTATTCTCCATATTGTCCCTGGGATGATCTTTGGCTGACATAATCTTTCTCCAGAACTACAAGCCCTCACCAGCCTTTGTCTTCACCATCGCACCCAGAGCTCTGGCCTGCAACCCGGTCAGCCACTCGCACCAGGGGGGCCCAGCCTGAGGCGTAGTTTTTCATTGCAGTGTGCCGTCCCATGTCGGACGTGCTGTCACCAGGCCTCCCTGTTGGTTGCATTTGCCTCCCTTGTCTGAAGGTAAACTTTAAATTCCATTTCTTGAGTTTATTCTCCATATTGTCCCTGGGATGATCTTTGGCTGACATAATCTTTCTCCAGAACTACAAGCCCTCACCAGCCTTTGTCTTCACCATCGCACCCAGAGCTCTGGCCTGCAACCCGGTCAGCCACTCGCACCAGGGGGGCCCTGCCTGAGGCTGATTTTGTCATTGCAGTGTGCCGTCCCACATCGGACGCGCTATCACCAGGCCTCCCTTTCGGTTGCATTTGCCTCCCTTGTCTGAAGGTAAACTTTAAATTCCATTTCTTGAGTTTATTCTCCATATTGTGCCTGGGATGATCTTTGGCTGACATAATCTTTCTCCAGAACTACAAGCCCTCACCAGCCTTTGTCTTCACCATCGCACCCAGAGCTCTGGCCTGCAACCTTGTCACCCACACGCACCAAGGGGGCCCAGCCTGAGGCCGAGTTTGTCAGTGCAATGTGCTGTCCCATGTCGGACGCGCTGACACCAGGCCTCCCTGTTGGTTGCATTTGCCTCCCTTGTCTGAAGGTAAACTTTAAATTCCATTTCTTGAGTTTATTCTCCATATTGTCCCTGGGATGATCTTTGGCTGACTTAATCTTGCTCCAGAACTACAAACCCTCACCAGCCTTTGTCTTCAGCACCGCACCAGGAGTTCCGTCAGTGCAACCTCGGTCCCCCACTCACACCAGGGGGGCCCAGCCTGAGGCCGAGGTTGTCATTGCAGTGTGCCGTTCCATGTCGGACGCGCTGTCACCAGGCCTCCCTGTTGGTTGCATTTGCCTCCCTTGTCTGAAGGTAAACTTTAAATTCCATTTCTTGAGTTTATTCTCCATATTGTCCCTGGGATGATCTTTGGCTGACATAATCTTTCTCCAGAACTACAAGCCCTCACCAGCCTTTGTCTTCACCATCGCACCCAGAGCTCTGGCCTGCAACCCGGTCAGCCACTCGCACCAGGGGGGCCCAGCCTGAGGCGTAGTTTTTCATTGCAGTGTGCCGTCCCATGTCGGACGTGCTGTCACCAGGCCTCCCTGTTGGTTGCATTTGCCTCCCTTGTCTGAAGGTAAACTTTAAATTCCATTTCTTGAGTTTATTCTCCATATTGTCCCTGGGATGATCTTTGGCTGACATAATCTTTCTCCAGAACTACAAGCCCTCACCAGCCTTTGTCTTCACCATCGCACCCAGAGCTCTGGCCTGCAACCCGGTCAGCCACTCGCACCAGGGGGGCCCTGCCTGAGGCTGATTTTGTCATTGCAGTGTGCCGTCCCACATCGGACGCGCTATCACCAGGCCTCCCTTTCGGTTGCATTTGCCTCCCTTGTCTGAAGGTAAACTTTAAATTCCATTTCTTGAGTTTATTCTCCATATTGTGCCTGGGATGATCTTTGGCTGACATAATCTTTCTCCAGAACTACAAGCCCTCACCAGCCTTTGTCTTCACCATCGCACCCAGAGCTCTGGCCTGCAACCTTGTCACCCACACGCACCAAGGGGGCCCAGCCTGAGGCCGAGTTTGTCAGTGCAATGTGCTGTCCCATGTCGGACGCGCTGACACCAGGCCTCCCTGTTGGTTGCATTTGCCTCCCTTGTCTGAAGGTAAACTTTAAATTACATTTCTTGAGTTTATTCTCCATATTGTCCCTGGGATGATCTTTGGCTGACTTAATCTTGCTCCAGAACTACAAACCCTCACCAGCCTTTGTCTTCAGCACCGCACCAGGAGTTCCGTCAGTGCAACCTCGGTCCCCCACTCACACCAGGGGGGCCCAGCCTGAGGCCGAGGTTGTCATTGCAGTGTGCCGTTCCATGTCGGACGCGCTGTCACCAGGCCTCCCTGTTGGTTGCATTTGCCTCCCTTGTCTGAAGGTAAACTTTAAATTCCATTTCTTGAGTTTATTCTCCATATTGTCCCTGGGATGATCTTTGGCTGACATAATCTTTCTCCAGAACTACAAGCCCTCACCAGCCTTTGTCTTCACCATCGCACCCAGAGCTCTGGCCTGCAACCCGGTCAGCCACTCGCACCAGGGGGGCCCAGCCTGAGGCGTAGTTTTTCATTGCAGTGTGCCGTCCCATGTCGGACGTGCTGTCACCAGGCCTCCCTGTTGGTTGCATTTGCCTCCCTTGTCTGAAGGTAAACTTTAAATTCCATTTCTTGAGTTTATTCTCCATATTGTCCCTGGGATGATCTTTGGCTGACATAATCTTGCTCCAGAACTACAAGCCCTCACCAGCCTTTGTCTTCACCATCGCACCCAGAGCTCTGGCCTGCAACCTTGTCACCCACTCGCACCAAGGGGGCCCAGCCTGAGGCCGAGTTTGTCAGTGCAATGTGCTGTCCCATGTCGGACGCGCTGTCACCAGGCCTCCCTGTTGGTTGCATTTGCCTCCCTTGTCTGAAGGTAAACTTTAAATTCCATTTCTTGAGTTTATTCTCCATATTGACCCTGGGATGATCTTTGGCTGACTTAATCTTGCTCCAGAACTACAAACCCTCACCAGCCTTTGTCTTCAGCACCGCACCAGGAGTTCCGTCAGTGCAACCTCGGTCCCCCACTCACACCAGGGGGGCCCAGCCTGAGGCCGAGGTTGTCATTGCAGTGTGCCGTTCCATGTCGGACGCGCTGTCACCAGGCCTCCCTGTTGGTTGCATTTGCCTCCCTTGTCTGAAGGTAAACTTTAAATTCCATTTCTTGAGTTTATTCTCCATATTGTCCCTGGGATGATCTACGGCTGATTTTATCTTGCTCCAGAACTACAAGCCCTCACCAGCATGTGACTCCAGGCCAGACCGGGGTTCCAGCCAGGCTTCCAGCACTGCTGCCCGGTCCGCCACCCTCACCAGGGGTGTCCAGCCTTTGGGGGTGGTTGTCGTTGCATTGGGCGTCGCCCTCTCTATCAAGCTTTCCCCAGGCCTCCCTGTTGGTTGCATTTGCCTCCCTTGTCTGAAGGTAAACTTTAAATTACATTTCTTGAGTTTATTCTCCATATTGTCCCTGCGATGATCTTTGGCTGACATAATCTTTCTCCAGAACTACAAGCCCTCACCAGCCTTTGTCTTCAGCACCGCACCAGGAGTTCCGCCAGTGCAACCTTGGTCCCCCACCCTCACCAGGGGTGTCCAGCCTTAGGGGGTGGTTATCGTTGCAGTGGGCGTCGCCCTCTTGATCAAGCTTTCACCAGGCCTCCCTGTTGGTTGCATTTGCCTCCCTTGTCTGAAGGTAAACTTTAAATTACATTTCTTGAGTTTATTCTCCATATTGTCCCTGGGATGATCTTTGGCTGACATAATCTTTCTCCAGAACGACAAGCCCTCACCAGCCTTTGTCTTCACCATCGCACCCAGAGCTTTGTCCTGCAACCCGGTCAGCCACTCGCATTAGGGGGGCCCTGCCTGAGGCCGGGTTTGTCATTGCAGTGTGCCGTCCCATGTCGGACGCGCTGTCACCAGGCCTCCCTGTTTGTTGCATTTGCCTCCCTTGTCTGAAGGTAAACTTTAAATTCCATTTCTTGAGTTTATTCTCCATATTGTCCCTGGGATGATCTTTGGCTGACATAATCTTTCTCCAGAACTACAAGCCCTCACAAGCCTTTGTCTTCAGCACCGCACCAGGAGTTCCGCCTGTGCAACCTCGGTCCCCCACTCGCACCAGGGGGGCCCAGCCTGAGGCCGAGGTTGTCATTGCAGTGTGCCGCCTCACGTCGGACGAGCTGTCACCAGGCCTCCCTGTTGGTTGCATTTGCCTCCCTTGTCTGAAGGTAAACTTTAAATTCCATTTCTTGAGTTTATTCTCCATATTGTCCCTGGGATGATCTTTGGCTGACATAATCTTTCTCCAGAACTACAAGCCCTCACCAGCCTTTGTCTTCACCATCGCACCCAGAGCTCTGGCCTGCTACCCGGTCAGCCACTGGCACCAGGGGGGCCCAGCCTAAGGCCGAGTTTGTCATTGCAGTGTGCCGTCCCATGTCGGACGCGCTGTCACCAGGCCTCCCTGTTGGTTGCATTTGCCTCCCTTGTCTGAAGGTAAACTTTAAATTCCATTTCTTGAGTTTATACTCCATATTGTCCCTGGGATGATCTACGGCTGACTTAATCTTTCTCCAGAACTACAAGCCCTCACCAGCATGTGACTCCAGGCCACCCTGGGGCTCCAGCCAGGGCTCCAGCACTGCTGCCCGGTCCCCCACTCTCACCAGGGGTGCCCAGCTTTAGGGGGTGGTTGTCGTTGCAATGGGCGTCGCCCTCTCGATCAAGCTTTCCCCAGGCCTCCCTGTTGGTTGCATTTGCCTCCCTTGTCTGAAGGTAAACTTTAAATTCCATTTCTTGAGTTTATTCTCCATATTGTCCCTGGGATGATCTTTGGCTGACATAATCTTTCTCCAGAACGACAAGCCCTCACCAGCCTTTGTCTTCACCATCGCACCCAGAGCTTTGTCCTGCAACCCGGTCAGCCACTCGCACCAGGGGGGCCCAGCCTGAGGCCGGGTTTGTCATTGCAGTGTGCCCAGAACTACAAGCCCTCACCAGCCTTTGTCTTCACCATCGCACCCAGAGCTCTGGCCTGCAACCCGCTCACCCACTCGCACCAGGGGGGCCCTGCCTGAGGCCGAGTTTGTCATTGCAGTGTGCCGTCCCTTGTCGGACGCGCTGTCACCAGGCCTCCCTGTTGGTTGCATTTGCCTCCCTTGTCTGAAGGTAAACTTTAAATTCCATTTCTTGAGTTTATTCTCCATATTGACCCTGGGATGATCTTTGGCTGACATAATCTTTCTCCAGAACTACAAGCCCTCACCAGCCTTTGTCTTCACCATCGCACCCAGAGCTCTGGCCTGCAACCTTGTCACCCACTCGCACCAAGGGGGCCCAGCCTGAGGCCGAGTTTGTCAGTGCAATGTGCTGTCCCATGTCGGACGCGCTGTCACCAGGCCTCCCTGTTGGTTGCATTTGCCTCCCTTGTCTGAAGGTAAACTTTAAATTCCATTTCTTGAGTTTATTCTCCATATTGTCCCTGGGATGATCTTTGGCTGACTTAATCTTGCTCCAGAACTACAAACTCTCACCAGCCTTTGTCTTCAGCACCGCACCAGGAGTTCCGTCAGTGCAACCTCGGTCCCCCACTCACACCAGGGGGGCCCAGCCTGAGGCCGAGGTTGTCATTGTAGTGTGCCGTTCCACATCGGACGCGCTGTCACCAGGCCTCCCTGTTGGTTGCATTTGCCTCCCTTGTCTGAAGGTAAACTTTAAATTCCATTTCTTGAGTTTATTCTCCATATTGTCCCTGGGATGATCTTTGGCTGACATAATCTTTCTCCAGAACTACAAGACCTCACCAGCTTCTGTCTTCACCATCGCACCCAGAGCTACAGCACTCCAACCCGGTCCCCCACTCACACTAGGGGGGCCCTGCCTGAGGCTGAGTTTGTCATTGCAGTGTGCCGTCCCATGTCGGACGAGTTGTCACCAGGCCTCCCTGTTGGTTGCATTTGCCTCCCTTGTCTGAAGGTAAACTTTAAATTCCATTTCTTGAGTTTATTCTCCATATTGTCCCTGGGATGATCTTTGGCTGACATAATCTTTCTCCAGAACTACAAGCCCTCACCAGCCTTTGTCTTCACCATCACACCCAGAGCTCTGGCCTGCAACCCGGTCACCCACTCGCACCAAGGGGGCCCAGCCTGAGGCCGAGTTTGTCATTGCAGTTTGCCGTCCCTTGTCGGACGCGCTGTCACCAGGCTTCCCTGTTGGTTGCATTTGCCTCCCTTGTCTGAAGGTAAACTTTAAATTCCATTTCTTGAGTTTATTCTCCATATTGACCCTGGGATGATCTTTGGCTGACATAATCTTTCTCCAGAACTACAAGCCCTCACCAGCCTTTGTCTTCACCATCGCACCCAGAGCTCTGGCCTGCAACCCGGTCAGCCACTCGCACCAGGGGGACCCAGCCTGAGGCTGAGTTTGTCATTGCAGTGTGCCCAGAACTACAAGACCTCACCAGCCTTTGTCTTCACCATCGCACCCAGAGCTCTGGCCTGCAACCCGGTCAGCCACTCGCACCAGGGGGGCCCAGCCTGAGGCTTAGTTTTTCATTGCAGTGTGCCGTCCCATGTCGGACGTGCTGTCACCAGGCCTCCCTGTTGGTTGCATTTGCCTCCCTTGTCTGAAGGTAAACTTTAAATTCCATTTCTTGAGTTTATTCTCCATATTGTCCCTGGGATGATCTTTGGCTGACATAATCTTTCTCCTTAACTACAAGCCCTCACCAGCATGTGACTCCAGGCCACACTGGGGCTCCAGCCAGGGCTCCAGCACTGCTGCCCGGTACCCCACTCTCACCAGGGGGGCCCAGCCTGAGGCCGAGGTTGTCATTGCAGTGTGCCGTCCCACATCGGACGCGCTGTCACCATGCCTCCCTGTTGGTTGCATTTGCCTCCCTTGTCTGAAGGTAAACTTTAAATTCCATTTCTTGAGTTTATTCTCCATATTGTCCCTGGGATGATCTTTGGCTGACATAATCTTTCTCCAGAACTACAAGCCCTCACCAGCCTTTGTCTTCACCATCGCACCCAGAGCTCTGGCCTGCTTCCCGGTCAGCCACTGGCACCAGGGGGGCCCAGCCTAAGGCCGAGTTTGTCATTGCAGTGTGCCGTCCCATGTCGGACGCGCTGTCATCAGGCCTCCTTTTTGGTTGCATTTGCCTCCCTTGTCTGAAGGTAAACTTTAAATTCCATTTCTTGAGTTTATTCTCCATATTGTCCCTGGGATGATCTTTGGCTGACATAATCTTTTTCCAGAACTACAAGCCCTCACCAGCATTTGTCTTCAGCACCGCACCAGGATTTCTGCCAGTGCAACCTCGGTCCCCCACTCGCACCAGGGGGGCCCAGCCTGAGGCCGAGGTTGTCATTGCAGCTTGCCGTTCCACGTCGGACGAGCTGTCACCAGGCCTCCTTGTTGGTTGCATTTGCCTCCCTTATCTGAAGGTAAACTTTAAATTACATTTCTTGAGTTTATTCTCCATATTGTCCCTGGGATGATCTTTGGCTGACATAATCTTTCTCCAGAACTACAAGCCCTCACCAGCCTTTGTCTTCACCATCGCACCCAGAGCTCTGGCCTGCAACCCGGTCAGCCACTCGCACCAGGGGGGCCCAGCCTGAGGCTGAGTTTGTCATTGCAGTGTGCCCAGAACTACAAGCCCTCACCAGCCTTTGTCTTCACCATCGCACCCAGAGCTCTGGCCTGCAACCTCGTCAGCCACTCGCACCAGGGGGGCCCAGCCTGAGGCCGAGTTTGTCATTGCAGTGTGCTCTCCCATGTCGGACGCGCTGTCACCAGGCCTCCCTGTTGGTTGCATTTGCCTCCCTTGTCTGAAGGTAAACTTTAAATTCCATTTCTTGAGTTTATTCTCCATATTGTCCCTGGGATGATCTACGGCTGACTTAATCTTGCTCCAGAACTACAAGCCCTCACCAGCATGTGACTCCAGGCCACCCTGGGGCTCCAGCCAGGGCTCCAGCACTGCTGCCCGGTCCCCCACTCTCACCAGGGGTGCCCAGCCTTAGGGGGTGGTTGTCGTTGCAGTGGGCGTCGCCCTCTCGATCAAGCTTTCCCCAGGCCTCCCTGTTGGTTGCATTTGCCTCCCTTGTCTGAAGGTAAACTTTAAATTACATTTCTTGAGTTTATTCTCCATATTGTCCCTGGGATGATCTTTGGCTGACATAATCTTTCTCCAGAACTACAAGCCCTCACCAGCCTTTGTCTTCACCATCGCACCCAGAGCTCTGGCCTGCAACCCGGTCAGCCACTCGCACCAGGGGGGCCCAGCCTGAGGCCTAGTTTTTCATTGCAGTGCGCCGTCCCATGTCGGACGTGCTGTCACCAGGCCTCCCTGTTGGTTGCATTTGCCTCCCTTGTCTGAAGGTAAACTTTAAATTCCATTTCTTGAGTTTATTCTCCATATTGTCCCTGGGATGATCTTTGGCTGACATAATCTTTCTCCTTAACTACAAGCCCTCACCAGCATGTGACTCCAGGCCACCCTGGGGCTCCAGCCAGGGCTCCAGCACTGCTGCCCGGTACCCCACTCTCACCAGGGGGGCCCAGCCTGAGGCCGAGGTTGTCATTGCAGTGTGCCGTCCCACATCGGACGCGCTGTCACCATGCCTCCCTGTTGGTTGCATTTGCCTCCCTTGTCTGAAGGTAAACTTTAAATTCCATTTCTTGAGTTTATTCTCCATATTGTCCCTGGGATGATCTTTGGCTGACATAATCTTTCTCCAGAACTACAAGCCCTCTCCAGCCTTTGTCTTCACCATCGCACCCAGAGCTCTGGCCTGCTACCCGGTCAGCCACTCGCACCAGGGGGGCCCAGCCTAAGGCCGAGTTTGTCATTGCAGTGTGCCGTCCCATGTCGGACGCGCTGTCATCAGGCCTCCTTTTTGGTTGCATTTGCCTCCCTTGTCTGAAGGTAAACTTTAAATTCCATTTCTTGAGTTTATTCTCCATATTGTCCCTGGGATGATCTTTGGCTGACATAATCTTTCTCCAGAACTACAAGCCCTCACCAGCCTTTGTCTTCAGCACCGCACCAGGATTTCTGCCAGTGCAACCTCGGTCCCCCACTCGCACCAGGGGGGCCCAGCCTGAGGCCGAGGTTGTCATTGCAGCTTGCCGTTCCACGTCGGACGAGCTGTCACCAGGCCTCCCTGTTGGTTGCATTTGCCTCCCTTGTCTGAAGGTAAACTTTAAATTCCATTTCTTGTGTTTATTCTCCATATTGTCCCAGGGATGATCTTTGGCTGACTTAATCTTGCTCCAGAACTACAAGCCCTCACAAGTCTTTGTCTCCAGCACCACACCCAGGGCTCCAGCACTGCAACCCGGTTCCCCACTCACACCAGGGGGGCCCAGCCTGAGGCTGATTTTGTCATTGCAGTCTGCCGTCCCATGTCGGACGCGCTGTCCCCAGGCTTCCCTGTTGGTTGCATTTGCCTCCCTTGTCTGAAGGTAAACTTTAAATTCCATTTCTTGAGTTTATTCTCCATATTGTCCCTGGGATGATCTTTGGCTGACATAATCTTTCTCCAGAACTACAAGCCCTCACCAGCCTTTGTCTTCACCATCGCACCCAGAGCTCTGGCCTGCAACCCGGTCAGCCACTCGCACCAGGGGGGCCCAGCCTGAGGCTGAGTTTGTCATTGCAGTGTGCCCAGAACTACAAGCCCTCACCAGCCTTTGTCTTCACCATCGCACCCAGAGCTCTGGCCTGCTACCCGGTCAGCCTCTGGCACCAGGGGGGCCCAGCCTAAGGCCGAGTTTGTCATTGCAGTGTGCCGTCCCATGTCGGACGCGCTGTCATCAGGCCTACTTTTTGGTTGCATTTGCCTCCCTTGTCTGAAGGTAAACTTTAAATTCCATTTCTTGAGTTTATTCTCCATATTGTCCCTGGGATGATCTTTGGCTGACATAATCTTTCTCCAGAACTACAAGCCCTCACCAGCCTTTGTCTTCAGCACCGCACCAGGATTTCTGCCAGTGCAAAATCGGTCCCCCACTCGCACCAGGGGGGCCCAGCCTGAGGCCGAGGTTGTCATTGCAGTATGCCGTCCCACATCGGACGCGCTGTCACCAGGCCTCCCTGTTGGTTGCATTTGCCTCCTTTGTCTGAAGGTAAACTTTAAATTCCCTTTCTTGAGTTTATTCTCCATATTGTCCCTGGGATGATCTACGGCTGACTTAATCTTTCTCCAGAACTACAAGCCCTCACCAGAATGTGACTCCAGGCCACCCTGGGTTTCCAGCCAAGGCTCCAGCACTGCTGCCCGGTCCCCCACTTTCACCAGGGGTTCCCAGACATAGGCGGTGGTTGTCGTTGCAGTGGGCGTCGCCCTCTCGATCAAGTTTTCCCCAGGGCCTCCCTGTTGGTTGTATTTGCCTCCCTTGTCTGAAGGTAAACTTTAAATTCCATTTCTTGAGTTTATTCTCCATATTGTCCCTGGGATGATCTTTGGCTGACTTAATCTTGCTCCAGAACTACAAGCCCTCACAAGCCTTTGTCTCCAGCACCACACCCAGGGCTCCAGCACTGCAACTCGGTCCCCCACTCACACCAGGGGTGCCCAGCCTGAGGCTAATTTTGTTATTGCAGTGTGCCGTCCCATGTCGGACGAGTTGTCACCAGGCCTCCCTGTTGGTTGCATTTGCCTCCCTTGTCTGAAGGTAAACTTTAAATTCCATTTCTTGAGTTTATTCTCCATATTGTCCCTGGGATGATCTTTGGCTGACATAATCTTTCTCCGGAACTACAAGCCCTCACCAGCCTCTGTCTTCACCATCGCACCCAGAGCTCCAGCACTGCAACCCGGTCCCCCACTCACACTAGGGGGGCCTAGCCTGAGGGCAATTTTGTCATTGCAGTGTGCCGCCCCACATCGGACGCGCTGTCACCAGGCCTCCCTGTTGGTTGCATTTGCCTCCCTTGTCTGAAGGTAAACTTTAAATTCCATTTCTTGAGTTTATTCTCCATATTGTCCCTGGGATGATCTTTGGCTGACATAATCTTTCTCCAGAACTACAAGCCCTCATAAGCCTTTGTCTCCAGCACCACACCCCGGGCTCCAGCACTGCAACCCGGTCCCCCACTCACACCAGGGGGGCCCAGCCTGAGGCTGATTTTGTCATTGCAGTGTGTCGTCCCACATCGGACGCGCTATCACCAGGCCTCCCTGTTGGTTGCATTTGCCTCTCTTGTCTGAAGGTAAACTTTGAATTACATTTCTTGAGTTTATTCTCCATATTGTGCCTGGGATGATCTACGGCTGACTTAATCTTGCTCCAGAAATATAAGCCCTCACCAGCACGTGATTCCAGGCCACCTTGGGGCTCCAACCAGGGCTCCAGCACTGCTGCCCGGTCCCCCACCCTCACCAGGGGTGCCCAGCCTGAGGCCGAGGTTGTCATTGCAGTGTGCCGTCCCACATCGGACGCGCTGTCACCATGCCTCCCTGTTGGTTGCATTTGCCTCCCTTGTCTGAAGGTAAACTTTAAATTCCATTTCTTGAGTTTATTCTCCATATTGTCCCTGGGATGATCTTTGGCTGACATAATCTTTCTCCAGAACTACAAGCCCTCTCCAGCCTTTGTCTTCACCATCGCACTCAGAGCTCTGGCCTGCTACCCGGTCAGCCACTGGCACCAGGGGGGCCCAGCCTAAGGCCGAGTTTGTCATTGCAGTGTGCCGTCCCATGTCGGACGCGCTGTCATCAGGCCTCCTTTTTGGTTGCATTTGCCTCCCTTGTCTGAAGGTAAACTTTAAATTCCATTTCTTGAGTTTATTCTCCATATTGTCCCTGGGATGATCTTTGGCTGACATAATCTTTCTCCAGAACTACAAGCCCTCACCAGCCTTTGTCTTCAGCACCGCACCAGGATTTCTGCCAGTGCAACCTCGGTCCCCCACTCGCACCAGGGGGGCCCAGCCTGAGGCCGAGGTTGTCATTGCAGCTTGCCGTTCCACGTCGGACGAGCTGTCACCAGGCCTCCCTGTTGGTTGCATTTGCCTCCCTTGTCTGAAGGTAAACTTTAAATTCCATTTCTTGTGTTTATTCTCCATATTGTCCCAGGGATGATCTTTGGCTGACTTAATCTTGCTCCAGAACTACAAGCCCTCACAAGTCTTTGTCTCCAGCACCACACCGGGGCTCCAGCACTGCAACCCGGTTCCCCACTCACACCAGGGGGGCCCAGCCTGAGGCTGATTTTGTCATTGCAGTCTGCCGTCCCATGTCGGACGCGCTGTCCCCAGGCTTCCCTGTTGGTTGCATTTGCCTCCCTTGTCTGAAGGTAAACTTTAAATTCCATTTCTTGAGTTTATTCTCCATATTGTCCCTGGGATGATCTTTGGCTGACATAATCTTTCTCCAGAACTACAAGCCCTCACCAGCCTTTGTCTTCACCATCGCACCCAGAGCTCTGGCCTGCAACCCGGTCAGCCACTCGCACCAGGGGGGCCCAGCCTGAGGCTGAGTTTGTCATTGCAGTGTGCCCAGAACTACAAGCCCTCACCAGCCTTTGTCTTCACCATCGCACCCAGAGCTCTGGCCTGCTACCCGGTCAGCCTCTGGCACCAGGGGGGCCCAGCCTAAGGCCGAGTTTGTCATTGCAGTGTGCCGTCCCATGTCGGACGCGCTGTCATCAGGCCTACTTTTTGGTTGCATTTGCCTCCCTTGTCTGAAGGTAAACTTTAAATTCCATTTCTTGAGTTTATTCTCCATATTGTCCCTGGGATGATCTTTGGCTGACATAATCTTTCTCCAGAACTACAAGCCCTCACCAGCCTTTGTCTTCAGCACCGCACCAGGATTTCTGCCAGTGCAAAATCGGTCCCCCACTCGCACCAGGGGGGCCCAGCCTGAGGCCGAGGTTGTCATTGCAGTATGCCGTCCCACATCGGACGCGCTGTCACCAGGCCTCCCTGTTGGTTGCATTTGCCTCCTTTGTCTGAAGGTAAACTTTAAATTCCCTTTCTTGAGTTTATTCTCCATATTGTCCCTGGGATGATCTACGGCTGACTTAATCTTTCTCCAGAACTACAAGCCCTCACTAGAATGTGACTCCAGGCCACCCTGGGTTTCCAGCCAAGGCTCCAGCACTGCTGCCCGGTCCCCCACTTTCACCAGGGGTTCCCAGACATAGGCGGTGGTTGTCGTTGCAGTGGGCGTCGCCCTCTCGATCAAGTTTTCCCCAGGGCCTCCCTGTTGGTTGTATTTGCCTCCCTTGTCTGAAGGTAAACTTTAAATTCCATTTCTTGAGTTTATTCTCCATATTGTCCCTGGGATGATCTTTGGCTGACTTAATCTTGCTCCAGAACTACAAGCCCTCACAAGCCTTTGTCTCCAGCACCACACCCAGGGCTCCAGCACTGCAACTCGGTCCCCCACTCACACCAGGGGTGCCCAGCCTGAGGCTAATTTTGTTATTGCAGTGTGCCGTCCCATGTCGGACGAGTTGTCACCAGGCCTCCCTGTTGGTTGCATTTGCCTCCCTTGTCTGAAGGTAAACTTTAAATTACATTTCTTGAGTTTATTCTCCATATTGTCCCTGGGATGATCTTTGGCTGACATAATCTTTCTCCGGAACTACAAGCCCTCACCAGCCTCTGTCTTCACCATCGCACCCAGAGCTCCAGCACTGCAACCCGGTCCCCCACTCACACTAGGGGGGCCTAGCCTGAGGGCAATTTTGTCATTGCAGTGTGCCGCCCCACATCGGACGCGCTGTCACCAGGCCTCCCTGTTGGTTGCATTTGCCTCCCTTGTCTGAAGGTAAACTTTAAATTCCATTTCTTGAGTTTATTCTCCATATTGTCCCTGGGATGATCTTTGGCTGACATAATCTTTCTCCAGAACTACAAGCCCTCATAAGCCTTTGTCTCCAGCACCACACCCCGGGCTCCAGCACTGCAACCCGGTCCCCCACTCACACCAGGGGGGCCCAGCCTGAGGCTGATTTTGTCATTGCAGTGTGTCGTCCCACATCGGACGCGCTATCACCAGGCCTCCCTGTTGGTTGCATTTGCCTCTCTTGTCTGAAGGTAAACTTTGAATTACATTTCTTGAGTTTATTCTCCATATTGTGCCTGGGATGATCTACGGCTGACTTAATCTTGCTCCAGAAATATAAGCCCTCACCAGCACGTGATTCCAGGCCACCTTGGGGCTCCAACCAGGGCTCCAGCACTGCTGCCCGGTCCCCCACCCTCACCAGGGGTGCCCAGCCTTAGGCGGTTGTTGTCGTTGCAGTGGGCGTCGCCCTCTCGATCAAGCTTTCCCCAGGCCTCCCTGTTGGTTGCATTTGCCCCCCTTGTCTGAAGGTAAACTTTAAATTCCATTTCTTGTGTTTATTCTCCATATTGTCCCTGGGATGATCTTTGGCTGACATAATCTTTCTCCAGAACTACAAGCCCTCACCAGTCTTTGTCTTCACCATCGCACCCAGAGCTCTGGCCTGTAACCCGGTCAGCCACTGGCACCAGGGGGGCCCAGTCTGAGACTGAGGTTGTCATTGCAGTGTGCCGTCCCACATTGGACGCGCTGTCACCAGACCTCCCTGTTGGTTGCATTTGCCTCCCTTGTCTGAAGGTAAACTTTAAATTCCATGTCTTGAGTTTATACTCCATATTGTCCCTGGGATGATCTACGGCTGACTTTATCTTGCTCCAGAACCACAAGCCCTCACCAGCATGTGACTCCAGGCCAGACCGGGGTTCCAGCCAGGGCTCCAGCACTGCTGCCCGGTCTCCCACCCTCACCAGGGGTGTCCAGCCTTAGGGGGTGGTTGTCGTTGCAGTGGGCGTCGCCCTCTCGATCAAGCTTTCCCCAGGCCTCCCTGTTGGTTGCATTTGCCTCCCTTGTCTGAAGGTAAACTTTAAATTACATTTCTTGAGTTTATTCTCCATATTGTCCCTGCGTTGATCTTTGGCTGACATAATCTTTCTCCAGAACTACAAGCCCTCACCAGCCTTTGTCTTCAGCACCGCACCAGGAGTTCCGCCAGTGCAACCTCGGTCCCCCACTCGCACCAGGGGGGCCCAGCCTGAAGCCGAGGTTGTCATTGCAGTGTGCCGTCCCACATCGGACGCGCTGTCACCAGGCCTCCCTGTTGGTTGCATTTGCCTCCCTTGTCTGAAGGTAAACTTTAAATTCCCTTTCTTGAGTTTATTCTCCATATTGTCCCTGGGATGATCTACGGCTGACTTAATCTGGCTCCAGAACTACAAGCCCTCACCAGCATGCGACTCCAGGCTACCCTGGGGCTCCAGCCAGGGCTCAAGCACTGCTGCCCGGTCCCCCACTCTCACCAGGGGTGCCCAGCCTTAGGCGGTGGTTGTCGTTGTAGTGGGCGTCGCCCTCTCGATCAAGCTTTCCCCAGGCCTCCCTGTTGGTTGCATTTGCCTCCCTTGTCTGAAGGTAAACTTTGAATTACATTTCTTGAGTTTTTTTCCATATTGTCCCTGGGATGATCTTTGGCTGACATAATCTTTCTCCAGAACTACAAGCCCTCACCAGCCTTTGTCTTCACCATCACACCCAGAGCTCTGGCCTGCAACCCGGTCACCCACTCGCACCAAGGGGGCCCAGCCTGAGGCCGAGTTTGTCATTGCAGTGTGCCGTTCCATTTCGGACGCGCTGTCACCAGGCCTCCCTGTTGGTTGCATTTGCCTCCCTTGTCTGAAGGTAAACTTTAAATTCCATTTCTTGAGTTTATTCTCCATATTGTCCCTGGGATGATCTACGGCTGACTTAATCTGGCTCCAGAACTACAAGCCCTCACCAGCATGTGACTCCAGGCTACCCTGGGGCTCCAGCCAGGGCTCCAGCACTGCTGCCCGGTCCCCCACTCTCACCAGGGGGGCCCAGCCTTAGGCGGTGGTTGTCGTTGCAGTGGGCGTCGCCCTCTCGATCAAGCTTTCCCCAGGCCTCCCTGTTGGTTGCATTTGCCTCCCTTGTCTGAAGGTAAACTTTAAATTCCATTTCTTGAGTTTATTTTCCATATTGTCCCTGGGATGATCTTTGGCTGACATAATCTTTCTCCAGAACTACAAGCCCTCACCAGCCTTTGTCTTCACCATCACACCCAGAGCTCTGGCCTGCAACCCGGTTACCCACTCGCACCAAGGGGGCCCAGCCTGAGGCCGAGTTTGTCATTGCAGTGTGCCGTTCCATGTCGTACGCGCTGTCACCAGGCCTCCCTGTTGGTTGCATTTGCCTCCCTTGTCTGAAGGTAAACTTTAAATTACATTTCTAGAGTTTATTCTCCATATTGTCCCTGGGATGATCTTTGGCTGACCTAATCTTTCTCCAGAACTACAAGCCCTCACCAGCATGTGACTCCAGGCCACACCGGGGCTCCAGCCAGGGCTCCAGCACTGCTGCCCGGTCCCCCAGCCTCACCAGGTGTGCCCAGCCTTAGGCGGTGGTTGTCGTTGCAGTGGGCGTCGCCCTCTCGATCAAGCTTTCCCCAGGCCTCCCTGTTGGTTGCATTTGCCTCCCTTGTCTGAAGGTAAACTTTAAATTACATTTCTTGACTTTATTCTCCATATTGTCCCAGGGATGATCTTTGGCTGACATAATCTTTCTCCAGAACTAAAAGCCCTCACAAGCCTTTGTCTCCAGCACCACACCCAGGGCTCCAGCACTGCAACTCGGTCCCCCACTCACACCAGGGGTGCCCAGCCTGAGGCTAATTTTGTCATTGCAGTGTGCCGTCCCATGTCGGACGAGTTGTCACCAGGCCTCCCTGTTGGTTGCATTTGCCTCCCTTGTCTGAAGGTAAACTTTAAATTCCATTTCTTGAGTTTATTCTCCATATTGTCCCTGGGATGATCTTTGGCTGACATAATCTTTCTCCAGAATTACAAGCCCTCACCAGCCTTTGTCTTCACCATCGCACCCAGAGCTCTGGCCTGCAACCCGGTCAGCCACTCGCACCAGGGGGGCCCAGCCTGAGGCCGAGTTTGTCATTGCAGTGTGCCGTCCCACATCGGACGCGCTATCACCAGGCCTCCCTGTTGGTTGCATTTGCCTCCCTTGTCTGAAGGTAAACTTTAAATTCCATTTCTTGAGTTTATTCTCCATATTGTCCCTGGGATGATCTTTGGCTGACATAATCTTTCTCCAGAACTACAAGCCCTCACCAGCCTTTGTCTTCACCATCGCACCCAGAGCTCTGGCCTGCAACCCGGTCAGCCACTCGCACCAGGGGGGCCCTGCCTGAGGCTGAGTTTGTCATTGCAGTGTGCCCAGAACTACAAGCCCTCACCAGCCTTTGTCTTCACCATCGCACCCAGAGCTCTGGCCTGCAACCCGGTCAGCCACTCGCACCAGGGGGGCCCAGCCTGAGGCCGAGTTTGTCATTGCAGTGTGTTCTCCCATGTCGGACGCGCTGTCACCAGGCCTCCCTGTTGGTTGCATTTGCCTCCCTTGTCTGAAGGTAAACTTTAAATTCCATTTCTTGAGTTTATTCTCCATATTGTCCCTGGGATGATCTACGGCTGACTTAATCTTGCTCCAGAACTACAAGCCCTCACAAGCCTTTGTCTCCAGCACCACACCCAGGGCTCCAGCACTGCAACCCGGTCCCCCACTCACACCAGGGGGGCCCAGCCTGAGGCTGATTTTGTCATTGCAGTGTGCCGTCCCACATCGGACGCGCTATCACCAGGCCTCCCTTTCGGTTGCATTTGCCTCCCTTGTCTGAAGGTAAACTTTAAATTCCATTTCTTGAGTTTATTCTCCATATTGTGCCTGGGATGATCTACGGCTGACTTAATCTTGCTCCAGAACTATAAGCCCTCACCAGCATGTGACTCCAGGCCAGACCAGGGCTCCAGCCAGCGCTCCAGCACTGTTTCCCGGTCCCCCACCCTCACCATGGGTGTCCAGCCTTAGGGGGTGGTTGTCGTTGCAGTGGGCGTCACCCTCTCGATCAAGCTTTCCCCAGGCCTCCCTGTTGGTTGCATTTGCCTCCCTTGTCTGAAGGTAAACTTTAAATTCCATTTCTTGAGTTTATTCTCCACATTGTCCCTGGGATGATCTTTGGCTGACATAATCTTTCTCCAGAACTACAAGCCCTCACCAGCCTTTGTCTTCACCATCGCACCCAGAGCTCTGGCCTGCAACCTTGTCACCCACTCGCACCAAGGGGGCCCAGCCTGAGGCCGAGTTTGTCAGTGCAATGTGCTGTCCCATGTCGGACGTGCTGTCACCAGGCCTCCCTGTTGGTTGCATTTGCCTCCCTTGTCTGAAGGTAAACTTTAAATTCCATTTCTTGAGTTTATTCTCCATATTGTCCCTGGGATGATCTTTGGCTGACTTAATCTTGCTCCAGAACTACAAGCCCTCACCAGCCTTTGTCTTCAGCACCGCACCAGGAGTTCCGTCAGTGCAACCTCGGTCCCCCACTCACACCAGGGGGGCCCAGCCTGAGGCCGAGTTTGTCATTGCAGTGTGCCGTTCCACATCGGACGCGCTGTCACCAGGCCTCCCTGTTGGTTGCATTTGCCTCCCTTGTTTGAAGGTAAACTTTAAATTCCATTTCTTGAGTTTATTCTCCATATTGTGCCTGGGATGATCTACGGCTGACTTAATCTTGCTCCAGAACTATAAGCCCTCACCAGCATGTGACTCCAGGCCAGACCAGGGCTCCAGCCAGCGCTCCAGCACTGTTTCCCGGTCCCCCACCCTCACCATGGGTGTCCAGCCTTAGGGGGTGGTTGTCGTTGCAGTGGGCGTCACCCTCTCGATCAAGCTTTCCCCAGGCCTCCCTGTTGGTTGCATTTGCCTCCCTTGTCTGAAGGTAAACTTTAAATTCCATTTCTTGAGTTTATTCTCCACATTGTCCCTGGGATGATCTTTGGCTGACATAATCTTTCTCCAGAACTACAAGCCCTCACCAGCCTTTGTCTTCACCATCGCACCCAGAGCTCTGGCCTGCAACCTTGTCACCCACTCGCACCAAGGGGGCCCAGCCTGAGGCCGAGTTTGTCAGTGCAATGTGCTGTCCCATGTCGGACGTGCTGTCACCAGGCCTCCCTGTTGGTTGCATTTGCCTCCCTTGTCTGAAGGTAAACTTTAAATTCCATTTCTTGAGTTTATTCTCCATATTGTCCCTGGGATGATCTTTGGCTGACTTAATCTTGCTCCAGAACTACAAGCCCTCACCAGCCTTTGTCTTCAGCACCGCACCAGGAGTTCCGTCAGTGCAACCTCGGTCCCCCACTCACACCAGGGGGGCCCAGCCTGAGGCCGAGGTTGTCATTGCAGTGTGCCGTTCCACATCGGACGCGCTGTCACCAGGCCTCCCTGTTGGTTGCATTTGCCTCCCTTGTTTGAAGGTAAACTTTAAATTCCATTTCTTGAGTTTATTCTCCATATTGTCCCTGGGATGATCTTTGGCTGACATAATCTTTCTCCAGAACTACAAGTCCTCACCAGCTTCTGTCTTCACCATCGCACCCAGAGCTACAGCACTCCAACCCGGTCCCCCACTCACACTAGGGGGGCCCAGCCTGAGGCCGAGTTTGTCATTGCAGTGTGCCGTCCCATGTCGGACGAGTTGTCACCAGGCCTCCCTGTTGGTTGCATTTGCCTCCCTTGTCTGAAGGTAAACTTTAAATTACATTTCTTGAGTTTATTCTCCATATTGTGCCTGGGATGATCTTTAGCTGACATAATCTTTCTCCAGAACTACAAGCCCTCACCAGCCTTTGTCTTCACCATCACACCCAGAGCTCTGGCCTGCAACCCGGTCACCCACTCTCACCAAGGGGGCCCAGCCTGAGGCCGAGTTTGTCATTGCAGTGTGCCGTTCCATGTCGGACGCGCTGTCACCAGGCCTCCCTGTTGGTTGCATTTGCCTCCCTTGTCTGAAGGTAAACTTTAAATTCCATTTCTTGAGTTTATTCTCCATATTGTCCCTGGGATGATCTACGGCTGACTTTATCTTGCTCCAGAACTACAAGCCCTCACCAGCATGTGACTCCAGGCCAGACCGGGGTTCCAGCCAGGGCTCCAGCACTGCTGCCCGGTCCCCCACTCTCACCAGGGGTGCCCAGCCTTAGGGGGTGGTTGTCGTTGCAGTGGGCGTCGCCCTCTCGATCAAGCTTTCCCCAGGCCTCCCTGTTGGTTGCATTTGCCTCCCTTGTCTGAAGGTAAACTTTAAATTACATTTCTTGAGTTTATTCTCCATATTGTCCCTGGGATGATCTTTGGCTGACTTAATCTTGCTCCAGAACTACAAGCCCTCACAAGCCTTTGTCTCCAGCACCACACCCAGGGCTCCAGCACTGCAACCCGGTCCCCCACTCACACCAGGGGGGCCCAGCCTGAGGCTGATTTTGTCATTGCAGTGTGCCGTCCCATATCGGACGCGCTGTCACCAGGCCTCCCTGTTGGTTGCATTTGCCTCCCTTGTCTGAAGGTAAACTTTAAATTCCATTTCTTGAGTTTATTCTCCATATTGTCCCTGGGATGATCTTTGGCTGACATAATCTTTCTCCAGAACTACAAGCCCTCACCAGCTTCTGTCTTCACCATCGCACCCAGAGCTACAGCACTCCAACCCCGTCCCCCACTCACACTAGGGGGGCCCAGCCTGAGGCCGAGTTTGTCATTGCAGTGTGCAGTCCCATGTCGGACGAATTGTCACCAGGCCTCCCTGTTGGTTGCATTTGCCTCCCTTGTCTGAAGGTAAACTTTAAATTCCATTTCTTGAGTTTATTCTCCATATTGTCCCTGGGATGATCTTTGGCTGACATAATCTTTCTCCAGAACTACAAGCCCTCACAAGCCTTTGTCTTCAGCACCGCACCAGGAGTTCCGCCTGTGCAACCTCGGTCCCCCACTCGCACCAGGGGGGCCCAGCTTGAGGCCGAGGTTGTCATTGCAGTGTGCCGCCTCACGTCGGACGAGCTGTCACCAGGCCTCCCTGTTGGTTGCATTTGCCTCCCTTGTCTGAAGGTAAACTTTAAATTACATTTCTTGAGTTTATTCTCCATATTGTCCCTGGGATGATCTTTGGCTGACTTAATCTTGCTCCAGAACTACAAGCCCTCACAAGTCTTTGTCTCCAGCACCACACCCAGGGCTCCAGCACTGCAACCCGGTCCCCCACTCACACTAGGGGGGCCCAACCTGAGGCTGATTTTGTCTTTGCAGTCTGCCGTCCCATGTCGGACGCGCTGTCACCAGGCCTCCTTGTTGGTTGCATTTGCCTCCCTTGTCTGAAGGTAAACTTTAAATTCCATTTCTTGAGTTTATTCTCCATATTGTCCCTGGGATGATCTTTGGCTGACATAATCTTTCTCCAGAACTACAAGCCCTCACCAGCCTTTGTCTTCACCATCGCACCCAGAGCTCTGGCCTGCAACCCGGTCAGCCACTCGCACCAGGGGGGCCCAGCCTGAGGCCTAGTTTTTCATTGCAGTGTGCCGTCCCATGTCGGACGTGCTGTCACCAGGCCTCCCTGTTGGTTGCATTTGCCTCCCTTGTCTGAAGGTAAACTTTAAATTCCATTTCTTGAGTTTATTCTCCATATTGTCCCTGGGATGATCTTTGGCTGACATAATCTTTCTCCTTAACTACAAGCCCTCACCAGCATGTGACTCCAGGCCACCCTGGGGCTCCAGCCAGGGCTCCAGCACTGCTGCCCGGTACCCCACTCTCACCAGGGGGGCCCAGCCTGAGGCCGAGGTTGTCATTGCAGTGTGCCGTCCCACATCGGACGCGCTGTCACCATGCCTCCCTGTTGGTTGCATTTGCCTCCCTTGTCTGAAGGTAAACTTTAAATTCCATTTCTTGAGTTTATTCTCCATATTGTCCCTGGGATGATCTTTGGCTGACATAATCTTTCTCCAGAACTACAAGCCCTCTCCAGCCTTTGTCTTCACCATCGCACCCAGAGCTCTGGCCTGCTACCCGGTCAGCCACTGGCACCAGGGGGGCCCAGCCTAAGGCCGAGTTTGTCATTGCAGTGTGCCGTCCCATGTCGGACGCGCTGTCATCAGGCCTCCTTTTTGGTTGCATTTGCCTCCCTTGTCTGAAGGTAAACTTTAAATTCCATTTCTTGAGTTTATTCTCCATATTGTCCCTGGGATGATCTACGGCTGACATAATCTTTCTCCAGAACTACAAGCCCTCACCAGCCTTTGTCTTCAGCACCGCACCAGGATTTCTGCCAGTGCAACCTCGGTCCCCCACTCGCACCAGGGGGGCCCAGCCTGAGGCCGAGGTTGTCAGTGCAGCTTGCCGTTCCACGTCGGACGAGCTGTCACCAGGCCTCCCTGTTGGTTGCATTTGCCTCCCTTGTCTGAAGGTAAACTTTAAATTCCATTTCTTGTGTTTATTCTCCATATTGTCCCAGGGATGATCTTTGGCTGACTTAATCTTGCTCCAGAACTACAAGCCCTCACAAGTCTTTGTCTCCAGCACCACACCCAGGGCTCCAGCACTGCAACCCGGTTCCCCACTCACACCAGGGGGGCCCAGCCTGAGGCTGATTTTGTCATTGCAGTCTGCCGTCCCATGTCGGACGCGCTGTCCCCAGGCTTCCCTGTTGGTTGCATTTGCCTCCCTTGTCTGAAGGTAAACTTTAAATTCCATTTCTTGAGTTTATTCTCCATATTGTCCCTGGGATGATCTTTGGCTGACATAATCTTTCTCCAGAACTACAAGCCCTCACCAGCCTTTGTCTTCACCATCGCACCCAGAGCTCTGGCCTGCAACCCGGTCAGCCACTCGCACCAGGGGGGCCCAGCCTGAGGCTGAGTTTGTCATTGCAGTGTGCCCAGAACTACAAGCCCTCACCAGCCTTTGTCTTCACCATCGCACCCAGAGCTCTGGCCTGCTACCCGGTCAGCCTCTGGCACCAGGGGGGCCCAGCCTAAGGCCGAGTTTGTCATTGCAGTGTGCCGTCCCATGTCGGACGCGCTGTCATCAGGCCTACTTTTTGGTTGCATTTGCCTCCCTTGTCTGAAGGTAAACTTTAAATTCCATTTCTTGAGTTTATTCTCCATATTGTCCCTGGGATGATCTTTGGCTGACATAATCTTTCTCCAGAACTACAAGCCCTCACCAGCCTTTGTCTTCAGCACCGCACCAGGATTTCTGCCAGTGCAAAATCGGTCCCCCACTCGCACCAGGGGGGCCCAGCCTGAGGCCGAGGTTGTCATTGCAGTATGCCGTCCCACATCGGACGCGCTGTCACCAGGCCTCCCTGTTGGTTGCATTTGCCTCCTTTGTCTGAAGGTAAACTTTAAATTCCCTTTCTTGAGTTTATTCTCCATATTGTCCCTGGGATGATCTACGGCTGACTTAATCTTTCTCCAGAACTACAAGCCCTCACCAGAATGTGACTCCAGGCCACCCTGGGTTTCCAGCCAAGGCTCCAGCACTGCTGTCCGGTCCCCCACTTTCACCAGGGGTTCCCAGACATAGGCGGTGGTTGTCGTTGCAGTGGGCGTCGCCCTCTCGATCAAGTTTTCCCCAGGGCCTCCCTGTTGGTTGTATTTGCCTCCCTTGTCTGAAGGTAAACTTTAAATTCCATTTCTTGAGTTTATTCTCCATATTGTCCCTGGGATGATCTTTGGCTGACTTAATCTTGCTCCAGAACTACAAGCCCTCACAAGCCTTTGTCTCCAGCACCACACCCAGGGCTCCAGCACTGCAACTCGGTCCCCCACTCACACCAGGGGTGCCCAGCCTGAGGCTAATTTTGTTATTGCAGTGTGCCGTCCCATGTCGGACGAGTTGTCACCAGGCCTCCCTGTTGGTTGCATTTGCCTCCCTTGTCTGAAGGTAAACTTTAAATTCCATTTCTTGAGTTTATTCTCCATATTGTCCCTGGGATGATCTTTGGCTGACATAATCTTTCTCCGGAACTACAAGCCCTCACCAGCCTCTGTCTTCACCATCGCACCCAGAGCTCCAGCACTGCAACCCGGTCCCCCACTCACACTAGGGGGGCCTAGCCTGAGGGCAATTTTGTCATTGCAGTGTGCCGCCCCACATCGGACGCGCTGTCACCAGGCCTCCCTGTTGGTTGCATTTGCCTCCCTTGTCTGAAGGTAAACTTTAAATTCCATTTCTTGAGTTTATTCTCCATATTGTCCCTGGGATGATCTTTGGCTGACATAATCTTTCTCCAGAACTACAAGCCCTCATAAGCCTTTGTCTCCAGCACCACACCCCGGGCTCCAGCACTGCAACCCGGTCCCCCACTCACACCAGGGGGGCCCAGCCTGAGGCTGATTTTGTCATTGCAGTGTGTCGTCCCACATCGGACGCGCTATCACCAGGCCTCCCTGTTGGTTGCATTTGCCTCTCTTGTCTGAAGGTAAACTTTGAATTACATTTCTTGAGTTTATTCTCCATATTGTGCCTGGGATGATCTACGGCTGACTTAATCTTGCTCCAGAAATATAAGCCCTCACCAGCACGTGATTCCAGGCCACCTTGGGGCTCCAACCAGGGCTCCAGCACTGCTGCCCGGTCCCCCACCCTCACCAGGGGTGCCCAGCCTGAGGCCGAGGTTGTCATTGCAGTGTGCCGTCCCACATCGGACGCGCTGTCACCATGCCTCCCTGTTGGTTGCATTTGCCTCCCTTGTCTGAAGGTAAACTTTAAATTCCATTTCTTGAGTTTATTCTCCATATTGTCCCTGGGATGATCTTTGGCTGACATAATCTTTCTCCAGAACTACAAGCCCTCTCCAGCCTTTGTCTTCACCATCGCACTCAGAGCTCTGGCCTGCTACCCGGTCAGCCACTGGCACCAGGGGGGCCCAGCCTAAGGCCGAGTTTGTCATTGCAGTGTGCCGTCCCATGTCGGACGCGCTGTCATCAGGCCTCCTTTTTGGTTGCATTTGCCTCCCTTGTCTGAAGGTAAACTTTAAATTCCATTTCTTGAGTTTATTCTCCATATTGTCCCTGGGATGATCTTTGGCTGACATAATCTTTCTCCAGAACTACAAGCCCTCACCAGCCTTTGTCTTCAGCACCGCACCAGGATTTCTGCCAGTGCAACCTCGGTCCCCCACTCGCACCAGGGGGGCCCAGCCTGAGGCCGAGGTTGTCATTGCAGCTTGCCGTTCCACGTCGGACGAGCTGTCACCAGGCCTCCCTGTTGGTTGCATTTGCCTCCCTTGTCTGAAGGTAAACTTTAAATTCCATTTCTTGTGTTTATTCTCCATATTGTCCCAGGGATGATCTTTGGCTGACTTAATCTTGCTCCAGAACTACAAGCCCTCACAAGTCTTTGTCTCCAGCACCACACCCAGGGCTCCAGCACTGCAACCCGGTTCCCCACTCACACCAGGGGGGCCCAGCCTGAGGCTGATTTTGTCATTGCAGTCTGCCGTCCCATGTCGGACGCGCTGTCCCCAGGCTTCCCTGTTGGTTGCATTTGCCTCCCTTGTCTGAAGGTAAACTTTAAATTCCATTTCTTGAGTTTATTCTCCATATTGTCCCTGGGATGATCTTTGGCTGACATAATCTTTCTCCAGAACTACAAGCCCTCACCAGCCTTTGTCTTCACCATCGCACCCAGAGCTCTGGCCTGCAACCCGGTCAGCCACTCGCACCAGGGGGGCCCAGCCTGAGGCTGAGTTTGTCATTGCAGTGTGCCCAGAACTACAAGCCCTCACCAGCCTTTGTCTTCACCATCGCACCCAGAGCTCTGGCCTGCTACCCGGTCAGCCTCTGGCACCAGGGGGGCCCAGCCTAAGGCCGAGTTTGTCATTGCAGTGTGCCGTCCCATGTCGGACGCGCTGTCATCAGGCCTACTTTTTGGTTGCATTTGCCTCCCTTGTCTGAAGGTAAACTTTAAATTCCATTTCTTGAGTTTATTCTCCATATTGTCCCTGGGATGATCTTTGGCTGACATAATCTTTCTCCAGAACTACAAGCCCTCACCAGCCTTTGTCTTCAGCACCGCACCAGGATTTCTGCCAGTGCAAAATCGGTCCCCCACTCGCACCAGGGGGGCCCAGCCTGAGGCCGAGGTTGTCATTGCAGTATGCCGTCCCACATCGGACGCGCTGTCACCAGGCCTCCCTGTTGGTTGCATTTGCCTCCTTTGTCTGAAGGTAAACTTTAAATTCCCTTTCTTGAGTTTATTCTCCATATTGTCCCTGGGATGATCTACGGCTGACTTAATCTTTCTCCAGAACTACAAGCCCTCACTAGAATGTGACTCCAGGCCACCCTGGGTTTCCAGCCAAGGCTCCAGCACTGCTGCCCGGTCCCCCACTTTCACCAGGGGTTCCCAGACATAGGCGGTGGTTGTCGTTGCAGTGGGCGTCGCCCTCTCGATCAAGTTTTCCCCAGGGCCTCCCTGTTGGTTGTATTTGCCTCCCTTGTCTGAAGGTAAACTTTAAATTCCATTTCTTGAGTTTATTCTCCATATTGTCCCTGGGATGATCTTTGGCTGACTTAATCTTGCTCCAGAACTACAAGCCCTCACAAGCCTTTGTCTCCAGCACCACACCCAGGGCTCCAGCACTGCAACTCGGTCCCCCACTCACACCAGGGGTGCCCAGCCTGAGGCTAATTTTGTTATTGCAGTGTGCCGTCCCATGTCGGACGAGTTGTCACCAGGCCTCCCTGTTGGTTGCATTTGCCTCCCTTGTCTGAAGGTAAACTTTAAATTCCATTTCTTGAGTTTATTCTCCATATTGTCCCTGGGATGATCTTTGGCTGACATAATCTTTCTCCGGAACTACAAGCCCTCACCAGCCTCTGTCTTCACCATCGCACCCAGAGCTCCAGCACTGCAACCCGGTCCCCCACTCACACTAGGGGGGCCTAGCCTGAGGGCAATTTTGTCATTGCAGTGTGCCGCCCCACATCGGACGCGCTGTCACCAGGCCTCCCTGTTGGTTGCATTTGCCTCCCTTGTCTGAAGGTAAACTTTAAATTCCATTTCTTGAGTTTATTCTCCATATTGTCCCTGGGATGATCTTTGGCTGACATAATCTTTCTCCAGAACTACAAGCCCTCATAAGCCTTTGTCTCCAGCACCACACCCCGGGCTCCAGCACTGCAACCCGGTCCCCCACTCACACCAGGGGGGCCCAGCCTGAGGCTGATTTTGTCATTGCAGTGTGTCGTCCCACATCGGACGCGCTATCACCAGGCCTCCCTGTTGGTTGCATTTGCCTCTCTTGTCTGAAGGTAAACTTTGAATTACATTTCTTGAGTTTATTCTCCATATTGTGCCTGGGATGATCTACGGCTGACTTAATCTTACTCCAGAAATATAAGCCCTCACCAGCACGTGATTCCAGGCCACCTTGGGGCTCCAACCAGGGCTCCAGCACTGCTGCCCGGTCCCCCACCCTCACCAGGGGTGCCCAGCCTTAGGCGGTTGTTGTCGTTGCAGTGGGCGTCGCCCTCTCGATCAAGCTTTCCCCAGGCCTCCCTGTTGGTTGCATTTGCCCCCCTTGTCTGAAGGTAAACTTTAAATTCCATTTCTTGTGTTTATTCTCCATATTGTCCCTGGGATGATCTTTGGCTGACATAATCTTTCTCCAGAACTACAAGCCCTCACCAGTCTTTGTCTTCACCATCGCACCCAGAGCTCTGGCCTGTAACCCGGTCAGCCACTGGCACCAGGGGGGCCCAGTCTGAGACTGAGGTTGTCATTGCAGTGTGCCGTCCCACATTGGACGCGCTGTCACCAGACCTCCCTGTTGGTTGCATTTGCCTCCCTTGTCTGAAGGTAAACTTTAAATTCCATGTCTTGAGTTTATACTCCATATTGTCCCT
Source organism: Nelusetta ayraudi (assembly GCF_046127955.1). Taxonomy (NCBI): domain Eukaryota; kingdom Metazoa; phylum Chordata; class Actinopteri; order Tetraodontiformes; family Monacanthidae; genus Nelusetta; species Nelusetta ayraudi. The sequence goes on along the minus strand of NW_027466195.1, from coordinate 528,198 downwards.
GGGATGATCTACGGCTGACTTTATCTTGCTCCAGAACTACAAGCCCTCACCAGCATGTGACTCCAGGCCAGACCGGGGTTCCAGCCAGGGCTCCAGCACTGCTGCCCGGTCTCCCACCCTCACCAGGGGTGTCCAGCCTTAGGGGGTGGTTGTCGTTGCAGTGGGCGTCGCCCTCTCGATCAAGCTTTCCCCAGGCCTCCCTGTTGGTTGCATTTGCCTCCCTTGTCTGAAGGTAAACTTTAAATTACATTTCTTGAGTTTATTCTCCATATTGTCCCTGCGTTGATCTTTGGCTGACATAATCTTTCTCCAGAACTACAAGCCCTCACCAGCCTTTGTCTTCAGAACCGCACCAGGAGTTCCGCCAGTGCAACCTCGGTCCCCCACTCGCACCAGGGGGGCCCAGCCTGAGGCCGAGGTTGTCATTGCAGTGTGCCGTCCCACATCGGACGCGCTGTCACCAGGCCTCCCTGTTGGTTGCATTTGCCTCCCTTGTCTGAAGGTAAACTTTAAATTCCCTTTCTTGAGTTTATTCTCCATATTGTCCCTGGGATGATCTACGGCTGACTTAATCTGGCTCCAGAACTACAAGCCCTCACCAGCATGCGACTCCAGGCTACCCTGGGGCTCCAGCCAGGGCTCAAGCACTGCTGCCCGGTCCCCCACTCTCACCAGGGGTGCCCAGCCTTAGGCGGTGGTTGTCGTTGTAGTGGGCGTCGCCCTCTCGATCAAGCTTTCCCCAGGCCTCCCTGTTGGTTGTATTTGCCTCCCTTGTCTGAAGGTAAACTTTGAATTACATTTCTTGAGTTTTTTTCCATATTGTCCCTGGGATGATCTTTGGCTGACATAATCTTTCTCCAGAACTACAAGCCCTCACCAGCCTTTGTCTTCACCATCACACCCAGAGCTCTGGCCTGCAACCCGGTCACCCACTCGCACCAAGGGGGCCCAGCCTGAGGCCGAGTTTGTCATTGCAGTGTGCCGTTCCATTTCGGACGCGCTGTCACCAGGCCTCCCTGTTGGTTGCATTTGCCTCCCTTGTCTGAAGGTAAACTTTAAATTCCATTTCTTGAGTTTATTCTCCATATTGTCCCTGGGATGATCTACGGCTGACTTAATCTGGCTCCAGAACTACAAGCCCTCACCAGCATGTGACTCCAGGCTACCCTGGGGCTCCAGCCAGGGCTCCAGCACTGCTGCCCGGTCCCCCACTCTCACCAGGGGGGCCCAGCCTTAGGCGGTGGTTGTCGTTGCAGTGGGCGTCGCCCTCTCGATCAAGCTTTCCCCAGGCCTCCCTGTTGGTTGCATTTGCCTCCCTTGTCTGAAGGTAAACTTTAAATTACATTTCTTGAGTTTATTTTCCATATTGTCCCTGGGATGATCTTTGACTGACATAATCTTTCTCCAGAACTACAAGCCCTCACCAGCCTTTGTCTTCACCATCACACCCAGAGCTCTGGCCTGCAACCCGGTTACCCACTCGCACCAAGGGGGCCCAGCCTGAGGCCGAGTTTGTCATTGCAGTGTGCCGTTCCATGTCGTACGCGCTGTCACCAGGCCTCCCTGTTGGTTGCATTTGCCTCCCTTGTCTGAAGGTAAACTTTAAATTACATTTCTAGAGTTTATTCTCCATATTGTCCCTGGGATGATCTTTGGCTGACCTAATCTTTCTCCAGAACTACAAGCCCTCACCAGCATGTGACTCCAGGCCACACCGGGGCTCCAGCCAGGGCTCCAGCACTGCTGCCCGGTCCCCCAGCCTCACCAGGTGTGCCCAGCCTTAGGCGGTGGTTGTCGTTGCAGTGGGCGTCGCCCTCTCGATCAAGCTTTCCCCAGGCCTCCCTGTTGGTTGCATTTGCCTCCCTTGTCTGAAGGTAAACTTTAAATTACATTTCTTGACTTTATTCTCCATATTGTCCCTGGGATGATCTTTGGCTGACATAATCTTTCTCCAGAACTAAAAGCCCTCACAAGCCTTTGTCTCCAGCACCACACCCAGGGCTCCAGCACTGCAACTCGGTCCCCCACTCACACCAGGGGTGCCCAGCCTGAGGCTAATTTTGTCATTGCAGTGTGCCGTCCCATGTCGGACGAGTTGTCACCAGGCCTCCCTGTTGGTTGCATTTGCCTCCCTTGTCTGAAGGTAAACTTTAAATTCCATTTCTTGAGTTTATTCTCCATATTGTCCCTGGGATGATCTTTGGCTGACATAATCTTTCTCCAGAACTACAAGCCCTCACCAGCCTTTGTCTTCACCATCGCACCCAGAGCTCTGGCCTGCAACCCGGTCAGCCACTCGCACCAGGGGGGCCCAGCCTGAGGCCGAGTTTGTCATTGCAGTGTGCCGTCCCACATCGGACGCGCTATCACCAGGCCTCCCTGTTGGTTGCATTTGCCTCCCTTGTCTGAAGGTAAACTTTAAATTCCATTTCTTGAGTTTATTCTCCATATTGTCCCTGGGATGATCTTTGGCTGACTTAATCTTGCTCCAGAACTACAAGCCCTCACCAGCATGTGACTCCAGGCCAGACCGGGGCTCCAGCCAGGGCTCTAGCACTGCTGCCCGGTCCCCCACCCTCACCAGGGGTGTCCAGCCTTAGGGGGTGGTTGTCGTTGCAGTGGGCGTCGCCCTCTCGATCAAGCTTTCCCCAGGCCTCCCTGTTGGTTGCATTTGCCTCCCTTGTCTGAAGGTAAACTTTAAATTACATTTCTTGAGTCTATTTTCCATATTGTCCCTGGGATGATCTTTGGCTGACATAATCTTGCTCCAGAACTACAAGCCCTCACCATTCTTTGTCTTCACCATCGCACCCAGAGCTCTGGCCTGCAACCCGGTCACCCACTCGCACCAAGGGGCCCCATTCTGAGGCCGAGTTTGTCCTTGCAGTGTGCCGTCTCATGTCGGACGCGCTGTCACCAGGCCTCCCTGTTGGTTGCATTTGCTTCCCTTGTCTGAAGGTAAATTTTAAATTCCATTTCTTGAGTTTATTCTCCATATTGTCCCTGGGATGATCTTTGGCTGACATAATCTTGCTCCAGAACTACAAGCCCTCACAAGCCTTTGTCTTCAGCACCGCACCAGGAGTTCCGCCAGTGCAACCTCGGTCCCCCACTCGCACCAGGGGGGCCCAGCCTGAGGCCGAGGTTGTCATTGCAGCTTGCCGTTCCACGTCGGACGAGCTGTCACCAGGCCTCCCTGTTGGTTGCATTTGCCTCCCTTGTCTGAAGGTAAACTTTAAATTCCATTTCTTGTGTTTATTCTCCATATTGTCCCAGGGATGATCTTTGGCTGACTTAATCTTGTTCCAGAACTACAAGCCCTCACAAGTCTTTGTCTCCAGCACCACACCCAGGGCTCCAGCACTGCAACCCGGTTCCCCACTCACACCAGGGGGGCCCAGCCTGAGGCTGATTTTGTCATTGCAGTCTGCCGTCCCATGTCGGACGCGCTGTCCCCAGGCCTCCCTGTTGGTTGCATTTGCCTCCCTTGTCTGAAGGTAAACTTTAAATTCCATTTCTTGAGTTTATTCTCCATATTGTCCCTGGGATGATCTTTGGCTGACATAATCTTTCTCCAGAACTACAAGCCCTCACCAGCCTTTGTCTTCACCATCGCACCCAGAGCTCTGGCCTGCAACCCGGTCAGCCACTCGCACCAGGGGGGCCCTGCCTGAGGCTGAGTTTGTCATTGCAGTGTGCCCAGAACTACAAGCCCTCACCAGCCTTTGTCTTCACCATCGCACCCAGAGCTCTGGCCTGCAACCCGGTCAGCCACTCGCACCAGGGGGGCCCAGCCTGAGGCCGAGTTTGTCATTGCAGTGTGTTCTCCCATGTCGGACGCGCTGTCACCAGGCCTCCCTGTTGGTTGCATTTGCCTCCCTTGTCTGAAGGTAAACTTTAAATTCCATTTCTTGAGTTTATTCTCCATATTGTCCCTGGGATGATCTACGGCTGACTTAATCTTGCTCCAGAACTACAAGCCCTCACAAGCCTTTGTCTCCAGCACCACACCCAGGGCTCCAGCACTGCAACCCGGTCCCCCACTCACACCAGGGGGGCCCAGCCTGAGGCTGATTTTGTCATTGCAGTGTGCCGTCCCACATCGGACGCGCTATCACCAGGCCTCCCTTTCGGTTGCATTTGCCTCCCTTGTCTGAAGGTAAACTTTAAATTCCATTTCTTGAGTTTATTCTCCATATTGTGCCTGGGATGATCTACGGCTGACTTAATCTTGCTCCAGAACTATAAGCCCTCACCAGCATGTGACTCCAGGCCAGACCAGGGCTCCAGCCAGCGCTCCAGCACTGTTTCCCGGTCCCCCACCCTCACCATGGGTGTCCAGCCTTAGGGGGTGGTTGTCGTTGCAGTGGGCGTCACCCTCTCGATCAAGCTTTCCCCAGGCCTCCCTGTTGGTTGCATTTGCCTCCCTTGTCTGAAGGTAAACTTTAAATTCCATTTCTTGAGTTTATTCTCCACATTGTCCCTGGGATGATCTTTGGCTGACATAATCTTTCTCCAGAACTACAAGCCCTCACCAGCCTTTGTCTTCACCATCGCACCCAGAGCTCTGGCCTGCAACCTTGTCACCCACTCGCACCAAGGGGGCCCAGCCTGAGGCCGAGTTTGTCAGTGCAATGTGCTGTCCCATGTCGGACGTGCTGTCACCAGGCCTCCCTGTTGGTTGCATTTGCCTCCCTTGTCTGAAGGTAAACTTTAAATTCCATTTCTTGAGTTTATTCTCCATATTGTCCCTGGGATGATCTTTGGCTGACTTAATCTTGCTCCAGAACTACAAGCCCTCACCAGCCTTTGTCTTCAGCACCGCACCAGGAGTTCCGTCAGTGCAACCTCGGTCCCCCACTCACACCAGGGGGGCCCAGCCTGAGGCCGAGGTTGTCATTGCAGTGTGCCGTTCCACATCGGACGCGCTGTCACCAGGCCTCCCTGTTGGTTGCATTTGCCTCCCTTGTTTGAAGGTAAACTTTAAATTCCATTTCTTGAGTTTATTCTCCATATTGTCCCTGGGATGATCTTTGGCTGACATAATCTTTCTCCAGAACTACAAGTCCTCACCAGCTTCTGTCTTCACCATCGCACCCAGAGCTACAGCACTCCAACCCGGTCCCCCACTCACACTAGGGGGGCCCAGCCTGAGGCCGAGTTTGTCATTGCAGTGTGCCGTCCCATGTCGGACGAGTTGTCACCAGGCCTCCCTGTTGGTTGCATTTGCCTCCCTTGTCTGAAGGTAAACTTTAAATTACATTTCTTGAGTTTATTCTCCATATTTTGCCTGGGATGATCTTTAGCTGACATAATCTTTCTCCAGAACTACAAGCCCTCACCAGCCTTTGTCTTCACCATCACACCCAGAGTTCTGGCCTGCAACCCGGTCACCCACTCTCACCAAGGGGGCCCAGCCTGAGGCCGAGTTTGTCATTGCAGTGTGCCGTTCCATGTCGGACGCGCTGTCACCAGGCCTCCCTGTTGGTTGCATTTGCCTCCCTTGTCTGAAGGTAAACTTTAAATTCCATTTCTTGAGTTTATTCTCCATATTGTCCCTGGGATGATCTACGGCTGACTTTATCTTGCTCCAGAACTACAAGCCCTCACCAGCATGTGACTCCAGGCCAGACCGGGGTTCCAGCCAGGGCTCCAGCACTGCTGCCCGGTCCCCCACTCTCACCAGGGGTGCCCAGCCTTAGGGGGTGGTTGTCGTTGCAGTGGGCGTCGCCCTCTCGATCAAGCTTTCCCCAGGCCTCCCTGTTGGTTGCATTTGCCTCCCTTGTCTGAAGGTAAACTTTAAATTACATTTCTTGAGTTTATTCTCCATATTGTCCCTGGGATGATCTTTGGCTGACTTAATCTTGCTCCAGAACTACAAGCCCTCACAAGCCTTTGTCTCCAGCACCACACCCAGGGCTCCAGCACTGCAACCCGGTCCCCCACTCACACCAGGGGGGCCCAGCCTGAGGCTGATTTTGTCATTGCAGTGTGCCGTCCCATATCGGACGCGCTGTCACCAGGCCTCCCTGTTGGTTGCATTTGCCTCCCTTGTCTGAAGGTAAACTTTAAATTCCATTTCTTGAGTTTATTCTCCATATTGTCCCTGGGATGATCTTTGGCTGACATAATCTTTCTCCAGAACTACAAGCCCTCACCAGCTTCTGTCTTCACCATCGCACCCAGAGCTACAGCACTCCAACCCGGTCCCCCACTCACACTAGGGGTCCCAGCCTGAGGCCGAGTTTGTCATTGCAGTGTGCAGTCCCATGTCGGACGAATTGTCACCAGGCCTCCCTGTTGGTTGCATTTGCCTCCCTTGTCTGAAGGTAAACTTTAAATTCCATTTCTTGAGTTTATTCTCCATATTGTCCCTGGGATGATCTTTGGCTGACATAATCTTTCTCCAGAACTACAAGCCCCCACAAGCCTTTGTCTTCAGCACCGCACCAGGAGTTCCGCCTGTGCAACCTCGGTCCCCCACTCGCACCAGGGGGGCCCAGCTTGAGGCCGAGGTTGTCATTGCAGTGTGCCGCCTCACGTCGGACGAGCTGTCACCAGGCCTCCCTGTTGGTTGCATTTGCCTCCCTTGTCTGAAGGTAAACTTTAAATTACATTTCTTGAGTTTATTCTCCATATTGTCCCTGGGATGATCTTTGGCTGACTTAATCTTGCTCCAGAACTACAAGCCCTCACAAGTCTTTGTCTCCAGCACCACACCCAGGGCTCCAGCACTGCAACCCGGTCCCCCACTCACACCGGGGGGGCCCAACCTGAGGCTGATTTTGTCTTTGCAGTCTGCCGTCCCATGTCGGACGCGCTGTCACCAGGCCTCCTTGTTGGTTGCATTTGCCTCCCTTGTCTGAAGGTAAACTTTAAATTACATTTCTTGAGTTTATTCTCCATATTGTCCCTGGGATGATCTTTGGCTGACATAATCTTTCTCCAGAACTACAAGCCCTCACCAGCCTTTGTCTTCACCATCGCACCCAGAGCTCTGGCCTGCAACCCGGTCAGCCACTCGCACCAGGGGGGCCCAGCCTGAGGCCTAGTTTTTCATTGCAGTGTGCCGTCCCATGTCGGACGTGCTGTCACCAGGCCTCCCTGTTGGTTGCATTTGCCTCCCTTGTCTGAAGGTAAACTTTAAATTCCATTTCTTGAGTTTATTCTCCATATTGTCCCTGGGATGATCTTTGGCTGACATAATCTTTCTCCTTAACTACAAGCCCTCACCAGCATGTGACTCCAGGCCACCCTGGGGCTCCAGCCAGGGCTCCAGCACTGCTGCCCGGTACCCCACTCTCACCAGGGGGGCCCAGCCTGAGGCCGAGGTTGTCATTGCAGTGTGCCGTCCCACATCGGACGCGCTGTCACCATGCCTCCCTGTTGGTTGCATTTGCCTCCCTTGTCTGAAGGTAAACTTTAAATTCCATTTCTTGAGTTTATTCTCCATATTGTCCCTGGGATGATCTTTGGCTGACATAATCTTTCTCCAGAACTACAAGCCCTCTCCAGCCTTTGTCTTCACCATCGCACCCAGAGCTCTGGCCTGCTACCCGGTCAGCCACTGGCACCAGGGGGGCCCAGCCTAAGGCCGAGTTTGTCATTGCAGTGTGCCGTCCCATGTCGGACGCGCTGTCATCAGGCCTCCTTTTTGGTTGCATTTGCCTCCCTTGTCTGAAGGTAAACTTTAAATTCCATTTCTTGAGTTTATTCTCCATATTGTCCCTGGGATGATCTTTGGCTGACATAATCTTTCTCCAGAACTACAAGCCCTCACCAGCCTTTGTCTTCAGCACCGCACCAGGATTTCTGCCAGTGCAACCTCGGTCCCCCACTCGCACCAGGGGGGCCCAGCCTGAGGCCGAGGTTGTCATTGCAGCTTGCCGTTCCACGTCGGACGAGCTGTCACCAGGCCTCCCTGTTGGTTGCATTTGCCTCCCTTGTCTGAAGGTAAACTTTAAATTCCATTTCTTGTGTTTATTCTCCATATTGTCCCAGGGATGATCTTTGGCTGACTTAATCTTGCTCCAGAACTACAAGCCCTCACAAGTCTTTGTCTCCAGCACCACACCCAGGGCTCCAGCACTGCAACCCGGTTCCCCACTCACACCAGGGGGGCCCAGCCTGAGGCTGATTTTGTCATTGCAGTCTGCCGTCCCATGTCGGACGCGCTGTCCCCAGGCTTCCCTGTTGGTTGCATTTGCCTCCCTTGTCTGAAGGTAAACTTTAAATTCCATTTCTTGAGTTTATTCTCCATATTGTCCCTGGGATGATCTTTGGCTGACATAATCTTTCTCCAGAACTACAAGCCCTCACCAGCCTTTGTCTTCAGCACCGCACCAGGATTTCTGCCAGTGCAAAATCGGTCCCCCACTCGCACCAGGGGGGCCCAGCCTGAGGCCGAGGTTGTCATTGCAGTATGCCGTCCCACATCGGACGCGCTGTCACCAGGCCTCCCTGTTGGTTGCATTTGCCTCCTTTGTCTGAAGGTAAACTTTAAATTCCCTTTCTTGAGTTTATTCTCCATATTGTCCCTGGGATGATCTACGGCTGACTTAATCTTTCTCCAGAACTACAAGCCCTCACCAGAATGTGACTCCAGGCCACCCTGGGTTTCCAGCCAAGGCTCCAGCACTGCTGCCCGGTCCCCCACTTTCACCAGGGGTTCCCAGACATAGGCGGTGGTTGTCGTTGCAGTGGGCGTCGCCCTCTCGATCAAGTTTTCCCCAGGGCCTCCCTGTTGGTTGTATTTGCCTCCCTTGTCTGAAGGTAAACTTTAAATTCCATTTCTTGAGTTTATTCTCCATATTGTCCCTGGGATGATCTTTGGCTGACTTAATCTTGCTCCAGAACTACAAGCCCTCACAAGCCTTTGTCTCCAGCACCACACCCAGGGCTCCAGCACTGCAACTCGGTCCCCCACTCACACCAGGGGTGCCCAGCCTGAGGCTAATTTTGTTATTGCAGTGTGCCGTCCCATGTCGGACGAGTTGTCACCAGGCCTCCCTGTTGGTTGCATTTGCCTCCCTTGTCTGAAGGTAAACTTTAAATTACATTTCTTGAGTTTATTCTCCATATTGTCCCTGGGATGATCTTTGGCTGACATAATCTTTCTCCGGAACTACAAGCCCTCACCAGCCTCTGTCTTCACCATCGCACCCAGAGCTCCAGCACTGCAACCCGGTCCCCCACTCACACTAGGGGGGCCTAGCCTGAGGGCAATTTTGTCATTGCAGTGTGCCGCCCCACATCGGACGCGCTGTCACCAGGCCTCCCTGTTGGTTGCATTTGCCTCCCTTGTCTGAAGGTAAACTTTAAATTCCATTTCTTGAGTTTATTCTCCATATTGTCCCTGGGATGATCTTTGGCTGACATAATCTTTCTCCAGAACTACAAGCCCTCATAAGCCTTTGTCTCCAGCACCACACCCCGGGCTCCAGCACTGCAACCCGGTCCCCCACTCACACCAGGGGGGCCCAGCCTGAGGCTGATTTTGTCATTGCAGTGTGTCGTCCCACATCGGACGCGCTATCACCAGGCCTCCCTGTTGGTTGCATTTGCCTCTCTTGTCTGAAGGTAAACTTTGAATTACATTTCTTGAGTTTATTCTCCATATTGTGCCTGGGATGATCTACGGCTGACTTAATCTTGCTCCAGAAATATAAGCCCTCACCAGCACGTGATTCCAGGCCACCTTGGGGCTCCAACCAGGGCTCCAGCACTGCTGCCCGGTCCCCCAGCCTCACCAGGGGTGCCCAGCCTGAGGCCGAGGTTGTCATTGCAGTGTGCCGTCCCACATCGGACGCGCTGTCACCATGCCTCCCTGTTGGTTGCATTTGCCTCCCTTGTCTGAAGGTAAACTTTAAATTCCATTTCTTGAGTTTATTCTCCATATTGTCCCTGGGATGATCTTTGGCTGACATAATCTTTCTCCAGAACTACAAGCCCTCTCCAGCCTTTGTCTTCACCATCGCACTCAGAGCTCTGGCCTGCTACCCGGTCAGCCACTGGCACCAGGGGGGCCCAGCCTAAGGCCGAGTTTGTCATTGCAGTGTGCCGTCCCATGTCGGACGCGCTGTCATCAGGCCTCCTTTTTGGTTGCATTTGCCTCCCTTGTCTGAAGGTAAACTTTAAATTCCATTTCTTGAGTTTATTCTCCATATTGTCCCTGGGATGATCTTTGGCTGACATAATCTTTCTCCAGAACTACAAGCCCTCACCAGCCTTTGTCTTCAGCACCGCACCAGGATTTCTGCCAGTGCAACCTCGGTCCCCCACTCGCACCAGGGGGGCCCAGCCTGAGGCCGAGGTTGTCATTGCAGCTTGCCGTTCCACGTCGGACGAGCTGTCACCAGGCCTCCCTGTTGGTTGCATTTGCCTCCCTTGTCTGAAGGTAAACTTTAAATTCCATTTCTTGTGTTTATTCTCCATATTGTCCCAGGGATGATCTTTGGCTGACTTAATCTTGCTCCAGAACTACAAGCCCTCACAAGTCTTTGTCTTCAGCACCACACCCAGGGCTCCAGCACTGCAACCCGGTTCCCCACTCACACCAGGGGGGCCCAGCCTGAGGCTGATTTTGTCATTGCAGTCTGCCGTCCCATGTCGGACGCGCTGTCCCCAGGCTTCCCTGTTGGTTGCATTTGCCTCCCTTGTCTGAAGGTAAACTTTAAATTCCATTTCTTGAGTTTATTCTCCATATTGTCCCTGGGATGATCTTTGGCTGACATAATCTTTCTCCAGAACTACAAGCCCTCACCAGCCTTTGTCTTCACCATCGCACCCAGAGCTCTGGCCTGCAACCCGGTCAGCCACTCGCACCAGGGGGGCCCAGCCTGAGGCTGAGTTTGTCATTGCAGTGTGCCCAGAACTACAAGCCCTCACCAGCCTTTGTCTTCACCATCGCACCCAGAGCTCTGGCCTGCTACCCGGTCAGCCTCTGGCACCAGGGGGGCCCAGCCTAAGGCCGAGTTTGTCATTGCAGTGTGCCGTCCCATGTCGGACGCGCTGTCATCAGGCCTACTTTTTGGTTGCATTTGCCTCCCTTGTCTGAAGGTAAACTTTAAATTCCATTTCTTGAGTTTATTCTCCATATTGTCCCTGGGATGATCTTTGGCTGACATAATCTTTCTCCAGAACTACAAGCCCTCACCAGCCTTTGTCTTCAGCACCGCACCAGGATTTCTGCCAGTGCAAAATCGGTCCCCCACTCGCACCAGGGGGGCCCAGCCTGAGGCCGAGGTTGTCATTGCAGTATGCCGTCCCACATCGGACGCGCTGTCACCAGGCCTCCCTGTTGGTTGCATTTGCCTCCTTTGTCTGAAGGTAAACTTTAAATTCCCTTTCTTGAGTTTATTCTCCATATTGTCCCTGGGATGATCTACGGCTGACTTAATCTTTCTCCAGAACTACAAGCCCTCACTAGAATGTGACTCCAGGCCACCCTGGGTTTCCAGCCAAGGCTCCAGCACTGCTGCCCGGTCCCCCACTTTCACCAGGGGTTCCCAGACATAGGCGGTGGTTGTCGTTGCAGTGGGCGTCGCCCTCTCGATCAAGTTTTCCCCAGGGCCTCCCTGTTGGTTGTATTTGCCTCCCTTGTCTGAAGGTAAACTTTAAATTCCATTTCTTGAGTTTATTCTCCATATTGTCCCTGGGATGATCTTTGGCTGACTTAATCTTGCTCCAGAACTACAAGCCCTCACAAGCCTTTGTCTCCAGCACCACACCCAGGGCTCCAGCACTGCAACTCGGTCCCCCACTCACACCAGGGGTGCCCAGCCTGAGGCTAATTTTGTTATTGCAGTGTGCCGTCCCATGTCGGACGAGTTGTCACCAGGCCTCCCTGTTGGTTGCATTTGCCTCCCTTGTCTGAAGGTAAACTTTAAATTACATTTCTTGAGTTTATTCTCCATATTGTCCCTGGGATGATCTTTGGCTGACATAATCTTTCTCCGGAACTACAAGCCCTCACCAGCCTCTGTCTTCACCATCGCACCCAGAGCTCCAGCACTGCAACCCGGTCCCCCACTCACACTAGGGGGGCCTAGCCTGAGGGCAATTTTGTCATTGCAGTGTGCCGCCCCACATCGGACGCGCTGTCACCAGGCCTCCCTGTTGGTTGCATTTGCCTCCCTTGTCTGAAGGTAAACTTTAAATTCCATTTCTTGAGTTTATTCTCCATATTGTCCCTGGGATGATCTTTGGCTGACATAATCTTTCTCCAGAACTACAAGCCCTCATAAGCCTTTGTCTCCAGCACCACACCCCGGGCTCCAGCACTGCAACCCGGTCCCCCACTCACACCAGGGGGGCCCAGCCTGAGGCTGATTTTGTCATTGCAGTGTGTCGTCCCACATCGGACGCGCTATCACCAGGCCTCCCTGTTGGTTGCATTTGCCTCTCTTGTCTGAAGGTAAACTTTGAATTACATTTCTTGAGTTTATTCTCCATATTGTGCCTGGGATGATCTACGGCTGACTTAATCTTGCTCCAGAACTACAAGCCCTCACCAGCACGTGATTCCAGGCCACCTTGGGGCTCCAACCAGGGCTCCAGCACTGCTGCCCGGTCCCCCACCCTCACCAGGGGTGCCCAGCCTTAGGCGGTTGTTGTCGTTGCAGTGGGCGTCGCCCTCTCGATCAAGCTTTCCCCAGGCCTCCCTGTTGGTTGCATTTGCCCCCCTTGTCTGAAGGTAAACTTTAAATTCCATTTCTTGTGTTTATTCTCCATATTGTCCCTGGGATGATCTTTGGCTGACATAATCTTTCTCCAGAACTACAAGCCCTCACCAGTCTTTGTCTTCACCATCGCACCCAGAGCTCTGGCCTGTAACCCGGTCAGCCACTGGCACCAGGGGGGCCCAGTCTGAGACTGAGGTTGTCATTGCAGTGTGCCGTCCCACATTGGACGCGCTGTCACCAGACCTCCCTGTTGGTTGCATTTGCCTCCCTTGTCTGAAGGTAAACTTTAAATTCCATGTCTTGAGTTTATACTCCATATTGTCCCTGGGATGATCTACGGCTGACTTTATCTTGCTCCAGAACTACAAGCCCTCACCAGCATGTGACTCCAGGCCAGACCGGGGTTCCAGCCAGGGCTCCAGCACTGCTGCCCGGTCTCCCACCCTCACCAGGGGTGTCCAGCCTTAGGGGGTGGTTGTCGTTGCAGTGGGCGTCGCCCTCTCGATCAAGCTTTCCCCAGGCCTCCCTGTTGGTTGCATTTGCGTCCCTTGTCTGAAGGTAAACTTTAAATTCCCTTTCTTGAGTTTATTCTCCATATTGTCCCTGGGATGATCTTTGGCTGACCTAATCTTTCTCCAGAACTACAAGCCCTCACCAGCATGTGACTCCAGGCCACACCGGGGCTCCAGCCAGGGCTCCAGCACTGCTGCCCGGTCCCCCAGCCTCACCAGGTGTGCCCAGCCTTAGGCGGTGGTTGTCGTTGCAGTGGGCGTCGCCCTCTCGATCAAGCTTTCCCCAGGCCTCCCTGTTGGTTGCATTTGCCTCCCTTGTCTGAAGGTAAACTTTAAATTACATTTCTTGACTTTATTCTCCATATTGTCCCTGGGATGATCTTTGGCTGACATAATCTTTCTCCAGAACTAAAAGCCCTCACAAGCCTTTGTCTCCAGCACCACACCCAGGGCTCCAGCACTGCAACTCGGTCCCCCACTCACACCAGGGGTGCCCAGCCTGAGGCTAATTTTGTCATTGCAGTGTGCCGTCCCATGTCGGACGAGTTGTCACCAGGCCTCCCTGTTGGTTGCATTTGCCTCCCTTGTCTGAAGGTAAACTTTAAATTACATTTCTTGAGTTTATTCTCCATATTGTCCCTGGGATGATCTTTGGCTGACATAATCTTTCTCCAGAACTACAAGCCCTCACCAGCCTTTGTCTTCACCATCGCACCCAGAGCTCTGGCCTGCAACCCGGTCAGCCACTCGCACCAGGGGGGCCCAGCCTGAGGCCGAGTTTGTCATTGCAGTGTGCTGTCCCACATCGGACGCGCTATCACCAGGCCTTCCTATTGGTTGCATTTGTCTCCCTTGTCTGAAGGTAAACTTTAAATTCCATTTCTTGTGTTTATTCTCCATATTGTCCCAGGGATGATCTTTGGCTGACTTAATCTTGTTCCAGAACTACAAGCCCTCACAAGTCTTTGTCTCCAGCACCACACCCAGGGCTCCAGCACTGCAACCCGGTTCCCCACTCACACCAGGGGGGCCCAGCCTGAGGCTGATTTTGTCATTGCAGTCTGCCGTCCCATGTCGGACGCGCTGTCCCCAGGCCTCCCTGTTGGTTGCATTTGCCTCCCTTGTCTGAAGGTAAACTTTAAATTACATTTCTTGAGTTTATTCTCCATATTGTGCCTGGGATGATCTTTGGCTGACATAATCTTTCTCCAGAACTACAAGCCCTCACCAGCCTTTGTCTTCAGCACCGCACCAGGAGTTCCGCTGGTGCAACCTCGGTCCCCCACTCGCACCAGGGGGGCCCAGCCTGAGGCCGAGGTTGTCATTGCAGTGTGCCGTCCCACATCGGACGCGCTGTCACCAGGCCTCCCTGTTGGTTGCATTTGCCTCCCTTGTCTGAAGGTAAACTTTAAATTCCCTTTCTTGAGTTTATTCTCCATATTGTCCCTGGGATGATCTACGGCTGACTTAATCTGGCTCCAGAACTACAAGCCCTCACCAGCATGCGACTCCAGGCTACCCTGGGGCTCCAGCCAGGGCTCAAGCACTGCTGCCCGGTCCCCCACTCTCACCAGGGGTGCCCAGCCTTAGGCGGTGGTTGTCGTTGTAGTGGGCGTCGCCCTCTCGATCAAGCTTTCCCCAGGCCTCCCTGTTGGTTGCATTTGCCTCCCTTGTCTGAAGGTAAACTTTGAATTACATTTCTTGAGTTTTTTTCCATATTGTCCCTGGGATGATCTTTGGCTGACATAATCTTTCTCCAGAACTACAAGCCCTCACCAGCCTTTGTCTTCACCATCACACCCAGAGCTCTGGCCTGCAACCCGGTCACCCACTCGCACCAAGGGGGCCCAGCCTGAGGCCGAGTTTGTCATTGCAGTGTGCCGTTCCATTTCGGACGCGCTGTCACCAGGCCTCCCTGTTGGTTGCATTTGCCTCCCTTGTCTGAAGGTAAACTTTAAATTCCATTTCTTGAGTTTATTCTCCATATTGTCCCTGGGATGATCTTTGGCTGACATAATCTTTCTCCAGAACTACAAGCCCTCACCAGCCTTTGTCTTCACCATCACACCCAGAGCTCTGGCCTGCAACCCGGTTACCCACTCGCACCAAGGGGGCCCAGCCTGAGGCCGAGTTTGTCATTGCAGTGTGCCGTTCCATGTCGTACGCGCTGTCACCAGGCCTCCCTGTTGGTTGCATTTGCCTCCCTTGTCTGAAGGTAAACTTTAAATTACATTTCTAGAGTTTATTCTCCATATTGTCCCTGGGATGATCTTTGGCTGACCTAATCTTTCTCCAGAACTACAAGCCCTCACCAGCATGTGACTCCAGGCCACACCGGGGCTCCAGCCAGGGCTCCAGCACTGCTGCCCGGTCCCCCAGCCTCACCAGGTGTGCCCAGCCTTAGGCGGTGGTTGTCGTTGCAGTGGGCGTCGCCCTCTCGATCAAGCTTTCCCCAGGCCTCCCTGTTGGTTGCATTTGCCTCCCTTGTCTGAAGGTAAACTTTAAATTACATTTCTTGACTTTATTCTCCATATTGTCCCTGGGATGATCTTTGGCTGACATAATCTTTCTCCAGAACTAAAAGCCCTCACAAGCCTTTGTCTCCAGCACCACACCCAGGGCTCCAGCACTGCAACTCGGTCCCCCACTCACACCAGGGGTGCCCAGCCTGAGGCTAATTTTGTCATTGCAGTGTGCCGTCCCATGTCGGACGAGTTGTCACCAGGCCTCCCTGTTGGTTGCATTTGCCTCCCTTGTCTGAAGGTAAACTTTAAATTCCATTTCTTGAGTTTATTCTCCATATTGTCCCTGGGATGATCTTTGGCTGACATAATCTTTCTCCAGAACTACAAGCCCTCACCAGCCTTTGTCTTCACCATCGCACCCAGAGCTCTGGCCTGCAACCCGGTCAGCCACTCGCACCAGGGGGGCCCAGCCTGAGGCCGAGTTTGTCATTGCAGTGTGCCGTCCCACATCGGACGCGCTATCACCAGGCCTCCCTGTTGGTTGCATTTGCCTCCCTTGTCTGAAGGTAAACTTTAAATTCCATTTCTTGAGTTTATTCTCCATATTGTGCCGGGGATGATCTACGGCTGACTTAATCTTGCTCCAGAACTACAAGCCCTCACCAGCATGTGACTCCAGGCCAGACCGGGGCTCCAGCCAGGGCTCTAGCACTGCTGCCCGGTCCCCCACCCTCACCAGGGGTGTCCAGCCTTAGGGGGTGGTTGTCGTTGCAGTGGGCGTCGCCCTCTCGATCAAGCTTTCCCCAGGCCTCCCTGTTGGTTGCATTTGCCTCCCTTGTCTGAAGGTAAACTTTAAATTACATTTCTTGAGTCTATTTTCCATATTGTCCCTGGGATGATCTTTGGCTGACATAATCTTGCTCCAGAACTACAAGCCCTCACCATTCTTTGTCTTCACCATCGCACCCAGAGCTCTGGCCTGCTACCCGGTCACCCACTCGCACCAAGGGGCCCCATTCTGAGGCCGAGTTTGTCCTTGCAGTGTGCCGTCTCATGTCGGACGCGCTGTCACCAGGCCTCCCTGTTGGTTGCATTTGCTTCCCTTGTCTGAAGGTAAATTTTAAATTCCATTTCTTGAGTTTATTCTCCATATTGTCCCTGGGATGATCTTTGGCTGACATAATCTTGCTCCAGAACTACAAGCCCTCACAAGCCTTTGTCTTCAGCACCGCACCAGGAGTTCCGCCAGTGCAACCTCGGTCCCCCACTCGCACCAGGGGGGCCCAGCCTGAGGCCGAGGTTGTCATTGCAGCTTGCCGTTCCACGTCGGACGAGCTGTCACCAGGCCTCCCTGTTGGTTGCATTTGCCTCCCTTGTCTGAAGGTAAACTTTAAATTCCATTTCTTGTGTTTATTCTCCATATTGTCCCAGGGATGATCTTTGGCTGACTTAATCTTGTTCCAGAACTACAAGCCCTCACAAGTCTTTGTCTCCAGCACCACACCCAGGGCTCCAGCACTGCAACCCGGTTCCCCACTCACACCAGGGGGGCCCAGCCTGAGGCTGATTTTGTCATTGCAGTCTGCCGTCCCATGTCGGACGCGCTGTCCCCAGGCCTCCCTGTTGGTTGCATTTGCCTCCCTTGTCTGAAGGTAAACTTTAAATTCCATTTCTTGAGTTTATTCTCCATATTGTCCCTGGGATGATCTTTGGCTGACATAATCTTTCTCCAGAACTACAAGCCCTCACCAGCCTTTGTCTTCACCATCGCACCCAGAGCTCTGGCCTGCAACCCGGTCAGCCACTCGCACCAGGGGGGCCCTGCCTGAGGCTGAGTTTGTCATTGCAGTGTGCCCAGAACTACAAGCCCTCACCAGCCTTTGTCTTCACCATCGCACCCAGAGCTCTGGCCTGCAACCCGGTCAGCCACTCGCACCAGGGGGGCCCAGCCTGAGGCCGAGTTTGTCATTGCAGTGTGTTCTCCCATGTCGGACGCGCTGTCACCAGGCCTCCCTGTTGGTTGCATTTGCCTCCCTTGTCTGAAGGTAAACTTTAAATTCCATTTCTTGAGTTTATTCTCCATATTGTCCCTGGGATGATCTACGGCTGACTTAATCTTGCTCCAGAACTACAAGCCCTCACCAGCATGTGACTCCAGGCCACCCTGGGGCTCCAGCCAGGGCTCCAGCACTGCTGTCCGGTCCCCCACTCTCACCAGGGGTGCCCAGCCTTAGGGGGTGGTTGTCGTTGCAGTGGGCGTCGCCCTTTCGATCAAGCTTTCCCCAGGCCTCCCTGTTGGTTGCATTTGCCTCCCTTGTCTGAAGGTAAACTTTAAATTACATTTCTTGAGTTTATTCTCCAGATTGTCCCTGGGATGATCTACGGCTGACTTTATCTTGCTCCAGAACTACAAGCCCTCACCAGCATGTGACTCCAGGCCAGACCGGGGTTCCAGCCAGGGCTCCAGCACTGCTGCCCGGTCTCCCACCCTCACCAGGGGTGTCCAGCCTTAGGGGGTGGTTGTCGTTGCAGTGGGCGTCGCCCTCTCGATCAAGCTTTCCCCAGGCCTCCCTGTTGGTTGCATTTGCCTCCCTTGTCTGAAGGTAAACTTTAAATTACATTTCTTGAGTTTATTCTCCATATTGTCCCTGCGATGATCTTTGGCTGACATAATCTTTCTCCAGAACTACAAGCCCTCACCAGCCTTTGTCTTCAGCACCGCACCAGGAGTTCCGCCAGTGCAACCTCGGACCCCCACTCGCACCAGGGGGGCCCAGCCTGAGGCCGAGGTTGTCATTGCAGTGTGCCGTCCCACATCGGACGCGCTGTCACCAGGCCTCCCTGTTGGTTGCATTTGCCTCCCTTGTCTGAAGGTAAACTTTAAATTCCCTTTCTTGAGTTTATTCTCCATATTGTCCCTGGGATGATCTACGGCTGACTTAATCTGGCTCCAGAACTACAAGCCCTCACCAGCATGCGACTCCAGGCTACCCTGGGGCTCCAGCCAGGGCTCCAGCACTGCTACCCGGTCCCCCACTCTCACCAGGGGTGCCCAGCCTTAGGCGGTGGTTGTCGTTGCAGTGGGCGTCGCCCTCTCGATCAAGCTTTCCCCAGGCCTCCCTGTTGGTTGCATTTGCCTCCCTTGTCTGATGGTAAACTTTAAATTACATTTCTTGAGTTTATTTTCCATATTGTCCCTGGGATGATCTTTGGCTGACATAATCTTTCTCCAGAACTACAAGCCCTCACCAGCCTTTGTCTTCACCATCACACCCAGAGCTCTGGCCTGCAACCCGGTCACCCACTCGCACCAAGGGGGCCCAGCCTGAGGCCGAGTTTGTCATTGCAGTGTGCCGTTCCATGTCGTACGCGCTGTCACCAGGCCTCCCTGTTGGTTGCATTTGCCTCCCTTGTCTGAAGGTAAACTTTAAATTCCATTTCTTGAGTTTATTCTCCATATTGTCCCTGGGATGATCTACGGCTGACTTTATCTTGCTCCAGAACTACAAGCCCTCACCAGCATGTGACTCCAGGCTAGACCGGGGTTCCAGCCAGGCTTCCAGCACTGCTGCCCGGTCCGCCACCCTCACCAGGGGTGTCCAGCCTTAGGGGGTGGTTGTCGTTGCAGTGGGCGTCGCCCTCTCTATCAAGCTTTCCCCAGGCCTCCCTGTTGGTTGCATTTGCCTCCCTTGTTTGAAGGTAAACTTTAAATTCCATTTCTTGAGTTTATTCTCCATATTGTCCCTGCGATGATCTTTGGCTGACATAATCTTTCTCCAGAACTACAAGCCTTCACCAGCCTTTGTCTTCAGCACCGCACCAGGAGTTCCGCCAGTGCAACCTTGGTCCCCCACCCTCACCAGGGGTGTCCAGCCTTAGGGGGTGGTTGTCGTTGCAGTGGGCGTCGCCCTCTCGATCAGGCTTTCACCAGGCCTCCCTGTTGGTTGCATTTGCCTCCCTAGTCTGAAGGTAAACTTTAAATTCCCTTTCTTGAGTTTATTCTCCATATTGTCCCTGGGATGATCTACGGCTGACTTAATCTGGCTCCAGAACTACAAGCCCTCACCAGCATGTGACTCCAGGCTACCTTGGGGCTCCAGCCAGGGCTCCAGCACTGCTGCCCGGTCCCCCACCCTCACCAGGGGTGTCCAGCCTTAGGGGGTGATTGTCGTTGCAGTGGGCGTCGCCCTCTCGATCAAGCTTTCCCCAGGCCTCCCTGTTGGTTGCATTTGCCTCCCTTGTCTGAAGGTAAACTTTAAATTACATTTCTTGAGTTTATTTTCCATATTGTCCCTGGGATGATCTTTGGCTGACATAATCTTGCTCCAGAACTACAAGCCCTCACCATTCTTTGTCTTCACCATCGCATCCAGAGCTCTGGCCTGCAACCCGGTCACCCACTCGCACCAAGGGGCCCCATTCTGAGGCCGAGTTTGTCATTGCAGTGTGCCGTCCTATGTCGGACGCGCTGTCACCAGGCCTCCCTGTTGGTTGCATTTGCCTCCCTTGTCTGAAGGTAAACTTTAAATTACATTTCTTGAGTTTATTCTCCATATTGTCCCTGGGATGATCTTTGGCTGACATAATCTTGCTCCAGAACTACAAGCCCTCACAAGTCTTTGTCTCCAGCACCACAACCAGGGCTCCAGCACTGCAACCCGGTTCCCCACTCACACCAGGGGGGCCCAGCCTGAGGCTGATTTTGTCATTGCAGTCTGCCGTCCCATGTCGGACGCGCTGTCCCCAGGCTTCCCTGTTGGTTGCATTTGCCTCCCTTGTCTGAAGGTAAACTTTAAATTCCATTTCTTGAGTTTATTCTCCATATTATCCTTGGGATGATCTTTGGCTGACATAATCTTTCTCCAGAACTACAAGCCCTCACCAGCCTTTGTCTTCACCATCGCACCCAGAGCTCTGGCCTGCAACCCGGTCAGCCACTCGCACCAGGGGGGCCCAGCCTGAGGCTGAGTTTGTCATTGCAGTGTGCCCAGAACTACAAGCCCTCACCAGCCTTTGTCTTCACCATCGCACCCAGAGCTCTGGCCTGCAACAAGGTCAGCCACTCGCACCAGGGGGGCCCAGCCTGAGGCCGAGTTTGTCATTGCAGTGTGCTCTCCCATGTCGGACGCGCTGTCACCAGGCCTCCCTGTTGGTTGCATTTGCCTCCCTTGTCTGAAGGTAAACTTTAAATTCCATTTCTTGAGTTTATTCTCCATATTGTCCCTGGGATGATCTACGGCTGACTTAATCTTGCTCCAGAATTACAAGCCCTCACCAGCATGTGACTCCAGGCCACCCTGGGGCTCCAGCCAGGGCTCCAGCACTGCTGCCCGGTCCCCCACTCTCACTAGGGGTACCCAGCCTTAGGGGGTGGTTGTCGTTGCAGTGGGCGTCGCCCTCTCGATCAAGCTTTCCCCAGGCTTCCCTGTTGGTTGCATTTGCCTCCCTTGTCTGAAGGTAAACTTTAAATTACATTTCTTGAGTTTATTCTCCATATTGTCCCTGGGATGATCTTTGGCTGACATAATCTTTCTCCCGAACGACAAGCCCTCACCAGCCTTTGTTTTCACCATCGCACCCAGAGCTTTGGCCTGCAACCCGGTCAGCCACTCGCACCAGGGGGGCCCAGCCTGAGGCCGGGTTTGTCATTGCAGTGTGCCCAGAACTACAAGCCCTCACCAGCCTTTGTCTTCACCATCGCACCCAGAGCTCTGGCCTGCAACCCGGTCACCCACTCGCACCAGGGGGGCCCTGCCTGAGGCCGAGTTTGTCATTGCAGTGTGCCGTCCCTTGTCGGACGCGCTGTCACCAGGCCTCCCTGTTGGTTGCATTTGCCTCCCTTGTCTGAAGGTAAACTTTAAATTACATTTCTTGAGTTTATTCTACACATTGTCCCTGGGATGATCTTTGGCTGACATAATCTTTCTCCAGAACCACAAGCCCTCACCAGCCTTTGTCTTCAGCACCGCACCAGGATTTCTGCCAGTGCAAACTCGGTCCCCCACTCGCACCAGGGGGGCCCAGCCTGAGGCCGAGGTTGTCATTGCAGTGTGCCGTCCCACATCGGACGCGCTGTCACCAGGCCTCCCTGTTGGTTGCATTTGCCTCCTTTGTCTGAAGGTAAACTTTAAATTCCCTTTCTTGAGTTTATTCTCCATATTGTCCCTGGGATGATCTACGGCTGACTTAATCTTGCTCCAGAACTACAAGCCCTCACCAGCATGTGACTCCAGGCCACCCTGGGTTTCCAGCCAGGGCTCCAGCACTGCTGCCCGGTCCCCCACTTTCACCAGGGGTTCCCAGACTTAGGCGGTGGTTGTCGTTGCAGTGGGCGTCGCCCTCTCGATCAAGCTTTCCCCAGGCCTCCCTGTTGGTTGTTTTTGCCTCCCTTGTCTGAAGGTAAACTTTATATTCCATTTCTTGAGTTTATTCTCCATATTGTCCCTGGGATGATCTTTGGCTGACTTAATCTTGCTCCAGAACTACAAGCCCTCACAAGCCTTTTTCTCCAGCACCACACCCAGGGCTCCAGCACTGCAACTCGGTCCCCCACTCACACCAGGGGTGCCCAGTCTGAGGCTAATTTTGTCATTGCATTGTGCCGTCCCATGTCGGACGAGTTGTCACCAGGCCTCCCTGTTGGTTGCATTTGCCTCCCTTGTCTGAAGGTAAACTTTAAATTACATTTCTTGAGTTTATTCTCCATATTGTCCCTGGGATGATCTACGGCTGACATAATCTTTCTCCAGAACTACAAGCCCTCACCAGCTTTTGTCTTCACCATCGCACCCAGAGCTCTGGCCTGCAACCCGGTCAGCCACTCGCACCAGGGGGGCCCAGCCTGAGGCTGAGTTTGTCATTGCATTGTGCCGTCCCTTTTCGGACGACCTGTCATCAGGACTCCCTGTTGGTTGCATTTGCCTCCCTTGTCTGAAGGTAAACTTTAAATTCCATTTCTTGAGTTTATTCTCCATATTGTCCCTGGGATGATCTTTGGCTGACTTAATCTTTCTCCAGAACTACAAGCCCTCACCAGCCTTTGTCTTCAGCACCGCACCAGGAGTTCCGCCAGTGCAACCTCATTCCCCCACTCGCACCAGGGGTGCCCAGCCTGAGGCCGAGGTTGTCATTGCAGTGTGCCGTCCCACATCGGACGCGCTGTAACCTGGCCTCCCTGTTGGTTGCATTTGCCTCCCTTGTCTGAAGGTAAACTTTAAATTCCATTTCTTGACTTTATTCTCCATATTGTCCCTGGGATGATCTTTTGCTGACATAATCTTTCTCCAGAACTACAAGCCCTCACTAGCCTTTGTTTCCAGCACCACAACCAGGGCTCCAGCACTGCTGCCCGGTCCCCCACTCACACCAGGGGGGCCCAGCCTGAGGCTGATTTTGTCATTGCAGTGTGCCGTCCCACATCAGACGCGCTATCACCAGGCCTCCCTGTTGGTTGCATTTGCCTCCCTTGTCTGAAGGTAAACTTTAAATTACATTTCTTGAGTTTATTCTCCATATTGTCCCTGGGATGATCTTTGGCTGACATAATCTTTCTCCAGAACTACAAGCCCTCACCAGCCTTTGTCTTCACAATCGCACCTAGAGTTCTGGCCTGTAACCTTGTCACCCACTCACACCAAGGGGGCCCAGCCTGAGTCCGAGTTTGTCATTGCAATGTGCTGTCCCATGTCGGACGCGCTGTCACCAGGCCTCCTTGTTGGTTGCATTTGCCTCCCGTGTCTGAAGGTAAACTTTAAATTCCCTTTCTTGAGTTTATTCTCCATATTGTCCTTGGGATGATCTACGGCTGACATAATCTTTCTCCAGAACTACAAGCCCTCACCAGCATGTGACTCCAGGCCACCCCGGGGCTCCAGCCAGGCCTCCAGCACTGCTGCCCGGTCCCCCACCCTCACCAGGGGTGCCCAGCCTTAGGCGGTGGTTGTCGTTGCAGTGGGCGTCGCCCTCTCGATCAAGCTTTCCCCAGGCCTCCCTGTTGGTTGCATTTACCTCCCTTGTCTGAAGGTTAACTTTAAATTCCTTTTCTTGACTTTATTCTCCATATTGTCCCTGGGATGATCTTTGGCTGACATAATCTTTCTCCAGAACTACAAGCCCTCACGAGCCTCTGTCTTCAGCACCACACCCAGAGCTCCAGCACTGCAACCCGGTTCCCCACTTTCACTAGGGGGGCCCAGCCTGAGGGCGATTTTGTCATTGCAGTGTGCCGCCCCACATCGGACGAGCTGTCACCAGGCCTCCCTGTTGGTTGCATTTGCCTCCCTTGTCTGAAGGTAAACTTTAAATTCCCTTTCTTGAGTTTATTCTCCATATTGTCCCTGGGATGATCTACGGCTGACTTAATCTTGCTCCAGAACTACAAGCCCTCACCAGCATGTGACTCCAGGCCACCCCGGGGTTCCAGCCAGGCCTCCAGCACTGCTGTCCGGTCCCCCACTCTCACCAGGGGTGCCCAGCCTTAGGCGGTGGTTGTCGTTGCAGTGGGCGTCGCCCTTTCGATCAAGCTTTCCACAGGCCTCCCTGTTGGTTGCATTTGCCTCCCTTGTCTGAAGGTAAACTTTAAATTACATTTCTTGAGTTTATTCTCCATATTGTCCCTGGGATGATCTACGGCTGACATAATCTTTCTCCAGAACTACAAGCCCTCACCAGCCTTTGTCTTCACCATCGCACCCAGAGCTCTGGCCTGCAACCCGGTCAGCCACTCGCACCAGGGGGGCCCAGCCTGAGGCCGAGTTTGTCATTGCATTGTGCCGTCCCTTTTCGGACGACCTGTCATCAGGACTCCCTGTTGGTTGCATTTACCTCTCATGTCTTAAGGTAAACTTTAAATTACATTTCTTGAGTTTATTTTCCAGATTGTCCCTGGGATGATCTTTGGCTGACATAATCTTCTCCAGAACTACAAGCCCTCACCAGCCTTTGTCTTCACCATCGCACCCAGAGCTCTGGCCTGCAACCCGGTCACCCACTCGCACCAAGGGGGCCCAGCCTGAGTCCGAGTTTGTCATTGCAGTGTGCCGTCCCATGTCGGACCCGCTGTCACCAGGCCTCCCTGTTGGTTGCATTTGCCTCCCTTGTCTGAAGGTAAACTTTAAATTACATTTCTTGAGTTTATTCTCCATATTGTCCCTGGGATGATCTTTGGCTGACATAATCTTTCTCCAGAACTACAAGCCCTCACCTGCCTCTGTCTTCACCATCGCACCCAGAGCTCCAGCACTGCAACCCGGTCCCCCACCCTCACCAGGGGTGCCCAGCCTTAGGCGGTTGTTGTCGTTGCAGTGGGCGTCGCCCTCTCGATCAAGCTTTCCCCAGGCCTCCCTGTTGGTTGCATTTGCCTCCCTTGTCTGAAGGTAAACTTTAAATTCCATTTCTTGTGTTTATTCTCCATATTGTCCCTGGGATGATCTTTGGCTGACATGATCTTTCTCCAGAACTACAAGCTCTCACCAGCCTTTGTCTTCACCATCGCACCCAGAGCTCTGGCCTGCAACCCGGTCAGCCACTGGCACCAGGGAGGCCCAGCCTGAGGCCGAGTTTGTCATTGCAGTTTGCCGTCCCATGTCGGACGCGCTTTCATCAGGCCTCCTTGTTGGTTGCATTTGCCTCCCTTGTCTGAAGGTAAACTTTAAATTACATTTCTTGAGTTTATACTCCATATTTTCCCTGGGATGATCTACGGCTGACTTAATCTTGCTCCAGAACTACAAGCCCTCACCAGCATGTGACTCCAGGCCACCCTGGGGCTCCAGCCAGGGCTCCAGCTCTGCTGCCCGGTCCCCCACTCTCACCAAGGGTGCCCAGCCTTAGGCGATGGTTGTCGTTGCCGTGGGCGTCGCCCTCTCGATCAAGCTTTCCCCAGGCCTCCCTGTTGGTTGCATTTGCCTCCCTTGTCTGAAGGTAAACTTTAAATTCCATTTCTTGAGTTTATTCTCCATATTTTCCCTGGGATGATCTTTGGCTGACTTAATCTTGCTCCAGAACTACAAGCCCTCACCAGCCTTTGTCTTCACCATCACACCCTGAGCTCTGGCCTGCAACCCGGTCAGCCACTGGCACCAGGGGTGCCCAGCCTGAGGCCGAGTTTGTCATTGCAGTGTGCCGTCCCACATCGGACGCGCTATCACCAGGCCTCCCTGTTGGTTGCATTTGCCTCCCTTGTCTGAAGGTAAACTTTAAATTCCATTTCTTGAGTTTATTCTCCATATTGTCCCTGGGATCATCTTTGGCTGACATAATCTTTTTCCAGAACTACAAGCCCTCACCAGCCTTTGTCTTCAGCACCGCACCAGGAGTTCCGCCAGTGCAACATCGGTCCCCCACTCACACCAGGGGGGCCCAGCCTGAGGCCGAGGTTGTCATTGCAGTGTGCCGTTCCACATCAGACGCGCTGTCACCAGGCCTCCCTGTTGGTTGCATTTGCCTCCCTTGTCTGAAGGTAAACTTTAAATTCCATTTCTTGAGTTTATTCTCCATATTGTCCCTGGGATGATCTTTGGCTGACATAATCTTTCTCCAGAACTACAAGCCCTCACCAGCCTTTGTCTTCAGCACCGCACCATGAGTTCCGCCAGTGCAACATCGGTCCCCCACTCACACCAGGGGGGCCCAGCCTGAGGCCGAGGTTGTCATTGCAGTGTGCCGTCCCACATCGGACGCGCTGTCACCAGGCCTCCCTGTTGGTTGCATTTGCCTCCCTTGTCTGAAGGTAAACTTTAAATTACATTTCTTGAGTTTATTCTCCATATTGTCCCTGTGATGATCTTTGGCTGACTTAATCTTGCTCCAGAACTACAAGCCCTCACAAGTCTTTGTCTTCAGCACCACACCCAGGGCTCCAGCACTGCAACCCGGTCTCCCACTCACACCAGGGGGGCCCAACCTGAGGCTGATTTTGTCATTGCAGTCTGCCGTCCCATGTCGGACGCGCTGTCACCAGGCCTCCCTTTTGGTTGCATTTGCCTCCCTTGTCTGAAGGTAAACTTTAAATTCCATTTCTTGAGTTTATTCTCCATATTGTCCCTGGGATGATCTTTGGCTGACATAATCTTTCTCCAGAACGACAAGCCCTCACCAGCCTTTGTCTTCACCATTGCACCCAGAGCTTTGGCCTGCAACCCGGTCAGCCACTCGCACCAGGGGGGCCCAGCCTGAGGCCGGGTTTGTCATTGCAGTGTGCCCAGAACTACAAGCCCTAACCAGCCTTTGTCTTCACCATCGCACCCAGAGCTCTGGCCTGCAACCCGGTCACCCACTCGCACCAGGGGGGCCCTACCTGAGGCCGAGTTTGTCATTGCAGTTTGCCGTCCCTTGTCGGACGCGCTGTCACCAGGCTTCCCTGTTGGTTTCATTTGCCTCCCTTGTCTGAAGGTAAACTTTAAATTCCATTTCTTGAGTTTATTCTCCATATTGTCCCTGGGATGATCTTTGGCTGACATAATCTTTCTCCAGAACTACAAGCCTTCACCAGCCTTTGTCTTCACCATCGCACCCAGAGCTCTGGCCTGCAACCCGGTCAGCCACTCGCACCAGGGGGGCCCAGCCTGAGGCTGAGTTTGTCATTGCAGTGTGCCCAGAACTACAAGCCCTCACAAGCCTTTGTCTCCAGCACCACACCCAGGGCTCCAGCACTGCAACCCGGTCCCCCACTCACACCAGGGGGGCCCAGCCTGAGGCTGATTTTGTCATTGCAGTGTGCCGTCCCACATCGGACGCGCTGTCACCAGGCCTCCCTGTTGGTTGCATTTGCCTCCCTTGTCTGAAGGTAAACTTTAAATTCCATTTCTTGAGTTTATTCTCCATATTTTCCCTGGGATGATCTTTGGCTGACATAATCTTTCTCCAGAACTACAAGCCCTCACCAGCTTCTGTCTTCACCATCGCACCCAGAGCTAAAGCACTCCAACCCGGTCCCCCACTCACACTAGGGGGGCCCAGCCTGAGGCCGAGTTTGTCATTGCAGTGTGCAGTCCCATGTCGGACGAGTTGTCACCAGGCCTCCCTGTTGGTTGCATTTGCCTCCCTTGTCTGAAGGTAAACTTTAAATTCCATTTCTTGAGTTTATTCTCCATATTGTCCCTGGGATGATCTTTGGCTGACATAATCTTTCTCCAGAACTACAAGCCCTCACCAGCCTTTGTCTTCACCATCGCACCCAGAGCTTTGTCCTGCAACCCGGTCAGCCACTCGCACCAGGGGGGCCCAGCCTGAGGCCGGGTTTGTCATTGCAGTGTGCCCAGAACTAAAAGCCCTCACCAGCCTTTGTCTTCACCATCGCACCCAGAGCTCTGGCTGCAACCCGGTCACAGACTCGCACCAAGGGGGGCCCTGCCTGAGGCCGAGTTTGTCATTGCAGTTTGCCGTCCCTTGTCGGACGCGCTGTCACCAGGCCTCCCTGTTGGTTGCATTTGCCTCCCTTGTCTGAAGGTAAACTTTAAATTCCATTTCTTGAGTTTATTCTCCATATTGTCCCTGGGATGATCTACGGCTGACTTTATCTTGCTCCAGAACGACAAGCCCTCTCCAGCCTTTGTCTTCACCATCGCACCCAGAGCTTTGTCCTGCAACCCGGTCAGCCACTCGCACCAGGGGGGCCCTGCCTGAGGCCGGGTTTGTCATTGCAGTGTGCCGTCCCATGTCGGACGCGCTGTCACCAGGCCTCCCTGTTTGTTGCATTTGCCTCCCTTGTCTGAAGGTAAACTTTAAATTCCATTTCTTGAGTTTATTCTCCATATTGTCCCTGGGATGATCTTTGGCTGACATAATCTTTCTCCTTAACTACAAGCCCTCACCAGCATGTGACTCCAGGCCACCCTGGGGCTCCAGCCAGGGCTCCAGCACTGCTGCCCGGTACCCCACTCTCACCAGGGGGGCCCAGCCTGAGGCCGAGGTTGTCATTGCAGTGTGCCGTCCCACATCGGACGCGCTGTCACCATGCCTCCCTGTTGGTTGCATTTGCCTCCCTTGTCTGAAGGTAAACTTTAAATTCCATTTCTTGAGTTTATTCTCCATATTGTCCCTGGGATGATCTTTGGCTGACATAATCTTTCTCCAGAACTACAAGCCCTCACCAGCCTTTGTCTTCACCATCGCACCCAGAGCTCTGGCCTGCAACCTGGTCAGCCACTCGCACCAGGGGGGCACAGCCTGAGGCCGAGTTTGTCATTGCAGTGTGCTCTCCCATGTCGGACGCGCTGTCACCAGGCCTCCCTGTTGGTTGCATTTGCCTCCCTTGTCTGAAGGTAAACTTTAAATTCCATTTCTTGAGTTTATTCTCCATATTGTCCCTGGGATGATCTACGGCTGACTTAATCTTGCTCCAGAACTACAAGCCCTCACCAGCATGTGACTCCAGGCCACCCTGGGGCTCCAGCCAGGGCTCCAGCACTGCTGCCCGGTCCCCCACTCTCACCAGGGGTGCCCAGCTTTAGGGGGTGGTTGTCGTTGCAGTGGGCGTCGCCCTCTCGATCAAGCTTTCCCCAGGCCTCCCTGTTGGTTGCATTTGCCTCCCTTGTCTGAAGGTAAACTTTAAATTCCATTTCTTGAGTTTATTCTCCATATTGTCCCTGGGATGATCTTTGGCTGACATAATCTTTCTCCAGAACTACAAGCCCTCACAAGCCTTTGTCTCCAGCACCACACCCAGGGCTCCAGCACTGCAACCCGGTCCCCCACTCACACCAGGGGGGCCCAGCCTGAGGCTGATTTTGTCATTGCAGTGTGCCGTCCCACATCGGACGCGCTATCACCAGGCCTCCCTTTCGGTTGCATTTGCCTCCCTTGTCTGAAGGTAAACTTTAAATTCCATTTCTTGAGTTTATTCTCCATATTGTGCCTGGGATGATCT
Organism: Nelusetta ayraudi; assembly: GCF_046127955.1. Taxonomy (NCBI): domain Eukaryota; kingdom Metazoa; phylum Chordata; class Actinopteri; order Tetraodontiformes; family Monacanthidae; genus Nelusetta; species Nelusetta ayraudi. The sequence goes on along the minus strand of NW_027466195.1, from coordinate 498,671 downwards.
ACGGCTGACTTAATCTTGCTCCAGAACTATAAGCCCTCACCAGCATGTGACTCCAGGCCAGACCAGGGCTCCAGCCAGCGCTCCAGCACTGTTTCCCGGTCCCCCACCCTCACCATGGGTGTCCAGCCTTAGGGGGTGGTTGTCGTTGCAGTGGGCGTCACCCTCTCGATCAAGCTTTCCCCAGGCCTCCCTGTTGGTTGCATTTGCCTCCCTTGTCTGAAGGTAAACTTTAAATTCCATTTCTTGAGTTTATTCTCCACATTGTCCCTGGGATGATCTTTGGCTGACATAATCTTTCTCCAGAACTACAAGCCCTCACCAGCCTTTGTCTTCACCATCGCACCCAGAGCTCTGGCCTGCAACCTTGTCACCCACTCGCACCAAGGGGGCCCAGCCTGAGGCCGAGTTTGTCAGTGCAATGTGCTGTCCCATGTCGGACGTGCTGTCACCAGGCCTCCCTGTTGGTTGCATTTGCCTCCCTTGTCTGAAGGTAAACTTTAAATTCCATTTCTTGAGTTTATTCTCCATATTGTCCCTGGGATGATCTTTGGCTGACTTAATCTTGCTCCAGAACTACAAGCCCTCACCAGCCTTTGTCTTCAGCACCGCACCAGGAGTTCCGTCAGTGCAACCTCGGTCCCCCACTCACACCAGGGGGGCCCAGCCTGAGGCCGAGGTTGTCATTGCAGTGTGCCGTTCCACATCGGACGCGCTGTCACCAGGCCTCCCTGTTGGTTGCATTTGCCTCCCTTGTTTTAAGGTAAACTTTAAATTCCATTTCTTGAGTTTATTCTCCATATTGTCCCTGGGATGATCTTTGGCTGACATAATCTTTCTCCAGAACTACAAGTCCTCACCAGCTTCTGTCTTCACCATCGCACCCAGAGCTACAGCACTCCAACCCGGTCCCCCACTCACACTAGGGGGGCCCAGCCTGAGGCCGAGTTTGTCATTGCAGTGTGCCGTCCCATGTCGGACGAGTTGTCACCAGGCCTCCCTGTTGGTTGCATTTGCCTCCCTTGTCTGAAGGTAAACTTTAAATTCCATTTCTTGAGTTTATTCTCCATATTGTGCCTGGAATGATCTTTAGCTGACATAATCTTTCTCCAGAACTACAAGCCCTCACCAGCCTTTGTCTTCACCATCACACCCAGAGCTCTGGCCTGCAACCCGGTCACCCACTCTCACCAAGGGGGCCCAGCCTGAGGCCGAGTTTGTCATTGCAGTGTGCCGTTCCATGTCGGACGCGCTGTCACCAGGCCTCCCTGTTGGTTGCATTTGCCTCCCTTGTCTGAAGGTAAACTTTAAATTCCATTTCTTGAGTTTATTCTCCATATTGTCCCTGGGATGATCTACGGCTGACTTTATCTTGCTCCAGAACTACAAGCCCTCACCAGCATGTGACTCCAGGCCAGACCGGGGTTCCAGCCAGGGCTCCAGCACTGCTGCCCGGTCCCCCACTCTCACCAGGGGTGCCCAGCCTTAGGGGGTGGTTGTCGTTGCAGTGGGCGTCGCCCTCTCGATCAAGCTTTCCCCAGGCCTCCCTGTTGGTTGCATTTGCCTCCCTTGTCTGAAGGTAAACTTTAAATTCCATTTCTTGAGTTTATTCTCCATATTGTCCCTGGGATGATCTTTGGCTGACTTAATCTTGCTCCAGAACTACAAGCCCTCACAAGCCTTTGTCTCCAGCACCACACCCAGGGCTCCAGCACTGCAACCCGGTCCCCCACTCACACCAGGGGGGCCCAGCCTGAGGCTGATTTTGTCATTGCAGTGTGCCGTCCCATATCGGACGCGCTGTCACCAGGCCTCCCTGTTGGTTGCATTTGCCTCCCTTGTCTGAAGGTAAACTTTAAATTCCATTTCTTGAGTTTATTCTCCATATTGTCCCTGGGATGATCTTTGGCTGACATAATCTTTCTCCAGAACTACAAGCCCTCACCAGCTTCTGTCTTCACCATCGCACCCAGAGCTACAGCACTCCAACCCGGTCCCCCACTCACACTAGGGGGGCCCAGCCTGAGGCCGAGTTTGTCATTGCAGTGTGCAGTCCCATGTCGGACGAATTGTCACCAGGCCTCCCTGTTGGTTGCATTTGCCTCCCTTGTCTGAAGGTAAACTTTAAATTCCATTTCTTGAGTTTATTCTCCATATTGTCCCTGGGATGATCTTTGGCTGACATAATCTTTCTCCAGAACTACAAGCCCTCACAAGCCTTTGTCTTCAGCACCGCACCAGGAGTTCCGCCTGTGCAACCTCGGTCCCCCACTCGCACCAGGGGGGCCCAGCTTGAGGCCGAGGTTGTCATTGCAGTGTGCCGCCTCACGTCGGACGAGCTGTCACCAGGCCTCCCTGTTGGTTGCATTTGCCTCCCTTGTCTGAAGGTAAACTTTAAATTACATTTCTTGAGTTTATTCTCCATATTGTCCCTGGGATGATCTTTGGCTGACATAATCTTGCTCCAGAACTACAAGCCCTCACAAGCCTTTGTCTTCAGCACCGCACCAGGAGTTCCGCCAGTGCAACCTCGGTCCCCCACTCGCACCAGGGGGGCCCAGCCTGAGGCCGAGGTTTTCATTGCAGCTTGCCGTTCCACGTCGGACGAGCTGTCACCAGGCCTCCCTGTTGGTTGCATTTGCCTCCCTTGTCTGAAGGTAAACTTTAAATTCCATTTCTTGTGTTTATTCTCCATATTGTCCCAGGGATGATCTTTGGCTGACTTAATCTTGTTCCAGAACTACAAGCCCTCACAAGTCTTTGTCTCCAGCACCACACCCAGGGCTCCAGCACTGCAACCCGGTTCCCCACTCACACCAGGGGGGCCCAGCCTGAGGCTGATTTTGTCATTGCAGTCTGCCGTCCCATGTCGGACGCGCTGTCCCCAGGCCTCCCTGTTGGTTGCATTTGCCTCCCTTGTCTGAAGGTAAACTTTAAATTCCATTTCTTGAGTTTATTCTCCATATTGTCCCTGGGATGATCTTTGGCTGACATAATCTTTCTCCAGAACTACAAGCCCTCACCAGCCTTTGTCTTCACCATCGCACCCAGAGCTCTGGCCTGCAACCCGGTCAGCCACTCGCACCAGGGGGGCCCTGCCTGAGGCTGAGTTTGTCATTGCAGTGTGCCCAGAACTACAAGCCCTCACCAGCCTTTGTCTTCACCATCGCACCCAGAGCTCTGGCCTGCAACCCGGTCAGCCACTCGCACCAGGGGGGCCCAGCCTGAGGCCGAGTTTGTCATTGCAGTGTGTTCTCCCATGTCGGACGCGCTGTCACCAGGCCTCCCTGTTGGTTGCATTTGCCTGCCTTGTCTGAAGGTAAACTTTAAATTCCATTTCTTGAGTTTATTCTCCATATTGTCCCTGGGATGATCTACGGCTGACTTAATCTTGCTCCAGAACTACAAGCCCTCACCAGCATGTGACTCCAGGCCACCCTGGGGCTCCAGCCAGGGCTCCAGCACTGCTGTCCGGTCCCCCACTCTCACCAGGGGTGCCCAGCCTTAGGGGGTGGTTGTCGTTGCAGTGGGCGTCGCCCTCTCGATCAAGCTTTCCCCAGGCCTCCCTGTTGGTTGCATTTGCCTCCCTTGTCTGAAGGTAAACTTTAAATTACATTTCTTGAGTTTATTCTCCAGATTGTCCCTGGGATGATCTACGGCTGACTTTATCTTGCTCCAGAACTACAAGCCCTCACCAGCATGTGACTCCAGGCCAGACCGGGGTTCCAGCCAGGGCTCCAGCACTGCTGCCCGGTCTCCCACCCTCACCAGGGGTGTCCAGCCTTAGGGGGTGGTTGTCGTTGCAGTGGGCGTCGCCCTCTCGATCAAGCTTTCCCCAGGCCTCCCTGTTGGTTGCATTTGCCTCCCTTGTCTGAAGGTAAACTTTAAATTACATTTCTTGAGTTTATTCTCCATATTGTCCCTGCGATGATCTTTGGCTGACATAATCTTTCTCCAGAACTACAAGCCCTCACCAGCCTTTGTCTTCAGCACCGCACCAGGAGTTCCGCCAGTGCAACCTCGGACCCCCACTCGCACCAGGGGGGCCCAGCCTGAGGCCGAGGTTGTCATTGCAGTGTGCCGTCCCACATCGGACGCGCTGTCACCAGGCCTCCCTGTTGGTTGCATTTGCCTCCCTTGTCTGAAGGTAAACTTTAAATTCCCTTTCTTGAGTTTATTCTCCATATTGTCCCTGGGATGATCTACGGCTGACTTAATCTGGCTCCAGAACTACAAGCCCTCACCAGCATGCGACTCCAGGCTACCCTGGGGCTCCAGCCAGGGCTCCAGCACTGCTACCCGGTCCCCCACTCTCACCAGGGGTGCCCAGCCTTAGGCGGTGGTTGTCGTTGCAGTGGGCGTCGCCCTCTCGATCAAGCTTTCCCCAGGCCTCCCTGTTGGTTGCATTTGCCTCCCTTGTCTGATGGTAAACTTTAAATTACATTTCTTGAGTTTATTTTCCATATTGTCCCTGGGATGATCTTTGGCTGACATAATCTTTCTCCAGAACTACAAGCCCTCACCAGCCTTTGTCTTCACCATCACACCCAGAGCTCTGGCCTGCAACCCGGTCACCCACTCGCACCAAGGGGGCCCAGCCTGAGGCCGAGTTTGTCATTGCAGTGTGCCGTTCCATGTCGTACGCGCTGTCACCAGGCCTCCCTGTTGGTTGCATTTGCCTCCCTTGTCTGAAGGTAAACTTTAAATTCCATTTCTTGAGTTTATTCTCCATATTGTCCCTGGGATGATCTACGGCTGACTTTATCTTGCTCCAGAACTACAAGCCCTCACCAGCATGTGACTCCAGGCTAGACCGGGGTTCCAGCCAGGCTTCCAGCACTGCTGCCCGGTCCGCCACCCTCACCAGGGGTGTCCAGCCTTAGGGGGTGGTTGTCGTTGCAGTGGGCGTCGCCCTCTCTATCAAGCTTTCCCCAGGCCTCCCTGTTGGTTGCATTTGCCTCCCTTGTTTGAAGGTAAACTTTAAATTCCATTTCTTGAGTTTATTCTCCATATTGTCCCTGCGATGATCTTTGGCTGACATAATCTTTCTCCAGAACTACAAGCCTTCACCAGCCTTTGTCTTCAGCACCGCACCAGGAGTTCCGCCAGTGCAACCTTGGTCCCCCACCCTCACCAGGGGTGTCCAGCCTTAGGGGGTGGTTGTCGTTGCAGTGGGCGTCGCCCTCTCGATCAGGCTTTCACCAGGCCTCCCTGTTGGTTGCATTTGCCTCCCTAGTCTGAAGGTAAACTTTAAATTCCCTTTCTTGAGTTTATTCTCCATATTGTCCCTGGGATGATCTACGGCTGACTTAATCTGGCTCCAGAACTACAAGCCCTCACCAGCATGTGACTCCAGGCTACCTTGGGGCTCCAGCCAGGGCTCCAGCACTGCTGCCCGGTCCCCCACCCTCACCAGGGGTGTCCAGCCTTAGGGGGTGATTGTCGTTGCAGTGGGCGTCGCCCTCTCGATCAAGCTTTCCCCAGGCCTCCCTGTTGGTTGCATTTGCCTCCCTTGTCTGAAGGTAAACTTTAAATTCCATTTCTTGAGTTTATTTTCCATATTGTCCCTGGGATGATCTTTGGCTGACATAATCTTGCTCCAGAACTACAAGCCCTCACCATTCTTTGTCTTCACCATCGCATCCAGAGCTCTGGCCTGCAACCCGGTCACCCACTCGCACCAAGGGGCCCCATTCTGAGGCCGAGTTTGTCATTGCAGTGTGCCGTCCTATGTCGGACGCGCTGTCACCAGGCCTCCCTGTTGGTTGCATTTGCCTCCCTTGTCTGAAGGTAAACTTTAAATTACATTTCTTGAGTTTATTCTCCATATTGTCCCTGGGATGATCTTTGGCTGACATAATCTTGCTCCAGAACTACAAGCCCTCACAAGTCTTTGTCTCCAGCACCACAACCAGGGCTCCAGCACTGCAACCCGGTTCCCCACTCACACCAGGGGGGCCCAGCCTGAGGCTGATTTTGTCATTGCAGTCTGCCGTCCCATGTCGGACGCGCTGTCCCCAGGCTTCCCTGTTGGTTGCATTTGCCTCCCTTGTCTGAAGGTAAACTTTAAATTCCATTTCTTGAGTTTATTCTCCATATTATCCTTGGGATGATCTTTGGCTGACATAATCTTTCTCCAGAACTACAAGCCCTCACCAGCCTTTGTCTTCACCATCGCACCCAGAGCTCTGGCCTGCAACCCGGTCAGCCACTCGCACCAGGGGGGCCCAGCCTGAGGCTGAGTTTGTCATTGCAGTGTGCCCAGAACTACAAGCCCTCACCAGCCTTTGTCTTCACCATCGCACCCAGAGCTCTGGCCTGCAACAAGGTCAGCCACTCGCACCAGGGGGGCCCAGCCTGAGGCCGAGTTTGTCATTGCAGTGTGCTCTCCCATGTCGGACGCGCTGTCACCAGGCCTCCCTGTTGGTTGCATTTGCCTCCCTTGTCTGAAGGTAAACTTTAAATTCCATTTCTTGAGTTTATTCTCCATATTGTCCCTGGGATGATCTACGGCTGACTTAATCTTGCTCCAGAATTACAAGCCCTCACCAGCATGTGACTCCAGGCCACCCTGGGGCTCCAGCCAGGGCTCCAGCACTGCTGCCCGGTCCCCCACTCTCACTAGGGGTACCCAGCCTTAGGGGGTGGTTGTCGTTGCAGTGGGCGTCGCCCTCTCGATCAAGCTTTCCCCAGGCTTCCCTGTTGGTTGCATTTGCCTCCCTTGTCTGAAGGTAAACTTTAAATTACATTTCTTGAGTTTATTCTCCATATTGTCCCTGTGATGATCTTTGGCTGACTTAATCTTGCTCCAGAACTACAAGCCCTCACAAGTCTTTGTCTTCAGCACCACACCCAGGGCTCCAGCACTGCAACCCGGTCTCCCACTCACACCAGGGGGGCCCAACCTGAGGCTGATTTTGTCATTGCAGTCTGCCGTCCCATGTCGGACGAATTGTCACCAGGCCTCCCTGTTGGTTGCATTTGCCTCCCTTGTCTGAAGGTAAACTTTAAATTCCATTTCTTGAGTTTATTCTCCATATTGTCCCTGGGATGATCTTTGGCTGACATAATCTTTCTCCAGAACTACAAGCCCTCACAAGCCTTTGTCTTCAGCACCGCACCAGGAGTTCCGCCTGTGCAACCTCGGTCCCCCACTCGCACCAGGGGGGCCCAGCTTGAGGCCGAGGTTGTCATTGCAGTGTGCCGCCTCACGTCGGACGAGCTGTCACCAGGCCTCCCTGTTGGTTGCATTTGCCTCCCTTGTCTGAAGGTAAACTTTAAATTACATTTCTTGAGTTTATTCTCCATATTGTCCCTGGGATGATCTTTGGCTGACTTAATCTTGCTCCAGAACTACAAGCCCTCACAAGTCTTTGTCTCCAGCACCACACCCAGGGCTCCAGCACTGCAACCCGGTCCCCCACTCACACCGGGGGGGCCCAACCTGAGGCTGATTTTGTCTTTGCAGTCTGCCGTCCCATGTCGGACGCGCTGTCACCAGGCCTCCTTGTTGGTTGCATTTGCCTCCCTTGTCTGAAGGTAAACTTTAAATTACATTTCTTGAGTTTATTCTCCATATTGTCCCTGGGATGATCTTTGGCTGACATAATCTTTCTCCAGAACTACAAGCCCTCACCAGCCTTTGTCTTCACCATCGCACCCAGAGCTCTAGCCTGCAACCCGGTCAGCCACTCGCACCAGGGGGGCCCAGCCTGAGGCCTAGTTTTTCATTGCAGTGTGCCGTCCCATGTCGGACGTGCTGTCACCAGGCCTCCCTGTTGGTTGCATTTGCCTCCCTTGTCTGAAGGTAAACTTTAAATTCCATTTCTTGAGTTTATTCTCCATATTGTCCCTGGGATGATCTTTGGCTGACATAATCTTTCTCCTTAACTACAAGCCCTCACCAGCATGTGACTCCAGGCCACCCTGGGGCTCCAGCCAGGGCTCCAGCACTGCTGCCCGGTACCCCACTCTCACCAGGGGGGCCCAGCCTGAGGCCGAGGTTGTCATTGCAGTGTGCCGTCCCACATCGGACGCGCTGTCACCATGCCTCCCTGTTGGTTGCATTTGCCTCCCTTGTCTGAAGGTAAACTTTAAATTCCATTTCTTGAGTTTATTCTCCATATTGTCCCTGGGATGATCTTTGGCTGACATAATCTTTCTCCAGAACTACAAGCCCTCTCCAGCCTTTGTCTTCACCATCGCACCCAGAGCTCTGGCCTGCTACCCGGTCAGCCACTGGCACCAGGGGGGCCCAGCCTAAGGCCGAGTTTGTCATTGCAGTGTGCCGTCCCATGTCGGACGCGCTGTCATCAGGCCTCCTTTTTGGTTGCATTTGCCTCCCTTGTCTGAAGGTAAACTTTAAATTCCATTTCTTGAGTTTATTCTCCATATTGTCCCTGGGATGATCTTTGGCTGACATAATCTTTCTCCAGAACTACAAGCCCTCACCAGCCTTTGTCTTCAGCACCGCACCAGGATTTCTGCCAGTGCAACCTCGGTCCCCCACTCGCACCAGGGGGGCCCAGCCTGAGGCCGAGGTTGTCATTGCAGCTTGCCGTTCCACGTCGGACGAGCTGTCACCAGGCCTCCCTGTTGGTTGCATTTGCCTCCCTTGTCTGAAGGTAAACTTTAAATTCCATTTCTTGTGTTTATTCTCCATATTGTCCCAGGGATGATCTTTGGCTGACTTAATCTTGCTCCAGAACTACAAGCCCTCACAAGTCTTTGTCTCCAGCACCACACCCAGGGTCCAGCACTGCAACCCGCTTCCCCACTCACACCAGGGGGGCCCAGCCTGAGGCTGATTTTGTCATTGCAGTCTGCCGTCCCATGTCGGACGCGCTGTCCCCAGGCTTCCCTGTTGGTTGCATTTGCCTCCCTTGTCTGAAGGTAAACTTTAAATTCCATTTCTTGAGTTTATTCTCCATATTGTCCCTGGGATGATCTTTGGCTGACATAATCTTTCTCCAGAACTACAAGCCCTCACCAGCCTTTGTCTTCACCATCGCACCCAGAGCTCTGGCCTGCAACCCGGTCAGCCACTCGCACCAGGGGGGCCCAGCCTGAGGCTGAGTTTGTCATTTCAGTGTGCCCAGAACTACAAGCCCTCACCAGCCTTTGTCTTCACCATCGCACCCAGAGCTCTGGCCTGCTACCCGGTCAGCCTCTGGCACCAGGGGGGCCCAGCCTAAGGCCGAGTTTGTCATTGCAGTGTGCCGTCCCATGTCGGACGCGCTGTCATCAGGCCTACTTTTTGGTTGCATTTGCCTCCCTTGTCTGAAGGTAAACTTTAAATTCCATTTCTTGAGTTTATTCTCCATATTGTCCCTGGGATGATCTTTGGCTGACATAATCTTTCTCCAGAACTACAAGCCCTCACCAGCCTTTGTCTTCAGCACCGCACCAGGATTTCTGCCAGTGCAAAATCGGTCCCCCACTCGCACCAGGGGGGCCCAGCCTGAGGCCGAGGTTGTCATTGCAGTATGCCGTCCCACATCGGACGCGCTGTCACCAGGCCTCCCTGTTGGTTGCATTTGCCTCCTTTGTCTGAAGGTAAACTTTAAATTCCCTTTCTTGAGTTTATTCTCCATATTGTCCCTGGGATGATCTACGGCTGACTTAATCTTTCTCCAGAACTACAAGCCCTCACCAGAATGTGACTCCAGGCCACCCTGGGTTTCCAGCCAAGGCTCCAGCACTGCTGCCCGGTCCCCCACTTTCACCAGGGGTTCCCAGACATAGGCGGTGGTTGTCGTTGCAGTGGGCGTCGCCCTCTCGATCAAGTTTTCCCCAGGGCCTCCCTGTTGGTTGTATTTGCCTCCCTTGTCTGAAGGTAAACTTTAAATTCCATTTCTTGAGTTTATTCTCCATATTGTCCCTGGGATGATCTTTGGCTGACTTAATCTTGCTCCAGAACTACAAGCCCTCACAAGCCTTTGTCTCCAGCACCACACCCAGGGCTCCAGCACTGCAACTCGGTCCCCCACTCACACCAGGGGTGCCCAGCCTGAGGCTAATTTTGTTATTGCAGTGTGCCGTCCCATGTCGGACGAGTTGTCACCAGGCCTCCCTGTTGGTTGCATTTGCCTCCCTTGTCTGAAGGTAAACTTTAAATTCCATTTCTTGAGTTTATTCTCCATATTGTCCCTGGGATGATCTTTGGCTGACATAATCTTTCTCCGGAACTACAAGCCCTCACCAGCCTCTGTCTTCACCATCGCACCCAGAGCTCCAGCACTGCAACCCGGTCCCCCACTCACACTAGGGGGGCCTAGCCTGAGGGCAATTTTGTCATTGCAGTGTGCCGCCCCACATCGGACGCGCTGTCACCAGGCCTCCCTGTTGGTTGCATTTGCCTCCCTTGTCTGAAGGTAAACTTTAAATTCCATTTCTTGAGTTTATTCTCCATATTGTCCCTGGGATGATCTTTGGCTGACATAATCTTTCTCCAGAACTACAAGCCCTCATAAGCCTTTGTCTCCAGCACCACACCCCGGGCTCCAGCACTGCAACCCGGTCCCCCACTCACACCAGGGGGGCCCAGCCTGAGGCTGATTTTGTCATTGCAGTGTGTCGTCCCACATCGGACGCGCTATCACCAGGCCTCCCTGTTGGTTGCATTTGCCTCTCTTGTCTGAAGGTAAACTTTGAATTACATTTCTTGAGTTTATTCTCCATATTGTGCCTGGGATGATCTACGGCTGACTTAATCTTGCTCCAGAAATATAAGCCCTCACCAGCACGTGATTCCAGGCCACCTTGGGGCTCCAACCAGGGCTCCAGCACTGCTGCCCGGTCCCCCACCCTCACCAGGGGTGCCCAGCCTTAGGCGGTTGTTGTCGTTGCAGTGGGCGTCGCCCTCTCGATCAAGCTTTCCCCAGGCCTCCCTGTTGGTTGCATTTGCCCCCCTTGTCTGAAGGTAAACTTTAAATTCCATTTCTTGAGTTTATTCTCCATATTGTCCCTGGGATGATCTTTGGCTGACATAATCTTTCTCCAGAACTACAAGCCCTCACCAGTCTTTGTCTTCACCATCGCACCCAGAGCTCTGGCCTGTAACCCGGTCAGCCACTGGCACCAGGGGGGCCCAGTCTGAGACTGAGGTTGTCATTGCAGTGTGCCGTCCCACATTGGACGCGCTGTCACCAGACCTCCCTGTTGGTTGCATTTGCCTCCCTTGTCTGAAGGTAAACTTTAAATTCCATGTCTTGAGTTTATACTCCATATTGTCCCTGGGATGATCTACGGCTGACTTAATCTTGCTCCAGAACTACAAGCCCTCACAAGCCTTTGTCTTCAGCACCGCACCAGGAGTTCCGCCAGTGCAACCTCGGTCCCCCACTCGCACCAGGGGGGCCCAGCCTGAGGCCGAGGTTGTCATTGCAGCTTGCCGTTCCACGTCGGACGAGCTGTCACCAGGCCTCCCTGTTGGTTGCATTTGCCTCCCTTGTCTGAAGGTAAACTTTAAATTCCATTTCTTGTGTTTATTCTCCATATTGTCCCAGGGATGATCTTTGGCTGACTTAATCTTGTTCCAGAACTACAAGCCCTCACAAGTCTTTGTCTCCAGCACCACACCCAGGGCTCCAGCACTGCAACCCGGTTCCCCACTCACACCAGGGGGGCCCAGCCTGAGGCTGATTTTGTCATTGCAGTCTGCCGTCCCATGTCGGACGCGCTGTCCCCAGGCCTCCCTGTTGGTTGCATTTGCCTCCCTTGTCTGAAGGTAAACTTTAAATTCCATTTCTTGAGTTTATTCTCCATATTGTCCCTGGGATGATCTTTGGCTGACATAATCTTTCTCCAGAACTACAAGCCCTCACCAGCCTTTGTCTTCACCATCGCACCCAGAGCTCTGGCCTGCAACCCGGTCAGCCACTCGCACCAGGGGGGCCCTGCCTGAGGCTGAGTTTGTCATTGCAGTGTGCCCAGAACTACAAGCCCTCACCAGCCTTTGTCTTCACCATCGCACCCAGAGCTCTGGCCTGCAACCCGATCAGCCACTCGCACCAGGGGGGCCCAGCCTGAGGCCGAGTTTGTCATTGCAGTGTGTTCTCCCATGTCGGACGCGCTGTCACCAGGCCTCCCTGTTGGTTGCATTTGCCTCCCTTGTCTGAAGGTAAACTTTAAATTCCATTTCTTGAGTTTATTCTCCATATTGTCCCTTGGATGATCTACGGCTGACTTAATCTTGCTCCAGAACTACAAGCCCTCACCAGCATGTGACTCCAGGCCACCCTGGGGCTCCAGCCAGGGCTCCAGCACTGCTGTCCGGTCCCCCACTCTCACCAGGGGTGCCCAGCCTTAGGGGGTGGTTGTCGTTGCAGTGGGCGTCGCCCTCTCGATCAAGCTTTCCCCAGGCCTCCCTGTTGGTTGCATTTGCCTCCCTTGTCTGAAGGTAAACTTTAAATTACATTTCTTGAGTTTATTCTCCAGATTGTCCCTGGGATGATCTACGGCTGACTTTATCTTGCTCCAGAACTACAAGCCCTCACCAGCATGTGACTCCAGGCCAGACCGGGGTTCCAGCCAGGGCTCCAGCACTGCTGCCCGGTCTCCCACCCTCACCAGGGGTGTCCAGCCTTAGGGGGTGGTTGTCGTTGCAGTGGGCGTCGCCCTCTCGATCAAGCTTTCCCCAGGCCTCCCTGTTGGTTGCATTTGCCTCCCTTGTCTGAAGGTAAACTTTAAATTACATTTCTTGAGTTTATTCTCCATATTGTCCCTGCGATGATCTTTGGCTGACATAATCTTTCTCCAGAACTACAAGCCCTCACCAGCCTTTGTCTTCAGCACCGCACCAGGAGTTCCGCCAGTGCAACCTCGGACCCCCACTCGCACCAGGGGGGCCCAGCCTGAGGCCGAGGTTGTCATTGCAGTGTGCCGTCCCACATCGGACGCGCTGTCACCAGGCCTCCCTGTTGGTTGCATTTGCCTCCCTTGTCTGAAGGTAAACTTTAAATTCCCTTTCTTGAGTTTATTCTCCATATTGTCCCTGGGATGATCTACGGCTGACTTAATCTGGCTCCAGAACTACAAGCCCTCACCAGCATGCGACTCCAGGCTACCCTGGGGCTCCAGCCAGGGCTCCAGCACTGCTACCCGGTCCCCCACTCTCACCAGGGGTGCCCAGCCTTAGGCGGTGGTTGTCGTTGCAGTGGGCGTCGCCCTCTCGATCAAGCTTTCCCCAGGCCTCCCTGTTGGTTGCATTTGCCTCCCTTGTCTGATGGTAAACTTTAAATTACATTTCTTGAGTTTATTTTCCATATTGTCCCTGGGATGATCTTTGGCTGACATAATCTTTCTCCAGAACTACAAGCCCTCACCAGCCTTTGTCTTCACCATCACACCCAGAGCTCTGGCCTGCAACCCGGTCACCCACACGCACCAAGGGGGCCCAGCCTGAGGCCGAGTTTGTCATTGCAGTGTGCCGTTCCATGTCGGACGCGCTGTCACCAGGCCTCCCTGTTGGTTGCATTTGCCTCCCTTGTCTGAAGGTAAACTTTAAATTCCATTTCTTGAGTTTATTCTCCATATTGTCCCTGGGATGATCTACGGCTGACTTTATCTTGCTCCAGAACTACAAGCCCTCACCAGCATGTGACTCCAGGCTAGACCGGGGTTCCAGCCAGGCTTCCAGCACTGCTGCCCGGTCCGCCACCCTCACCAGGGGTGTCCAGCCTTAGGGGGTGGTTGTCGTTGCAGTGGGCGTCGCCCTCTCTATCAAGCTTTCCCCAGGCCTCCCTGTTGGTTGCATTTGCCTCCCTTGTTTGAAGGTAAACTTTAAATTCCATTTCTTGAGTTTATTCTCCATATTGTCCCTGCGATGATCTTTGGCTGACATAATCTTTCTCCAGAACTACAAGCCCTCACCAGCCTTTGTCTTCAGCACCGCACCAGGAGTTCCGCCAGTGCAACCTTGGTCCCCCACCCTCACCAGGGGTGTCCAGCCTTAGGGGGTGGTTGTCGTTGCAGTGGGCGTCGCCCTCTCGATCAGGCTTTCACCAGGCCTCCCTGTTGGTTGCATTTGCCTCCCTAGTCTGAAGGTAAACTTTAAATTCCCTTTCTTGAGTTTATTCTCCATATTGTCCCTGGGATGATCTACGGCTGACTTAATCTGGCTCCAGAACTACAAGCCCTCACCAGCATGTGACTCCAGGCTACCTTGGGGCTCCAGCCAGGGCTCCAGCACTGCTGCCCGGTCCCCCACCCTCACCAGGGGTGTCCAGCCTTAGGGGGTGATTGTCGTTGCAGTGGGCGTCGCCCTCTCGATCAAGCTTTCCCCAGGCCTCCCTGTTGGTTGCATTTGCCTCCCTTGTCTGAAGGTAAACTTTAAATTACATTTCTTGAGTTTATTTTCCATATTGTCCCTGGGATGATCTTTGGCTGACATAATCTTGCTCCAGAACTACAAGCCCTCACCATTCTTTGTCTTCACCATCGCATCCAGAGCTCTGGCCTGCAACCCGGTCACCCACTCGCACCAAGGGGCCCCATTCTGAGGCCGAGTTTGTCATTGCAGTGTGCCGTCCTATGTCGGACGCGCTGTCACCAGGCCTCCCTGTTGGTTGCATTTGCCTCCCTTGTCTGAAGGTAAACTTTAAATTACATTTCTTGAGTTTATTCTCCATATTGTCCCTGGGATGATCTTTGGCTGACATAATCTTGCTCCAGAACTACAAGCCCTCACAAGTCTTTGTCTCCAGCACCACAACCAGTGCTCCAGCACTGCAACCCGGTTCCCCACTCACACCAGGGGGGCCCAGCCTGAGGCTGATTTTGTCATTGCAGTCTGCCGTCCCATGTCGGACGCGCTGTCCCCAGGCTTCCCTGTTGGTTGCATTTGCCTCCCTTGTCTGAAGGTAAACTTTAAATTCCATTTCTTGAGTTTATTCTCCACATTATCCTTGGGATGATCTTTGGCTGACATAATCTTTCTCCAGAACTACAAGCCCTCACCAGCCTTTGTCTTCACCATCGCACCCAGAGCTCTGGCCTGCAACCCGGTCAGCCACTCGCACCAGGGGGGCCCAGCCTGAGGCTGAGTTTGTCATTGCAGTGTGCCCAGAACTACAAGCCCTCACCAGCCTTTGTCTTCACCATCGCACCCAGAGCTCTGGCCTGCAACAAGGTCAGCCACTCGCACCAGGGGGGCCCAGCCTGAGGCCGAGTTTGTCATTGCAGTGTGCTCTCCCATGTCGGACGCGCTGTCACCAGGCCTCCCTGTTGGTTGCATTTGCCTCCCTTGTCTGAAGGTAAACTTTAAATTCCATTTCTTGAGTTTATTCTCCATATTGTCCCTGGGATGATCTACGGCTGACTTAATCTTGCTCCAGAATTACAAGCCCTCACCAGCATGTGACTCCAGGCCACCCTGTGGCTCCAGCCAGGGCTCCAGCACTGCTGCCCGGTCCCCCACTCTCACTAGGGGTACCCAGCCTTAGGGGGTGGTTGTCGTTGCAGTGGGCGTCGCCCTCTCGATCAAGCTTTCCCCAGGCCTCCCTGTTGGTTGCATTTGCCTCCCTTGTCTGAAGGTAAACTTTAAATTACATTTCTTGAGTTTATTCTCCATATTGTCCCTGGGATGATCTTTGGCTGACATAATCTTTCTCCCGAACGACAAGCCCTCACCAGCCTTTGTTTTCACCATCGCACCCAGAGCTTTTGCCTGCAACCCGGTCAGCCACTCGCACCAGGGGGGCCCAGCCTGAGGCCGGGTTTGTCATTGCAGTGTGCCCAGAACTACAAGCCCTCACCAGCCTTTGTCTTCACCATCGCACCCAGAGCTCTGGCCTGCAACCCGGTCACCCACTCGCACCAGGGGGGCCCTGCCTGAGGCCGAGTTTGTCATTGCAGTGTGCCGTCCCTTGTCGGACGCGCTGTCACCAGGCCTCCCTGTTGGTTGCATTTGCCTCCCTTGTCTGAAGGTAAACTTTAAATTACATTTCTTGAGTTTATTCTACACATTGTCCCTGGGATGATCTTTGGCTGACATAATCTTTCTCCAGAACCACAAGCCCTCACCAGCCTTTGTCTTCAGCACCGCACCAGGATTTCTGCCAGTGCAAACTCGGTCCCCCACTCGCACCAGGGGGGCCCAGCCTGAGGCCGAGGTTGTCATTGCAGTGTGCCGTCCCACATCGGACGCGCTGTCACCAGGCCTCCCTGTTGGTTGCATTTGCCTCCTTTGTCTGAAGGTAAACTTTAAATTCCCTTTCTTGAGTTTATTCTCCATATTGTCCCTGGGATGATCTACGGCTGACTTAATCTTGCTCCAGAACTACAAGCCCTCACCAGCATGTGACTCCAGGCCACCCTGGGTTTCCAGCCAGGGCTCCAGCACTGCTGCCCGGTCCCCCACTTTCACCAGGGGTTCCCAGACTTAGGCGGTGGTTGTCGTTGCAGTGGGCGTCGCCCTCTCGATCAAGCTTTCCCCAGGCCTCCCTGTTGGTTGTATTTGCCTCCCTTGTCTGAAGGTAAACTTTAAATTCCATTTCTTGAGTTTATTCTCCATATTGTCCCTGGGATGATTTTTGGCTGACTTAATCTTGCTCCAGAACTACAAGCCCTCACAAGCCTTTTTCTCCAGCACCACACCCAGGGCTCCAGCACTGCAACTCGGTCCCCCACTCACACCAGGGGTGCCCAGTCTGAGGCCGAGGTTGTCATTGCAGTGTGCCGTCCCACATCGGACGCGCTGTCACCAGGCCTCCCTGTTGGTTGCATTTGCCTCCCTTGTCTGAAGGTAAACTTTAAATTACATTTCTTGAGTTTATTCTCCATATTGTCCCTGGGATGATCTACGGCTGACATAATCTTTCTCCAGAACTACAAGCCCTCACCAGCCTTTGTCTTCACCATCGCACCCAGAGCTCTGGCCTGCAACCCGGTCAGCCACTCGCACCAGGGGGGCCCAGCCTGAGGCTGAGTTTGTCATTGCATTGTGCCGTCCCTTTTCGGACGACCTGTCATCAGGACTCCCTGTTGGTTGCATTTGCCTCCCTTGTCTGAAGGTAAACTTTAAATTCCATTTCTTGAGTTTATTCTCCATATTGTCCCTGGGATGATCTTTGGCTGACTTAATCTTTCTCCAGAACTACAAGCCCTCACCAGCCTTTGTCTTCACCATCGCACCCAGAGCTCTGGCCTGCAACCCGGTCAGCCACTCGCACCAGGGGGGCCCAGCCTGAGGCTGAGTTTGTCATTGCAGTGTGCCCAGAACTACAAGCCCTCACCAGCCTTTGTCTTCACCATCGCACCCAGAGCTCTGGCCTGCAACAAGGTCAGCCACTCGCACCAGGGGGGCCCAGCCTGAGGCCGAGTTTGTCATTGCAGTGTGCTCTCCCATGTCGGACGCGCTGTCACCAGGCCTCCCTGTTGGTTGCATTTGCCTCCCTTGTCTGAAGGTAAACTTTAAATTCCATTTCTTGAGTTTATTCTCCATATTGTCCCTGGGATGATCTACGGCTGACTTAATCTTGCTCCAGAATTACAAGCCCTCACCAGCATGTGACTCCAGGCCACCCTGTGGCTCCAGCCAGGGCTCCAGCACTGCTGCCCGGTCCCCCACTCTCACTAGGGGTACCCAGCCTTAGGGGGTGGTTGTCGTTGCAGTGGGCGTCGCCCTCTCGATCAAGCTTTCCCCAGGCCTCCCTGTTGGTTGCATTTGCCTCCCTTGTCTGAAGGTAAACTTTAAATTACATTTCTTGAGTTTATTCTCCATATTGTCCCTGGGATGATCTTTGGCTGACATAATCTTTCTCCCGAACGACAAGCCCTCACCAGCCTTTGTTTTCACCATCGCACCCAGAGCTTTTGCCTGCAACCCGGTCAGCCACTCGCACCAGGGGGGCCCAGCCTGAGGCCGGGTTTGTCATTGCAGTGTGCCCAGAACTACAAGCCCTCACCAGCCTTTGTCTTCACCATCGCACCCAGAGCTCTGGCCTGCAACCCGGTCACCCACTCGCACCAGGGGGGCCCTGCCTGAGGCCGAGTTTGTCATTGCAGTGTGCCGTCCCTTGTCGGACGCGCTGTCACCAGGCCTCCCTGTTGGTTGCATTTGCCTCCCTTGTCTGAAGGTAAACTTTAAATTACATTTCTTGAGTTTATTCTACACATTGTCCCTGGGATGATCTTTGGCTGACATAATCTTTCTCCAGAACCACAAGCCCTCACCAGCCTTTGTCTTCAGCACCGCACCAGGATTTCTGCCAGTGCAAACTCGGTCCCCCACTCGCACCAGGGGGGCCCAGCCTGAGGCCGAGGTTGTCATTGCAGTGTGCCGTCCCACATCGGACGCGCTGTCACCAGGCCTCCCTGTTGGTTGCATTTGCCTCCTTTGTCTGAAGGTAAACTTTAAATTCCCTTTCTTGAGTTTATTCTCCATATTGTCCCTGGGATGATCTACGGCTGACTTAATCTTGCTCCAGAACTACAAGCCCTCACCAGCATGTGACTCCAGGCCACCCTGGGTTTCCAGCCAGGGCTCCAGCACTGCTGCCCGGTCCCCCACTTTCACCAGGGGTTCCCAGACTTAGGCGGTGGTTGTCGTTGCAGTGGGCGTCGCCCTCTCGATCAAGCTTTCCCCAGGCCTCCCTGTTGGTTGTATTTGCCTCCCTTGTCTGAAGGTAAACTTTAAATTCCATTTCTTGAGTTTATTCTCCATATTGTCCCTGGGATGATTTTTGGCTGACTTAATCTTGCTCCAGAACTACAAGCCCTCACAAGCCTTTTTCTCCAGCACCACACCCAGGGCTCCAGCACTGCAACTCGGTCCCCCACTCACACCAGGGGTGCCCAGTCTGAGGCCGAGGTTGTCATTGCAGTGTGCCGTCCCACATCGGACGCGCTGTCACCAGGCCTCCCTGTTGGTTGCATTTGCCTCCCTTGTCTGAAGGTAAACTTTAAATTACATTTCTTGAGTTTATTCTCCATATTGTCCCTGGGATGATCTACGGCTGACATAATCTTTCTCCAGAACTACAAGCCCTCACCAGCCTTTGTCTTCACCATCGCACCCAGAGCTCTGGCCTGCAACCCGGTCAGCCACTCGCACCAGGGGGGCCCAGCCTGAGGCTGAGTTTGTCATTGCATTGTGCCGTCCCTTTTCGGACGACCTGTCATCAGGACTCCCTGTTGGTTGCATTTGCCTCCCTTGTCTGAAGGTAAACTTTAAATTCCATTTCTTGAGTTTATTCTCCATATTGTCCCTGGGATGATCTTTGGCTGACTTAATCTTTCTCCAGAACTACAAGCCCTCACCAGCCTTTGTCTTCAGCACCGCACCAGGAGTTCCGCCAGTGCAACCTCATTCCCCCACTCGCACCAGGGGTGCCCAGCCTGAGGCCGAGGTTGTCATTGCAGTGTGCCGTCCCACATCGGACGCGCTGTAACCTGGCCTCCCTGTTGGTTGCATTTGCCTCCCTTGTCTGAAGGTAAACTTTAAATTCCATTTCTTGACTTTATTCTCCATATTGTCCCTGGGATTATCTTTTGCTGACATAATCTTTCTCCAGAACTACAAGCCCTCACTAGCCTTTGTTTCCAGCACCACAACCAGGGCTCCAGCACTGCTGCCCGGTCCCCCACTCACACCAGGGGGGCCCAGCCTGAGGCTGATTTTGTCATTGCAGTGTGCCGTCCCACATCAGACGCGCTATCACCAGGCCTCCCTGTTGGTTGCATTTGCCTCCCTTGTCTGAAGGTAAACTTTAAATTACATTTCTTGAGTTTATTCTCCATATTGTCCCTGGGATGATCTTTGGCTGACATAATCTTTCTCCAGAACTACAAGCCCTCACCAGCCTTTGTCTTCACAATCGCACCTAGAGTTCTGGCCTGTAACCTTGTCACCCACTCGCACCAAGGGGGCCCAGCCTGAGTCCGAGTTTGTCATTGCAATGTGCTGTCCCATGTCGGACGCGCTGTCACCAGGCCTCCTTGTTGGTTGCATTTGCCTCCCTTGTCTGAAGGTAAACTTTAAATTCCCTTTCTTGAGTTTATTCTCCATATTGTCCTTGGGATGTTCTACGGCTGACATAATCTTTCTCCAGAACTACAAGCCCTCACCAGCATGTGACTCCAGGCCACCCCGGGGCTCCAGCCAGGCCTCCAGCACTGCTGCCCGGTCCCCCACCCTCACCAGGGGTGCCCAGCCTTAGGCGGTGGTTGTCGTTGCAGTGGGCGTCGCCCTCTCGATCAAGCTTTCCCCAGGCCTCCCTGTTGGTTGCATTTACCTCCCTTGTCTGAAGGTTAACTTTAAATTCCTTTTCTTGACTTTATTCTCCATATTGTCCCTGGGATGATCTTTGGCTGACATAATCTTTCTCCAGAACTACAAGCCCTCACGAGCCTCTGTCTTCAGCACCACACCCAGAGCTCCAGCACTGCAACCCGGTTCCCCACTTTCACTAGGGGGGCCCAGCCTGAGGGCGATTTTGTCATTGCAGTGTGCCGCCCCACATCGGACGAGCTGTCACCAGGCCTCCCTGTTGGTTGCATTTGCCTCCCTTGTCTGAAGGTAAACTTTAAATTCCCTTTCTTGAGTTTATTCTCCATATTGTCCCTGGGATGATCTACGGCTGACTTAATCTTGCTCCAGAACTACAAGCCCTCACCAGCATGTGACTCCAGGCCACCCCGGGGTTCCAGCCAGGCCTCCAGCACTGCTGCCCGGTCCCCCACTCTCACCAGGGGTGCCCAGCCTTAGGCGGTGGTTGTCGTTGCAGTGGGCGTCGCCCTTTCGATCAAGCTTTCCACAGGCCTCCCTGTTGGTTGCATTTGCCTCCCTTGTCTGAAGGTAAACTTTAAATTACATTTCTTGAGTTTATTCTCCATATTGTCCCTGGGATGATCTACGGCTGACATAATCTTTCTCCAGAACTACAAGCCCTCACCAGCCTTTGTCTTCACCATCGCACCCAGAGCTCTGGCCTGCAACCCGGTCAGCCACTCGCACCAGGGGGGCCCAGCCTGAGGCCGAGTTTGTCATTGCATTGTGCCGTCCCTTTTCGGACGACCTGTCATCAGGACTCCCTGTTGGTTGCATTTACCTCTCATGTCTTAAGGTAAACTTTAAATTACATTTCTTGAGTTTATTTTCCAGATTGTCCCTGGGATGATCTTTGGCTGACATAATCTTCTCCAGAACTACAAGCCCTCACCAGCCTTTGTCTTCACCATCGCACCCAGAGCTCTGGCCTGCAACCCGGTCACCCACTCGCACCAAGGGGGCCCAGCCTGAGTCCGAGTTTGTCATTGCAGTGTGCCGTCCCATGTCGGACCCGCTGTCACCAGGCCTCCCTGTTGGTTGCATTTGCCTCCCTTGTCTGAAGGTAAACTTTAAATTACATTTCTTGAGTTTATTCTCCATATTGTCCCTGGGATGATCTTTGGCTGACATAATCTTTCTCCAGAACTACAAGCCCTCACCTGCCTCTGTCTTCACCATCGCACCCAGAGCTCCAGCACTGCAACCCGGTCCCCCACCCTCACCAGGGGTGCCCAGCCTTAGGCGGTTGTTGTCGTTGCAGTGGGCGTCGCCCTCTCGATCAAGCTTTCCCCAGGCCTCCCTGTTGGTTGCATTTGCCTCCCTTGTCTGAAGGTAAACTTTAAATTCCATTTCTTGTGTTTATTCTCCATATTGTCCCTGGGATGATCTTTGGCTGACATGATCTTTCTCCAGAACTACAAGCCCTCACCAGCCTTTGTCTTCACCATCGCACCCAGAGCTCTGGCCTGCAACCCGGTCAGCCACTGGCACCAGGGAGGCCCAGCCTGAGGCCGAGTTTGTCATTGCAGTTTGCCGTCCCATGTCGGACGCGCTTTCATCAGGCCTCCTTGTTGGTTGCATTTGCCTCCCTTGTCTGAAGGTAAACTTTAAATTACATTTCTTGAGTTTATACTCCATATTTTCCCTGGGATGATCTACGGCTGACTTAATCTTGCTCCAGAACTACAAGCCCTCACCAGCATGTGACTCCAGGCCACCCTGGGGCTCCAGCCAGGGCTCCAGCACTGCTGCCCGGTCCCCCACTCTCACCAAGGGTGCCCAGCCTTAGGCGATGGTTGTCGTTGCCGTGGGCGTCGCCCTCTCGATCAAGCTTTCCCCAGGCCTCCCTGTTGGTTGCATTTGCCTCCCTTGTCTGAAGGTAAACTTTAAATTCCATTTCTTGAGTTTATTCTCCATATTTTCCCTGGGATGATCTTTGGCTGACTTAATCTTGCTCCAGAACTACAAGCCCTCACCAGCCTTTGTCTTCACCATCACACCCTGAGCTCTGGCCTGCAACCCGGTCAGCCACTGGCACCAGGGGTGCCCAGCCTGAGGCCGAGTTTGTCATTGCAGTGTGCCGTCCCACATCGGACGCGCTATCACCAGGCCTCCCTGTTGGTTGCATTTGCCTCCCTTGTCTGAAGGTAAACTTTAAATTCCATTTCTTGAGTTTATTCTCCATATTGTCCCTGGGATCATCTTTGGCTGACATAATCTTTTTCCAGAACTACAAGCCCTCACCAGCCTTTGTCTTCAGCACCGCACCAGGAGTTCCGCCAGTGCAACATCGGTCCCCCACTCACACCAGGGGGGCCCAGCCTGAGGCCGAGGTTGTCATTGCAGTGTGCCGTTCCACATCAGACGCGCTGTCACCAGGCCTCCCTGTTGGTTGCATTTGCCTCCCTTGTCTGAAGGTAAACTTTAAATTCCATTTCTTGAGTTTATTCTCCATATTGTCCCTGGGATGATCTTTGGCTGACATAATCTTTCTCCAGAACTACAAGCCCTCACCAGCCTTTGTCTTCAGCACCGCACCATGAGTTCCGCCAGTGCAACATCGGTCCCCCACTCACACCAGGGGGGCCCAGCCTGAGGCCGAGGTTGTCATTGCAGTGTGCCGTCCCACATCGGACGCGCTGTCACCAGGCCTCCCTGTTGGTTGCATTTGCCTCCCTTGTCTGAAGGTAAACTTTAAATTACATTTCTTGAGTTTATTCTCCATATTGTCTCTGTGATGATCTTTGGCTGACTTAATCTTGCTCCAGAACTACAAGCCCTCACAAGTCTTTGTCTTCAGCACCACACCCAGGGCTCCAGCACTGCAACCCGGTCTCCCACTCACACCAGGGGGGCCCAACCTGAGGCTGATTTTGTCATTGCAGTCTGCCGTCCCATGTCGGACGCGCTGTCACCAGGCCTCCCTTTTGGTTGCATTTGCCTCCCTTGTCTGAAGGTAAACTTTAAATTCCATTTCTTGAGTTTATTCTCCATATTGTCCCTGGGATGATCTTTGGCTGACATAATCTTTCTCCAGAACTACAAGCCCTCACCAGCCTTTGTCTTCAGCACCGCACCAGGAATTCCGCCAGTGCAACCTCGGTCCCCCACTCTCACCAGGGGGGCCCAGCCTGAGGCCGAGGTTGTCATTGCAGTGTGCCGTCCCACATCGGACGCGCTGTCACCAGGCCTCCCTGTTGGTTGCATTTGCCTCCCTTGTCTGCAGGTAAACTTTAAATTCCCTTTCTTGAGTTTATTCTCCATATTGTCCCTGGGATGATCTACGGCTCACTTAATCTTGCTCCAGAACTACAAGCCCTCACCAGCATGTGACTCCAGGCCTCCCTGGGGCTCCAGCCAGGGCTCCAGCACTGCTGCCCGGTCCCCTACTCTCACCAGGGGTGCCCAGCCTTAGGCGGTGGTTGTCGTTGCAGTGGGCGTCGCCCTCTCGATCAAGCTTTCCCCAGGCCTCCCTGTTGGTTGCATTTGCCTCCCTTGTCTGAAGGTAAACTTTAAATTACATTTCTTGAGTTTATTCTCCATATTGTCCCTGGGATGATCTTTGGCTGACATAATCTTTCTCCAGAACTACAAGCCCTCACCAGCCTTTGTCTTCACCATCGCACCCTGAGCTTTGGCCTGCAACTCTGTCAGCCACTCGCACCAGGGGGGCCCAGCCTGAGGCCGAGGTTGTCATTGCAGTGTGCCGTCCCACATCGGACGCGCTATCACCAGGCCTCCCTGTTGGTTGCATTTGCCTCCCTTGTCTGAAGGTAAACTTTAAATTCCATTTCTTGAGTTTATTCTCCATATTGTCCCTGGGATGATCTTTGGCTGACATAATCTTTCTCCAGAACTACAAGCCCTCACCAGCCTTTGTCTTCAGCACCGCACCAGGAGTTCCGCCAGTGCAACATCGGTCCCCCACTCACACCAGGGGGGCCCAGCCTGAGGCCGAGGTTGTCATTGCAGTGTGCCGTCCCACATCGGACGCGCTGTCACCAGGCCTCCCTGTTGGTTGCATTTGCCTCCCTTGTCTGAAGGTAAACTTTAAATTACATTTCTTGAGTTTATTCTCCATATTGTCCCTGTGATGATCTTTGGCTGACTTAATCTTGCTCCAGAACTACAAGCCCTCACAAGTCTTTGTCTTCAGCACCACACCCAGGGCTCCAGCACTGCAACCCGGTCTCCCACTCACACCAGGGGGGCCCAACCTGAGGCTGATTTTGTCATTGCAGTCTGCCGTCCCATGTCGGACGCGCTGTCACCAGGCCTCCCTTTTGGTTGCATTTGCCACCCTTGTCTGAAGGTAAACTTTAAATTCCATTTCTTGACTTTATTCTCCATATTGTCCCTGGGATGATCTTTGGCTGACATAATCTTTCTCCAGAACTACAAGCCCTCACCAGCCTTTGTCTTCAGCACCGCACCAGGAGTTCCGCCAGTGCAACCTCGGTCCCCCACTCTCACCAGGGGGGCCCAGCCTGAGGCCGAGGTTGTCATTGCAGTGTGCCGTCCCACATCGGACGCGCTGTCACCAGGCCTCACTGTTGGTTGCATTTGCCTCCCTTGTCTGAAGGTAAACTTTAAATTCCCTTTCTTGAGTTTATTCTCCATATTGTCCCTGGGATGATCTACGGCTGACTTAATCTTGCTCCAGAACTACAAGCCCTCACCAGCATGTGACTCCAGGCCTCCCTGGGCCTCCAGCCAGGGCTCCAGCACTGCTGCCCGGTCCCCCACTCTCACCAGGGGTGCCCAGCCTTAGGCGGTGGTTGTCGTTGCAGTGGGCGTCGCCCTCTCGATGAAGCTTTCCCCAGGCCTCCCTGTTGGTTGCATTTGCCTCCCTTGTCTGAAGGTAAACTTTAAATTACATTTCTTGAGTTTATTCTCCATATTGTCCCTGGGATGTTCTTTGGCTGACATAATCTTTCTCCAGAACTACAAGCCCTCACCAGCCTTTGTCTTCACCATCGCACCCAGAGCTTTGGCCTGCAACCCGGTCAGCCACTCGCACCAGGGGGGCCCAGCCTGAGGCCGGGTTTGTCATTGCAGTGTGCCCAGAACTACAAGCCCTCACCAGCCTTTGTCTTCACCATCGCACCCAGAGCTCTGGCCTGCAACCCGGTCACCCACTCGCACCAGGGGGGCCCTGCCTGAGGCCGAGTTTGTCATTGCAGTGTGCCCAGAACTACTAGCCCTCACCAGCCTTTGTCTTCACCATCGCACCCAGAGCTCTGGCCTGCAACCCGGTCAGCCACTCGCACCAGGGGGGCCCAGCCTGAGGCCGAGTTTGTCATTGCATTGTCCCGTCCCTTTTCGGACGACCTGTCATCAGGACACCCTGTTGGTTGCATTTGCCTCCCTTGTCTGAAGGTAAACTTTAAATTCCATTTCTTGAGTTTATTCTCCATATTGTCCCTGGGATGATCTTTGGCTGACATAATCTTTCTCCAGAACTACAAGCCCTCACCAGCCTTTGTCTTCAGCACCGCACCATGAGTTCCGCCAGTGCAACATCGGTCCCCCACTCACACCAGGGGGGCCCAGCCTGAGGCCAAGGTTGTCATTGCAGTGTGCCGTCCCACATCGGACGCGCTGTCACCAGGCCTCCCTGTTGGTTGCATTTGCCTCCCTTGTCTGAAGGTAAACTTTAAATTACATTTCTTGAGTTTATTCTCCATATTGTCCCTGTGATGATCTTTGGCTGACTTAATCTTGCTCCAGAACTACAAGCCCTCACCAGCATGTGACTCCAGGCCTCCCTGGGGCTCCAGCCAGGGCTCCAGCACTGCTGCCCGGTCCCCTACTCTCACCAGGGGTGCCCAGCCTTAGGCGGTGGTTGTCGTTGCAGTGGGCGTCGCCCTCTCGATCAAGCTTTCCCCAGGCCTCCCTGTTGGTTGCATTTGCCTCCCTTGTCTGAAGGTAAACTTTAAATTACATTTCTTGAGTTTATTCTCCATATTGTCCCTGGGATGATCTTTGGCTGACATAATCTTTCTCCAGAACTACAAGCCCTCACCAGCCTTTGTCTTCACCATCGCACCCTGAGCTTTGGCCTGCAACTCTGTCAGCCACTCGCACCAGGGGGGCCCAGCCTGAGGCCGAGGTTGTCATTGCAGTGTGCCGTCCCACATCGGACGCGCTATCACCAGGCCTCCCTGTTGGTTGCATTTGCCTCCCTTGTCTGAAGGTAAACTTTAAATTCCATTTCTTGAGTTTATTCTCCATATTGTCCCTGGGATGATCTTTGGCTGACATAATCTTTCTCCAGAACTACAAGCCCTCACCAGCCTTTGTCTTCAGCACCGCACCAGGAGTTCCGCCAGTGCAACATCGGTCCCCCACTCACACCAGGGGGGCCCAGCCTGAGGCCGAGGTTGTCATTGCAGTGTGCCGTCCCACATCGGACGCGCTGTCACCAGGCCTCCCTGTTGGTTGCATTTGCCTCCCTTGTCTGAAGGTAAACTTTAAATTACATTTCTTGAGTTTATTCTCCATATTGTCCCTGTGATGATCTTTGGCTGACTTAATCTTGCTCCAGAACTACAAGCCCTCACAAGTCTTTGTCTTCAGCACCACACCCAGGGCTCCAGCACTGCAACCCGGTCTCCCACTCACACCAGGGGGGCCCAACCTGAGGCTGATTTTGTCATTGCAGTCTGCCGTCCCATGTCGGACGCGCTGTCACCAGGCCTCCCTTTTGGTTGCATTTGCCACCCTTGTCTGAAGGTAAACTTTAAATTCCATTTCTTGACTTTATTCTCCATATTGTCCCTGGGATGATCTTTGGCTGACATAATCTTTCTCCAGAACTACAAGCCCTCACCAGCCTTTGTCTTCAGCACCGCACCAGGAGTTCCGCCAGTGCAACCTCGGTCCCCCACTCTCACCAGGGGGGCCCAGCCTGAGGCCGAGGTTGTCATTGCAGTGTGCCGTCCCACATCGGACGCGCTGTCACCAGGCCTCACTGTTGGTTGCATTTGCCTCCCTTGTCTGAAGGTAAACTTTAAATTCCCTTTCTTGAGTTTATTCTCCATATTGTCCCTGGGATGATCTACGGCTGACTTAATCTTGCTCCAGAACTACAAGCCCTCACCAGCATGTGACTCCAGGCCTCCCTGTGCCTCCAGCCAGGGCTCCAGCACTGCTGCCCGGTCCCCCACTCTCACCAGGGGTGCCCAGCCTTAGGCGGTGGTTGTCGTTGCAGTGGGCGTCGCCCTCTCGATGAAGCTTTCCCCAGGCCTCCCTGTTGGTTGCATTTGCCTCCCTTGTCTGAAGGTAAACTTTAAATTACATTTCTTGAGTTTATTCTCCATATTGTCCCTGGGATGTTCTTTGGCTGACATAATCTTTCTCCAGAACTACAAGCCCTCACCAGCCTTTGTCTTCACCATCGCACCCAGAGCTTTGGCCTGCAACCCGGTCAGCCACTCGCACCAGGGGGGCCCAGCCTGAGGCCGGGTTTGTCATTGCAGTGTGCCCAGAACTACAAGCCCTCACCAGCCTTTGTCTTCACCATCGCACCCAGAGCTCTGGCCTGCAACCCGGTCACCCACTCGCACCAGGGGGGCCCTGCCTGAGGCCGAGTTTGTCATTGCAGTGTGCCCAGAACTACTAGCCCTCACCAGCCTTTGTCTTCACCATCGCACCCAGAGCTCTGGCCTGCAACCCGGTCAGCCACTCGCACCAGGGGGGCCCAGCCTGAGGCCGAGTTTGTCATTGCATTGTCCCGTCCCTTTTCGGACGACCTGTCATCAGGACACCCTGTTGGTTGCATTTGCCTCCCTTGTCTGAAGGTAAACTTTAAATTCCATTTCTTGAGTTTATTCTCCATATTGTCCCTGGGATGATCTTTGGCTGACATAATCTTTCTCCAGAACTACAAGCCCTCACCAGCCTTTGTCTTCAGCACCGCACCATGAGTTCCGCCAGTGCAACATCGGTCCCCCACTCACACCAGGGGGGCCCAGCCTGAGGCCAAGGTTGTCATTGCAGTGTGCCGTCCCACATCGGACGCGCTGTCACCAGGCCTCCCTGTTGGTTGCATTTGCCTCCCTTGTCTGAAGGTAAACTTTAAATTACATTTCTTGAGTTTATTCTCCATATTGTCCCTGTGATGATCTTTGGCTGACTTAATCTTGCTCCAGAACTACAAGCCCTCACAAGTCTTTGTCTTCAGCACCACACCCAGGGCTCCAGCACTGCAACCCGGTCTCCCACTCACACCAGGAGGGCCCAACCTGAGGCTGATTTTGTCATTGCAGTCTGCCGTCCCATGTCGGACGCGCTGTCACCAGGCCTCCCTTTTGGTTGCATTTGCCTCCCTTGTCTGAAGGTAAACTTTAAATTCCATTTCTTGAGTTTATTCTCCATATTGTCCCTGGGATGATCTTTGGCTGACATAATCTTTCTCCAGAACTACAAGCCCTCACCATTCTTTGTCTTCACCATCGCACCCAGAGCTCTGGCCTGCAACCCGGTCACCCACTCGCACCAAGGGGCCCCATTCTGAGGCCGATTTTGTCATTGTAGTGTGCCGTCCCATGTCGGACGCGCTGTCACCAGGCCTCCCTGTTGGTTGCATTTGCCTCCCTTGTCTGAAGGTAAACTTTAAATTCCCTTTCTTGAGTTTATTCTCCATATTGTCCCTGGGATGATCTTTGGCTGACATAATCTTTCTCCAGAACTACAAGCCCTCACAGGCCTTTGTCTTCAGCACCGCACCAGGAGTTCCGCCAGTGCAACCTCGGTCCCCCACTCGCACCAGGGGGGCCCAGCCTGAGGCCGAGGTTGTCATTGCAGTGTGCCGTTTCACATCGGACGAGCTGTCACCAGGCCTCCCTGTTGGTTGCATTTGCCTCTCTTGTCTGAAGGTAAACTTTAAATTCCATTTCTTGTGTTTATTCTCCATATTTTCCCAGGGATGATCTTTGGCTGACTTAATCTTGCTCCAGAACTACAAGCCCTCACAAGTCTTTGTCTCCAGCACCACACCCAGGGCTCCAGCACTGCAACCCGGTTCCCCACTCACACCAGGGGGGCCCAGCCTGAGGCTGATTTTGTCATTGCAGTCTGCCGTCCCATGTCGGACGCGCTGTCCCCAGGCCTCCCTGTTGGTTGCAATTTCCTCCCTTGTCTGAAGGTAAACTTTAAATTCCATTTCTTGAGTTTATTCTCCATATTGTCCCTGGGATGATCTTTGGCTGACATAATCTTTCTCCAGAACTACAAGCCCTCACCAGCCTTTGTCTTCACCATCGCACCCAGAGCTCTGGCCTGCAACCCGGTCAGCCACTCGCACCAGGGGGGCCCAGCCTGAGGCTGAGTTTGTCATTGCAGTGTGCCCAGAACTACAAGCCCTCACCAGCCTTTGTCTTCACCATCGCACCCAGAGCTCTGGCCTGCAACCCGGTCAGCCACTCGCACCAGGGGGGCCTAGCCTGAGGCCGAGTTTGTCATTGCAGTGTGCTCTCCCATGTCGGACGCGCTGTCACCAGGCCTCCCTGTTGGTTGCTTTTGCCTCCCTTGTCTGAAGGTAAACTTTAAATTCCATTTCTTGAGTTTATTCTCCATATTGTCCCTGGGATGATCTACGGCTGACTTAATCTTGCTCCAGAACTACAAGCCCTCACCAGCATGTGACTCCAGGCCAACCTGGGGCTCCAGCCAGGGCTCCAGCACTGCTGCCCGGTCCCCCACTCTCACCAGGGGTGCCCAGCCTTAGGGGGTGGTTGTCGTTGCAGTGGGCGTCGCCCTCTCGATCAAGCTTTCCCCAGGCCTCCCTGTTGGTTGCATTTGCCTCCCTTGTCTGAAGGTAAACTTTAAATTACATTTCTTGAGTTTATTCTCCATATTGTCCCTGGGATGATCTTTGGCTGACATAATCTTTCTCCAGAACGACAAGCCCTCACCAGCCTTTGTCTTCACCATCGCACCCAGAGCTCTGGCCTGCAACCCGGTCAGCCACTCGCACCAGGGGGGCCCAGCCTGAGGCCGAGTTTGTCATTGCAGTGTGCCGTCCCACATCGGACGCGCTATCACCAGGCCTCCCTGTTGGTTGCATTTGCCTCCCTTGTCTGAAGGTAAACTTTAAATTCCATTTCTTGAGTTTATTCTCCATATTGTGCCGGGGATGATCTACGGCTGACTTAATCTTGCTCCAGAACTACAAGCCCTCACCAGCATGTGACTCCAGGCCAGACCGGGGCTCCAGCCAGGGCTCTAGCACTGCTGCCCGGTCCCCCACCCTCACCAGGGGTGTCCAGCCTTAGGGGGTGGTTGTCGTTGCAGTGGGCGTCGCCCTCTCGATCAAGCTTTCCCCAGGCCTCCCTGTTGGTTGCATTTGCCTCCCTTGTCTGAAGGTAAACTTTAAATTACATTTCTTGAGTCTATTTTCCATATTGTCCCTGGGATGATCTTTGGCTGACATAATCTTGCTCCAGAACGACAAGCCCTCACCATTCTTTGTCTTCACCATCGCACCCAGAGCTCTGGCCTGCAACCCGGTCACCCACTCGCACCAAGGGGCCCCATTCTGAGGCCGAGTTTGTCCTTGCAGTGTGCCGTCTCATGTCGGACGCGCTGTCACCAGGCCTCCCTGTTGGTTGCATTTGCTTCCCTTGTCTGAAGGTAAATTTTAAATTACATTTCTTGAGTTTATTCTCCATATTGTCCCTGGGATGATCTTTGGCTGACATAATCTTGCTCCAGAACTACAAGCCCTCACAAGCCTTTGTCTTCAGCACCGCACCAGGAGTTCCGCCAGTGCAACCTCGGTCCCCCACTCACACCAGGGGGGCCCAGCCTGAGGCCGAGGTTGTCATTGCAGCTTGCCGTTCCACGTCAGACGAGCTGTCACCAGGCCTCCCTGTTGGTTGCATTTGCCTCCCTTGTCTGAAGGTAAACTTTAAATTCCATTTCTTGTGTTTATTCTCCATATTGTCCCAGGGATGATCTTTGGCTGACTTAATCTTGTTCCAGAACTACAAGCCCTCACAAGTCTTTGTCTCCAGCACCACACCCAGGGCTCCAGCACTGCTGCCCGGTTCCCCACTCACACCAGGGGGGCCCAGCCTGAGGCTGATTTTGTCATTGCAGTCTGCCGTCCCATGTCGGACGCGCTGTCCCCAGGCCTCCCTGTTGGTTGCATTTGCCTCCCTTGTCTGAAGGTAAACTTTAAATTCCATTTCTTGAGTTTATTCTCCATATTGTCCCTGGGATGATCTTTGGCTGACATAATCTTTCTCCAGAACTACAAGCCCTCACCAGCCTTTGTCTTCAGCACCGCACCAGGAGTTCCGCCAGTGCAACATCGGTCCCCCACTCACACCAGGGGGGCCCAGCCTGAGGCCGAGGTTGTCATTGCAGTGTGCCGTCCCACATCGGACGCGCTGTCACCAGGCCTCCCTGTTGGTTGCATTTGCCTCCCTTGTCTGAAGGTAAACTTTAAATTACATTTCTTGAGTTTATTCTCCAGATTGTCCCTGGGATGATCTACGGCTGACT
This sequence comes from Nelusetta ayraudi, assembly GCF_046127955.1. Classification (NCBI taxonomy): domain Eukaryota; kingdom Metazoa; phylum Chordata; class Actinopteri; order Tetraodontiformes; family Monacanthidae; genus Nelusetta; species Nelusetta ayraudi. Next base: position 466,894 of record NW_027466195.1, on the reverse strand, counting down.
TTATCTTGCTCCAGAACTACAAGCCCTCACCAGCATGTGACTCCAGGCCAGACCGGGGTTCCAGCCAGGGCTCCAGCACTGCTGCCCGGTCTCCCACCCTCACCAGGGGTGTCCAGCCTTAGTGGGTGGTTGTCGTTGCAGTGGGCGTCGCCCTCTCGATCAAGCTTTCCCCAGGCCTCCCTGTTGGTTGCATTTGCCTCCCTTGTCTGAAGGTAAACTTTAAATTACATTTCTTGAGTTTATTCTCCATATTGTCCCTGCTATGATCTTTGGCTGACATAATCTTTCTCCAGAACTACAAGCCCTCACCAGCCTTTGTCTTCAGCACCGCACCAGGAGTTCCGCCAGTGCAACCTCGGTCCCCCACTCGCACCAGGGGGGCCCAGCCTGAGGCCGAGGTTGTCATTGCAGTGTGCCGTCCCACATCGGACGCGCTGTCACCAGGCCTCCCTGTTGGTTGCATTTGCCTCCCTTGTCTGAAGGTAAACTTTAAATTCCCTTTCTTGAGTTTATTCTCCATATTGTCCCTGGGATGATCTACGGCTGACTTAATCTGGCTCCAGAACTACAAGCCCTCACCAGCATGCGACTCCAGGCTACCCTGGGGCTCCAGCCAGGGCTCCAGCACTGCTACCCGGTCCCCCACTCTCACCAGGGGTGCCCAGCCTTAGGCGGTGGTTGTCGTTGCAGTGGGCGTCGCCCTCTCGATCAAGCTTTCCCCAGGCCTCCCTGTTGGTTGCATTTGCCTCCCTTGTCTGATGGTAAACTTTAAATTACATTTCTTGAGTTTATTTTCCATATTGTCCCTGGGATGATCTTTGGCTGACATAATCTTTCTCCAGAACTACAAGCCCTCACCAGCCTTTGTCTTCACCATCACACCCAGAGCTCTGGCCTGCTACCCGGTCACCCACTCGCACCAAGGGGGCCCAGCCTGAGGCCGAGTTTGTCATTGCAGTGTGCCGTTCCATGTCGGACGCGCTGTCACCAGGCCTCCCTGTTGGTTGCATTTGCCTCCCTTGTCTGAAGGTAAACTTTAAATTCCATTTCTTGAGTTTATTCTCCATATTGTCCCTGGGATGATCTACGGCTGACTTTATCTTGCTCCAGAACTACAAGCCCTCACCAGCATGTGACTCCAGGCTAGACCGGGGTTCCAGCCAGGCTTCCAGCACTGCTGCCCGGTCCGCCACCCTCACCAGGGGTGTCCAGCCTTAGGGGGTGGTTGTCGTTGCAGTGGGCGTCGCCCTCTCTATCAAGCTTTCCCCAGGCCTCCCTGTTGGTTGCATTTGCCTCCCTTGTTTGAAGGTAAACTTTAAATTCCATTTCTTGAGTTTATTCTCCATATTGTCCCTGCGATGATCTTTGGCTGACATAATCTTTCTCCAGAACTACAAGCCCTCACCAGCCTTTGTCTTCAGCACCGCACCAGGAGTTCCGCCAGTGCAACCTTGGTCCCCCACCCTCACCAGGGGTGTCCAGCCTTAGGGGGTGGTTGTCGTTGCAGTGGGCGTCGCCCTCTCGATCAGGCTTTCACCAGGCCTCCCTGTTGGTTGCATTTGCCTCCCTAGTCTGAAGGTAAACTTTAAATTCCCTTTCTTGAGTTTATTCTCCATATTGTCCCTGGGATGATCTACGGCTGACTTAATCTGGCTCCAGAACTACAAGCCCTCACCAGCATGTGACTCCAGGCTACCTTGGGGCTCCAGCCAGGGCTCCAGCACTGCTGCCCGGTCCCCCACCCTCACCAGGGGTGTCCAGCCTTAGGGGGTGGTTGTCGTTGCAGTGGGCGTCGCCCTCTCGATCAAGCTTTCCCCAGGCCTCCCTGTTGGTTGCATTTGCCTCCCTTGTCTGAAGGTAAACTTTAAATTACATTTCTTGAGTTTATTTTCCATATTGTCCCTGGGATGATCTTTGGCTGACATAATCTTGCTCCAGAACTACAAGCCCTCACCATTCTTTGTCTTCACCATCGCACCCAGAGCTCTGGCCTGCAACCCGGTCACCCACTCGCACCAAGGGGCCCCATTTTGAGGCCGAGTTTGTCATTGCAGTGTGCCGTCCCATGTCGGACGCGCTGTCACCAGGCCTCCCTGTTGATTGCATTTGCCTCCCTTGTCTGAAGGTAAACTTTAAATTACATTTCTTGAGTTTATTCTCCATATTGTCCCTGGGATGATCTTTGGCTGACATAATCTTGCTCCAGAACTACAAGCCCTCACAAGCCTTTGTCTTCAGCACCGCACCAGGAGTTCCGCCAGTGCAACCTCGGTCCCCCACTCGCACCAGGGGGGCCCAGCCTGAGGCCGAGGTTGTCATTGCAGCTTGCCGTTCCACGTCGGACGAGCTGTCACCAGGCCTCCCTGTTGGTTGCATTTGCCTCCCTTGTCTGAAGGTAAACTTTAAATTCCATTTCTTGTGTTTATTCTCCATATTGTCCCAGGGATGATCTTTGGCTGACTTAATCTTGCTCCAGAACTACAAGCCCTCACAAGTCTTTGTCTCTAGCACCACAACCAGGGCTCCAGCACTGCAACCCGGTTCCCCACTCACACCAGGGGGGCCCAGCCTGAGGCTGATTTTGTCATTGCAGTGTGCCGTCCCATGTCGGACGCGCTGTCCCCAGGCTTCCCTGTTGGTTGCATTTGCCTCCCTTGTCTGAAGGTAAACTTTAAATTCCATTTCTTGAGTTTATTCTCCATATTATCCTTGGGATGATCTTTGGCTGACATAATCTTTCTCCAGAACTACAAGCCCTCACCAGCCTTTGTCTTCACCATCGCACCCAGAGCTCTGGCCTGCAACCCGGTCAGCCACTCGCACCAGGGGGGCCCAGCCTGAGGCTGAGTTTGTCATTGCAGTGTGCCCAGAACTACAAGCCCTCACCAGCCTTTGTCTTCACCATCGCACCCAGAGCTCTGGCCTGCAACCCGGTCAGCCACTCGCACCAGGGGGGCCCAGCCTGAGGCCGAGGTTGTCATTGCAGTGTGCTCTCCCATGTCGGACGCGCTGTCACCAGGCCTCCCTGTTGGTTGCATTTGCCTCCCTTGTCTGAAGGTAAACTTTAAATTCCATTTCTTGAGTTTATTCTCCATATTGTCCCTGGGATGATCTACGGCTGACTTAATCTTGCTCCAGAATTACAAGCCCTCACCAGCATGTGACTCCAGGCCACCCTGGGGCTCCAGCCAGGGCTCCAGCACTGCTGCCCGGTCCCCCACTCTCACTAGGGGTACCCAGCCTTAGAGGGTGGTTGTCGTTGCAGTGGGCGTCGCCCTCTCGATCAAGCTTTCCCCAGGCCTCCCTGTTGGTTGCATTTGCCTCCCTTGTCTCAAGGTAAACTTTAAATTACATTTCTTGAGTTTATTCTCCATATTGTCCCTGGGATGATCTTTGGCTGACATAATCTTTCTCCCGAACGACAAGCCCTCACCAGCCTTTGTCTTCACCATCGCACCCAGAGCTCTGGCCTGCAACCCGGTCACCCACTCGCACCAGGGGGGCCCTGCCTGAGGCCGAGTTTGTCATTGCAGTGTGCCGTCCCTTGTCGGACGCGCTGTCACCAGGCCTCCCTGTTGGTTGCATTTGCCTCCCTTGTCTGAAGGTAAACTTTAAATTACATTTCTTGAGTTTATTCTACACATTGTCCCTGGGATGATCTTTGGCTGACATAATCTTTCTCCAGAACCACAAGCCCTCACCAGCCTTTGTCTTCAGCACCGCACCAGGATTTCTGCCAGTGCAAACTCGGTCCCCCACTCGCACCAGTGGGGCCCAGCCTGAGGCCGAGGTTGTCATTGCAGTGTGCCGTCCCACATCGGACGCGCTGTCACCAGGCCTCCCTGTTGGTTGCATTTGCCTCCTTTGTCTGAAGGTAAACTTTAAATTCCCTTTCTTGAGTTTATTCTCCATATTGTCCCTGGGATGATCTACGGCTGACTTAATCTTGCTCCAGAACTACAAGCCCTCACCAGCATGTGACTCCAGGCCACCCTGGGTTTCCAGCCAGGGCTCCAGCACTGCTGCCCGGTCCCCCACTTTCACCAGGGGTTCCCAGACTTAGGCGGTGGTTGTCGTTGCAGTGGGCGTCGCCCTCTCGATCAAGCTTTCCCCAGGCCTCCCTGTTGGTTGTATTTGCCTCCCTTGTCTGAAGGTAAACTTTAAATTCCATTTCTTGAGTTTATTCTCCATATTGTCCCTGGGATGATCTTTGGCTGACTTAATCTTGCTCCAGAACTACAAGCCCTCACAAGCCTTTTTCTCCAGCACCACACCCAGGGCTCCAGCACTGCAACTCGGTCCCCCACTCACACCAGGGGTGCCCAGTCTGAGGCTAATTTTGTCATTGCAGTGTGCCGTCCCATGTCGGACGAGTTGTCACCAGGCCTCCCTGTTGGTTGCATTTGCCTCCCTTGTCTGAAGGTAAACTTTAAATTCCATTTCTTGAGTTTATTCTCCATATTGTCCCTGGGATGATCTACGGCTGACATAATCTTTCTCCAGAACTACAAGCCCTCACCAGCCTTTGTCTTCACCATCGCACCCAGAGCTCTGGCCTGCAACCCGGTCAGCCACTCGCACCAGGGGGGCCCAGCCTGAGGCTGAGTTTGTCATTGCATTGTGCCGTCCCTTTTCGGACGACCTGTCATCAGGACTCCCTGTTGGTTGCATTTGCCTCCCTTGTCTGAAGGTAAACTTTAAATTCCATTTCTTGAGTTTATTCTCCATATTGTCCCTGGGATGATCTTTGGCTGACTTAATCTTTCTCCAGAACTACAAGCCCTCACCAGCCTTTGTCTTCAGCACCGCACCAGGAGTTCCGCCAGTGCAACCTCATTCCCCCACTCGCACCAGGGGGGCCCAGCCTGAGACCGAGGTTGTCATTGCAGTGTGCCGTCCCACATCGGACGCGCTGTAACCTGGCCTCCCTGTTGGTTGCATTTGCCTCCCTTGTCTGAAGGTAAACTTTAAATTCCATTTCTTGACTTTATTCTCCATATTGTCCCTGGGATTATCTTTTGCTGACATAATCTTTCTCCAGAACTACAAGCCCTCACTAGCCTTTGTTTCCAGCACCACAACCAGGGCTCCAGCACTGCTGCCCGGTCCCCCACTCACACCAGGGGGGCCCAGCCTGAGGCTGATTTTGTCATTGCAGTGTGCCGTCCCACATCAGACACGCTATCACCAGGCCTCCCTGTTGGTTGCATTTGCCTCCCTTGTCTGAAGGTAAACTTTAAATTACATTTCTTGAGTTTATTCTCCATATTGTCCCTGGGATGATCTTTGGCTGACATAATCTTTCTCCAGAACTACAAGCCCTCACCAGCCTTTGTCTTCACAATCGCACCTAGAGTTCTGGCCTGCAACCTTGTCACCCACTCGCACCAAGGGGGCCCAGCCTGAGTCCGAGTTTGTCATTGCAATGTGCTGTCCCATGTCGGACGCGCTGTCACCAGGCCTCCTTGTTGGTTGCATTTGCCTCCCTTGTCTGAAGGTAAACTTTAAATTCCCTTTCTTGAGTTTATTCTCCATATTGTCCTTGGGATGATCTACGGCTGACATAATCTTTCTCCAGAACTACAAGCCCTCACCAGCATGTGACTCCAGGCCACCCCGGGGCTCCAGCCAGGCCTCCAGCACTGCTGCCCGGTCCCCCACCCTCACCAGGGGTGCCCAGCCTTAGGCGGTGGTTGTCGTTGCAGTGGGCGTCGCCCTCTCGATCAAGCTTTCCCCAGGCCTCCCTGTTGGTTGCATTTACCTCCCTTGTCTGAAGGTTAACTTTAAATTCCTTTTCTTGACTTTATTCTCCATATTGTCCCTGGGATGATCTTTGGCTGACATAATCTTTCTCCAGAACTACAAGCCCTCACGAGCCTCTGTCTTCAGCACCACACCCAGAGCTCCAGCACTGCAACCCGGTTCCCCACTTTCACTAGGGGGGCCCAGCCTGAGGGCGATTTTGTCATTGCAGTGTGCCGCCCCACATCGGACGAGCTGTCACCAGGCCTCCCTGTTGGTTGCATTTGCCTCCCTTGTCTGAAGGTAAACTTTAAATTCCCTTTCTTGAGTTTATTCTCCATATTGTCCCTGGGATGATCTACGGCTGACTTAATCTTGCTCCAGAACTACAAGCCCTCACCAGCATGTGACTCCAGGCCACCCCGGGGTTCCAGCCAGGCCTCCAGCACTGCTGCCCGGTCCCCCACTCTCACCAGGGGTGCCCAGCCTTAGGCGGTGGTTGTCGTTGCAGTGGGCGTCGCCCTCTCGATCAAGCTTTCCACAGGCCTCCCTGTTGGTTGCATTTGCCTCCCTTGTCTCAAGGTAAACTTTAAATTACATTTCTTGAGTTTATTCTCCATATTGTCCCTGGGATGATCTACGGCTGACATAATCTTTCTCCAGAACTACAAGCCCTCACCAGCCTTTGTCTTCACCATCGCACCCAGAGCTCTGGCCTGCAACCCGGTCAGCCACTGGCACCAGGGGGGCCCAGCCTGAGGCCGAGTTTGTCATTGCATTGTGCCGTCCCTTTTCGGACGACCTGTCATCAGGACTCCCTGTTGGTTGCATTTACCTCTCATGTCTTAAGGTAAACTTTAAATTACATTTCTTGAGTTTATTTTCCAGATTGTCCCTGGGATGATCTTTGGCTGACATAATCTTCTCCAGAACTACAAGCCCTCACCAGCCTTTGTCTTCACCATCGCACCCAGAGCTCTGGCCTGCAACCCGGTCACCCACTCGCACCAAGGGGGCCCAGCCTGAGTCCGAGTTTGTCATTGCAGTGTGCCGTCCCATGTCGGACCCGCTGTCACCAGGCCTCCCTGTTGGTTGCATTTGCCTCCCTTGTCTGAAGGTAAACTTTAAATTACATTTCTTGAGTTTATTCTCCATATTGTCCCTGGGATGATCTTTGGCTGACATAATCTTTCTCCAGAACTACAAGCCCTCACCTGCCTCTGTCTTCACCATCGCACCCAGAGCTCCAGCACTGCAACCCGGTCCCCCACCCTCACCATGGGTGTCCAGCCTTAGGCGGTTGTTGTCGTTGCAGTGGGCGTCGCCCTCTCGATCAAGCTTTCCCCAGGCCTCCCTGTTGGTTGCATTTGCCTCCCTTGTCTGAAGGTAAACTTTAAATTCCATTTCTTGTGTTTATTCTCCATATTGTCCCTGGGATGATCTTTGGCTAACATAATCTTTCTCCAGAACTACAAGCCCTCACCAGCCTTTGTCTTCACCATCGCACCCAGAGCTCTGGCCTGCAACCCGGTCAGCCACTGGCACCAGGGAGGCCCAGCCTGAGGCCGAGTTTGTCATTGCAGTTTGCCGTCCCATGTCGGACGCGCTGTCATCAGGCCTCCTTGTTGGTTGCATTTGCCTCCCTTGTCTGAAGGTAAACTTTAAATTCCATTTCTTGAGTTTATACTCCATATTTTCCCTGGGATGATCTACGGCTGACTTAATCTTGCTCCAGAACTACAAGCCCTCACCAGCATGTGACTCCAGGCCACCCTGGGGCTCCAGCCAGGGCTCCAGCACTGCTGCCCGGTCCCCCACTCTCACCAAGGGTGCCCAGCCTTAGGCGGTGGTTGTCGTTGCCGTGGGCGTCGCCCTCTCGATCAAGCTTTCCCCAGGCTTCCCTGTTGGTTGCATTTGCCTCCCTTGTCTGAAGGTAAACTTTAAATTCCATTTCTTGACTTTATTCTCCATATTTTCCCTGGGATGATCTTTGGCTGACTTAATCTTGCTCCAGAACTACAAGCCCTCACCAGCCTTTGTCTTCACCATCACACCCTGAGCTCTGGCCTGCAACCCGGTCAGCCACTGGCACCAGGGGTGCCCAGCCTGAGGCCGAGTTTGTCATTGCAGTGTGCCGTCCCATGTCGGACGCGCTGTCACCAGGCCTCCCTGTTGGTTGCATTTGCCTCCCTTGTCTGAAGGTAAACTTTAAATTCCATTTCTTGAGTTTATTCTCCATATTTTCCCTGGGATGATCTTTGGCTGACTTAATCTTGCTCCAGAACTACAAGCCCTCACCAGCCTTTGTCTTCACCATCGCACCCAGAGCTTTGGCCTGCAACCCGGTCAGCCACTCGCACCAGGGGGGCCCAGCCTGAGGCCGAGGTTGTCATTGCAGTGTGCCGTCCCATGTCGAACGACCTGTCATCAGGCCTCCCTGTTGGTTGCATTTGCCTCCCTTGTCTGAAGGTAAACTTTAAATTCCATTTCTTGAGTTTATTCTCCATATTGTCCCTGGGATGATCTTTGGCTGACATAATCTTTCTCCAGAACTACAAGCCCTCACCAGCCTTTGTCTTCACCATCGCACCCAGAGCTTTGGCCTGCAACCCGGTCATCCACTCGCACCAGGGGGGCCCAGCCTGAGGCCGAGTTTGTCATTGCAGTGTGCCGTCCTATGTCGGACGCGCTGTCACCAGGCCTCCCTTTTGGTTGCATTTGCCTCCCTTGTCTGAAGGTAAACTTTAAATTCCATTTCTTGACTTTATTCTCCATATTGTCCCTGGGATGATCTTTGGCTGACATAATCTTTCTCCAGAACTACAAGCCCTCACCAGCCTTTGTCTTCACCATCGCACCCAGAGCTCTGGCCTGCAACCCGGTCAGCCACTCGCACCAGGGGGGCCCAGCCTGAGGCCGAGTTTGTCATTGCATTGTGCCGTCCCTTTTCGGACGACCTGTCATCAGGACTCCCTGTTGGTTGCATTTACCTCTCATGTCTTAAGGTAAACTTTAAATTACATTTCTTGAGTTTATTTTCCAGATTGTCCCTGGGATGATCTTTGGCTGACATAATCTTCTCCAGAACTACAAGCCCTCACCAGCCTTTGTCTTCACCATCGCACCCAGAGCTCTGGCCTGCAACCCGGTCACCCACTCGCACCAGGGGGGCCCAGCCTGAGTCCGAGTTTGTCATTGCAGTGTGCCGTCCCATGTCGGACCCGCTGTCACCAGGCCTCCCTGTTGGTTGCATTTGCCTCCCTTGTCTGAAGGTAAACTTTAAATTACATTTCTTGAGTTTATTCTCCATATTGTCCCTGGGATTATCTTTGGCTGACATAATCTTTCTCCAGAACTACAAGCCCTCACCTGCCTCTGTCTTCACCATCGCACCCAGAGCTCTGGCCTGCAACCTTGTCACCCACTCGCACCAAGGGGGCCCAGCCTGAGGCCGAGTTTGTCATTGCAATGTGCTGTCCCATGTCGGACGCGCTGTCACCAGGCCTCCTTGTTGGTTGCATTTGCCTCCCTTGTCTGAAGGTAAACTTTAAATTCCCTTTCTTGAGTTTATTCTCCATATTGTCCCTGGGATGATCTACGGCTGACTTAATCTTGCTCCAGAACTACAAGCCCTCACCAGCATGTGACTCCAGGCCACCCCGGGGCTCCAGCCAGGCCTCCAGCACTGCTATCCGGTCCCCCACCCTCACCAGGGGTGCCCAGCCTTAGGCGGTGGTTGTCGTTGCAGTGGGCGTCGCCCTCTCGATCAAGCTTTCCCCAGGCCTCCCTGTTGGTTGCGTTTACCTCCCTTGTCTGAAGGTAAACTTTAAATTCCATTTTTTGAATTAATTGTCCATATTGTCCCTGGGATGATCTTTGGCTGACATAATCTTTCTCCAGAACTACAAGCCCTCACAAGCCTTTGTCTCAAGCACCACACCCAGGTCTCCAGCACTGCAACCCGGTCCCCCACTCACACCAGGGGGGCCCAGCCTGAGGCTGATTTTGTCATTGCAGTGTGCCGTCACACATCGGACGCGCTATCACCAGGCCTCCCTGTTGGTTGCATTTGCCTCCCTTGTCTGAAGGTAAACTTTAAATTCCATTTCTTGAGTTTATTCTCCATATTGTCCCTGGGATGATCTTTGGCTGACTTAATCTTGCTCCAGAACTACAAGCCCTCACCAGCATGTGACTCCAGGCCAGACCGGGGCTCCAGCCAGGGCTCCAGCACTGCTGCCTGGTCCCCCACTCTCACCAGGGGTGCCCAGCCTTAGGCGGTGGTTGTCGTTGCAGTGGGCGTCGCCCTCTCGATCAAGCTTTCCACAGGCCTCCCTGTTGGTTGCATTTGCCTCCCTTGTCTGAAGGTAAACTTTAAATTACATTTCTTGGGTTTATTCTCCATATTGTCCCTGGGATGATCTACGGCTGACATAATCTTTCTCCAGAACTACAAGCCCTCACCAGCCTTTGTCTTCACCATCGCACCCAGAGCTCTGGCCTGCAACCCGGTCAGCCACTCGCACCAGGGGGGCCCAGCCTGAGGCCGAGTTTGTCATTGCATTGTGCCGTCCCTTTTCTGACGACCTGTCATCAGGACTCCCTGTTGGTTGCATTTGCCTCCCTTGTCTGAAGTTAAACTTTAAATTCCATTTCTTGAGTTTATTCTCCATATTGTGCCTGGGATCATCTCCGGCTGACTTAATCTTGCTCCAGAACTACAAGCCCTCACCAGCCTTTGTCTTCAGCACCGCACCAGGAGTTCCGCCAGTGCAATCTTGGTCCCCCACTCGCACCAGGGGGGCCCAGTTTGAGGCAGAGGTTGTCATTGCAGTGTGCCGTCCCACATCGGACGCGCTGTCACCAGGCCTCCCTGTTGGTTGCATTTCCCTCCCTTGTCTGAAGGTAAACTTTAAATTCCATTTCTTGAGTTTATTCTCCATATTGTCCCTGGGATGATCTTTGGCTGACTTAATCTTGCTCCAGAACTACAAGCCCTCACCAGCCTTTGTCTTCACCATCGCACCCAGAGCTCTGGCCTGCAACCCGGTCATCCACTCGCACCAGGGGGGCCCAGCCTGAGTCCGAGTTTGTCATTGCAGTGTGCCGTCCCATGTCGGACGCGCTGTCACCATGCCTCCCTGTTGGTTGCATTTGCCTCCCTTGTTTGAGGGTAAACTTTAAATTCCATTTCTTGAGTTTAGTCTCCATATTGTCCCTGGGATGATCTTTGGGTGACATAATCTTTCTCCAGAACTACAAGCCCTCACAAGCCTTTGTCTCCAGCACCACACCCAGGGCTCCAGCACTGCAACCCGGTCTCCCACTCACACCAGGGGGGCCCAACCTGAGGCTGATTTTGTCATTGCAGTCTGCCGTCCCATGTCGGACGCGCTGTCACCAGGACTCCCTTTTGGTTGCATTTGCCTCCCTTGTCTGAAGGTAAACTTTAAATTCCATTTCTTGAGTTTATTCTCCATATTGTCCCTGGGATGATCTTTGGCTGACATAATCTTTCTCCAGAACTACAAGCCCTCACCAGCCTTTGTCTTCAGCACCGCACCAGGAGTTCCGCCAGTGCAACCTCGGTCCCCCACTCTCACCAGGGGGGCCCAGCCTGAGGCCGAGGTTGTCATTGCAGTGTGCCGTCCCACATCGGACGCGCTGTCACCAGGCCTCCCTGTTGGTTGCATTTGCCTCCCTTGTCTGAAGGTAAACTTTAAATTCCCTTTCTTGAGTTTATTCTCCATATTGTCCCTGGGATGATCTACGGCTGACTTAATCTTGCTCCAGAACTACAAGCCCTCACCAGCATGTGACTCCAGGCCTCCCTGGGGCTCCAGCCAGGGCTCCAGCACTGCTGCCCGGTCCCCCACTCTCACCAGGGGTGCCCAGCCTTAGGCGGTGGTTGTCGTTGCAGTGGGCGTCGCCCTCTCGATGAAGCTTTCCCCAGGCCTCCCTGTTGGTTTCATTTGCCTCCCTTGTCTGAAGGTAAACTTTAAATTACATTTCTTGAGTTTATTCTCCATATTGTCCCTGGGATGATCTTTGGCTGACATAATCTTTCTCCAGAACTACAAGCCCTCACCAGCCTTTGTCTTCACCATCGCACCCAGAGCTTTGGCCTGCAACCCTGTCAGCCACTCGCACCAGGGGGGCCCAGCCTGAGGCCGAGGTTGTCATTGCAGTGTGCCGTCCCATGTCGGACGACCTGTCATCAGGCCTCCCTGTTGGTTGCATTTGCCTCCCTTGTCTGAAGTTAAACTTTAAATTCCCTTTCTTGAGTTTATTCTCCATATTGTCCCTGGGATGATCTTTGGCTGACTTAATCTGGCTCCAGAACTACAAGCCCTCACCAGCATGTGACTCCAGGCTACCCTGGGGCTCCAGCCAGGGCTCCAGCACTGCTGCCCGGTCCCCCACTCTCACCAGGGGGGCCCAGCCTTAGGCGGTGGTTGTCGTTGCAGTGGGCGTCGCCCTCTCGATCAAGCTTTCCCCAGGCCTCCCTGTTGGTTGCATTTGCCTCCCTTGTCTGAAGGTAAACTTTAAATTACATTTCTTGAGTTTATTCTCCATATTGTCCCTGGGATGATCTTTGGCTGACATAATCTTTCTCCAGAACTACAAGCCCTCACAAGCCTTTGTCTCCAGCACCACACCCAGGGCTCCTGCACTGCAACTCGGTCCCCCACTCACACCAGGGGTGACCAGCCTGAGGCTGATTTTGTCATTGCAGTGTGCCGTCCCACATCGGACGCGCTATAACCAGGCCTCCCTGTTGGTTGCATTTGCCTCCCTTGTCTGAAGGTGAACTTTAAATTCCATTTCTTGAGTTTATTCTCCATATTGTGCCTGGGATGATCTACGGCTGACTTAATCTTGCTCCAGAACTACAAGCCCTCACCAGCATGTGACTCCAGGCCAGACCGGGGCTCCAGCCAGGGCTCTAGCACTGCTGCCCGGTCCCCCATCCTCACCAGGGGTGTCCAGCCTTAGGGGGTGGTTGTCGTTGCAGTGGGCGTCGCCCTCTCGATCAAGCTTTCCCCAGGCCTCCCTGTTGGTTGCATTTGCTTCCCTTGTCTGAAGGTAAACTTTAAATTACATTTCTTGAGTTTATTTTCCATATTGTCCCTGGGATGATATTTGGCTGACATAATCTTGCTCCAGAACTACAAGCCCTCACCATTCTTTGTCTTCACCATCGCACCCAGAGCTCTGGCCTGCAACCCGGTCACCCACTCGCACCAAGGGGCCCCATTCTGAGGCCGATTTTGTCATTGTAGTGTGCCGTCCCATGTCGGACGCGCTGTCACCAGGCCTCCCTGTTGGTTGCATTTGCCTCCCTTGTCTGAAGGTAAACTTTAAATTCCCTTTCTTGAGTTTATTCTCCATATTGTCCCTGGGATGATCTTTGGCTGACATAATCTTTCTCCAGAACTACAAGCCCTCACAGGCCTTTGTCTTCAGCACCGCACCAGGAGTTCCGCCAGTGCAACCTCGGTCCCCCACTCGCACCAGGGGGGCCCAGCCTGAGGCCGAGGTTGTCATTGCAGTGTGCCGTTTCACATCGGACGAGCTGTCACCAGGCCTCCCTGTTGGTTGCATTTGCCTCCCTTGTCTGAAGGTAAACTTTAAATTCCATTTCTTGTGTTTATTCTCCATATTTTCCCAGGGATGATCTTTGGCTGACTTAATCTTGCTCCAGAACTACAAGCCCTCACAAGTCTTTGTCTCCAGCACCACACCCAGGGCTCCAGCACTGCAACCCGGTTCCCCACTCACACCCGGGGGGCCCAGCCTGAGGCTGATTTTGTCATTGCAGTGTGCCGTCCCATGTCGGACGCGCTGTCCCCAGGTCTCCCTGTTGGTTGCAATTTCCTCCCTTGTCTGAAGTTAAACTTTAAATTCCATTTCTTGAGTTTATTCTCCATATTGTCCCTGGGATGATCTTTGGATGACATAATCTTTCTCCAGAACTACAAGCCCTCACCAGCCTTTGTCTTCACCATCGCACCCAGAGCTCTGGCCTGCAACCCGGTCAGCCACTCGCACCAGGGGGGCCCAGCCTGAGGCTGAGTTTGTCATTGCAGTGTGCCAAGAACTACAAGCCCTCACCAGCCTTTGTCTTCACCATCGCACCCAGAGCTCTGGCCTGCAACCCGGTCAGCCACTCGCACCAGGGGGGCCTAGCCTGAGGCCGAGTTTGTCATTCCAGTGTGCTCTCCCATGTCGGACGCGCTGTCACCAGGCCTCCCTGTTGGTTGCTTTTGCCTCCCTTGTCTGAAGGTAAACTTTAAATTCCATTTCTTGAGTTTATTCTCCATATTGTCCCTGGGATGATCTACGGCTGACTTAATCTTGCTCCAGAACTACAAGCCCTCACCAGCATGTGACTCCAGGCCAACCTGGGGCTCCAGCCAGGGCTCCATCACTGCTGCCCGGTCCCCCACTCTCACCAGGGGTGCCCAGCCTTAGGGGGTGGTTGTCGTTGCAGTGGGCGTCGCCCTCTCGATCAAGCTTTCCCCAGGCCTCCCTGTTGGTTGCATTTGCCTCCCTTGTCTGAAGGTAAACTTTAAATTACATTTCTTGAGTTTATTCTCCATATTGTCCCTGGGATGATCTTTGGCTGACATAATCTTTCTCCAGAACGACAAGCCCTCACCAGCCTTTGTCTTCACCATCGCACCCAGAGCTTTGGCCTGCAACCCGGTCAGCCACTCGCACCAGGGGGGCCCAGCCTGAGGCCGGGTTTGTCATTGCAGTGTGCCCAGAACTACAAGCCCTCACCAGCCTTTGTCTTCACCATCGCACCCAGAGCTCTGGCCTGCAACCCGGTCACCCACTCGCACCAGGGGGGCCCTGCCTGAGGCCGAGTTTGTCATTGCAGTGTGCCCAGAACTACAAGCCCTCACCAGCCTTTGTCTTCACCATCGCACCCAGAGCTCTGGCCTGCAACCCGGTCACCCACTCGCACCAGGGGGGCCCTGCCTGAGGCCGAGTTTGTCATTGCAGTGTGCCGTCCCTTGTCGGACGCGCTGTCACCAGGCCTCCCTGTTGGTTGCATTTGCCTCCCTTGTCTGAAGGTAAACTTTAAATTCCATTTCTTGAGTTTATTCTCCATATTGTCCCTGGGATGATCTTTGGCTGACATAATCTTTCTCCAGAACTACAAGCCCTCACTAACCTTAGTCTTCAGCACTGCACCAGGATTTCTGCCAGTGCAAACTCGGTCCCCCACTCGCACCAGGGGGGCCCAGCCTGAGGCCGAGTTTGTCATTGCAGTTTGCCGTCCCATGTTGGACGCGCTGTCACCAGGCCTCCCTGTTTGTTGCATTTGCCTCCCTTGTCTGAAGGTAAACTTTAAATTACATTTCTTGAGTTTATTCTCCAGATTGTCCCTGGGATGATCTTTGGCTGACATAATCTTCTCCAGAACTACAAGCCCTCACCAGCCTTTGTCTTCACCATCGCACCCAGAGCTCTGGCCTGCAACCCGGTCACCCACTCGCACCAAGGGGGCCCAGCCTGAGTCCGAGTTTGTCATTGCAGTGTGCCGTCCCATTTCGGACGCGCTGTCACCAGGCCTCCCTGTTGGTTGCATTTGCCTCCCTTGTCTGAAGGTAAACTTTAAATTACATTTCTTGAGTTTATTCTCCATATTGTCCCTGGGATGATCTTTGGCTGACATAATCTTTCTCCAGAACTACAAGCCCTCACCAGCCTTTGTCTTCACCATCGCACCCAGAGCTCTGGCCTGCAACCCGGTCAGCCACTCGCACCAAGGGGGCCAAGCCTGAGGCCGAGTTTGTCATTGCAGTGTGCCGTCCCATGTCGGACGCGCTGTCAGCCTTTGTCTTCAGCACCGCACCAGGAGTTCCGCCAGTGCAACCTCGGTCCCCCACTCTCACCAGGGGGGCCCAGCCTGAGGCCGAGGTTGTCATTGCAGTGTGCCGTCCCACATCGGACGCGCTGTCACCAGGCCTCCCTGTTGGTTGCATTTGCCTCCCTTGTCTGAAGGTAAACTTTAAATTCCCTTTCTTGAGTTTATTCTCCATATTGTCCCTGGGATGATCTACGGCTGACTTAATCTTGCTCCAGAACTACAAGCCCTCACCAGCATGTGACTCCAGGCCTCCCTGGGGCTCCAGCCAGGGCTCCAGCACTGCTGCCCGGTCCCCCACTCTCACCAGGGGTGCCCAGCCTTAGGCGGTGGTTGTCGTTGCAGTGGGCGTCGCCCTCTCGATGAAGCTTTCCCCAGGCCTCCCTGTTGGTTGCATTTGCCTCCCTTGTCTGAAGGTAAACTTTAAATTCCATTTCTTGAGTTTATTCTCCATATTGTCCCTGGGATGATCTTTGGCTGACATAATCTTTCTCCAGAACTACAAGCCCTCACCAGCCTTTGTCTTCACCATCGCACCCAGAGCTTTGGCCTGCAACCCTGTCAGCCACTCGCACCAGGGGGGCCCAGCCTGAGGCCGAGGTTGTCATTGCAGTGTGCCGTCCCACATCGGACGCGCTATCACCAGGCCTCCCTGTTGGTTGCATTTGCCTCCCTTGTCTGAAGGTAAACTTTAAATTCCATTTCTTGAGTTTATTCTCCATATTGTCCCTGGGATGATCTTTGGCTGACATAATCTTTCTCCAGAACTACAAGCCCTCACCAGCCTTTGTCTTCAGCACCGCACCAGGAGTTCCGCCAGTGCAACATCGGTCCCCCACTCACACCAGGGGGGCCCAGCCTGAGGCCGAGGTTGTCATTGCAGTGTGCCGTCCCACATCGGACGCGCTGTCACCAGGCCTCCCTGTTGGTTGCATTTGCCTCCCTTGTCTGAAGGTAAACTTTAAATTACATTTCTTGAGTTTATTCTCCATATTGTCCCTGTGATGATCTTTGGCTGACTTAATCTTGCTCCAGAACTACAAGCCCTCACAAGTCTTTGTCTTCAGCACCACACCCAGGGCTCCAGCACTGCAACCCGGTCTCCCACTCACACCAGGGAGGCCCAACCTGAGGCTGATTTTGTCATTGCAGTCTGCCGTCCCATGTCGGACGCGCTGTCACCAGGCCTCCCTTTTGGTTGCATTTGCCTCCCTTGTCTGAAGGTAAACTTTAAATTACATTTCTTGAGTTTATTCTCCATATTGTCCCTGGGATGATCTTTGGCTGACATAATCTTTCTCCAGAACGACAAGCCCTCACCAGCCTTTGTCTTCACCATCGCACCCAGAGCTTTGGCCTGCAACCCGGTCACCCACTCGCACCAGGGGGGCCCTGCCTGAGGCCGAGTTTGTCATTGCAGTGTGCCCAGAACTACAAGCCCTCACCAGCCTTTGTCTTCACCATCGCACCCAGAGCTCTGGCCTGCAACCCGGTCACCCACTCGCACCAGGGGGGCCCTGCCTGAGGCCGAGTTTGTCATTGCAGTGTGCCGTCCCTTGTCGGACGCGCTGTCACCAGGCCTCCCTGTTGGTTGCATTTGCCTCCCTTGTCTGAAGGTAAACTTTAAATTACATTTCTTGAGTTTATTCTCCATATTGTCCCTGGGATGATCTTTGGCTGACATAATCTTTCTCCAGAACTACAAGCCCTCACTAACCTTAGTCTTCAGCACTGCACCAGGATTTCTGCCAGTGCAAACTCGGTCCCCCACTCGCACCAGGGGGGCCCAGCCTGAGGCCGAGTTTGTCATTGCAGTTTGCCGTCCCATGTTGGATGCGCTGTCACCAGGCCTCCCTGTTGGTTGCATTTGCCTCCCTTGTCTGAAGGTAAACTTTAAATTCCATTTCTTGAGTTTATTTTCCATATTGTCCCTGGGATGATCTTTGGCTGACATAATCTTTCTCCAGAACTACAAGCCCTCACCAGCCTTTGTCTTCACCATCACACCCAGAGCTCTGGCCTGCAACCCGGTCACCCACTCGCACCAAGGGGCCCCATTCTGAGGCCGAGTTTGTCATTGCAGTGTGCCGTTCCATGTCGTACGCGCTGTCACCAGGCCTCCCTGTTGGTTGCATTTGCCTCCCTTGTCTGAAGGTGAACTTTAAATTCCATTTCTTGAGTTTATTCTCCATATTGTGCCTGGGATGATCTACGGCTGACTTAATCTTGCTCCAGAACTACAAGCCCTCACCAGCATGTGACTCCAGGCCAGACCGGGGCTCCAGCCAGGGCTCTAGCACTGCTGCCCGGTCCCCCATCCTCACCAGGGGTGTCCAGCCTTAGGGGGTGGTTGTCGTTGCAGTGGGCGTCGCCCTCTCGATCAAGCTTTCCCCAGGCCTCCCTGTTGGTTGCATTTGCCTCCCTTGTCTGAAGGTAAACTTTAAATTACATTTCTTGAGTTTATTTTCCATATTGTCCCTGGGATGATCTTTGGCTGACATAATCTTGCTCCAGAACTACAAGCCCTCACCATTCTTTGTCTTCACCATCGCACCCAGAGCTCTGGCCTGCAACCCGGTCACCCACTCGCACCAAGGGGCCCCATTCTGAGGCCGATTTTGTCATTGTAGTGTGCCGTCCCATGTCGGACGCGCTGTCACCAGGCCTCCCTGTTGGTTGCATTTGCCTCCCTTGTCTGAAGGTAAACTTTAAATTCCCTTTCTTGAGTTTATTCTCCATATTGTCCCTGGGATGATCTTTGGCTGACATAATCTTTCTCCAGAACTACAAGCCCTCACAGGCCTTTGTCTTCAGCACCGCACCAGGAGTTCCGCCAGTGCAACCTCGGTCCCCCACTCGCACCAGGGGGGCCCAGCCTGAGGCCGAGGTTGTCATTGCAGTGTGCCGTTTCACATCGGACGAGCTGTCACCAGGCCTCCCTGTTGGTTGCATTTGCCTCCCTTGTCTGAAGGTAAACTTTAAATTCCATTTCTTGTGTTTATTCTCCATATTTTCCCAGGGATGATCTTTGGCTGACTTAATCTTGCTCCAGAACTACAAGCCCTCACAAGTCTTTGTCTCCAGCACCACACCCAGGGCTCCAGCACTGCAACCCGGTTCCCCACTCACACCAGGGGGGCCCAGCCTGAGGCTGATTTTGTCATTGCAGTCTGCCGTCCCATGTCGGACGCGCTGTCCCCAGGCCTCCCTGTTGGTTGCAATTTCCTCCCTTGTCTGAAGGTAAACTTTAAATTCCATTTCTTGAGTTTATTCTACATATTGTCCCTGGGATGATCTTTGGCTGACATAATCTTTCTCCAGAATGACAAGCCCTCACCAGCCTTTGTCTTCACCATCGCACCCAGAGCTCTGGCCTGCAACCCGGTCAGCCACTCGCACCAGGGGGGCCCAGCCTGAGGCTGAGTTTGTCATTGCAGTGTGCCCAGAACTACAAGCCCTCACGAGCCTTTGTCTTCACCATCGCACCCAGAGCTCTGGCCTGCAACCCGGTCAGCCACTCGCACCAGGGGGGCCTAGCCTGAGGCCGAGTTTGTCATTGCAGTGTGCTCTCCCATGTCGGACGCGCTGTCACCAGGCCTCCCTGTTTGTTGCTTTTGCCTCCCTTGTCTGAAGGTAAACTTTAAATTCCATTTCTTGAGTTTATTCTCCATATTGTCCCTGGGATGATCTACGGCTGACTTAATCTTGCTCCAGAACTACAAGCCCTCACCAGCATGTGACTCCAGGCCAACCTGGGGCTCCAGCCAGGGCTCCAGCACTGCTGCCCGGTCCCCCACTCTCACCAGGGGTGCCCAGCCTTAGGGGGTGGTTGTCGTTGCAGTGGGCGTCGCCCTCTCGATCAAGCTTTCCCCAGGCCTCCCTGTTGGTTGCATTTGCCTCCCTTGTCTGAAGGTAAACTTTAAATTACATTTCTTGAGTTTATTCTCCATATTGTCCCTGGGATGATCTTTGGCTGACATAATCTTTCTCCAGAACGACAAGCCCTCACCAGCCTTTGTCTTCACCATCGCACCCAGAGCTCTGGCCTGCAACCCGGTCACCCACTCGCACCAGGGGGGCCCTGCCTGAGGCCGAGTTTGTCATTGCAGTGTGCCGTCCCTTGTCGGACGCGCTGTCACCAGGCCTCCCTGTTGGTTGCATTTGCCTCCCTTGTCTGAAGGTAAACTTTAAATTCCATTTCTTGAGTTTATTCTCCATATTGTCCCTGGGATGATCTTTGGCTGACATAATCTTTCTCCAGAACTACAAGCCCTCACCAACCTTAGTCTTCAGCACTGCACCAGGATTTCTGCCAGTGCAAACTCGGTCCCCCACTCGCACCAGGGGGGCCCAGCCTGAGGCCGAGTTTGTCATTGCAGTTTGCCGTCCCATGTCGGACGCGCTGTCACCAGGCCTCCCTGTTTGTTGCATTTGCCTCCCTTGTCTGAAGGTAAACTTTAAATTACATTTCTTGAGTTTATTCTCCAGATTGTCCCTGGGATTATCTTTGGCTGACATAATCTTCTCCAGAACTACAAGCCCTCACCAGCCTTTGTCTTCATCATCGCACCCAGAGCTCTGGCCTGCAACCCGGTCACCCACTCGCACCAAGGGGGCCCAGCCTTAGTCCGAGTTTGTCATTGCAGTGTGCCGTCCCATGTCGGACGCGCTGTCACCAGGCCTCCCTGTTGGTTGCATTTGCCTCCCTTGTCTGAAGGTAAACTTTAAATTACATTTCTTGAGTTTATTCTCCATATTGTCCCTGGGATGATCTTTGGCTGACATAATCTTTCTCCAGAACTACAAGCCCTCACCAGCCTTTGTCTTCACCATCGCACCCAGAGCTCTGGCCTGCAACCCGGTCAGCCACTCGCACCAAGGGGGCCAAGCCTGAGGCCGAGTTTGTCATTGCAGTGTGCCGTCCCATGTCGGACGCGCTGTCATCAGGCCTCCCTGTTGGTTGCATTTGCCTCCCTTGTCTGAAGGTAAACTTTAAATTACATTTTTTGAATTAATTATCCATATTGTCCCTGGGATGATCTTTGGCTGACATAATCTTTCTCCAGAACTACAAGCCCTCACAAGCCTTTGTCTCAAGCACCACACCCAGGTCTCCAGCACTGCAACCCGGTCCCCCACTCACACCAGGGGGGCCCAGCCTGAGGCTGATTTTGTCATTGCAGTGTGCCGTCCCACATCGGACGCGCTATCACCAGGCCTCCCTGTTGGTTGCATTTGCCTCCCTTGTCTGAAGGTAAACTTTAAATTCCATTTCTTGAGTTTATTCTCCATATTGTCCCTGGGATGATCTTTGGCTGACTTAATCTTGTTCCAGAACTACAAGCCCTCACCAGCATGTGACTCCAGGCCAGACCGGGGCTCCAGCCAGGGCTCCAGCACTGCTGCCTGGTCCCCCACTCTCACCAGGGGTGCCCAGCCTTAGGCGGTGGTTGTCGTTGCAGTGGGCGTCGCCCTCTCGATCAAGCTTTCCACAGGCCTCCCTGTTGGTTGCATTTGCCTCCCTTGTCTGAAGGTAAACTTTAAATTACATTTCTTGAGTTTATTCTCCATATTGTCCCTGGGATGATCTACGGCTGACATAATCTTTCTCCAGAACTACAAGCCCTCACCAGCCTTTGTCTTCACCATCGCACCCAGAGCTCTGGCCTGCAACCCGGTCAGCCACTCGCACCAGGGGGGCCCAGCCTGAGGCCGAGTTTGTCATTGCATTGTGCCGTCCCTTTTCGGACGACCTGTCATCAGGACTCCCTGTTGGTTGCATTTGCCTCCCTTGTCTGAAGGTAAACTTTAAATTCCATTTCTTGAGTTTATTCTCCATATTGTCCCTGGGATGATCTTTGGCTGACATAATCTTTCTCCAGAACTACAAGCCCTCACCAACCTTTGTCTTAAGCACTGCACCAGGATTTCTGCCAGTGCAAACTCGGTCCCCCACTCACACCAGGGGGGCCCAGCCTGAGGCCGAGTTTGTCATTGCAGTTTGCCGTCCCATGTCGGACGCGCTGTCACCAGGCCTCCCTGTTTGTTGCATTTGCCTCCCTTGTCTGAAGGTAAACTTTAAATTACATTTCTTGAGTTTATTCTCCAGATTGTCCCTGGGATGATCTTTGGCTGACATAATCTTCTCCAGAACTACAAGCCCTCACCAGCCTTTGTCTTCACCATCGCACCCAGAGCTCTGGCCTGCAACCCGGTCACCCACTCGCACCAAGGGGGCCCAGCCTGAGTCCGAGTTTGTCATTGCAGTGTGCCGTCCCATGTCGGACGCGCTGTCACCAGGCCTCCCTGTTTGTTGCATTTGCCTCCCTTGTCTGAAGGTAAACTTTAAATTACATTTCTTGAGTTTATTCTCCATATTGTCCCTGGGATGATCTTTGGCTGACATAATCTTTCTCCTGAACTACAAGCCCTCACCAGCCTTTGTCTTCACCATCGCACCCAGAGCTCTGGCCTGCAACCCGGTCAGCCACTCGCACCAAGGGGGCCAAGCCTGAGGCCGAGTTTGTCATTGCAGTGTGCCGTCCCATGTCGGACGCGCTGTCATCAGGCCTCCCTGTTGGTTGCATTTGCCTCCCTTGTCTGAAGGTAAACTTTAAATTACATTTTTTGAATTAATTGTCCATATTGTCCCTGGGATGATCTTTGGCTGACATAATCTTTCTCCAGAACTACAAGCCCTCACAAGCCTTTGTCTCAAGCACCACACCCAGGTCTCCAGCACTGCAACCCGGTCCCCCACTCACACCAGGGGGGCGCAGCCTGAGGCTGATTTTGTCATTGCAGTGTGCCGTCCCACATCGGACGCGCTATCACCAGGCCTCCCTGTTGGTTGCATTTGCCTCCCTTGTCTGAAGGTAAACTTTAAATTCCATTTCTTGAGTTTATTCTCCATATTGTGCCTGGGATGATCTACGGCTTACTTAATCTTGCTCCAGAACTACAAGCCCTCACCAGCATGTGACTCCAGGCCAGACCGGGGTTCCAGCCAGGGCTCCAGCACTGCTGCCTGGTCCCCCTCTCTCACCAGGGGTGCCCAGCCTTAGGCGGTGGTTGTCGTTGCAGTGGGCGTCGCCCTCTCGATCAAGCTTTCCACAGGCCTCCCTGTTTGTTGCATTTGCCTCCCTTGTCTGAAGGTAAACTTTAAATTACATTTCTTGAGTTTATTCTCCATATTGTCCCTGGGATGATCTACGGCTGACATAATCTTTCTCCAGAACTACAAGCCCTCACCAGCCTTTGTCTTCACCATCGCACCCAGAGCTCTGGCCTGCAACCCGGTCAGCCACTCGCACCAGGGGGGCCCAGCCTGAGGCCGAGTTTGTCATTGCATTGTGCCGTCCCTTTTCGGACGACCTGTCATCAGGACTCCCTGTTGGTTGCATTTACCTCCCATGTCTTAAGGTAAACTTTAAATTACATTTATTGAGTTTATTCTCCATATTGTCCCTGGGATGATCTTTGGCTGACATAATCTTTCTCCAGAACTACAAACCCTCACCAGCCTTTGTCTTCACCATCGCACCCAGAGCTCTGGCCTGCAACCCGGTCAGCCGCTCGCACCAAGGGGGCCAAGCCTGAGGCCGAGTTTGTCATTGCAGTGTGCCGTCCCATGTCGGACGCGCTGTCATCAGGCCTCCCTGTTGGTTGCATTTGCCTCCCTTGTCTGAAGGTAAACTTTAAATTACATTTTTTGAATTAATTGTCCATATTGTCCCTGGGATGATCTTTGGCTGACATAATCTTTTTCCAGAACGACAAGCCCTCACAAGCCTTTGTCTCAAGCACCACACCCAGGTCTCCAGCACTGCAACCCGGTCCCCCACTCACACCAGGGGGGCCCAGTCTGAGGCTGATTTTGTCATTGCAGTGTGCCGTCCCACATCGGACGCGCTATCACCAGGCCTCCCTGTTGGTTGCATTTGCCTCCCTTGTCTGAAGGTAAACTTTAAAATCCATTTCTTGAGTTTATTCTCCATATTGTGCCTGGGATGATCTACGGCTTACTTAATCTTGCTCTAGAACTACAAGCCCTGACCAGCATGTGACTCCAGGCCAGACCGGGGCTCCAGCCCGGGCTCCAGCACTGCTGCCCGGTCCCCCATCCTCACCAGGGGTGTCCAGCCTCAGGGGGTGGTTGTCGTTGCAGTGGGCGTCGCCCTCTCGATCAAGCTTTCCCCAGGCCTCCCTGTTGGTTGCATTTGCCTCCCTTGTCTGAAGGTAAACTTTAAATTCCATTTCTTGAGTTTATTCTCCATATTGTCCCTGGGATGATCTTTGGCTGACATAATCTTTCTCCAGAACTACAAGCCCTCACCAGCCTTTGTCTTCACCATCGCACCCAGAGCTTTGGCCTGCAACCCGGTCAGCCACTCGCACCAGGGGGGCCCAGCCTGAGGCCGGGTTTGTCATTGCAGTGTGCCCAGAACTACAAGCCCTCACCAGCCTTTGTCTCCACCATCGCACCCAGAGCACTGGCCTGCAACCCGGTCACCCACTCGCGCCAGGGGGGCCCAGCCTGAGGCCGAGTTTGTCATTGCAGTGTGCCGCCCCACATCGGACGAGCTGTCACCAGGCCTCCCTGTTTGTTGCATTTGCCTCCCTTGTCTGAAGGTAAACTTTAAATTACATTTCTTGAGTTTATTCTCCATATTGTCCCTGGAATGATCTACGGCTGACTTAATCTTGCTCCAGAACTACAAGCCCTCACCAGCATGTGACTCCAGGCCACCCCGGGGCTCCAGCCAGGCCTCCAGCACTGCTGCCCGGTCCCCCACTCTCACCAGGGGTGCCCAGCCTTAGGCGGTGGTTGTCGTTGCAGTGGGCGTCGCCCTCTCGATCAAGCTTTCCACAGGCCTCCCTGTTGGTTGCATTTGCCTCCCTTGTCTGAAGGTATACTTTAAATTCCATTTCTTGAGTTTATTCTCCATATTGTCCCTGGGATGATCTACGGCTGACATAATCTTTCTCCAGAACTACAAGCCCTCACCAGCCTTTGTCTTCACCATCGCACCCAGAGCTCTGGCCTGCAACCTGGTCAGCCACTCGCACCAGGGGGGCCCAGCCTGAGGCTGAGTTTGTCATTGCATTGTGCCGTCCCTTTTCGGACGACCTGTCATCAGGACTCCCTGTTGGTTGCATTTGCCTCCTTTGTCTGAAGGTAAACTTTAAATTCCATTTCTTGAGTTTATTCTCCATATTGTCCCTGGGATGATCTTTGGCTGACATAATCTTTCTCCAGAACTACAAGCCCTCACCAGCCTTTGTCTTCAGCACCGCACCAGGAGTTCCGCCAGTGCAACCTCGGTCCCCCACTCGCACCAGGGGGGCCCAGCCTGAGGCCGAGGTTGTCATTGCAGTGTGCCGTCCCACATCGGACGCGCTGTAACCTGGCCTCCCTGTTGGTTGCATTTGCCTCCCTTGTCTGAAGGTAAACTTTAAATTCCATTTCTTGAGTTTATTCTCCATATTGTCCCTGGGATGATCTTTGGCTGACATAATCTTTCTCCAGAACTACAAGCCCTCACAAGCCTTTGTCTTCAGCACCGCACCAGGAGTTCTGCCAGTGTAACCTCGGTCCCCCACTCGCACCAGGGGGGCCCAGCCTGAGGCCGAGGTTGTCATTGCAGTGTGCCGTCCCACATCGGACGCGCTGTAACCTGGCCTCCCTGTTGGTTGCATTTGCCTCCCTTGTCTGAAGGTAAACTTTAAATTACATTTCTTGAGTTTATTCTCCATATTGTCCCTGGGATGATCTTTGGCTGACATAATCTTTCTCCAGAACTACAAGCCCTCACAAGCCTTTGTCTCCAGCACCACACCCAGGGCTCCTGCACTGCAACTCGGTCCCCCACTCACACCAGGGGTGTCCAGCCTGAGGCTGATTTTGTCATTGCAGTGTGCCGTCCCACATCGGACGCGCTATAACCAGCCCTCCCTGTTGGTTGCATTTGCCTCCCTTGTCTGAAGGTGAACTTTAAATTCCATTTCTTGAGTTTATTCTCCATATTGTGCCTGGGATGATCTACGGCTGACTTAATCTTGCTCCAGAACTACAAGCCCTCACCAGCATGTGACTCCAGGCCAGACCGGGGCTCCAGCCAGGGCTCTAGCACTGCTGCCCGGTCCCCCATCCTCACCAGGGGTGTCCAGCCTTAGGGGGTGGTTGTCGTTGCAGTGGGCGTCGCCCTCTCGATCAAGCTTTCCCCAGGCCTCCCTGTTGGTTGCATTTGCTTCCCTTGTCTGAAGGTAAACTTTAAATTACATTTCTTGAGTTTATTTTCCATATTGTCCCTGGGATGATATTTGGCTGACATAATCTTGCTCCAGAACTACAAGCCCTCACCATTCTTTGTCTTCACCATCGCACCCAGAGCTCTGGCCTGCAACCCGGTCACCCACTCGCACCAAGGGGCCCCATTCTGAGGCCGATTTTGTCATTGTAGTGTGCCGTCCCATGTCGGACGCGCTGTCACCAGGCCTCCCTGTTGGTTGCATTTGCCTCCCTTGTCTGAAGGTAAACTTTAAATTCCCTTTCTTGAGTTTATTCTCCATATTGTCCCTGGGATGATCTTTGGCTGACATAATCTTTCTCCAGAACTACAAGCCCTCACAGGCCTTTGTCTTCAGCACCGCACCAGGAGTTCCGCCAGTGCAACCTCGGTCCCCCACTCGCACCAGGGGGGCCCAGCCTGAGGCCGAGGTTGTCATTGCAGTGTGCCGTTTCACATCGGACGAGCTGTCGCCAGGCCTCCCTGTTGGTTGCATTTGCCTCCCTTGTCTGAAGGTAAACTTTAAATTCCATTTCTTGTGTTTATTCTCCATATTTTCCCAGGGATGATCTTTGGCTGACTTAATCTTGCTCCAGAACTACAAGCCCTCACAAGTCTTTGTCTCCAGCACCACACCCAGGGCTCCAGCACTGCAACCCGGTTCCCCACTCACACCCGGGGGGCCCAGCCTGAGGCTGATTTTGTCATTGCAGTGTGCCGTCCCATGTCGGACGCGCTGTCCCCAGGTCTCCCTGTTGGTTGGAATTTCCTCCCTTGTCTGAAGTTAAACTTTAAATTCCATTTCTTGAGTTTATTCTCCATATTGTCCCTGGGATGATCTTTGGATGACATAATCTTTCTCCAGAACTACAAGCCCTCACCAGCCTTTGTCTTCACCATCGCACCCAGAGCTCTGGCCTGCAACCCGGTCAGCCACTCGCACCAGGGGGGCCCAGCCTGAGGCTGAGTTTGTCATTGCAGTGTGCCAAGAACTACAAGCCCTCACCAGCCTTTGTCTTCACCATCGCACCCAGAGCTCTGGCCTGCAACCCGGTCAGCCACTCGCACCAGGGGGGCCTAGCCTGAGGCCGAGTTTGTCATTCCAGTGTGCTCTCCCATGTCGGACGCGCTGTCACCAGGCCTCCCTGTTGGTTGCTTTTGCCTCCCTTGTCTGAAGGTAAACTTTAAATTCCATTTCTTGAGTTTATTCTCCATATTGTCCCTGGGATGATCTACGGCTGACTTAATCTTGCTCCAGAACTACAAGCCCTCACCAGCATGTGACTCCAGGCCAACCTGGGGCTCCAGCCAGGGCTCCATCACTGCTGCCCGGTCCCCCACTCTCACCAGGGGTGCCCAGCCTTAGGGGGTGGTTGTCGTTGCAGTGGGCGTCGCCCTCTCGATCAAGCTTTCCCCAGGCCTCCCTGTTGGTTGCATTTGCCTCCCTTGTCTGAAGGTAAACTTTAAATTACATTTCTTGAGTTTATTCTCCATATTGTCCCTGGGATGATCTTTGGCTGACATAATCTTTCTCCAGAACGACAAGCCCTCACCAGCCTTTGTCTTCACCATCGCACCCAGAGCTTTGGCCTGCAACCCGGTCAGCCACTCGCACCAGGGGGGCCCAGCCTGAGGCCGGGTTTGTCATTGCAGTGTGCCCAGAACTACAAGCCCTCACCAGCCTTTGTCTTCACCATCGCACCCAGAGCTCTGGCCTGCAACCCGGTCACCCACTCGCACCAGGGGGGCCCTGCCTGAGGCCGAGTTTGTCATTGCAGTGTGCCCAGAACTACAAGCCCTCACCAGCCTTTGTCTTCACCATCGCACCCAGAGCTCTGGCCTGCAACCCGGTCACCCACTCGCACCAGGGGGGCCCTGCCTGAGGCCGAGTTTGTCATTGCAGTGTGCCGTCCCTTGTCGGACGCGCTGTCACCAGGCCTCCCTGTTGGTTGCATTTGCCTCCCTTGTCTGAAGGTAAACTTTAAATTCCATTTCTTGAGTTT
Source organism: Nelusetta ayraudi (assembly GCF_046127955.1). Lineage (NCBI taxonomy): Eukaryota > Metazoa > Chordata > Actinopteri > Tetraodontiformes > Monacanthidae > Nelusetta > Nelusetta ayraudi. The sequence continues at coordinate 438,980 of NW_027466195.1, read as the reverse complement.
ATTCTCCATATTGTCCCTGGGATGATCTTTGGCTGACATAATCTTTCTCCAGAACTACAAGCCCTCACTAACCTTAGTCTTCAGCACTGCACCAGGATTTCTGCCAGTGCAAACTCGGTCCCCCACTCGCACCAGGGGGGCCCAGCCTGAGGCCGAGTTTGTCATTGCAGTTTGCCGTCCCATGTTGGACGCGCTGTCACCAGGCCTCCCTGTTTGTTGCATTTGCCTCCCTTGTCTGAAGGTAAACTTTAAATTACATTTCTTGAGTTTATTCTCCAGATTGTCCCTGGGATGATCTTTGGCTGACATAATCTTCTCCAGAACTACAAGCCCTCACCAGCCTTTGTCTTCACCATCGCACCCAGAGCTCTGGCCTGCAACCCGGTCACCCACTCGCACCAAGGGGGCCCAGCCTGAGTCCGAGTTTGTCATTGCAGTGTGCCGTCCCATTTCGGACGCGCTGTCACCAGGCCTCCCTGTTGGTTGCATTTGCCTCCCTTGTCTGAAGGTAAACTTTAAATTACATTTCTTGAGTTTATTCTCCATATTGTCCCTGGGATGATCTTTGGCTGACATAATCTTTCTCCAGAACTACAAGCCCTCACCAGCCTTTGTCTTCACCATCGCACCCAGAGCTCTGGCCTGCAACCCGGTCAGCCACTCGCACCAAGGGGGCCAAGCCTGAGGCCGAGTTTGTCATTGCAGTGTGCCGTCCCATGTCGGACGCGCTGTCAGCCTTTGTCTTCAGCACCGCACCAGGAGTTCCGCCAGTGCAACCTCGGTCCCCCACTCTCACCAGGGGGGCCCAGCCTGAGGCCGAGGTTGTCATTGCAGTGTGCCGTCCCACATCGGACGCGCTGTCACCAGGCCTCCCTGTTGGTTGCATTTGCCTCCCTTGTCTGAAGGTAAACTTTAAATTCCCTTTCTTGAGTTTATTCTCCATATTGTCCCTGGGATGATCTACGGCTGACTTAATCTTGCTCCAGAACTACAAGCCCTCACCAGCATGTGACTCCAGGCCTCCCTGGGGCTCCAGCCAGGGCTCCAGCACTGCTGCCCGGTCCCCCACTCTCACCAGGGGTGCCCAGCCTTAGGCGGTGGTTGTCGTTGCAGTGGGCGTCGCCCTCTCGATGAAGCTTTCCCCAGGCCTCCCTGTTGGTTGCATTTGCCTCCCTTGTCTGAAGGTAAACTTTAAATTACATTTCTTGAGTTTATTCTCCATATTGTCCCTGGGATGATCTTTGGCTGACATAATCTTTCTCCAGAACTACAAGCCCTCACCAGCCTTTGTCTTCACCATCGCACCCAGAGCTTTGGCCTGCAACCCTGTCAGCCACTCGCACCAGGGGGGCCCAGCCTGAGGCCGAGGTTGTCATTGCAGTGTGCCGTCCCACATCGGACGCGCTATCACCAGGCCTCCCTGTTGGTTGCATTTGCCTCCCTTGTCTGAAGGTAAACTTTAAATTCCATTTCTTGAGTTTATTCTCCATATTGTCCCTGGGATGATCTTTGGCTGACATAATCTTTCTCCAGAACTACAAGCCCTCACCAGCCTTTGTCTTCAGCACCGCACCAGGAGTTCCGCCAGTGCAACATCGGTCCCCCACTCACACCAGGGGGGCCCAGCCTGAGGCCGAGGTTGTCATTGCAGTGTGCCGTCCCACATCGGACGCGCTGTCACCAGGCCTCCCTGTTGGTTGCATTTGCCTCCCTTGTCTGAAGGTAAACTTTAAATTACATTTCTTGAGTTTATTCTCCATATTGTCCCTGTGATGATCTTTGGCTGACTTAATCTTGCTCCAGAACTACAAGCCCTCACAAGTCTTTGTCTTCAGCACCACACCCAGGGCTCCAGCACTGCAACCCGGTCTCCCACTCACACCAGGGAGGCCCAACCTGAGGCTGATTTTGTCATTGCAGTCTGCCGTCCCATGTCGGACGCGCTGTCACCAGGCCTCCCTTTTGGTTGCATTTGCCTCCCTTGTCTGAAGGTAAACTTTAAATTACATTTCTTGAGTTTATTCTCCATATTGTCCCTGGGATGATCTTTGGCTGACATAATCTTTCTCCAGAACGACAAGCCCTCACCAGCCTTTGTCTTCACCATCGCACCCAGAGCTTTGGCCTGCAACCCGGTCACCCACTCGCACCAGGGGGGCCCTGCCTGAGGCCGAGTTTGTCATTGCAGTGTGCCCAGAACTACAAGCCCTCACCAGCCTTTGTCTTCACCATCGCACCCAGAGCTCTGGCCTGCAACCCGGTCACCCACTCGCACCAGGGGGGCCCTGCCTGAGGCCGAGTTTGTCATTGCAGTGTGCCGTCCCTTGTCGGACGCGCTGTCACCAGGCCTCCCTGTTGGTTGCATTTGCCTCCCTTGTCTGAAGGTAAACTTTAAATTACATTTCTTGAGTTTATTCTCCATATTGTCCCTGGGATGATCTTTGGCTGACATAATCTTTCTCCAGAACTACAAGCCCTCACTAACCTTAGTCTTCAGCACTGCACCAGGATTTCTGCCAGTGCAAACTCGGTCCCCCACTCGCACCAGGGGGGCCCAGCCTGAGGCCGAGTTTGTCATTGCAGTTTGCCGTCCCATGTTGGATGCGCTGTCACCAGGCCTCCCTGTTGGTTGCATTTGCCTCCCTTGTCTGAAGGTAAACTTTAAATTCCATTTCTTGAGTTTATTTTCCATATTGTCCCTGGGATGATCTTTGGCTGACATAATCTTTCTCCAGAACTACAAGCCCTCACCAGCCTTTGTCTTCACCATCACACCCAGAGCTCTGGCCTGCAACCCGGTCACCCACTCGCACCAAGGGGCCCCATTCTGAGGCCGAGTTTGTCATTGCAGTGTGCCGTTCCATGTCGTACGCGCTGTCACCAGGCCTCCCTGTTGGTTGCATTTGCCTCCCTTGTCTGAAGGTGAACTTTAAATTCCATTTCTTGAGTTTATTCTCCATATTGTGCCTGGGATGATCTACGGCTGACTTAATCTTGCTCCAGAACTACAAGCCCTCACCAGCATGTGACTCCAGGCCAGACCGGGGCTCCAGCCAGTGCTCTAGCACTGCTGCCCGGTCCCCCATCCTCAACAGGGGTGTCCAGCCTTAGGGGGTGGTTGTCGTTGCAGTGGGCGTCGCCCTCTCGATCAAGCTTTCCCCAGGCCTCCCTGTTGGTTGCATTTGCCTCCCTTGTCTGAAGGTAAACTTTAAATTACATTTCTTGAGTTTATTTTCCATATTGTCCCTGGGATGATCTTTGGCTGACATAATCTTGCTCCAGAACTACAAGCCCTCACCATTCTTTGTCTTCACCATCGCACCCAGAGCTCTGGCCTGCAACCCGGTCACCCACTCGCACCAAGGGGCCCCATTCTGAGGCCGATTTTGTCATTGTAGTGTGCCGTCCCATGTCGGACGCGCTGTCACCAGGCCTCCCTGTTGGTTGCATTTGCCTCCCTTGTCTGAAGGTAAACTTTAAATTCCCTTTCTTGAGTTTATTCTCCATATTGTCCCTGGGATGATCTTTGGCTGACATAATCTTTCTCCAGAACTACAAGCCCTCACAGGCCTTTGTCTTCAGCACCGCACCAGGAGTTCCGCCAGTGCAACCTCGGTCCCCCACTCGCACCAGGGGGGCCCAGCCTGAGGCCGAGGTTGTCATTGCAGTGTGCCGTTTCACATCGGACGAGCTGTCACCAGGCCTCCCTGTTGGTTGCATTTGCCTCCCTTGTCTGAAGGTAAACTTTAAATTCCATTTCTTGTGTTTATTCTCCATATTTTCCCAGGGATGATCTTTGGCTGACTTAATCTTGCTCCAGAACTACAAGCCCTCACAAGTCTTTGTCTCCAGCACCACACCCAGGGCTCCAGCACTGCAACCCGGTTCCCCACTCACACCAGGGGGGCCCAGCCTGAGGCTGATTTTGTCATTGCAGTCTGCCGTCCCATGTCGGACGCGCTGTCCCCAGGCCTCCCTGTTGGTTGCAATTTCCTCCCTTGTCTGAAGGTAAACTTTAAATTCCATTTCTTGAGTTTATTCTACATATTGTCCCTGGGATGATCTTTGGCTGACATAATCTTTCTCCAGAATGACAAGCCCTCACCAGCCTTTGTCTTCACCATCGCACCCAGAGCTCTGGCCTGCAACCCGGTCAGCCACTCGCACCAGGGGGGCCCAGCCTGAGGCTGAGTTTGTCATTGCAGTGTGCCCAGAACTACAAGCCCTCACGAGCCTTTGTCTTCACCATCGCACCCAGAGCTCTGGCCTGCAACCCGGTCAGCCACTCGCACCAGGGGGGCCTAGCCTGAGGCCGAGTTTGTCATTGCAGTGTGCTCTCCCATGTCGGACGCGCTGTCACCAGGCCTCCCTGTTTGTTGCTTTTGCCTCCCTTGTCTGAAGGTAAACTTTAAATTCCATTTCTTGAGTTTATTCTCCATATTGTCCCTGGGATGATCTACGGCTGACTTAATCTTGCTCCAGAACTACAAGCCCTCACCAGCATGTGACTCCAGGCCAACCTGGGGCTCCAGCCAGGGCTCCAGCACTGCTGCCCGGTCCCCCACTCTCACCAGGGGTGCCCAGCCTTAGGGGGTGGTTGTCGTTGCAGTGGGCGTCGCCCTCTCGATCAAGCTTTCCCCAGGCCTCCCTGTTGGTTGCATTTGCCTCCCTTGTCTGAAGGTAAACTTTAAATTACATTTCTTGAGTTTATTCTCCATATTGTCCCTGGGATGATCTTTGGCTGACATAATCTTTCTCCAGAACGACAAGCCCTCACCAGCCTTTGTCTTCACCATCGCACCCAGAGCTCTGGCCTGCAACCCGGTCACCCACTCGCACCAGGGGGGCCCTGCCTGAGGCCGAGTTTGTCATTGCAGTGTGCCGTCCCTTGTCGGACGCGCTGTCACCAGGCCTCCCTGTTGGTTGCATTTGCCTCCCTTGTCTGAAGGTAAACTTTAAATTCCATTTCTTGAGTTTATTCTCCATATTGTCCCTGGGATGATCTTTGGCTGACATAATCTTTCTCCAGAACTACAAGCCCTCACCAACCTTAGTCTTCAGCACTGCACCAGGATTTCTGCCAGTGCAAACTCGGTCCCCCACTCGCACCAGGGGGGCCCAGCCTGAGGCCGAGTTTGTCATTGCAGTTTGCCGTCCCATGTCGGACGCGCTGTCACCAGGCCTCCCTGTTTGTTGCATTTGCCTCCCTTGTCTGAAGGTAAACTTTAAATTACATTTCTTGAGTTTATTCTCCAGATTGTCCCTGGGATTATCTTTGGCTGACATAATCTTCTCCAGAACTACAAGCCCTCACCAGCCTTTGTCTTCATCATCGCACCCAGAGCTCTGGCCTGCAACCCGGTCACCCACTCGCACCAAGGGGGCCCAGCCTTAGTCCGAGTTTGTCATTGCAGTGTGCCGTCCCATGTCGGACGCGCTGTCACCAGGCCTCCCTGTTGGTTGCATTTGCCTCCCTTGTCTGAAGGTAAACTTTAAATTACATTTCTTGAGTTTATTCTCCATATTGTCCCTGGGATGATCTTTGGCTGACATAATCTTTCTCCAGAACTACAAGCCCTCACCAGCCTTTGTCTTCACCATCGCACCCAGAGCTCTGGCCTGCAACCCGGTCAGCCACTCGCACCAAGGGGGCCAAGCCTGAGGCCGAGTTTGTCATTGCAGTGTGCCGTCCCATGTCGGACGCGCTGTCATCAGGCCTCCCTGTTGGTTGCATTTGCCTCCCTTGTCTGAAGGTAAACTTTAAATTACATTTTTTGAATTAATTATCCATATTGTCCCTGGGATGATCTTTGGCTGACATAATCTTTCTCCAGAACTACAAGCCCTCACAAGCCTTTGTCTCAAGCACCACACCCAGGTCTCCAGCACTGCAACCCGGTCCCCCACTCACACCAGGGGGGCCCAGCCTGAGGCTGATTTTGTCATTGCAGTGTGCCGTCCCACATCGGACGCGCTATCACCAGGCCTCCCTGTTGGTTGCATTTGCCTCCCTTGTCTGAAGGTAAACTTTAAATTCCATTTCTTGAGTTTATTCTCCATATTGTCCCTGGGATGATCTTTGGCTGACTTAATCTTGTTCCAGAACTACAAGCCCTCACCAGCATGTGACTCCAGGCCAGACCGGGGCTCCAGCCAGGGCTCCAGCACTGCTGCCTGGTCCCCCACTCTCACCAGGGGTGCCCAGCCTTAGGCGGTGGTTGTCGTTGCAGTGGGCGTCGCCCTCTCGATCAAGCTTTCCACAGGCCTCCCTGTTGGTTGCATTTGCCTCCCTTGTCTGAAGGTAAACTTTAAATTACATTTCTTGAGTTTATTCTCCATATTGTCCCTGGGATGATCTACGGCTGACATAATCTTTCTCCAGAACTACAAGCCCTCACCAGCCTTTGTCTTCACCATCGCACCCAGAGCTCTGGCCTGCAACCCGGTCAGCCACTCGCACCAGGGGGGCCCAGCCTGAGGCCGAGTTTGTCATTGCATTGTGCCGTCCCTTTTCGGACGACCTGTCATCAGGACTCCCTGTTGGTTGCATTTGCCTCCCTTGTCTGAAGGTAAACTTTAAATTCCATTTCTTGAGTTTATTCTCCATATTGTCCCTGGGATGATCTTTGGCTGACATAATCTTTCTCCAGAACTACAAGCCCTCACCAACCTTTGTCTTAAGCACTGCACCAGGATTTCTGCCAGTGCAAACTCGGTCCCCCACTCACACCAGGGGGGCCCAGCCTGAGGCCGAGTTTGTCATTGCAGTTTGCCGTCCCATGTCGGACGCGCTGTCACCAGGCCTCCCTGTTTGTTGCATTTGCCTCCCTTGTCTGAAGGTAAACTTTAAATTACATTTCTTGAGTTTATTCTCCAGATTGTCCCTGGGATGATCTTTGGCTGACATAATCTTCTCCAGAACTACAAGCCCTCACCAGCCTTTGTCTTCACCATCGCACCCAGAGCTCTGGCCTGCAACCCGGTCACCCACTCGCACCAAGGGGGCCCAGCCTGAGTCCGAGTTTGTCATTGCAGTGTGCCGTCCCATGTCGGACGCGCTGTCACCAGGCCTCCCTGTTTGTTGCATTTGCCTCCCTTGTCTGAAGGTAAACTTTAAATTACATTTCTTGAGTTTATTCTCCATATTGTCCCTGGGATGATCTTTGGCTGACATAATCTTTCTCCTGAACTACAAGCCCTCACCAGCCTTTGTCTTCACCATCGCACCCAGAGCTCTGGCCTGCAACCCGGTCAGCCACTCGCACCAAGGGGGCCAAGCCTGAGGCCGAGTTTGTCATTGCAGTGTGCCGTCCCATGTCGGACGCGCTGTCATCAGGCCTCCCTGTTGGTTGCATTTGCCTCCCTTGTCTGAAGGTAAACTTTAAATTACATTTTTTGAATTAATTGTCCATATTGTCCCTGGGATGATCTTTGGCTGACATAATCTTTCTCCAGAACTACAAGCCCTCACAAGCCTTTGTCTCAAGCACCACACCCAGGTCTCCAGCACTGCAACCCGGTCCCCCACTCACACCAGGGGGGCGCAGCCTGAGGCTGATTTTGTCATTGCAGTGTGCCGTCCCACATCGGACGCGCTATCACCAGGCCTCCCTGTTGGTTGCATTTGCCTCCCTTGTCTGAAGGTAAACTTTAAATTCCATTTCTTGAGTTTATTCTCCATATTGTCCCTGGGATGATCTACGGCTGACTTAATCTTGCTCCAGAACTACAAGCCCTCACCAGCATGTGACTCCAGGCCAGACCGGGGTTCCAGCCAGGGCTCCAGCACTGCTGCCTGGTCCCCCTCTCTCACCAGGGGTGCCCAGCCTTAGGCGGTGGTTGTCGTTGCAGTGGGCGTCGCCCTCTCGATCAAGCTTTCCACAGGCCTCCCTGTTTGTTGCATTTGCCTCCCTTGTCTGAAGGTAAACTTTAAATTACATTTCTTGAGTTTATTCTCCATATTGTCCCTGGGATGATCTACGGCTGACATAATCTTTCTCCAGAACTACAAGCCCTCACCAGCCTTTGTCTTCACCATCGCACCCAGAGCTCTGGCCTGCAACCCGGTCAGCCACTCGCACCAGGGGGGCCCAGCCTGAGGCCGAGTTTGTCATTGCATTGTACCGTCCCTTTTCGGACGACCTGTCATCAGGACTCCCTGTTGGTTGCATTTACCTCCCATGTCTTAAGGTAAACTTTAAATTACATTTCTTGAGTTTATTCTCCATATTGTCCCTGGGATGATCTTTGGCTGACATAATCTTTCTCCAGAACTACAAACCCTCACCAGCCTTTGTCTTCACCATCGCACCCAGAGCTCTGGCCTGCAACCCGGTCAGCCGCTCGCACCAAGGGGGCCAAGCCTGAGGCCGAGTTTGTCATTGCAGTGTGCCGTCCCATGTCGGACGCGCTGTCATCAGGCCTCCCTGTTGGTTGCATTTGCCTCCCTTGTCTGAAGGTAAACTTTAAATTACATTTTTTGAATTAATTGTCCATATTGTCCCTGGGATGATCTTTGGCTGACATAATCTTTCTCCAGAACGACAAGCCCTCACAAGCCTTTGTCTCAAGCACCACACCCAGGTCTCCAGCACTGCAACCCGGTCCCCCACTCACACCAGGGGGGCCCAGTCTGAGGCTGATTTTGTCATTGCAGTGTGCCGTCCCACATCGGACGCGCTATCACCAGGCCTCCCTGTTGGTTGCATTTGCCTCCCTTGTCTGAAGGTAAACTTTAAAATCCATTTCTTGAGTTTATTCTCCATATTGTGCCTGGGATGATCTACGGCTTACTTAATCTTGCTCTAGAACTACAAGCCCTGACCAGCATGTGACTCCAGGCCAGACCGGGGCTCCAGCCCGGGCTCCAGCACTGCTGCCCGGTCCCCCATCCTCACCAGGGGTGTCCAGCCTCAGGGGGTGGTTGTCGTTGCAGTGGGCGTCGCCCTCTCGATCAAGCTTTCCCCAGGCCTCCCTGTTGGTTGCATTTGCCTCCCTTGTCTGAAGGTAAACTTTAAATTCCATTTCTTGAGTTTATTCTCCATATTGTCCCTGGGATGATCTTTGGCTGACATAATCTTTCTCCAGAACTACAAGCCCTCACCAGCCTTTGTCTTCACCATCGCACCCAGAGCTTTGGCCTGCAACCCGGTCAGCCACTCGCACCAGGGGGGCCCAGCCTGAGGCCGGGTTTGTCATTGCAGTGTGCCCAGAACTACAAGCCCTCACCAGCCTTTGTCTCCACCATCGCACCCAGAGCACTGGCCTGCAACCCGGTCACCCACTCGCGCCAGGGGGGCCCAGCCTGAGGCCGAGTTTGTCATTGCAGTGTGCCGCCCCACATCGGACGAGCTGTCACCAGGCCTCCCTGTTTGTTGCATTTGCCTCCCTTGTCTGAAGGTAAACTTTAAATTACATTTCTTGAGTTTATTCTCCATATTGTCCCTGGAATGATCTACGGCTGACTTAATCTTGCTCCAGAACTACAAGCCCTCACCAGCATGTGACTCCAGGCCACCCCGGGGCTCCAGCCAGGCCTCCAGCACTGCTGCCCGGTCCCCCACTCTCACCAGGGGTGCCCAGCCTTAGGCGGTGGTTGTCGTTGCAGTGGGCGTCGCCCTCTCGATCAAGCTTTCCACAGGCCTCCCTGTTGGTTGCATTTGCCTCCCTTGTCTGAAGGTATACTTTAAATTCCATTTCTTGAGTTTATTCTCCATATTGTCCCTGGGATGATCTACGGCTGACATAATCTTTCTCCAGAACTACAAGCCCTCACCAGCCTTTGTCTTCACCATCGCACCCAGAGCTCTGGCCTGCAACCTGGTCAGCCACTCGCACCAGGGGGGCCCAGCCTGAGGCTGAGTTTGTCATTGCATTGTGCCGTCCCTTTTCGGACGACCTGTCATCAGGACTCCCTGTTGGTTGCATTTGCCTCCTTTGTCTGAAGGTAAACTTTAAATTCCATTTCTTGAGTTTATTCTCCATATTGTCCCTGGGATGATCTTTGGCTGACATAATCTTTCTCCAGAACTACAAGCCCTCACCAGCCTTTGTCTTCAGCACCGCACCAGGAGTTCCGCCAGTGCAACCTCGGTCCCCCACTCGCACCAGGGGGGCCCAGCCTGAGGCCGAGGTTGTCATTGCAGTGTGCCGTCCCACATCGGACGCGCTGTAACCTGGCCTCCCTGTTGGTTGCATTTGCCTCCCTTGTCTGAAGGTAAACTTTAAATTCCATTTCTTGAGTTTATTCTCCATATTGTCCCTGGGATGATCTTTGGCTGACATAATCTTTCTCCAGAACTACAAGCCCTCACAAGCCTTTGTCTTCAGCACCGCACCAGGAGTTCTGCCAGTGTAACCTCGGTCCCCCACTCGCACCAGGGGGGCCCAGCCTGAGGCCGAGGTTGTCATTGCAGTGTGCCGTCCCACATCGGACGCGCTGTAACCTGGCCTCCCTGTTGGTTGCATTTGCCTCCCTTGTCTGAAGGTAAACTTTAAATTCCATTTCTTGAGTTTATTCTCCATATTGTCCCAGGGATTATCTTTTGCTGACATAATCTTTCTCCAGAACTACAAGCCCTCACTAGCCTTTGTTTCCAGCACCACAACCAGGGCTCCAGCACTGCTGCCCGGTCCCCCACTCACACCAGGGGGGCCCAGCCTGAGGCTGATTTTGTCATTGCAGTGTGCCGTCCCACATCGGACGCGCTATCACCAGGCCTCCCTGTTGGTTGCATTTGCCTCCCTTGTCTGAAGGTAAACTTTAAATTCCATTTCTTGAGTTTATTCTCCATATTGTCCCTGGGATGATCTTTGGCTGACATAATCTTTCTCCAGAACTACAAGCCCTCACCAGCCTTTGTCTTCACCATCGCACCCAGAGTTCTGGCCTGCAACCTTGTCACCCACTCGCACCAAGGGGGCCCAGCCTGAGGCCGAGTTTGTCATTGCAATGTGCTGTCCCATGTCGGACGCGCTGTCACCAGGCCTCCTTGTTGGTTGCATTTGCCTCCCTTGTCTGAAGGTAAACTTTAAATTCCCTTTCTTGAGTTTATTCTCCATATTGTCCCTGGGATGATCTACGGCTGACTTAATCTTGCTCCAGAACTACAAGCCCTCACCAGCATGTGACTCCAGGCCACCCCGGGGCTCCAGCCAGGCCTCCAGCACTGCTGCCCGGTCCCCCACCCTCACCAGGGGTGCCCAGCCTTAGGCGGTGGTTGTCGTTGCAGTGGGCGTCGCCCTCTCGATCAAGCTTTCCCCAGGCCTCCCTGTTGGTTGCGTTTACCTCCCTTGTCTGAAGGTAAACTTTAAATTCCATTTCTTGACTTTATTCTCCATATTGTCCCTGGGATGATCTTTGGCTGACATAATCTCTCTCCAGAACTACAAGCCCTCACGAGCCTCTGTCTTCAGCACCGCACCCAGAGCTCCAGCACTGCAACCCGGTTCCCCACTCTCACTAGGGGGGCCCAGCCTGAGGGCGATTTTGTCATTGCAGTGTGCCTCCCCACATCGGACGAGCTGTCACCAGGCCTCCCTGTTGGTTGCATTTGCCTCCCTTGTCTGAAGGTAAACTTTAAATTCCATTTCTTGAGTTTATTCTCCATATTGTCCCTGGGATGATCTACGGCTGACATAATCTTTCTCCAGAACTACAAGCCCTCACCAGCCTTTGTCCTCAGCACCGCACCAGGAGTTCCGCCAGTGCAACCTTGGTCCCCCACTCGCACCAGGGGGGCCCAGCCTGAGGCCGAGTTTGTCATTGCATTGTGCCGTCCCTTTTCGGACGACCTGTCATCAGGACTCCCTGTTGGTTGCATTTGCCTCCCTTGTCTGAAGGTAAACTTTAAATTCCATTTCTTGAGTTTATTCTCCATATTGTCCCTGGGATGATCTTTGGCTGACATAATCTTTCTCCAGAACTACAAGCCCTCACCAACCTTTGTCTTAAGCACTGCACCAGGATTTCTGCCAGTGCAAACTCGGTCCCCCACTCGCACCAGGGGGGCCCAGCCTGAGGCCGAGTTTGTCATTGCAGTTTGCCGTCCCATGTCGGACGCGCTGTCACCAGGCCTCCCTGTTTGTTGCATTTGCCTCCCTTGTCTGAAGGTAAACTTTAAATTACATTTCTTGAGTTTATTCTCCAGATTGTCCCTGGGATGATCTTTGGCTGACATAATCTTCTCCAGAACTACAAGCCCTCACCAGCCTTTGTCTTCACCATCGCACCCAGAGCTCTGGCCTGCAACCCGGTCACCCACTCGCACCAAGGGGGCCCAGCCTGAGTCCGAGTTTGTCATTGCAGTGTGCCGTCCCATGTCGGACGCGCTGTCACCAGGCCTCCCTGTTGTTTGCATTTGCCTCCCTTGTCTGAAGGTAAACTTTAAATTACATTTCTTGAGTTTATTCTCCATATTGTCCCTGGGATGATCTTTGGCTGACATAATCTTTCTCCTGAACTACAAGCCCTCACCAGCCTTTGTCTTCACCATCGCACCCAGAGCTCTGGCCTGCAACCCGGTCAGCCACTCGCACCAGGGGGGCCTAGCCTGAGGCCGAGTTTGTCATTGCAGTGTGCTCTCCCATGTCGGACGCGCTTTCACCAGGCCTCCCTGTTGGTTGCTTTTGCCTCCCTTGTCTGAAGGTAAACTTTAAATTCCATTTGTTGAGTTTATTCTCCATATTGTCCCTGGGATGATCTTTGGCTGACATAATCTTTCTCCAGAACTACAAGCCCTCACCAGCCTTTGTCCTCAGCACCGCACCAGGAGTTCCGCCAGTGCAACCTCGGTCCCCCACTCGCACCAAGGGGGCCCAGCCTGAGGCCGAGTTTGTCATTGCATTGTGCCGTCCCTTTTCGGACGACCTGTCATCAGGACTCCCTGTTGGTTGCATTTGCCTCCCTTGTCTGAAGGTAAACTTTAAATTCCATTTCTTGAGTTTATTCTCCATATTGTCCCTGGGATGATCTTTGGCTGACATAATCTTTCTCCAGAACTACAAGCCCTCACCAACCTTTGTCTTAAGCACTGCACCAGGATTTCTGCCAGTGCAAACTCGGTCCCCCACTCGCACCAGGGGGGCCCAGCCTGAGGCCGAGTTTGTCATTGCAGTTTGCCGTCCCATGTCGGACGCGCTGTCACCAGGCCTCCCTGTTTGTTGCATTTGCCTCCCTTGTCTGAAGGTAAACTTTAAATTACATTTCTTGAGTTTATTCTCCAGATTGTCCCTGGGATGATCTTTGGCTGACATAATCTTCTCCAGAACTACAAGCCCTCACCAGCCTTTGTCTTCACCATCGCACCCAGAGCTCTGGCCTGCAACCCGGTCACCCACTCGCACCAAGGGGGCCCAGCCTGAGTCCGAGTTTGTCATTGCAGTGTGCCGTCCCATGTCGGACGCGCTGTCACCAGGCCTCCCTGTTGTTTGCATTTGCCTCCCTTGTCTGAAGGTAAACTTTAAATTCCCTTTCTTGAGTTTATTCTCCATATTGTCCCTGGGATGATCTTTGGCTGACATAATCTTTCTCCTGAACTACAAGCCCTCACCAGCCTTTGTCTTCACCATCGCACCCAGAGCTCTGGCCTGCAACCCGGTCAGCCACTCGCACCAGGGGGGCCTAGCCTGAGGCCGAGTTTGTCATTGCAGTGTGCTCTCCCATGTCGGACGCGCTTTCACCAGGCCTCCCTGTTGGTTGCTTTTGCCTCCCTTGTCTGAAGGTAAACTTTAAATTCCATTTGTTGAGTTTATTCTCCATATTGTCCCTGGGATGATCTTTGGCTGACATAATCTTTCTCCAGAACTACAAGCCCTCACCAGCCTTTGTCCTCAGCACCGCACCAGGAGTTCCGCCAGTGCAACCTCGGTCCCCCACTCGCACCAAGGGGGCCCAGCCTGAGGCCGAGTTTGTCATTGCATTGTGCCGTCCCTTTTCGGACGACCTGTCATCAGGTCTCCCTGTTGGTTGCATTTGCCTCCCTTGTCTGAAGGTAAACTTTAAATTCCATTTCTTGAGTTTATTCTCCATATTGTCCCTGGGATGATCTTTGGCTGACATAATCTTTCTCCAGAACTACAAGCCCTCACCAACCTTTGTCTTAAGCACTGCACCAGGATTTCTGCCAGTGCAAACTCGGTCCCCCACTCGCACCAGGGGGGCCCAGCCTGAGGCCGAGTTTGTCATTGCAGTTTGCCGTCCCATGTCGGACGCGCTGTCACCAGGCCTCCCTGTTTGTTGCATTTGCCTCCCTTGTCTGAAGGTAAACTTTAAATTACATTTCTTGAGTTTATTCTCCAGATTGTCCCTGGGATGATCTTTGGCTGACATAATCTTCTCCAGAACTACAAGCCCTCACCAGCCTTTGTCTTCACCATCGCACCCAGAGCTCTGGCCTGCAACCCGGTCACCCACTCGCACCAAGGGGGCCCAGCCTGAGTCCGAGTTTGTCATTGCAGTGTGCCGTCCCATGTCGGACGCGCTGTCACCAGGCCTCCCTGTTGTTTGCATTGGCCTCCCTTGTCTGAAGGTAAACTTTAAATTACATTTCTTGAGTTTATTCTCCATATTGTCCCTGGGATGATCTTTGGCTGACATAATCTTTCTCCTGAACTACAAGCCCTCACCAGCCTTTGTCTTCACCATCGCACCCAGAGCTCTGGCCTGCAACCCGGTCAGCCACTCGCACCAGGGGGGCCTAGCCTGAGGCCGAGTTTGTCATTGCAGTGTGCTCTCCCATGTCGGACGCGCTTTCACCAGGCCTCCCTGTTGGTTGCTTTTGCCTCCCTTGTCTGAAGGTAAACTTTAAATTCCATTTCTTGAGTTTATTCTCCATATTGTCCCTGGGATGATCTACGGCTGACTTAATCTTGCTCCAGAACTACAAGCCCTCACCAGCATGTGACTCCAGGCCAACCTGGGGCTCCAGCCAGGGCTCCAGCACTGCTGCCCGGTCCCCCACTCTCACCAGGGGTGCCCAACCTTAGGGGGTGGTTGTCGTTGCAGTGGGCGTCGCCCTCTCGATCAAGCTTTCCCCAGGCCTCCCTGTTGGTTACATTTGCCTCCCTTGTCTGAAGGTAAACTTTAAATTACATTTCTTGAGTTTATTCTCCATATTGTCCCTGGGATGATCTTTGGCTGACATAATCTTTCTCCAGAACGACAAGCCCTCACCAGCCTTTGTCTTCACCATCGCACCCAGAGCTTTGGCCTGCAACCCGGTCAGCCACTCGCACCAGGGGGGCCCAGCCTGAGGCCGGGTTTGTCATTGCAGTGTGCCCAGAACTACAAGCCCTCACCAGCCTTTGTCTTCACCATCGCACCCAGAGCTCTGGCCTGCAACCCGGTCACCCACTCGCACCAGGGGGGCCCTGCCTGAGGCCGAGTTTGTCATTGCAGTGTGCCGTCCCTTGTCGGACGCGCTGTCACCAGGCCTCCCTGTTGGTTGCATTTGCCTCCCTTGTCTGAAGGTAAACTTTAAATTCCATTTCTTGAGTTTATTCTCCATATTGTCCCTGGGATGATCTTTGGCTGACATAATCTTTCTCCAGAACTACAAGCCCTCACCAACCTTTGTCTTCAGCACTGCACCAGGATTTCTGCCAGTGCAAACTCGGTCCCCCACTCGCACCAGGGGGGCCCAGCCTGAGGCCGAGTTTGTCATTGCAGTTTGCCGTCCCATGTCGGACGCGCTGTCACCAGGCCTCCCTGTTTGTTGCATTTGCCTCCCTTGTCTGAAGGTAAACTTTAAATTACATTTCTTGAGTTTATTCTCTAGATTGTCCCTGGGATGATCTTTGGCTGACATAATCTTCTCCAGAACTACAAGCCCTCACCAGCCTTTGTCTTCACCATCGCACCCAGAGCTCTGGCCTGCAACCCGGTCACCCACTCGCACCAAGGGGGCCCAGCTTGAGTCCGAGTTTGTCATTGCAGTGTGCCGTCCCATGTCGGACGCGCTGTCACCAGGCCTCCCTGTTGGTTGCATTGGCCTCCCTTGTCTGAAGGTAAACTTTAAATTACATTTCTTGAGTTTATTCTCCATATTGTCCCTGGGATGATCTTTGGCTGACATAATCTTTCTCCTGAACTACAAGCCCTCACCAGCCTTTGTCTTCACCATCGCACCCAGAGCTCTGGCCTGCAACCCGGTCAGCCGCTCGCACCAAGGGGGCCAAGCCCGAGGCCGAGTTTGTCATTGCAGTGTGCCGTCCCATGTCGGACGCGCTGTCATCAGGCCTCACTGTTGGTTGCATTTGCCTCCCTTGTCTGAAGGTAAACTTTAAATTACATTTTTTGAATTAATTGTCCATATTGTCCCTGGGATGATCTTTGGCTGACATAATCTTTCTCCAGAACTACAAGCCCTCACAAGCCTTTGTCTCAAGCACCACACCCAGGTCTCCAGCACTGCAACCCGGTCCCCCACTCACACCAGGGGGGCCCAGTCTGAGGCTGATTTTGTCATTGCAGTGTGCCGTCCCACATCGGACGCGCTATCACCAGGCCTCCCTGTTGGTTGCATTTGCCTCCCTTGTCTGAAGGTAAACTTTAAATTCCATTTCTTGAGTTTATTCTCCATATTGTGCCTGGGATGATCTACGGCTTACTTAATCTTGCTCTAGAACTACAAGCCCTGACCAGCATGTGACTCCAGGCCAGACCGGGGCTCCAGCCCGGGCTCCAGCACTGCTGCCCGGTCCCCCATCCTCACCAGGGGTGTCCAGCCTCAGGGGGTGGTTGTCGTTGTAGTGGGCGTCGCCCTCTCGATCAAGCTTTCCCCAGGCCTCCCTGTTGGTTGCATTTGCCTTCCTTGTCTGAAGGTAAACTTTAAATTCCATTTCTTGAGTTTATTCTCCATATTGTCCCTGGGATGATCTTTGGCTGACATAATCTTTCTCCAGAACTACAAGCCCTCACCAGCCTTTGTCTTCACCATCGCACCCAGAGCTTTGGCCTGCAACCCGGTCAGCCACTCGCACCAGGGGGGCCCAGCCTGAGGCCGGGTTTGTCATTGCAGTGTGCCCAGAACTACAAGCCCTCACCAGCCTTTGTCTCCACCATCGCACCCAGAGCACTGGCCTGCAACCCGGTCACCCACTCGCGCCAGGGGGGCCCAGCCTGAGGCCGAGTTTGTCATTGCAGTGTGCCGCCCCACATCGGACGAGCTGTCACCAGGCCTCCCTGTTTGTTGCATTTGCCTCCCTTGTCTGAAGGTAAACTTTAAATTCCATTTCTTGAGTTTATTCTCCATATTGTCCCTGGGATGATCTACGGCTGACTTAATCTTGCTCCAGAACTACAAGCCCTCACCAGCATGTGACTCCAGGCCACCCCGGGGCTCCAGCCAGGCCTCCAGCACTGCTGCCCGGTCCCCCACTCTCACCAGGGGTGCCCAGCCTTAGGCGGTGGTTGTCGTTGCAGTGGGCGTCGCCTTCTCGATCAAGCTTTCCACAGGCCTCCCTGTTGGTTGCATTTGCCTCCCTTGTCTGAAGGTATACTTTAAATTCCATTTCTTGAGTTTATTCTCCATATTGTCCCTGGGATGATCTTTGGCTGACATAATCTTTCTCCAGAACTACAAGCCCTCACCAGCCTTTGTCTTCACCATCGCACCCAGAGCTTTGGCCTGCAACCCGGTCAGCCACTCGCACCAGGGGGGCCCAGCCTGAGGCCGGGTTTGTCATTGCAGTGTGCCCAGAACTACAAGCCCTCACCAGCCTTTGTCTCCACCATCGCACCCAGAGCACTGGCCTGCAACCCGGTCACCCACTCGCGCCAGGGGGGCCCAGCCTGAGGCCGAGTTTGTCATTGCAGTGTGCCGCCCCACATCGGACGAGCTGTCACCAGGCCTCCCTGTTTGTTGCATTTGCCTCCCTTGTCTGAAGGTAAACTTTAAATTCCATTTCTTGAGTTTATTCTCCATATTGTCCCTGGGATGATCTACGGCTGACTTAATCTTGCTCCAGAACTACAAGCCCTCACCAGCATGTGACTCCAGGCCACCCCGGGGCTCCAGCCAGGCCTCCAGCACTGCTGCCCGGTCCCCCACTCTCACCAGGGGTGCCCAGCCTTAGGCGGTGGTTGTCGTTGCAGTGGGCGTCGCCTTCTCGATCAAGCTTTCCACAGGCCTCCCTGTTGGTTGCATTTGCCTCCCTTGTCTGAAGGTATACTTTAAATTCCATTTCTTGAGTTTATTCTCCATATTGTCCCTGGGATGATCTACGGCTGACATAATCTTTCTCCAGAACTACAAGCCCTCACCAGCCTTTGTCTTCACCATCGCACCCAGAGCTCTGGCCTGCAACCTGGTCAGCCACTCGCACCAGGGGGGCCCAGCCTGAGGCTGAGTTTGTCATTGCATTGTGCCGTCCCTTTTCGGACGACCTGTCATCAGGACTCCCTGTTGGTTGCATTTGCCTCCTTTGTCTGAAGGTAAACTTTAAATTCCATTTCTTGAGTTTATTCTCCATATTGTCCCTGGGATGATCTTTGGCTGACATAATCTTTCTCCAGAACTACAAGCCCTCACCAGCCTTTGTCTTCAGCACCGCACCAGGAGTTCCGCCAGTGCAACCTCGGTCCCCCACTCGCACCAGGGGGGCCCAGCCTGAGGCCGAGGTTGTCATTGCAGTGTGCCGTCCCACATCGGACGCGCTGTAACCTGGCCTCCCTGTTGGTTGCATTTGCCTCCCTTGTCTGAAGGTAAACTTTAAATTCCATTTCTTGAGTTTATTCTCCATATTGTCCCTGGGATGATCTTTGGCTGACATAATCTTTCTCCAGAACTACAAGCCCTCACCAGCCTTTGTCTTCAGCACCGCACCAGGAGTTCCGCCAGTGCAACCTCGGTCCCCCACTCGCACCAGGGGGGCCCAGCCTGAGGCCGAGGTTGTCATTGCAGTGTGCCGTCCCACATCGGACGCGCTGTAACCTGGCCTCCCTGTTGGTTGCATTTGCCTCCCTTGTCTGAAGGTAAACTTTAAATTCCATTTCTTGACTTTATTCTCCATATTGTCCCTGGGATTATCTTTTGCTGACATAATCTTTCTCCAGAACTACAAGCCCTCACCAGCCTTTGTTTCCAGCACCACAACCAGGGCTCCAGCACTGCTGCCCGGTCCCCCACTCACACCAGGGGGGCCCAGCCTGAGGCTGATTTTGTCATTGCAGTGTGCCGTCCCACATCGGACGCGCTATCACCAGGCCTCCCTGTTGGTTGCATTTGCCTCCCTTGTCTGAAGGTAAACTTTAAATTCCATTTCTTGAGTTTATTCTCCATATTGTCCCTGGGATGATCTTTGGCTGACATAATCTTTCTCCAGAACTACAAGCCCTCACCAGCCTTTGTCTTCACCATCGCACCCAGGGTTCTGGCCTGCAACCTTGTCACCCACTCGCACCAAGGGGGCCCAGCCTGAGGCCGAGTTTGTCATTGCAATGTGCTGTCCCATGTCGGACGCGCTGTCACCAGGCCTCCTTGTTGGTTGCATTTGCCTCCCTTGTCTGAAGGTAAACTTTAAATTCCCTTTCTTGAGTTTATTCTCCATATTGTCCCTGGGATGATCTACGGCTGACTTAATCTTGCTCCAGAACTACAAGCCCTCACCAGCATGTGACTCCAGGCCACCCCGGGGCTCCAGCCAGGCCTCCAGCACTGCTGCCCGGTCCCCCACCCTCACCAGGGGTGCCCAGCCTTAGGCGGTGGTTGTCGTTGCAGTGGACGTCGCCCTCTCGATCAAGCTTTCCCCAGGCCTCCCTGTTGGTTGCGTTTACCTCCCTTGTCTGAAGGTAAACTTTAAATTCCATTTCTTGAGTTTATTCTCCATATTGTCCCTGGGATGATCTTTGGCTGACATAATCTTTCTCCAGAACTACAAGCCCTCACCAGCCTTTGTCTTCAGCACCGCACCAGGAGTTCCGCCAGTGCAACATCGGTCCCCCACTCACACCAGGGGGGCCCAGCCTGAGGCCGAGGTTGTCATTGCAGTGTGCCGTCCCACATCGGACGCGCTGTCACCAGGCCTCCCTGTTGGTTGCATTTGCCTCCCTTGTCTGAAGGTAAACTTTAAATTACATTTCTTGAGTTTATTCTCCATATTGTCCCTGTGATGATCTTTGGCTGACTTAATCTTGCCCCAGAACTACAAGCCCTCACAAGTCTTTGTCTTCAGCACCACACCCAGGGCTCCAGCACTGCAACCCGGTCTCCCACTCACACCAGGGGGGCCCAACCTGAGGCTGATTTTGTCATTGCAGTGTGCCGTCCCACATCGGACGCGCTATCACCAGGCCTCCCTGTTGGTTGCATTTGCCTCCCTTGTCTGAAGGTAAACTTTAAATTCCATTTCTTGAGTTTATTCTCCATATTGTGCCTGGGATGATCTACGGCTGACTTAATCTTGCTCCAGAACTACAAGCCCTCACCAGCATGTGACTCCAGGCCAGACCGGGGCTCCAGCCAGGGCTCTAGCACTGCTGCCCGGTCCCCCACCCTCACCAGGGGTGTCCAGCCTTAGGGGGTGGTTGTCGTTGCAGTGGGCGTCGCCCTCTCGATCAAGCTTTCCCCAGGCCTCCCTGTTGGTTGCATTTGCCTCCCTTGTCTGAAGGTAAACTTTAAATTACATTTCTTGAGTTTATTTTCCATATTGTCCCTGGGATGATCTTTGGCTGACATAATCTTGCTCCAGAACTACAAGCCCTCACCATTCTTTGTCTTCACCATCGCACCCAGAGCTCTGGCCTGCAACCCGGTCACCCACTCGCACCAAGGGGCCCCATTCTGAGGCCGATTTTGTCATTGTAGTGTGCCGTCCCATGTCGGACGCGCTGTCACCAGGCCTCCCTGTTGGTTGCATTTGCCTCCCTTGTCTGAAGGTAAACTTTAAATTCCCTTTCTTGAGTTTATTCTCCATATTGTCCCTGGGATGATCTTTGGCTGACATAATCTTTCTCCAGAACTACAAGCCCTCACAGGCCTTTGTCTTCAGCACCGCACCAGGAGTTCCGCCAGTGCAACCTCGGTCCCCCACTCGCACCAGGGGGGCCCAGCCTGAGGCCGAGGTTGTCATTGCAGTGTGCCGTTCCACGTCGGACGAGCTGTCACCAGGCCTCCCTGTTGGTTGCATTTGCCTCCCTTGTCTGAAGGTAAACTTTAAATTCCATTTCTTGTGTTTATTCTCCATATTGTCCCAGGGATGATCTTTGGCTGACTTAATCTTGCTCCAGAACTACAAGCCCTCACAAGTCTTTGTCTCCAGCACCACACCCAGGGCTCCAGCACTGCAACCCGGTTCCCCACTCACACCAGGGGGGCCCAGCCTGAGGCTGATTTTGTCATTGCAGTCTGCCGTCCCATGTCGGACGCGCTGTCCCCAGGCCTCCCTGTTGGTTGCATTTGCCTCCCTTGTCTGAAGGTAAACTTTAAATTCCATTTCTTGAGTTTATTCTCCATATTGTCCCTGGGATGATCTTTGGCTGACATAATCTTTCTCCAGAACTACAAGCCCTCACCAGCCTTTGTCTTCACCATCGCACCCAGAGTTCTGGCCTGCAACCCGGTCAGCCACTCGCACCAGGGGGGCCCAGCCTGTGGCTGAGTTTGTCATTGCAGTGTGCCCAGAACTACAAGCCCTCACCAGCCTTTGTCTTCACCATCGCACCCAGAGCTCTGGCCTGCAACCCGGTCAGCCACTCGCACCAGGGGGGCCTAGCCTGAGGCCGAGTTTGTCATTGCAGTGTGCTCTCCCATGTCGGACGCGCTGTCACCAGGCCTCCCTGTTGGTTGCTTTTGCCTCCCTTATCTGAAGGTAAACTTTAAATTCCATTTCTTGAGTTTATTCTCCATATTGTCCCTGGATGATCTACGGCTGACTTAATCTTGCTCCAGAACTACAAGCCCTCACCAGCATGTGACTCCAGGCCACCCTGGGGCTCCAGCCAGGGCTCCAGCACTGCTGCCCGGTCCCCCACTCTCACCAGGGGTGCCCAGCCTTAGGGGGTGGTTGTCGTTGCAGTGGGCGTCACCCTCTCGATCAAGCTTTCCCCAGGCCTCCCTGTTGGTTGCATTTGCCTCCCTTGTCTGAAGGTAAACTTTAAATTCCATTTCTTGAGTTTATTCTCCATATTGTCCCTGGGATGATCTTTGGCTGACATAATCTTTCTCCAGAACGACAAGCCCTCACCAGCCTTTGTCTTCACCATCGCACCCAGAGCTTTGGCCTGCAACCCGGTCAGCCACTCGCACCAGGGGGGCCCAGCCTGAGGCCGGGTTTGTCATTGCAGTGTGCCCAGAACTACAAGCCCTCACCAGCCTTTGTCTTCACCATCACACCCAGAGCTCTGGCCTGCAACCCGGTCACCCACTCGCACCAAGGGGGCCCAGCTTGAGGCCGAGTTTGTCATTGCAGTTTGCCGTTCCATGTCGTACGCGCTGTCACCAGGCCTCCCTGTTGGTTGCATTTGCCTCCCTTGTCTGAAGGTAAACTTTAAATTCCATTTCTTGAGTTTATTCTCCATATTGTCCCTGGGATGATCTACGGCTGACTTTATCTTGCTCCAGAACTACAAACCCTCACAAGCCTTTGTCTCCAGAACCACACCCAGGGCTCCAGCACTGCTTCCCGGTCACCCACTCACACCAGGGGGGCCCAGCCTGAGGCTGATTTTGTCATTGCAGTGTGCCGTCCCACATCGGACGCGCTATCACCAGGCCTCCCTGTTGGTTGCATTTGCCTCCCTTGTCTGAAGGTAAACTTTAAATTCCATTTCTTGAGTTTATTCTCCATATTGTGCCTGGGATGATCTACGGCTGACTTAATCTTGCTCCAGAACTATAAGCCCTCACCAGCATGTGACTCCAGGCCAGACCGGGGCTCCAGCCAGGGCTCCAGCACTGCTGCCCGGTCCCCCACTCTCACCAGGGGTGCCCAGCCTTAGGCGGTGGTTGTCGTTGCAGTGGGCGTCGCCCTCTCGATCAAGCTTTCCCCAGGCCTCCCTGTTGGTTGCATTTGCCTCCCTTGTCTGAAGGTAAACTTTAAATTACATTTCTTGAGTTTATTCTCCATATTTTCCCCTGGGATGATCTTTGGCTGACATAATCTTTCTCCAGAACTACAAGCCCTCACCAGCCTTTGTCTTCAGCACCGCACCCAGAGCTCCAGCACTGCTACCCGGTCCTCTACTCACACTAGGGGGCCCACCCTAAGGGCGATTTTGTCATTGCAGTGTGCCGCCCCACATCGGACGAGCTGTCCCCAGGCCTCCCTGTTGGTTGCATTTGCCTCCCTTGTCTGAAGGTAAACTTTAAATTCCATTTCTTGACTTTATTCTCCATATTGTCCCTGGGATGATCTTTGGCTGACATAATCTTTCTCCAGAACTACAAGCCCTCACAAGCCTTTGTCTTCAGCACCGCACCAGGAGTTCTGCCAGTGCAACCTCGGTCCCCCACTCGCACCAGGGGGGCCCAGCCTGAGGCCGAGGTTGTCATTGCAGTGTGCCGCCTCACGTCGGACGAGCTGTCACCAGGCCTCCCTGTTGGTTGCATTTGCCTCCCTTGTCTGAAGGTAAACTTTAAATTCCATTTCTTGAGTTTATTCTCCATATTGTCCCTGGGATGATCTTTGGCTGACATAATCTTTCTCCAGAACTACAAGCCCTCACCAGCCTTTGTCTTCAGCACCGCACCAGGAGTTCCGCCAGTGCAACATCGGTCCCCCACTCACACCAGGGGGGCCCAGCCTGAGGCCGAGGTTGTCATTGCAGTGTGCCGTCCCACATCGGACGCGCTGTCACCAGGCCTCCCTGTTGGTTGCATTTGCCTCCCTTGTCTGAAGGTAAACTTTAAATTACATTTCTTGAGTTTATTCTCCATATTGTCCCTGTGATGATCTTTGGCTGACTTAATCTTGCTCCAGAACTACAAGCCCTCACAAGTCTTTGTCTTCAGCACCACACCCAGGGCTCCAGCACTGCAACCCGGTCTCCCACTCACACCAGGGGGGCCCAACCTGAGGCTGATTTTGTCATTGCAGTCTGCCGTCCCATGTCGGACGCGCTTTCACCAGGCCTCCCTTTTGGTTGCATTTGCCTCCCTTGTCTGAAGGTAAACTTTAAATTCCCTTTCTTGAGTTTATTCTCCATATTGTCCCTGGGATGATCTACGGCTGACTTATTCTTGCTCCAGAACTACAAGCCCTCACCAGCATGTGACTCCAGGCCTCCCTGGGGCTCCAGCCAGGGCTCCAGCACTGCTGCCCGGTCCCCCACTCTCACCAGGGGGGCCTAGCCTTAGGCGGTGGTTGTCGTTGCAGTGGGCGTCGCCCTCTCGATGAAGCTTTCCCCACGCCTCCCTGTTGTTTGCATTTGCCTCCCTTGTCTGAAGGTAAACTTTAAATTACATTTCTTGAGTTTATTCTCCATATTGTCCCTGGGATGATTTTTGGCTGACATAATCTTTCTCCAGAACTACAAGCCCTCACCAGCCTTTGTCTTCACCATCGCACCCAGAGCTTTGGCCTGCAACCCTGTCAGCCACTCACACCAGGGGGGCCCAGCCTGAGGCCGAGGTTGTCATTGCAGTGTGCCGTCCCATGTCGGACGACCTGTCATCAGGCCTCCCTGTTGGTTGCATTTGCCTCCCTTGTCTGAAGGTAAACTTTAAATTCCATTTCTTGAGTTTATTCTCCATATTGTCCCTGGGATGATCTACGGCTGACTTAATCTGGCTCCAGAACTACAAGCCCTCACCAGCATGTGACTCCAGGCTACCCTGGGGCTCCAGCCAGGGCTCCAGCACTGCTGCCCGGTCCCCCACTCTCACCAGGGGGGCCCAGCCTTAGGCGGTGGTTGTCGTTGCAGTGGGCGTCGCCCTCTCGATCAAGCTTTCCCCAGGCCTCCCTGTTGGTTGCATTTGCCTCCCTTGTCTGAAGGTAAACTTTAAATTCCATTTCTTGAGTTTATTCTCCATATTGTCCCTGGGATGATCTTTGGCTGACTTAATCTTGCTCCAGAACTACAAGCCCTCACAAGCCTTTGTCTCCAGCACCACACCCAGGGCTCCAGCACTGCAACTCGGTCCCCCACTCACACCAGGGGTGTCCAGCCTGAGGCTGATTTTGTCATTGCAGTGTGCTGTCCCACATCGGACGCGCTATCACCAGGCCTCCCTGTTGGTTGCATTTGCCTCCCTTGTCTGAAGGTAAACTTTAAATTCCATTTCTTGAGTTTATTCTCCATATTGTGCCTGGGATGATCTACGGCTGACTTAATCTTGCTCCAGAACTACAAGCCCTCACCAGCATGTGACTCCAGGCCAGACCGGGGCTCCAGCCAGGGCTCTAGCACTGCTGCCCGGTCCCCCACCCTCACCAGGGGTGTCCAGCCTTAGGGGGTGGTTGTCGTTGCAGTGGTCGTCGCCCTCTCGATCAAGCTTTCCCCAGGCCTCCCTGTTGGTTGCATTTGCCTCCCTTGTCTGAAGGTAAACTTTAAATTACATTTCTTGAGTTTATTTTCCATATTGTCCCTGGGATGATCTTTGGCTGACATAATCTTGCTCCAGAACTACAAGCCCTCACCATTCTTTGTCTTCACCATCGTACCCAGAGCTCTGGCCTGCAACCCGGTCACCCACTCGCACCAAGGGGCCCCATTCTGAGGCCGAGTTTGTCATTGTAGTGTGCCGTCCCATGTCGGACGCGCTATCGCCAGGCCTCCCTGTTGGTTGCATTTGCCTCCCTTGTCTGAAGGTAAACTTTAAATTACATTTCTTGAGTTTATTCTCCATATTGTCCCTGGGATGATCTACGGCTGACTTAATCTTGCTCCAGAACTACAAGCCCTCACCAGCATGTGACTCCAGGCCAGACCGGGGCTCCAGCCAGGGCTCTAGCACTGCTGCCCGGTCCCCCACCCTCACCAGGGGTGTCCAGCCTTAGGGGGTGGTTGTCGTTGCAGTGGTCGTCGCCCTCTCGATCAAGCTTTCCCCAGGCCTCCCTGTTGGTTGCATTTGCCTCCCTTGTCTGAAGGTAAACTTTAAATTCCATTTCTTGAGTTTATTCTCCATATTGTCCCTGGGATGATCTTTGGCTGACATAATCTTTCTCCAGAACGACAAGCCCTCACCAGCCTTTGTCTTCACCATCGCACCCAGAGCTTTGGCCTGCAACCCGGTCAGCCACTCGCACCAGGGGGGCCAAGCCTGAGGCCGGGTTTTTCATTGCAGTGTGCCCAGAACTACAAGCCCTCACCAGCCTTTGTCTTCACCATCGCACCCAAAGCTCTGGCCTGCAACCCGGTCACTCACTCGCACCAGGGGAGCCCTGCCTGAGGCCGAGTTTGTCATTGCAGTGTGCCGTCCCTTGTCGGACGCGCTGTCACCAGGCCTCCCTGTTGGTTGCATTTGCCTCCCTTGTCTGAAGGTAAACTTTAAATTCCATTTCTTGAGTTTATTCTCTATATTGTCCCTGGGATGATCTTTGGCTGACATAATCTTGCTCCAGAACTACAAGCCCTCACAAGCCTTTGTCTCCAGCACCACACCCAGGGCTCCAGCACTGCAACTCGGTCCCCCACTCACACCAGGGGTGTCCAGCCTGAGGCTGATTTTGTCATTGCAGTGTGCTGTCCCACATCGGACGCGCTATCACCAGGCCTCCCTGTTGGTTGCATTTGCCTCCCTTGTCTGAAGGTAAACTTTAAATTCCATTTCTTGAGTTTATTCTCCATATTGTGCCTGGGATGATCTACGGCTGACTTAATCTTGCTCCAGAACTACAAGCCCTCACCAGCATGTGACTCCAGGCCAGACCGGGGCTCCAGCCAGGGCTCTAGCACTGCTGCCCGGTCCCCCACCCTCACCAGGGGTGTCCAGCCTTAGGGGGTGGTTGTCGTTGCAGTGGTCGTCGCCCTCTCGATCAAGCTTTCCCCAGGCCTCCCTGTTGGTTGCATTTGCCTCCCTTGTCTGAAGGTAAACTTTAAATTACATTTCTTGAGTTTATTTTCCATATTGTCCCTGGGATGATCTTTGGCTGACATAATCTTGCTCCAGAACTACAAGCCCTCACCATTCTTTGTCTTCACCATCGTACCCAGAGCTCTGGCCTGCAACCCGGTCACCCACTCGCACCAAGGGGCCCCATTCTGAGGCCGAGTTTGTCATTGTAGTGTGCCGTCCCATGTCGGACGCGCTATCGCCAGGCCTCCCTGTTGGTTGCATTTGCCTCCCTTGTCTGAAGGTAAACTTTAAATTCCATTTCTTGAGTTTATTCTCCATATTGTCCCTGGGATGATCTACGGCTGACTTAATCTTGCTCCAGAACTACAAGCCCTCACCAGCATGTGACTCCAGGCCACCCTGGGGCTCCAGCCAGGGCTCCAGCACTGCTGCCCGGTCCCCCACTCTCACCAGGGGTGCCCAGTCTTAGGGGGTGGTTGTCGTTGCAGTGGGCGTCGCCCTCTCGATCAAGCTTTCCCCAGGCCTCCCTGTTGGTTGCATTTGCCTCCCTTGTCTGAAGGTAAACTTTAAATTACATTTCTTGAGTTTATTCTCCATATTGTCCCTGGGATGATCTTTGGCTGACATAATCTTTCTCCAGAACGACAAGCCCTCACCAGCCTTTGTCTTCACCATCGCACCCAGAGCTTTGGCCTGCAACCCGGTCAGCCACTCGCACCAGGGGGGCCCAGCCTGAGGCCGGGTTTTTCATTGCAGTGTGCCCAGAACTACAAGCCCTCACCAGCCTTTGTCTTCACCATCGCACCCAAAGCTCTGGCCTGCAACCCGGTCACTCACTCGCACCAGGGGAGCCCTGCCTGAGGCCGAGTTTGTCATTGCAGTGTGCCGTCCCTTGTCGGACGCGCTGTCACCAGGCCTCCCTGTTGGTTGCATTTGCCTCCCTTGTCTGAAGGTAAACTTTAAATTCCATTTCTTGAGTTTATTCTCCATATTGTCCCTGGGATGATCTTTGGCTGACATAATCTTTCTCCAGAACTACAAGCCCTCACCAGCCTTTGTCTTCAGCACTGCACCAGGATTTCTGCCAGTGCAAACTCGGTCCCCCACTCGCACCAGGGGGGCCCAGCCTGAGGCCGAGTTTGTCATTGCAGTGTGCCGTCCCATGTCGGACGCGCTGTCACCAGGCCTCCCTGTTTGTTGCATTTGCCTCCCTTGTCTGAAGGTAAACTTTAAATTCCATTTCTTGAGTTTATTCTCCATATTGTCCCTGGGATGATCTTTGGCTGACATAATCTTGCTCCAGAACTACAAGCCCTCACAAGCCTTTGTCTCCAGCACCACACCCAGGGCTCCAGCACTGCAACTCGGTCCCCCACTCACACCAGGGGTGTCCAGCCTGAGGCTGATTTTGTCATTGCAGTGTGCTGTCCCACATCGGACGCGCTATCACCAGGCCTCCCTGTTGGTTGCATTTGCCTCCCTTGTCTGAAGGTAAACTTTAAATTCCATTTCTTGAGTTTATTCTCCATATTGTGCCTGGGATGATCTACGGCTGACTTAATCTTGCTCCAGAACTACAAGCCCTCACCAGCATGTGACTCCAGGCCAGACCGGGGCTCCAGCCAGGGCTCTAGCACTGCTGCCCGGTCCCCCACCCTCACCAGGGGTGTCCAGCCTTAGGGGGTGGTTGTCGTTGCAGTGGTCGTCGCCCTCTCGATCAAGCTTTCCCCAGGCCTCCCTGTTGGTTGCATTTGCCTCCCTTGTCTGAAGGTAAACTTTAAATTACATTTCTTGAGTTTATTTTCCATATTGTCCCTGGGATGATCTTTGGCTGACATAATCTTGCTCCAGAACTACAAGCCCTCACCATTCTTTGTCTTCACCATCGTACCCAGAGCTCTGGCCTGCAACCCGGTCACCCACTCGCACCAAGGGGCCCCATTCTGAGGCCGAGTTTGTCATTGTAGTGTGCCGTCCCATGTCGGACGCGCTATCGCCAGGCCTCCCTGTTGGTTGCATTTGCCTCCCTTGTCTGAAGGTAAACTTTAAATTCCATTTCTTGAGTTTATTCTCCATATTGTCCCTGGGATGATCTACGGCTGACTTAATCTTGCTCCAGAACTACAAGCCCTCACCAGCATGTGACTCCAGGCCACCCTGGGGCTCCAGCCAGGGCTCCAGCACTGCTGCCCGGTCCCCCACTCTCACCAGGGGTGCCCAGTCTTAGGGGGTGGTTGTCGTTGCAGTGGGCGTCGCCCTCTCGATCAAGCTTTCCCCAGGCCTCCCTGTTGGTTGCATTTGCCTCCCTTGTCTGAAGGTAAACTTTAAATTACATTTCTTGAGTTTATTCTCCATATTGTCCCTGGGATGATCTTTGGCTGACATAATCTTTCTCCAGAACGACAAGCCCTCACCAGCCTTTGTCTTCACCATCGCACCCAGAGCTTTGGCCTGCAACCCGGTCAGCCACTCGCACCAGGGGGGCCCAGCCTGAGGCCGGGTTTTTCATTGCAGTGTGCCCAGAACTACAAGCCCTCACCAGCCTTTGTCTTCACCATCGCACCCAAAGCTCTGGCCTGCAACCCGGTCACTCACTCGCACCAGGGGAGCCCTGCCTGAGGCCGAGTTTGTCATTGCAGTGTGCCGTCCCTTGTCGGACGCGCTGTCACCAGGCCTCCCTGTTGGTTGCATTTGCCTCCCTTGTCTGAAGGTAAACTTTAAATTCCATTTCTTGAGTTTATTCTCCATATTGTCCCTGGGATGATCTTTGGCTGACATAATCTTTCTCCAGAACTACAAGCCCTCACCAGCCTTTGTCTTCAGCACTGCACCAGGATTTCTGCCAGTGCAAACTCGGTCCCCCACTCGCACCAGGGGGGCCCAGCCTGAGGCCGAGTTTGTCATTGCAGTGTGCCGTCCCATGTCGGACGCGCTGTCACCAGGCCTCCCTGTTTGTTGCATTATCCTCCCTTGTCTGAAGGTAAACTTTAAATTCCATTTCTTGAGTTTATTCTCCATATTTTCCCTGGGATGATCTTTGGCTGACATAATCTTTTTCCAGAACTACAAGCCCTCACAAGCCTTTGTCTCCAGCACCACACCCAGAGCTCCAGCACTGCAACCCGGTCCCCCACTCACACCAGGGGGGCCCAGCCTTAGGCGGTGGTTGTCATTGCAGTGGGCGGCGCCCCCTCAATCAATCTTTCCCCAGGCCTCCCTGTTGGTTGCATTTACCTCCCATGTCTTAAGGTAAACTTTAAATTACATTTCTTGAGTTTATTTTCCAGATTGTCCCTGGGATGATCTTTGGCTGACATAATCTTCTCCAGAACTACAAGCCCTCACCAGCCTTTTTCTTCACCATCGCACCCAGAGCTCTGGCCTGCAACCCGGTCACCCACTCGCACCAAGGGGGCCCAGCCTGAGTCCGAGTTTGTCATTGCAGTGTGCCGTCCAATGTCGGACGCGCTGTCACCAGGCCTCCCTGTTGGTTGCATTTGCCTCCCTTGTCTGAAGGTAAACTTTAAATTACATTTCTTGAGTTTATTCTCCATATTGTCCCTAGGATGATCTACGGCTGACATAATCTTTCTCCTGAACTACAAGCCCTCACCAGCCTTTGTCTTCACCATCGCACCCAGAGCTCTGGCCTGCAACCCGGTCAGCCACTCGCACCAAGGGGGCCAAGCCTGAGGCCGAGTTTGTCATTGCAGTGTGCCGTCCGATGTCGGACGCGCTGTCATCAGGCCTCCCTGTTGGTTGCATTTGCCTCCCTTGTCTGAAGGTAAACTTTAAATTACATTTTTTGAATTAATTGTCCATATTGTCCCTGGGATGATCTTTGGCTGACATAATCTTTCTCCAGAACTACAAGCCCTCACAAGCCTTTGTCTCAAGCACCACACCCAGGTCTCCAGCACTGCAACCCGGTCCCCCACTCACACCAGGGGGGCCCAGCCTGAGGCTGATTTTGTCATTGCAGTGTGCCGTCCCACATCGGACGCGCTATCACCAGGCCTCCCTGTTGGTTGCATTTGCCTCCCTTGTCTGAAGGTAAACTTTAAATTCCATTTCTTGAGTTTATTCTCCATATTGTCCCTGGGATGATCTACGGCTGACTTAATCTTGCTCCAGAACTACAAGCCCTCACCAGCATGTGACTCCAGGCCACCCCGGGGCTCCAGCCAGGCCTCCAGCACTGCTGCCCGGTCCCCCACTCTCACCAGGGGTGCCCAGCCTTAGGCGGTGGTTGTCGTTGTAGTGGGCGTCGCCCTCTCGATCAAGCTTTCCTCAGGCCTCCCTGTTGGTTGCATTTGCCTCCCTTGTCTGAAGGTAAACTTTAAATTCCATTTCTAGAGTTTATTCTCCATATTGTCCCTAGGATGATCTACGGCTGACATAATCTTTCTCCAGAACTACAAGCCCTCACCAGCCTTTGTCTTCACCATCGCACCCAGAGCTCTGGCCTGCAACCCGGTCAGCCACTCGCACCAGGGGGGCCCAGCCTGAGGCCGAGTTTGTCATTGCATTGTGCCGTCCCTTTTCGGACGACCTGTCATCAGGACTCCCTGTTGGTTGCATTTACCTCCCATGTCTTAAGGTAAACTTTAAATTACATTTCTTGTGTTTATTTTCCAGATTGTCCCTGGGATGATCTTTGGCTGACATAATCTTCTCCAAAACTACAAGCCCTCACCAGCCTTTGTCTTCACCATCGCACCCAGAGCTCTGGCCTGCAACCCGGTCACCCACTCGCACCAAGGGGGCCCAGCCTGAGTCCGAGTTTGTCATTGCAGTGTGCCGTCCCATGTCGGACGCGCTGTCACCAGGCCTCCCTGTTGGTTGCATTTGCCTCCCTTGTCTGAAGGTAAACTTTAAATTCCATTTCTTGAGTTTATTCTCCATATTGTGCCTGGGATGATCTACGGCTTACTTAATCTTGCTCTAGAACTACAAGCCCTGACCAGCATGTGACTCCAGGCCAGACCGGGGCTCCAGCCCGGGCTCCAGCACTGCTGCCCGGTCCCCCATCCTCACCAGGGGTGTCCAGCCTCAGGGGGTGGTTGTCGTTGCAGTGGGCGTCGCCCTCTCGATCAAGCTTTCCCCAGGCCTCCCTGTTGGTTGCATTGGCCTCCCTTGTCTGAAGGTAAACTTTAAATTCCATTTCTTGAGTTTATTCTCCATATTGTCCCTGGGATGATCTTTGGCTGACATAATCTTTCTCCAGAACCACAAGCCCTCACAAGCCTTTGTCTTCACCATCGCACCCAGAGCTTTGGCCTGCAACCCGGTCAGCCACTCGCACCAGGGGGGCCCAGCCTGAGGCCGGGTTTGTCATTGCAGTGTGCCCAGAACTACAAGCCCTCACCAGCCTTTGTCTTCACCCTCGCACCCAGAGCTCTGGCCTGCAACCCGGTCAGTCACTGGCACCAGGGGGGCCCAGCCTGAGGCCGAGTTTGTCATTGCAGTGTGCCGTCCCTTTTCGGACGCGCTGTCATCAGGCCTCCTTGTTGGTTGCATTTGCCTCCCTTGTCTGAAGGTAAACTTTAAATTACATTTCTTGTGTTTATTCTCCATATTGTCCCTGGGATGATCTTTGGCTGACATAATCTTTCTCCAGAACTACAAGCCCTTACCAGCCTTTGTCTTCAGCACCGCACCAGGAGTTCCGCCAGTGCAACCTCGGTCCCCCACTCACACCAGGGGGGCCCAGCCTGAGGCCGAGGTTGTCATTGCAGTGTGCCGTCCCACATCGGATGCGCTGTCACCAGGCCTCCCTGTTGGTTGCATTTGCCTCCCTTGTCTGAAGGTAAACTTTAAATTCCATTTCTTGAGTTTATTCTCCATATTTTCCCAGGGATGATCTTTGGCTGACTTAATCTTGCTCTACAACTACAAGCCCTCACCAGCATGTGACTCCAGGCCACCCTGGGGCTCCAGCCAGGGCTCCAGCACTGCTGCCCAGTCTCCCACTCTCACCAGGGGTGCCCAGCCTTAGGCGGTGGTTGTCGTTGCAGTGGGCGTCGCCCTCTCGATCAAGCTTTCCCCAGGCCTCCCTGTTGGTTGCATTTGCCTCCCTTGTCTGAAGGTAAACTTTAAATTATATTTCTTGAGTTTATTCTCCATATTGTCCCTGGGATGATCTTTGGCTGACATAATCTTTCTCCAGAACTACAAGCCCTCACCAGCCTTTGTCTTCACCATCGCACCCAGAGCTCTGGCCTGCAACATGGTCAGCCACTCGCACCAGGGGGGCCCAGCCTGAGGCCGAGTTTTTCATTGCAGTGTGCCGTCCCATGTCGGACGTGCTGTCACCAGGCCTCCCTGTTGGTTGCATTTGCCTCCCTTGTCTGAAGGTAAACTTTAAATTCCATTTCTTGAGTTTATTCTCCATATTGTGCCTGGGATGATCTACGGCTGACTTAATCTTGCTCCAGAACTACAAGCCCTCACCAGCATGTGACTCCAGGCCACACCGGGGCTCCAGCCAGGGCTCCAGCATTGCTGCCCGGTCCCCCACCCTCACCAGGGGTGCCCATCCTTAGGGGGTGGTTGTCGTTGCAGTGGGCGTCGCCCTCTCGATCAAGCTTTCCCCAGGCCTCCCTGTTGGTTGCATTTGCCTCCCTTGTCTGAAGGTAAACTTTAAATTCCATTTCTTGAGTTTATTCTCCATATTGTCCCTGGGATGATCTTTGGCTGACTTATTCTTGCTCCAGAAGTACAAGCCCTCACCAGCCTTTGTCTTCACCATCGCACCCAGAGCTCTGGCCTGCAACCCGGTCACCCACTCGCACCAGGGGGGCCCAGCCTGAGGCCGAGTTTGTCATTGCAGTGTGCCGTCCCACATCGGATGCGCTGTCACCAGGCCTCCCTGTTGGTTGCATTTGCCTCCCTTGTCTGAAGGTAAACTTTAAATTCCCTTTCTTGAGTTTATTCTCCATATTGTCCCTGGGATGATCTACGGCTGACTTAATCTTTCTCCAGAACTACAGGCCCTCACCAGCATGTGACTCCAGGTCACCCTGGGGCTCCAGCCAGGGCTCCAGCACTGCTGCCCGGTCCCCCACTCTCACCAGGGGTGCCCTGCCTTAGGCGGTGGTTGTCGTTGCAGTTGGGCGTCGCCCTCTCGATCAAGCTTTCCCCAGTCCTCCCTGTTGGTTGCATTTGCCTCCCTTGTCTGAAGGTAAACTTTAAATTACATTTCTTGAGTTTAGTCTCCATATTGTCCATGGGATGATCTACGGCTGTCATAATCTTTCTCCAGAACTACAAGCCCTCACAAGCCTTTGTCTCCAGCACCACACCCAGGGCTCCAGCACTGCAACCCGGTCCCCCACTCGCACCAAGGGGGCCAAGCCTGAGGCCGAGTTTGTCATTGCAGTGTGCCGTCCCATGTCGGACGCGCTGTCATCAGGCCTCCCTGTTGGTTGCATTTGCCTCCCTTGTCTGAAGGTAAACTTTAAATTACATTTTTTGAATTAATTGTCCATATTGTCCCTGGGATGATCTTTGGCTGACATAATCTTGCTCCAGAACTACAAGCCCTCACCAGCCTTTGTCTTCACCATCGCACCCAGAGCTCTGGCCTGCAACCCGGTCAGCCACTCGCACCAGGGGGGCCCAGCCTGAGGCCGAGTTTGTCATTGCATTGTGCCGTCCCTTTTCGGACGACCTGTCATCAGGACTCCCTGTTGGTTGCATTTGCCTCCCATGTCTTAAGGTAAACTTTAAATTACATTTCTTGTGTTTATTTTCCAGATTGTCCCTGGGATGATCTTTGGCTGACATAATCTTCTCCAGAACTACAAGCCCTCACCAGCCTTTGTCTTCACCATCGCACCCAGAGCTCTGGCCTGCAAACCGGTCACCCACTCGCACCAAGGGGGCCCAGCCTGAGTCCGAGTTTGTCATTGCAGTGTGCCGTCCCATGTCGGACGCGCTGTCACCAGGCCTCCCTGTTGGTTGCATTTGCCTCCCTTGTCTGAAGGTAAACTTTAAATTCCATTTCTTGAGTTTATTCTCCATATTGTGCCTGGGATGATCTTTGGCTTACTTAATCTTGCTCTAGAACTACAAGCCCTGACCAGCATGTGACTCCAGGCCAGACCGGGGCTCCAGCCCGGGCTCCAGCACTGCTGCCCGGTCCCCCATCCTCACCAGGGGTGTCCAGCCTCAGGGGGTGGTTGTCGTTGCAGTGGGCGTCGCCCTCTCGATCAAGCTTTCCCCAGGCCTCCCTGTTGGTTGCATTTGCCTCCCTTGTCTGAAGGTAAACTTTAAATTCCATTTCTTGAGTTTATTCTCCATATTGTCCCTGGGATGATCTTTGGCTGACATAATCTTTCTCCAGAACCACAAGCCCTCACCAGCCTTTGTCTTCACCATCGCACCCAGAGCTCTGGCCTGCAACCTTGTCACCCACTCGCACCAGGGGGGCCCAGCCTGAGGCCGGGTTTGTCATTGCAGTGTGCCCAGAACTACAAGCCCTCACCAGCCTTTGTCTTCACCCTCGCACCCAGAGCTCTGGCCTGCAACCCGGTCAGTCACTGGCACCAGGGGGGCCCAGCCTGAGGCCGAGTTTGTCATTGCAGTGTGCCGTCCCTTTTCGGACGCGCTGTCATCAGGCCTCCTTGTTGGTTGCATTTGCCTCCCTTGTCTGAAGGTAAACTTTAAATTACATTTCTTGTGTTTATTCTCCATATTGTCCCTGGGATGATCTTTGGCTGACATAATCTTTCTCCAGAACTACAAGCCCTTACCAGCCTTTCTCTCCAGCACCACACCCAGGGCTCCAGCACTGCAACCTCGGTCCCCCACTCACACCAGGGGGGCCCAGCCTGAGGCTGATTTTGTCATTGCAGTGTGCCGTCCCACATCGGACACGCTGTCACCAGGCCTCCCTGTTGGTTGCATTTGCCTCCCTTGTCTGAAGGTAAACTTTAAATTCCATTTCTTGAGTTTATTCTCCATATTTTCCCTGGGATGATCTTTGGCTGACTTAATCTTGCTCCAGAACTACAAGCCCTCACCAGCATGTGACTCCAGGCCACCCTGGGGCTCCAGCCAGGGCTCCAGCACTGCTGCCCGGTCCCCCACTCTCACCAGGGGGGCCCAGCCTGAGGCCGAGGTTGCCATTGCAGTGTGCCGTCCCACATCGGACGCGCTGTCACCATGCCTCCGTGTTGGTTGCCTTTGCCTCCCTTGTCTGAAGGTAAACTTTAAATTCCCTTTCTTGAGTTTATTCTCCATATTGTCCTTGGGATGATCTTTGGATTGACTTAATCTTACTCCAGAACTACAAGCCCTCACCAGCATGTGACTCCAGGCCACCCTGGGGCTCCAGCCAGGGCTCTAGCACTGCTGCCCGGTCCCCCACTTTCTCCAGGGGTTCCCAGACTTAGGCGGTGGTTGTCGTTGCAGTGGGCGTCGCCCTCTCGATCAAGCTTTCCCCAGGCCTCCCTGTTGGTTGCATTTGCCTCCCTTGTCTGAAGGTAAACTTTAAATTACATTTCTTGAGTTTAGTCTCCATATTGTCCCTGGGATGATCTACGGCTGACATAATCTTTCTCCAGAACTACAAGCCCTCACAAGCCTTTGTCTCCAGCACCACACCCAGGGCTCCAGCACTGCAACCCGGTCCCCCACTCACACCAGGGCGGCCCAGCCTGAGGCTGATTTTGTCATTGCACTGTGCCGTCCCATGTCGGACGCGCTATCACCAGGCCTCCCTGTTGGTTGCATTTGCCTCCCTTGTCTGAAGGTAAACTTTAAATTACATTTCTTGAGTTTATTCTCCATATTGTCCCTGGGATGATCTTTGGCTGACATAATCTTTCTCCTGAACTACAAGCCCTCACCAGCCTTTGTCTTCACCATCGCACCCAGAGCTCTGGCCTGCAACCTTGTCACCCACTCGCACCAAGGGGGCCCAGCTTGAGGCCGAGTTTGTCATTGCAATGTGCTGTCCCATGTCGGACGCGCTGTCACCAGGCCTCCCAGTTGGTTGCATTTGCCTCCCTTGTCTGAAGGTAAACTTTAAATTACATTTCTTGAGTTTATTCTCTTTATTGTCCCTGGGATGATCTTTGGCTGACATAATCTTTCTCCAGAACTACAAACCCTCACCAGCCTTTGTCTTCACCACCGCACCAGGAGTTCCGCCAGTGCAACCTCAGTCCCCCACTCACACCAGGGGGGCCCAGCCTGAGGCCGAGGTTGTCATTGTAGTGTATCGTCCCATGTCGGACGCGCTGTCATCAGGCCTCCTTGTTGGTTGCATTTGCCTCCCTTGTCTGAAGGTAAACTTTAAATTCCATTTCTTGAGTTTATTCTCCATATTGTCCCTGGGATGATCTTTGGCTGACATAATCTTTCTCCAGAACTACAAGCCCTCACCAGCCTTTGTCTTCACCATCGCACCCAGAGCTCTGGCCTGCAACCCGGTCAGCCACTCGCACCAGGGGGGCCCAGCCTGAGGCCGAGTTTTTCATTGCAGTGTGCCGTCCCATGTCGGACGTGCTGTCACCAGGCCTCCCTGTTGGTTGCATTTGCCTCCCTTGTCTGAAGGTAAACTTTAAATTACATTTCTTGAGTTTATTCTCCATCTTGTCCCTGGGATGATCTTTGGCTCACATAATCTTTCTCCAGAACTAAAAGCCCTCACAAGCCTTTGTCTCCAGCACCACACCCAGGGCTCCAGCACTGCAACTCGGTCCCCCACTCACACCAGGGGGGCCCAGCCTGAGGCTAATTTCTTCAGTGCAGTGTGCCGTCCCATGTCGGACGCGCTGTCACCAGGCCTCCCTGTTGGTTGCATTTGCCTCCCTTGTCTGAAGGTAAACTTTAAATTCCATTTCTTGAGTTTATTCTCCATATTGTCCCTGGGATGATCTTTGGCTGACATAATCTTTCTCCAGAACTACAAGCCCTCACCAGCCTTTGTCTTCACCATCGCACCCAGAGCTCTGGCCTGCAACCCGGTCAGCCACTCGCACCAGGGGGGCCCAGCCTGAGGCCCAGGTTGTCATTGCAGTGTGCCGTCCCATGTCGGACGCGCTGTCACCAGGCCTCCCTATTGGTTGCATTTGCCTCCCTTGTCTGAAGGTAAACTTTAAATTCCCTTTCTTGAGTTTATTCTCCATATTGTCCCTGGGATGATCTACGGCTGACTTAATCTTTCTCCAGAACTACAGGCCCTCACCAGCATGTGACTCCAGGTCACCCTGGGGCTCCAGCCAGGGCTCCAGCACTGCTGCCCGGTCCCCCACTCTCACCAGGGGTGCCCAGCCTTAGGCGGTGGTTGTCGTTGCAGTTGGGCGTCGCCCTCTCGATCAAGCTTTCCCCAGTCCTCCCTGTTGGTTGCATTTGCCTCCCTTGTCTGAAGGTAAACTTTAAATTACATTTCTTGAGTTTAGTCTCCATATTGTCCATGGGATGATCTTTGGCTGTCATAATCTTTCTCCAGAACTACAAGCCCTCACAAGCCTTTGTCTCCAGCACCACACCCAGGGCTCCAGCACTGCAACCCGGTCCCCCACTCACACCAGGGGGGCCCAGCCTGAGGCTGATTTTGTCATTGCAGTGTGCCGTCCCACATCGGACGCGCTATCACCAGGCCTCCCTGTTGGTTGCATTTGCCTCCCTTGTCTGAAGTTAAACTTTAAATTACATTTCTTGAGTTTATTCTCCATATTGTCCCTGGGATGATCTTTGGCTGACATAATCTTTCTCCAGAACTACAAACCCTCACCAGCCTTTGTCTTCAGTACCGCACCAGGAGTTCCGCCTGTGCAACCTCGATCCCCCACTCACACCAGGGGGGCCCAGCCTGAGGCCGAGGTTGTCATTGCAGTGTGCTGTTCCACATTGGACGCGCTGTCACCAGGCCTCCCTGTTGGTTGCATTTGCCTCCCTTGTCTGAAGGTAAACTTTAAATTATATTTCTTGAGTTTATTCTCCATATTGTCCCTGGGATGATCTTTGGCTGACATAATCTTTCTCCAGAACTACAAGCCTTCACCAGCCTTTGTCTTCACCATCGCACCCAGAGCTCTGGCCTGCAACCCGGTCAGCCACTCGCACCAGGGGTGCCCAGCCTGAGGTCCAGGTTGTCATTGCAGTGTGCCGTCCCATGTCGGACGCGCTGTCACCAGGCCTCCCTGTTGGTTGCATTTGCCTCCCTTGTCCAAAGGTAAACTTTAAATTACATTTCTTGAGATTATTCTCCATATTGTCCCTGGGATGATCTTTGGCTGACATAATCTTTCTCCAGAACTACAAGCCCTCACCATCCTCTGTCTTCACCATCGCACCCAGAGCTCCAGCACTGCAACCCGGTCCCCCACTCACACTCGGGGGGCCCAGCCTGAGGTCGATTTTGTCATTGCAGTGTGCCGCCCCACATCGGACGAGCTGTCACTAGGCCTCCCTGTTGGTTGCATTTGCCTCCCTTGTCTGAAGGTAAACTTTAAATTCCCTTTCTTGACTTTATTCTCCATATTGTCCATGGGATGATCTTTGGCTGACTTAATCTTGCTCCAGAACTACAAGCCCTCACCAGCATGTGACTCCAGCACCACACCCCGGGCTCCAGCACTGCAACCCGGTCCCCGACTCACACCAGGGGGGCCCAGCCTGAGGCTGATTTTGTCATTGCAGTGTGCCGTCCCACATCGGACGCGCTATCATCAGGCCTCCCTGTTGGTTGCATTTGCCTCCCTTGGCTGAAGGTAAACTTTAAATTCCATTTCTTGAGTTTATTCTCCATATTGTGCCTGGGATGATCTACGGCTGACTTAATCTTGCTCCAGAAATATAAGCCCTCACCAGCATGTGATTCCAGGCCACCCTGGGTCTCCAACCAGGGCTCCAGCACTGCTGCCCGGTCCCCCACCCTCACCAGGGGTTCCCAGCCTTAGGCGGTTGTTGTCGTTGCAGTGGGCGTCGCCCTCTCGATCAAGCTTTCCCCAGGCCTCCCTGTAGGTTGCATTTGCCTCCCTTGTCTGAAGTTAAACTTCAAATTACATTTCTTGTGTTTATTCTCCATATTGTCCCTGGGATGATCTTTGGCTGACATAATCTTCCTCCAGAACTACAAGCCCTCACCATTCTTTGTCTTCACCATCGCACCCAGAGCTCTGGCCTGTAACCCGGTCCCCCACTGGCACCAGCGGGGCCCAGCCTGGGGGCGATTTTGTCATTGCAGTGTGCCGTCCCATGTCGGACAACCTGTCATCAAGCCTCCCTGTTGGTTGCATTTGCCTCCCTTGTCTGAAGGTAAACTTTAAATTACATTTCTTGAGTTTATCCTCCATATTGTCCCTGGGATGATCTTTGGCTGACATAATCTTGCTCCAGAACTACAAGCCCTCACCAGCCTTTGTCTTCAGCACCGCTCCAGGAGTTCCGCCAGTGCAACCTCGGTCCCCCACTCGCACCACGGGGGCCAAGGCTGAAGCCGAGGTTGTCATTGCAGTGTGCCGTCCCACATCGGACGCGCTGTCACCAGGCCTCCCTGTTGGTTGCATTTGCCTCCCTTGTCTGAAGGTAAACTTTAAATTCCCTTTCTTGAGTTTATTCTCCATATTGTCCCTGGGATGATCTACGGCTGACTTAATCTTGCTCCAGAACTACAAGCCCTCACCAGCATGTGAGTCCAGGCCACCCTGGGGCTCCAGCCAGGGCTCCAGCATTGCTGCCCGGTCCCCCACTCTCACCAGGGGTGCCCAGCCTTAGGCGGTGGTTGTCGTTGCAGTGGGCGTCGCCCTCTCGATCAAGCTTTCCCCAGGCCTCCCTGTTGGTTGCATTTGCCTCCCTTGTCTGAAGGTAAACTTTAAATTCCATTTCTTGAGTTTATTCTCCATATTGTCCCTGGGATGATCTTTGGCTGACATAATCTTTCTCCAGAACTACTAGCCCTCACAAGCCTTTGTCTCCAGCACCACACCCAGGGCTCCAGCACTGCAACCCGGTCCCCCACTCACACCAGGGGGGCCCAGCCTGAGGCTGATTTTGTCATTGCAGTGTGCCGTCCCACATCTGACGCGATATCACCAGGCCTCCCTGTTGGTTGCATTTGCCTCCCTTGTCTGAAGGTAAACTTTAAATTCCATTTCTTGAGTTTATTCTCCATATTGTCCCTGGGATGATCTTTGGCTGACATAATCTTTCTCCAGAACTACAAGCCCTCACAAGCCTTTGTCTCCAGCACCACACCCAGGGCTCCAGCACTGCAACCCGGTCCCCCACTCATACCAGGGGGGCCCAGCCTGAGGCTGATTTTGTCATTGCAGTGTGCCGTCCCACATCGGACGCTCTATCACCAGGCCTCCCTGTTGGTTGCATTTGCCTCCCTTGTCTGAAGGTAAACTTTAAATTCCATTTCTTGAGTTTATTCTCCATATTGTCCCTGGGATGATCTTTGGCTGACATAATCTTTCTCCAGAACTACAAGCCCTCACCAGCCTTTTTCTTCAGCACCGCACCAGGAGTTCCGCCAGTGCAACCTTGGTCCCCCACTCGCACCAGGGGGGCCCAGCCTGAGGCCGAGGTTGTCATTGCAGTGTGCCGTCCCACATCGGACGCGCTGTCACCAGGCCTCCCTGTTGGTTGCATTTGCCTCCCCTGTCTGAAGGTAAACTTTAAATTCCATTTCTTGAGTTTATTCTCCATATTGTCCCTGGGATGATCTTTGGCTGACATAATCTTTCTCCAGAACTACAAGCCCTCACCAGCCTTTGTCTTCACCATTGCACCCAGAGCTCTGGCCTGCAACTCGGTCAGCCACTTTCACCAGGGGGGCCCAGACTGAGGCCGAGTTTGTCATTGCAGTGTGCCGTTCCATGTCGGACGCGCTGTCACCAGGCCTCCCTGTTGGTTGCATTTGCCTCCCTTGTCTGAAGGTAAACTT
Source organism: Nelusetta ayraudi (assembly GCF_046127955.1). Lineage (NCBI taxonomy): Eukaryota > Metazoa > Chordata > Actinopteri > Tetraodontiformes > Monacanthidae > Nelusetta > Nelusetta ayraudi. Next base: position 397,121 of record NW_027466195.1, on the reverse strand, counting down.
TAAATTACATTTCTAGAGTTTATTCTCCATATTGTCCCTGGGATGATCTTTGGCTGACCTAATCTTTCTCCAGAACTACAAGCCCTCACCAGCATGTGTCTCCAGGCCACACCGGGGCTCCAGCCAGGGCTCCAGCACTGCTGCCCGGTCCCCCAGCCTCACCAGGTGTGCCCAGCCTTGGGCGGTGGTTGTCGTTGCAGTGGGCGTCGCCCTCTCGATCAAGCTTTCCCCAGGCCTCCCTGTTGGTTGCATTTGCCTCCCTTGTCTGAAGGTAAACTTTAAATTACATTTCTTGACTTTATTCTCCATATTGTCCCTGGGATGATCTTTGGCTGAAATAATCTTTCTCCAGAACTAAAAGCCCTCACAAGCCTTTGTCTCCAGCACCACACCCAGGGCTCCAGCACTGCAACTCGGTCCCCCACTCACACCAGGGGGGCCCAGCCTGAGGCTAATTTTGTCATTGCAGTGTGCCGTCCCATGTCGGACGCGCTGTCACCAGGCCTCCCTGTTGGTTGCATTTGCCTCCCTTGTCTGAAGGTAAATTTAAATTACATTTCTTGAGTTTATTCTCCATATTGTCCCTGGGGTGATCTTTGGCTGACATAATCTTTCTCCAGAACTACAAGCCCTCACCAGCCTTTGTCTTCAGCATCGTACCCAGAGCTCTGGCCTGCAACCCGGTCAGCCACTCGCACCAGGGGGTCCCAGCCTGAGGCCCAGATTGTCATTGCAGTGTGCCGTCCCATGTCGGACGCGCTGTCACCAGGCCTCCCTGTTGGTTGCATTTGCCTCCCTTGTCTGAAGGTAAACTTTAAATTCCATTTCTTGAGTTTATTCTCCATATTGTCCATGGGATGATCTACGGCTGACTTAATCTTTCTCCAGAACTACTGGCCCTCACCAGCATGTGACTCCAGGTCACCCTGGGGCTCCAGCCAGGGCTCCAGCACTGCTGCCCGGTCCCCCAGCCTCACCAGGTGTGCCCAGCCTTAGGCGGTGGTTGTCGTTGCAGTGGGCGTCGCCCTCTCGATCAAGCTTTCCCCAGGCCTCCCTGTTGGTTGCATTTGCCTCCCTTGTCTGAAGGTAAACTTTAAATTCCATTTCTTGAGTTTATTCTCCATATTGTCCCTGGGATGATCTTTGGCTGACATAATCTTTCTCCAGAACTAAAAGCCTTCACAAGCCTTTGTCTCCAGCACCACACCCAGGGCTCCAGCACTGCAACTTGGTCCCCCACTCACACCAGGGGGGCCCAGCCTGAGGCTAATTTCTTCATTGCAGTGTGCCGTCCCATGTCGGACGCGCTGTCACCAGGCCTCCCTGTTGGTTGCATTTGCCTCCCTTGTCTGAAGGTAAACTTTAAATTCCATTTCTTGAGTTTATTCTCCATATTGTGCCTGGGATGATCTTTGGCTGACATAATCTTTCTCCAGAACTACAAGCTCTCACCAGCCTTTGTCTTCACCATCGCACCCAGAGCTCTGGCCTGCAACCCGGTCAGCCACTCGCACCAGGGGGGCCCAGCCTGAGGCCGGGTTTGTCATTGCAGTGTGCCCAGAACTACAAGCCCTCACCAGCCTTTGTCTTCACCATCGCACCCAGAGCTCTGGCCGCAACCCGGTCCCCCACTCACACCAGGGGGGCCCAGCCTGAGGCTGATTTTGTCATTGCAGTGTGCCGTCCCACATCTGACGCGCTATCACCAGGCCTCCCTGTTGGTTGCATTTGCCTCCCTTGTCTGAAGTTAAACTTTAAATTCCATTTCTTGAGTTTATTCTCCATATTGTCCCTGGGATGATCTTTGGCTGACATAATCTTTCTCCAGAACTACAAGCCCTCACCAGCCTTTGTCTTCAGTACCGCACCAGGAGTTCCGTCTGTGCAACCTCGGTCCCCCACTCGCACCAGGGGGGCCCAGCCTGAGGCCGAGGTTGTCATTGCAGTGTGCTGTTCCACATCGGATGCGCTGTCACCAGGCCTCCCTGTTGGTTGCATTTGCCTCCCTTGTCTGAAGTTAAACTTTAAATTCCATTTCTTGAGTTTATTCTCCATATTGTCCCTGGGATGATCTTTGGCTGACTTAATCTTGCTCCAGAACTACAAGCCCTCACCAGCATGTGACTCCAGGCCACCCTGGGGCTCCAGCCAGGACTCCAGCACTGCTGCCCAGTCCCCCACTCTCACCAGGGGTGCCCAGCCTTAGGCGGTGGTTGTCCTTGCAGTGGGCGTCGCCCTCTCGATCAAGCTTTCCCCAGGCCTCCCTGTTGGTTGCATTTGCTTCCCTTGTCTGAAGGTAAACCTTAAATTATATTTCTTGAGTTTATTCTCCATATTGTCCCTGGGATGATCTTTGGCTGACATAATCTTTCTCCAGAACTACAAGCCCTCACCAGCCTTTGTCTTCACCATCGCACCCAGAGCTCTGGCCTGCAACCTGGTCAGCCACTCGCACCAGGGGGGCCCAGCCTGAGGCCGAGTTTTTCATTGCAGTGTGCCGTCCCATGTCGGACGTGCTGTCACCAGGCCTCCCTGTTGGATGCATTTGCCTCCCTTGTCTGAAGGTAAACTTTAAATTCCATTTCTTGAGTTTATTCTCCATATTGTCCCTGGGATGATCTTTGGCTGACATAATCTTTCTCCAGAACTACAAACCCTCACAAGCCTTTGTCTCCAGCACCACACCCAGGGCTCCAGCACTGCTGCCCGGTCACCCACTCACACCAGGGGGGCCCAGCCTGAGGCTGATTTTGTCATTGCAGTGTGCCGTCCCACATCGGACGCGCTGTCACCAGGCCTCCCTGTTGGTTGCATTTGCCTCCCTTGTCTGAAGGTAAACTTTAAATTCCATTTCTTGAGTTTATTCTCCATATTGTGCCTGGGATGATCTACGGCTGACTTAATCTTGCTCCAGAACTACAAGCCCTCACCAGCATGTGACTCCAGCACCACACCCAGAACTCCAGCACTGCAACCCGGTCCCCCACTCACACTCGGGGGGCCCAGCCTGAGGCTGATTTTGTCATTGCAGTGTGCCGTCCCACATCGGACGCGCTATCACCAGGCCTCCCTGTTGGTTGCATTTGCCTCCATTGTCTGAAGGTAAACTTTAAATTCCATTTCTTGAGTTTATTCTCCATATTGTGCCTGGGATGATCTACGGCTGACTTAATCTTGCTCCAGAACTATAAGCCCTCACCAGCATGTGATTCCAGGCCACCCTGGGGCTCCAACCAGGGCTCCAGCACTGCTGCCCGGTCCCCCACCCTCACCAGGGGTGCCCAGCCTTAGGCGGTTGTTGTCGTTGCAGTGGGCGTCGCCCTCTCGATCAAGCTTTCCCCAGGCCTCCCTGTAGGTTGCATTTGCCTCCCTTGTCTGAAGTTAAACTTTAAATTACATTTCTTGTGTTTATTCTCCATATTGTCCCTGGGATGATCTTTGGCTGACATAATCTTTCTCCAGAACTACAAGCCCTAACCATTCTTTGTCTTCACCATCGCACCCAGAGCTCTGGCCTGTAACCCGGTCCCCCCTGGCACCAGGGGGGCCCAGCCTGGGGGCGATTTTGTCATTGCAGTGTGCCGTCCCATGTCGGACGACCTGTCATCAGGCCTCCCTGTTGGTTGCATTTGCCTCCCTTGTCTGAAGGTAAACTTTAAATTACATTTCTTGAGTTTATCCTCCATATTGTCCCTGGGATGATCTTTGGCTGACATAATCTTGCTCCAGAACTACAAGCCCTCACAAGCCTTTGTCTTAAGCACCGCACCAGGAGTTCCGCCAGTGCAACCTCGGTCCCCCACTCGCACCAGGGGGGCCCAGCCTGAGGCCGAGGTTGTCATTGCAGTGTGCCGTCCCACATCGGACGCGCTGTCACCAGGCCTCCCTGTTGGTTGCATTTGCCTCCCTTGTCTGAAGGTAAACTTTAAATTCCATTTCTTGAGTTTATTCTCCATATTGTGCCTGGGATGATCTACGGCTGACTTAATCTTATTCCAGAACTACAAGCCCTCACCAGCATGTGACTCCAGGCCAACCTGGGGCTCCTGCCAGGGCTCCAGCACTTCTGCCCGGTCCCCCACTCTCACCAGGGGTGCCCAGCCTTAGGCGGTGGTTGTCGTTGCAGTGGGCGTCGCCCTCTCGATCAAGCTTTCCCCAGGCCTCCCTGTTGGTTGCATTTGCCTCCCTTGTCTGAAGGTAAACTTTAAATTCCATTTCTTGAGTTTATTCTCCATATTGTCCCTGGGATGATCTTTGGCTGACATAATCTTTCTCCAGAACTACTAGCCCTCACAAGCCTTTGTCTCCAGCACCACACCCAGGGCTCCAGCACTGCAACCCGGTCCCCCACTCACACCAGGGGGGCCCAGCCTGAGGCTGATTTTGTCATTGCAATGTGCCGTCCCACATTTGACGCGCTATCACCAGGCCTCCCTGTTGTTTGCATTTGCCTCCCCTGTCTGAAGGTAAACTTTAAATTCCATTTCTAGAGTTTATTCTCCATATTGTCCCTGGGATGATCTTTGGCTGACATAATCTTTCTCCAGAACTACAAGCCCTCACAAGCCTTTGTCTCCAGCACCACACCCAGGGCTCCAGCACTGCAACCCGGTCCCCCACTCATACCAGGGGGGCCCAGCCTGAGGCTTATTTTGTCATTGCAGTGTGCCGTCCCACATCGGACGCTCTATCACCAGGCCTCCCTGTTGGTTGCATTTGCCTCCCTTGTCTGAAGGTAAACTTTAAATTCCATTTCTTGAGTTTATTCTCCATATTGTCCCTGGGATGATCTTTGGCTGACATAATCTTTCTCCAGAACTACAAGCCCTCACCAGCCTTTGTCTTCAGCACCGCACCAGGAGTTCCGCCAGTGCAACCTTGGTCCCCCACTCGCACCAGGGGGGCCCAGCCTGAGGCCGAGGTTGTCATTGCAGTGTGCCGTCCCACATCGGACGCGCTGTCACCAGGCCTCCCTGTTGGTTGCATTTGCCTCCCTTGTCTGAAGGTAAACTTTAAATTCCATTTCTTGAGTTTATTCTCCATATTGTCCCTGGGATGATCTTTGGCTGACATAATCTTTCTCCAGAACTACAAGCCCTCACTAGCCTTTGTCTTCACCTTCGCACCCAGAGCTCTGGCCTGCAACCCGGTCAGCCACTCGCACCAGGGGGGCCCAGACTGAGGCCGAGTTTGTCATTGCAGTGTGCCGTTCCATGTCGGACGCGCTGTCACCAGGCCTCCCTGTTGGTTGCATTTGCCTCCCTTGTCTGAAGGTAAACTTTAAATTACATTTCTAGAGTTTATTCTCCATATTGTCCCTGGGATGATCTTTGGCTGACCTAATCTTTCTCCAGAACTACAAGCCCTCACCAGCATGTGTCTCCAGGCCACACCGGGGCTCCAGCCAGGGCTCCAGCACTGCTGCCCGGTCCCCCAGCCTCACCAGGTGTGCCCAGCCTTGGGCGGTGGTTGTCGTTGCAGTGGGCGTCGCCCTCTCGATCAAACTTTCCCCAGGCCTCCCTGTTGGTTGCATTTGCCTCCCTTGTCTGAAGGTAAACTTTAAATTCCATTTCTTGAGTTTATTCTCCATATTGTCCCTGGGATGATCTTTGGCTGACATAATCTTTCTCCAGAACTACAAGCCCTCACCAGCCTTTGTCTTCACCATCGCACCCAGAGCTCTGGCCTGCAACCCGGTCACCCACTCGCACCAGGGGGGCCCAGCCTGAGGCTGAGTTTGTCATTGCAGTGTGCCGTCCCATGTCGGACGCGCTATCACCAGGCCTCCTTGTTGGTTGCATTTGCCTCCCTTGTCTGAAGGTAAACTTTAAATTCCATTTCTTGAGTTTATTCTCCATATTGTCCCTGGGATGATCTTTGGCTGACATAATCTTGCTCCAGAACTACAAGCCCTCACAAGCCTTTTTCTTCAGCACCGCACCAGGAGTTCCGCCAGTGCAACCTCGGTCCCCCACTCGCACCAGGGGGGCCCAGCCTGAGGCCTAGGTTGTCATTGCAGTGTGCCGTCCCATGTCGGACGCGCTGTCACCAGGCCTCCCTGTTGGTTGCATTTGCCTCCCTTGTCTGAAGGTAAACTTTAAATTCCCTTTCTTGAGTTTATACTCCATATTGTCCCTGGGATGATCTACGGCTGACTTAATCTTGCTCCAGAACTACAAGCCCTCACCAGCATGTGACTCTAATCCACCCTGGGGCTCCAACCAGGGCTCCAGCACTGCTGCCCGGTCCCCCACTCTCACCAGGGGTGCCCAGCCTTAGGCGGTGGTTGTCGTTGCAGTGGGCGTCGCCCTCTCGATCAAGCTTTCCCCAGGCCTCCCTGTTGGTTGCATTTGCCTCCCTTGTCTGAAGGTAAACTTTAAATTCCCTATCTTGAGTTTATTCTCCATATTGTCCCTGGGATGATCTACGGCTGACTTAATCTTGCTCCAGAACTACAAGCCCTCACCAGCATGTGACTCCAGGCCACCCTGGGCCTCCAGCCAGGGCTCCAGCACTGCTGCCTGGTCCCCCACTCTCACCAGGGGTGCCCAGCCTTAGGCGGTGGTTGTCGTTGCAGTGGGCGTCGCCCTCTCGATCAAGCTTTCCCCAGGCCTCCCTGTTGGTTGCATTTGCCTCCCTTGTCTGAAGGTAAACTTTAAATTCCATTTCTATAGTTTATTTTCCATATTGTCCCTGGGATGATCTTTGGCTGACATAATCTTTCTCCAGAACTACAAGCCCTCACCAGCCTCTGTCTTCAGCACCGCACCCAGAGCTCCAGCACTGCAACCCGGTCCCCCACTCACACTAGGGGGGCACAGCCTGAGGCCGAGTTTGCCATTGCAGTGTGCCGTCCCATGTCGGACGACCTGTCATCAGGCCTCCTTATTGGTTGCATTTGCCTCCCTTCTCTGAGGGTAAACTTCAAATTACATTTCTTGAGTTTATTCTCCATATTGTCCCTGGGATGATCTTTGGCTGACATAATCTTGCTCCAGAACTACAAGCCCTCACAAGCCTTTGTCTTCAGCACCGCACCAGGAGTTCCGGCAGTGCAACCTCGGTCCCCCACTCGCACCAGGGGGGCCAAGCTCTAGGCCGAGGTTGTCATTGCAGTGTGCCGTCCCACATCGGACGCGCTGTCACCAGGCCTCCCTGTTGGTTGCATTTGCCTCCCTTGTCTGAAGGTAAACTTTAAATTCCCTTTCTTGAGTTTATTCTCCATATTGTCCCTGGGATGATCTACGGCTGACTTAATCTTGCTCCAGAACTACAAGCCCTCACCAGCATGTGAGTCCAGGCCACCCTGGGGCTCCAGCCAGGGCTCCAGCATTGCTGCCCGGTCCCCCACTCTCACCAGGGGTGCCCAGCCTTAGGCGGTGGTTGTCGTTGCAGTGGGCGTCGCCCTCTCGATCAAGCTTTCCCCAGGCCTCCCTGTTGGTTGCATTTGCCTCCCTTGTCTGAAGGTAAATTTAAATTCCATTTCTTGAGTTTATTCTCCATATTGTCCCTGGGGTGATCTTTGGCTGACATAATCTTTCTCCAGAACTACAAGCCCTCACCAGCCTTTGTCTTCACCATCGCACCCAGAGCTCTGGCCTGCAACCCGGTCAGCCACTCGCACCAGGGGGGCCCAGCCTGAGGCCCAGATTGTCATTGCAGTGTGCCGTCCCATGTCGGACGCGCTGTCACCAGGCCTCCCTGTTGGTTGCATTTGCCTCCCTTGTCTGAAGGTAAACTTTAAATTCCATTTCTTGAGTTTATTCTCCATATTGTCCCTGGGATGATCTTTGGCTGACATAATCTTTCTCCAGAACTACAAGCCCTCACCAGCCTTTGTCTCCAGCACCACACCCAGGGCTCCAGCACTGCAACCCGGTCCCCCACTCATACCAGGGGGGCCCAGCCTGAGGCTGATTTTGTCATTGCAGTGTGCCGTCCCACATCGGACGCTCTATCACCAGGCCTCCCTGTTGGTTGCATTTGCCTCCCTTGTCTGAAGGTAAACTTTAAATTCCATTTCTTGAGTTTATTCTCCATATTGTCCCTGGGATGATCTTTGGCTGACATAATCTTTCTCCAGAACTACAAGCCCTCACCAGCCTTTTTCTTCAGCACCGCACCAGGAGTTCCGCCAGTGCAACCTTGGTCCCCCACTCGCACCAGGGGGGCCCAGCCTGAGGCCGAGGTTGTCATTGCAGTGTGCCGTCCCACATCGGACGCGCTGTCACCAGGCCTCCCTGTTGGTTGCATTTGCCTCCCCTGTCTGAAGGTAAACTTTAAATTCCATTTCTTGAGTTTATTCTCCATATTGTCCCTGGGATGATCTTTGGCTGACATAATCTTTCTCCAGAACTACAAGCCCTCACCAGCCTTTGTCTTCACCATTGCACCCAGAGCTCTGGCCTGCAACTCGGTCAGCCACTTTCACCAGGGGGGCCCAGACTGAGGCCGAGTTTGTCATTGCAGTGTGCCGTTCCATGTCGGACGCGCTGTCACCAGGCCTCCCTGTTGGTTGCATTTGCCTCCCTTGTCTGAAGGTAAACTTTAAATTACATTTCTAGAGTTTATTCTCCATATTGTCCCTGGGATGATCTTTGGCTGACCTAATCTTTCTCCAGAACTACAAGCCCTCACCAGCATGTGTCTCCAGGCCACACCGGGGCTCCAGCCAGGGCTCCAGCACTGCTGCCCGGTCCCCCAGCCTCACCAGGTGTGCCCAGCCTTGGGCGGTGGTTGTCGTTGCAGTGGGCGTCGCCCTCTCGATCAAGCTTTCCCCAGGCCTCCCTGTTGGTTGCATTTGCCTCCCTTGTCTGAAGGTAAACTTTAAATTCCATTTCTTGACTTTATTCTCCATATTGTCCCTGGGATGATCTTTGGCTGAAATAATCTTTCTCCAGAACTAAAAGCCCTCACAAGCCTTTGTCTCCAGCACCACACCCAGGGCTCCAGCACTGCAACTCGGTCCCCCACTCACACCAGGGGGGCCCAGCCTGAGGCTAATTTTGTCATTGCAGTGTGCCGTCCCATGTCGGACGCGCTGTCACCAGGCCTCCCTGTTGGTTGCATTTGCCTCCCTTGTCTGAAGTTAAATTTAAATTCCATTTCTTGAGTTTATTCTCCATATTGTCCCTGGGGTGATCTTTGGCTGACATAATCTTTCTCCAGAACTACAAGCCCTCACCAGCCTTTGTCTTCACCATCGCACCCAGAGCTCTGGCCTGCAACCCGGTCAGCCACTCGCACCAGGGGGGCCCAGCCTGAGGCCCAGATTGTCATTACAGTGTGCCGTCCCATGTCGGACGCGCTGTCACCAGGCCTCCCTGTTGGTTGCATTTGCCTCCCTTGTCTGAAGGTAAACTTTAAATTCCATTTCTTGAGTTTATTCTCCATATTGTCCATGGGATGATCTACGGCTGACTTAATCTTTCTCCAGAACTACAGGCCCTCACCAGCATGTGACTCCAGGTCACCCTGGGGCTCCAGCCAGGGCTCCAGCACTGCTGCCCGGTCCCCCAGCCTCACCAGTTGTGCCCAGCCTTAGGCGGTGGTTGTCGTTGCAGTGGGCGTCGCCCTCTCGATCAAGCTTTCCCCAGGCCTCCCTGTTGGTTGCATTTGCCTGCCTTGTCTGAAGGTAAACTTTAAATTCCATTTCTTGAGTTTATTCTCCATATTGTCCCTGGGATGATCTTTGGCTGACATAATCTTTCTCCAGAACTAAAAGCCCTCACAAGCCTTTGTCTCCAGCACCACACCCAGGGCTCCAGCACTGCAACTCGGTCACCCACTCACACCAGGGGGGCCCAGCCTGAGGCTAATTTTGTCATTGCAGTGTGCCGTCCCATGTCGGACGCGCTGTCACCAGGCCTCCCTGTTGGTTGCATTTGCCTCCCTTGTCTGAAGGTAAACTTTAAATTCCATTTCTTGAGTTTATTCTCCATATTGTCCCTGGGATGATCTTTGGCTGACATAATCTTTCTCCAGAACTACAAGCCCTCACCAGCCTTTGTCTCCAGCACCACACCCAGGGCTCCAGCACTGAAATTCGGTCCCCCACTCACACCAGGGGGGCCCAGCCTGAGGCTAATTTTGTCATTGCAGTGTGTCGTCCCATGTCGGACGCGCTGTCACCAGGCCTCCCTGTTGGTTGCATTTGCCTCCCTTGTCTGAAGGTAAATTTAAATTACATTTCTTGAGTTTATTCTCCATATTGTCCCTGGGGTGATCTTTGGCTGACATAATCTTTCTCCAGAACTACAAGCCCTCACCAGCCTTTGTCTTCAGCATCGTACCCAGAGCTCTGGCCTGCAACCCGGTCAGCCACTCGCACCAGGGGGTCCCAGCCTGAGGCCCAGATTGTCATTGCAGTGTGCCGTCCCATGTCGGACGCGCTGTCACCAGGCCTCCCTGTTGGTTGCATTTGCCTCCCTTGTCTGAAGGTAAACTTTAAATTCCATTTCTTGAGTTTATTCTCCATATTGTCCATGGGATGATCTACGGCTGACTTAATCTTTCTCCAGAACTACTGGCCCTCACCAGCATGTGACTCCAGGTCACCCTGGGGCTCCAGCCAGGGCTCCAGCACTGCTGCCCGGTCCCCCAGCCTCACCAGGTGTGCCCAGCCTTAGGCGGTGGTTGTCGTTGCAGTGGGCGTCGCCCTCTCGATCAAGCTTTCCCCAGGCCTCCCTGTTGGTTGCATTTGCCTCCCTTGTCTGAAGGTAAACTTTAAATTCCATTTCTTGAGTTTATTCTCCATATTGTCCCTGGGATGATCTTTGGCTGACATAATCTTTCTCCAGAACTAAAAGCCTTCACAAGCCTTTGTCTCCAGCACCACACCCAGGGCTCCAGCACTGCAACTTGGTCCCCCACTCACACCAGGGGGGCCCAGCCTGAGGCTAATTTCTTCATTGCAGTGTGCCGTCCCATGTCGGACGCGCTGTCACCAGGCCTCCCTGTTGGTTGCATTTGCCTCCCTTGTCTGAAGGTAAACTTTAAATTCCATTTCTTGAGTTTATTCTCCATATTGTGCCTGGGATGATCTTTGGCTGACATAATCTTTCTCCAGAACTACAAGCTCTCACCAGCCTTTGTCTTCACCATCGCACCCAGAGCTCTGGCCTGCAACCCGGTCAGCCACTCGCACCAGGGGGGCCCAGCCTGAGGCCGGGTTTGTCATTGCAGTGTGCCCAGAACTACAAGCCCTCACCAGCCTTTGTCTTCACCATCGCACCCAGAGCTCTGGCCGCAACCCGGTCCCCCACTCACACCAGGGGGGCCCAGCCTGAGGCTGATTTTGTCATTGCAGTGTGCCGTCCCACATCTGACGCGCTATCACCAGGCCTCCCTGTTGGTTGCATTTGCCTCCCTTGTCTGAAGTTAAACTTTAAATTACATTTCTTGAGTTTATTCTCCATATTGTCCCTGGGATGATCTTTGGCTGACATAATCTTTCTCCAGAACTACAAGCCCTCACCAGCCTTTGTCTTCAGTACCGCACCAGGAGTTCCGTCTGTGCAACCTCGGTCCCCCACTCACACCAGGGGGGCCCAGCCTGAGGCCGAGTTTGTCATTGCAGTGTGCTGTTCCACATCGGATGCGCTGTCACCAGGCCTCCCTGTTGGTTGCATTTGCCTCCCTTGTCTGAAGTTAAACTTTAAATTCCATTTCTTGAGTTTATTCTCCATATTGTCCCTGGGATGATCTTTGGCTGACTTAATCTTGCTCCAGAACTACAAGCCCTCACCAGCATGTGACTCCAGGCCACCCTGGGGCTCCAGCCAGGACTCCAGCACTGCTGCCCAGTCCCCCACTCTCACCAGGGGTGCCCAGCCTTAGGCGGTGGTTGTCGTTGCAGTGGGCGTCGCCCTCTCGATCAAGCTTTCCCCAGGCCTCCCTGTTGGTTGCATTTGCCTCCCTTGTCTGAAGGTAAACCTTAAATTATATTTCTTGAGTTTATTCTCCATATTGTCCCTGGGATGATCTTTGGCTGACATAATCTTTCTCCAGAACTACAAGCCCTCACCAGCCTTTGTCTTCACCATCGCACCCAGAGCTCTGGCCTGCAACCTGGTCAGCCACTCGCACCAGGGGGGCCCAGCCTGAGGCCGAGTTTTTCATTGCAGTGTGCCGTCCCATGTCGGACGTGCTGTCACCAGGCCTCCCTGTTGGATGCATTTGCCTCCCTTGTCTGAAGGTAAACTTTAAATTCCATTTCTTGAGTTTATTCTCCATATTGTCCCTGGGATGATCTTTGGCTGACATAATCTTTCTCCAGAACTACAAACCCTCACAAGCCTTTGTCTCCAGCACCACACCCAGGGCTCCAGCACTGCTGCCCGGTCACCCACTCACACCAGGGGGCCCAGCCTGAGGCTGATTTTGTCATTGCAGTGTGCCGTCCCACATCGGACGCGCTGTCACCAGGCCTCCCTGTTGGTTGCATTTGCCTCCCTTGTCTGAAGGTAAACTTTAAATTCCATTTCTTGAGTTTATTCTCCATATTGTGCCTGGGATGATCTACGGCTGACTTAATCTTGCTCCAGAACTACAAGCCCTCACCAGCATGTGACTCCAGCACCACACCCAGAACTCCAGCACTGCAACCCGGTCCCCCACTCACACTCGGGGGGCCCAGCCTGAGGCTGATTTTGTCATTGCAGTGTGCCGTCCCACATCGGACGCGCTATCACCAGGCCTCCCTGTTGGTTGCATTTGCCTCCATTGTCTGAAGGTAAACTTTAAATTCCATTTCTTGAGTTTATTCTCCATATTGTGCCTGGGATGATCTACGGCTGACTTAATCTTGCTCCAGAACTATAAGCCCTCACCAGCATGTGATTCCAGGCCACCCTGGGGCTCCAACCAGGGCTCCAGCACTGCTGCCCGGTCCCCCACCCTCACCAGGGGTGCCCAGCCTTAGGCGGTTGTTGTCGTTGCAGTGGGCGTCGCCCTCTCGATCAAGCTTTCCCCAGGCCTCCCTGTAGGTTGCATTTGCCTCCCTTGTCTGAAGTTAAACTTTAAATTACATTTCTTGTGTTTATTCTCCATATTGTCCCTGGGATGATCTTTGGCTGACATAATCTTTCTCCAGAACTACAAGCCCTAACCATTATTTGTCTTCACCATCGCACCCAGAGCTCTGGCCTGTAACCCGGTCCCCCCTGGCACCAGGGGGGCCCAGCCTGGGGGCGATTTTGTCATTGCAGTGTGCCGTCCCATGTCGGACGACCTGTCATCAGGCCTCCCTGTTGGTTGCATTTGCCTCCCTTGTCTGAAGGTAAACTTTAAATTACATTTCTTGAGTTTATCCTCCATATTGTCCCTGGGATGATCTTTGGCTGACATAATCTTGCTCCAGAACTACAAGCCCTCACAAGCCTTTGTCTTAAGCACCGCACCAGGAGTTCCGCCAGTGCAACCTCGGTCCCCCACTCGCACCAGGGGGGCCCAGCCTGAGGCCGAGGTTGTCATTGCAGTGTGCCGTCCCACATCGGACGCGCTGTCACCAGGCCTCCCTGTTGGTTGCATTTGCCTCCCTTGTCTGAAGGTAAACTTTAAATTCCATTTCTTGAGTTTATTCTCCATATTGTGCCTGGGATGATCTACGGCTGACTTAATCTTATTCCAGAACTACAAGCCCTCACCAGCATGTGACTCCAGGCCAACCTGGGGCTCCTGCCAGGGCTCCAGCACTTCTGCCCGGTCCCCCACTCTCACCAGGGGTGCCCAGCCTTAGGCGGTGGTTGTCGTTGCAGTGGGCGTCGCCCTCTCGATCAAGCTTTCCCCAGGCCTCCCTGTTGGTTGCATTTGCTTCTCTTGTCTGAAGGTAAACTTTAAATTATATTTCTTGAGTTTATTCTCCATATTGTCCCTGGGATGATCTTTGGCTGACATAATCTTTCTCCAGAACTACAAGCCCTCACCAGCTTCTGTCTTCACCATCGCACCCAGAGCTACAGCACTGCAACCCGGTCCCCCACTCACACAAGGGGGGCCCAGCCCTAGGCCGAGTTTGTCATTGCAGTGTGCCGTCCCATGTCGGACGACCTGTCATCAGGCCTCCCTGTTGGTTGCATTTGCCTCCCTTGTCTGAGGGTAAACTTCAAATTACATTTCTTGCGTTTATTCTCCATATTGTCCCTGGGATGATCTTTGGCTGACTTAATCTTTCTCCAGAACTACAAGCCCTCACCAGCCTTTGTCTTCAGCACCGCTCCAGGAGTTCCGCCAGTGCAACCTCGGTCCCCCACTCACACCACGGGGGCCAAGCCTGAGGCCGAGGTTGTCATTGCAGTGTGCCGTCCCACATCGGACGCGCTTTCACCAGGCCTCCCTGTTGGTTGCATTTGCCTCCCTTGTCTGAAGGTAAACTTTAAATTCTCTTTCTGTAGTTTATTCTCCATATTGTCCCTGGGATGATCTACGACTGACTTAATCTTGCTCCAGAACTACAAGCCCTCACCAGCATGTGAGTCCAGGCTACCCTGGGGCTCCAGCCAGGGCTCCAGCATTGCTGCCCGGTCCCCCACTCTCACCAGGGGTGCCCAGCCTTAGGCGGTGGTTGTCGTTGCAGTGGGCGTCGCCCTCTCGATCAAGCTTTCCCCAGGCCTCCCTGTTGGTTGCATTTGCCTCCCTTGTCTGAAGGTAAACTTTAAATTCCATTTCTTGAGTTTATTCTCCATATTGTCCCTGGGATGATCTTTGGCTGACATAATCTTTCTCCAGAACTACTAGCCCTCACAAGCCTTTGTCTCCAGCACCACACCCAGGGCTCCAGCACTGCAACCCGGTCCCCCACTCACACCAGGGGGGCCCAGCCTGAGGCTGATTTTGTCATTGCAATGTGCCGTCCCACATCTGACGCGCTATCACCAGGCCTCCCTGTTGTTTGCATTTGCCTCCCCTGTCTGAAGGTAAACTTTAAATTCCATTTCTAGAGTTTATTCTCCATATTGTCCCTGGGATGATCTTTGGCTGACATAATCTTTCTCCAGAACTACAAGCCCTCACAAGCCTTTGTCTCCAGCACCACACCCAGAGCTCCAGCACTGCAACCCGGTCCCCCACTCATACCAGGGGGGCCCAGCCTGAGGCTTATTTTGTCATTGCAGTGTGCCGTCCCACATCGGACGCTCTATCACCAGGCCTCCCTGTTGGTTGCATTTGCCTCCCTTGTCTGAAGGTAAACTTTAAATTCCATTTCTTGAGTTTATTCTCCATATTGTCCCTGGGATGATCTTTGGCTGACATAATCTTTCTCCAGAACTACAAGCCCTCACCAGCCTTTGTCTTCAGCACCGCACCAGGAGTTCCGCCAGTGCAACCTTGGTCCCCCACTCGCACCAGGGGGGCCCAGCCTGAGGCCGAGGTTGTCATTGCAGTGTGCCGTCCCACATCGGACGCGCTGTCACCAGGCCTCCCTGTTGGTTGCATTTGCCTCCCTTGTCTGAAGGTAAACTTTAAATTCCATTTCTTGAGTTTATTCTCCATATTGTCCCTGGGATGATCTTTGGCTGACATAATCTTTCTCCAGAACTACAAGCCCTCACTAGCCTTTGTCTTCACCTTCGCACCCAGAGCTCTGGCCTGCAACCCGGTCAGCCACTCGCACCAGGGGGGCCCAGACTGAGGCCGAGTTTGTCATTGCAGTGTGCCGTTCCATGTCGGACGCGCTGTCACCAGGCCTCCCTGTTGGTTGCATTTGCCTCCCTTGTCTGAAGGTAAACTTTAAATTACATTTTTTGAATTAATTGTCCATATTGTCCCTGGGATGATCTTTGGCTGACATAATCTTGCTCCAGAACTACAAGCCCTCACCAGCCTTTGTCTTCACCATCGCACCCAGAGCTCTGGCCTGCAACCCGGTCAGCCACTCGCACCAGGGGGGCCCAGCCTGAGGCCGAGTTTGTCATTGCATTGTGCCGTCCCTTTTCGGACGACCTGTCATCAGGACTCCCTGTTGGTTGCATTTACCTCCCATGTCTTAAGGTAAACTTTAAATTACATTTCTTGTGTTTATTTTCCAGATTGTCCCTGGGATGATCTTTGGCTGACATAATCTTCTCCAGAACTACAAGCCCTCACCAGCCTTTGTCTTCACCATCGCACCCAGAGCTCTGGCCTGCAAACCGGTCACCCACTCGCACCAAGGGGGCCCAGCCTGAGTCCGAGTTTGTCATTGCAGTGTGCCGTCCCATGTCGGACGCGCTGTCACCAGGCCTCCCTGTTGGTTGCATTTGCCTCCCTTGTCTGAAGGTAAACTTTAAATTCCATTTCTTGAGTTTATTCTCCATATTGTGCCTGGGATGATCTTTGGCTTACTTAATCTTGCTCTAGAACTACAAGCCCTGACCAGCATGTGACTCCAGGCCAGACCGGGGCTCCAGCCCGGGCTCCAGCACTGCTGCCCGGTCCCCCATCCTCACCAGGGGTGTCCAGCCTCAGGGGGTGGTTGTCGTTGCAGTGGGCGTCGCCCTCTCGATCAAGCTTTCCCCAGGCCTCCCTGTTGGTTGCATTTGCCTCCCTTGTCTGAAGGTAAACTTTAAATTCCATTTCTTGAGTTTATTCTCCATATTGTCCCTGGGATGATCTTTGGCTGACATAATCTTTCTCCAGAACCACAAGCCCTCACCAGCCTTTGTCTTCACCATCGCACCCAGAGCTCTGGCCTGCAACCTTGTCACCCACTCGCACCAGGGGGGCCCAGCCTGAGGCCGGGTTTGTCATTGCAGTGTGCCCAGAACTACAAGCCCTCACCAGCCTTTGTCTTCACCCTCGCACCCAGAGCTCTGGCCTGCAACCCGGTCAGTCACTGGCACCAGGGGGGCCCAGCCTGAGGCCGAGTTTGTCATTGCAGTGTGCCGTCCCTTTTCGGACGCGCTGTCATCAGGCCTCCTTGTTGGTTGCATTTGCCTCCCTTGTCTGAAGGTAAACTTTAAATTACATTTCTTGTGTTTATTCTCCATATTGTCCCTGGGATGATCTTTGGCTGACATAATCTTTCTCCAGAACTACAAGCCCTTACCAGCCTTTGTCTTCAGCACCGCACCAGGAGTTCCGCCAGTGCAACCTCGGTCCCCCACTCACACCAGGGGGGCCCAGCCTGAGGCCGAGGTTGTCATTGCAGTGTGCCGTCCCACATCGGATGCGCTGTCACCAGGCCTCCCTGTTGGTTGCATTTGCCTCCCTTGTCTGAAGGTAAACTTTAAATTCCATTTCTTGAGTTTATTCTCCATATTTTCCCAGGGATGATCTTTGGCTGACTTAATCTTGCTCTACAACTACAAGCCCTCACCAGCATGTGACTCCAGGCCACCCTGGGGCTCCAGCCAGGGCTCCAGCACTGCTGCCCAGTCTCCCACTCTCACCAGGGGTGCCCAGCCTTAGGCGGTGGTTGTCGTTGCAGTGGGCGTCGCCCTCTCGATCAAGCTTTCCCCAGGCCTCCCTGTTGGTTGCATTTGCCTCCCTTGTCTGAAGGTAAACTTTAAATTATATTTCTTGAGTTTATTCTCCATATTGTCCCTGGGATGATCTTTGGCTGACATAATCTTTCTCCAGAACTACAAGCCCTCACCAGCCTTTGTCTTCACCATCGCACCCAGAGCTCTGGCCTGCAACATGGTCAGCCACTCGCACCAGGGGGGCCCAGCCTGAGGCCGAGTTTTTCATTGCAGTGTGCCGTCCCATGCCGGACGTGCTGTCACCAGGCCTCCCTGTTGGTTGCATTTGCCTCCCTTGTCTGAAGGTAAACTTTAAATTACATTTCTTGAGTTTATTTTCCATATTGTCCCTGGGATGATCTTTGGCTGACATAATCTTTCTCCAGAACTACAAGCCCTCACCAGCCTTTCTCTCCAGCACCACACCCAGGGCTCCAGCACTGCAACCTCGGTCCCCCACTCACACCAGGGGGGCCCAGCCTGAGGCTGATTTTGTCATTGCAGTGTGCCGTCCCACATCGGACACGCTGTCACCAGGCCTCCCTGTTGGTTGCATTTGCCTCCCTTGTCTGAAGGTAAACTTTAAATTCCATTTCTTGAGTTTATTCTCCATATTTTCCCTGGGATGATCTTTGGCTGACTTAATCTTGCTCCAGAACTACAAGCCCTCACCAGCATGTGACTCCAGGCCACCCTGGGGCTCCAGCTAGGGCTCCAGCACTGCTGCCCGGTCCCCCACTCTCACCAGGGGGGCCCAGCCTGAGGCCGAGGTTGCCATTGCAGTGTGCCGTCCCACATCGGACGCGCTGTCACCATGCCTCCGTGTTGGTTGCCTTTGCCTCCCTTGTCTGAAGGTAAACTTTAAATTCCCTTTCTTGAGTTTATTCTCCATATTGTCCTTGGGATGATCTTTGGATTGACTTAATCTTACTCCAGAACTACAAGCCCTCACCAGCATGTGACTCCAGGCCACCCTGGGGCTCCAGCCAGGGCTCTAGCACTGCTGCCCGGTCCCCCACTTTTTCCAGGGGTTCCCAGACTTAGGCGGTGGTTGTCGTTGCAGTGGGCGTCGCCCTCTCGATCAAGCTTTCCCCAGGCCTCCCTGTTGGTTGCATTTGCCTCCCTTGTCTGAAGGTAAACTTTAAATTACATTTCTTGAGTTTAGTCTCCATATTGTCCCTGGGATGATCTACGGCTGACATAATCTTTCTCCAGAACTACAAGCCCTCACAAGCCTTTGTCTCCAGCACCACACCCAGGGCTCCAGCACTGCAACCCGGTCCCCCACTCACACCAGGGCGGCCCAGCCTGAGGCTGATTTTGTCATTGCACTGTGCCGTCCCATGTCGGACGCGCTATCACCAGGCCTCCCTGTTGGTTGCATTTGCCTCCCTTGTCTGAAGGTAAACTTTAAATTACATTTCTTGAGTTTATTCTCCATATTGTCCCTGGGATGATCTTTGGCTGACATAATCTTTCTCCTGAACTACAAGCCCTCACCAGCCTTTGTCTTCACCATCGCACCCAGAGCTCTGGCCTGCAACCTTGTCACCCACTCGCACCAAGGGGGCCCAGCTTGAGGCCGAGTTTGTCATTGCAATGTGCTGTCCCATGTCGGACGCGCTGTCACCAGGCCTCCCAGTTGGTTGCATTTGCCTCCCTTGTCTGAAGGTAAACTTTAAATTACATTTCTTGAGTTTATTCTCTTTATTGTCCCTGGGATGATCTTTGGCTGACATAATCTTTCTCCAGAACTACAAGCCCTCACCAGCCTTTGTCTTCACCACCGCACCAGGAGTTCCGCCAGTGCAACCTCAGTCCCCCACTCACACCAGGGGGGCCCAGCCTGAGGCCGAGGTTGTCATTGTAGTGTATCGTCCCATGTCGGACGCGCTGTCATCAGGCCTCCTTGTTGGTTGCATTTGCCTCCCTTGTCTGAAGGTAAACTTTAAATTCCATTTCTTGAGTTTATTCTCCATATTGTCCCTGGGATGATCTTTGGCTGACATAATCTTTCTCCAGAACTACAAGCCCTCACCAGCCTTTGTCTTCACCATCGCACCCAGAGCTCTGGCCTGCAACCCGGTCAGCCACTCGCACCAGGGGGGCCCAGCCTGAGGCCGAGTTTTTCATTGCAGTGTGCCGTCCCATGTCGGACGTGCTGTCACCAGGCCTCCCTGTTGGTTGCATTTGCCTCCCTTGTCTGAAGGTAAACTTTAAATTACATTTCTTGAGTTTATTCTCCATATTGTCCCTGGGATGATCTTTGGCTCACATAATCTTTCTCCAGAACTAAAAGCCCTCACAAGCCTTTGTCTCCAGCACCACACCCAGGGCTCCAGCACTGCAACTCGGTCCCCCACTCACACCAGGGGGGCCCAGCCTGAGGCTAATTTCTTCAGTGCAGTGTGCCGTCCCATGTCGGACGCGCTGTCACCAGGCCTCCCTGTTGGTTGCATTTGCCTCCCTTGTCTGAAGGTAAACTTTAAATTCCATTTCTTGAGTTTATTCTCCATATTGTCCCTGGGATGATCTTTGGCTGACATAATCTTTCTCCAGAACTACAAGCCCTCACCAGCCTTTGTCTTCACCATCGCACCCAGAGCTCTGGCCTGCAACCCGGTCAGCCACTCGCACCAGGGGGGCCCAGCCTGAGGCCCAGGTTGTCATTGCAGTGTGCCGTCCCATGTCGGACGCGCTGTCACCAGGCCTCCCTATAGGTTGCATTTGCCTCCCTTGTCTGAAGGTAAACTTTAAATTCCCTTTCTTGAGTTTATTCTCCATATTGTCCCTGGGATGATCTACGGCTGACTTAATCTTTCTCCAGAACTACAGGCCCTCACCAGCATGTGACTCCAGGTCACCCTGGGGCTCCAGCCAGGGCTCCAGCACTGCTGCCCGGTCCCCCACTCTCACCAGGGGTGCCCAGCCTTAGGCGGTGGTTGTCGTTGCAGTTGGGCGTCGCCCTCTCGATCAAGCTTTCCCCAGTCCTCCCTGTTGGTTGCATTTGCCTCCCTTGTCTGAAGGTAAACTTTAAATTACATTTCTTGAGTTTAGTCTCCATATTGTCCATGGGATGATCTACGGCTGTCATAATCTTTCTCCAGAACTACAAGCCCTCACAAGCCTTTGTCTCCAGCACCACACCCAGGGCTCCAGCACTGCAACCCGGTCCCCCACTCACACCAGGGGGGCCCAGCCTGAGGCTGATTTTGTCATTGCAGTGTGCCGTCCCACATCGGACGCGCTATCACCAGGCCTCCCTGTTGGTTGCATTTGCCTCCCTTGTCTGAAGTTAAACTTTAAATTACATTTCTTGAGTTTATTCTCCATATTGTCCCTGGGATGATCTTTGGCTGACATAATCTTTCTCCAGAACTACAAACCCTCACCAGCCTTTGTCTTCAGTACCGCACCAGGAGTTCCGCCTGTGCAACCTCGATCCCCCACTCACACCAGGGGGGCCCAGCCTGAGGCCGAGGTTGTCATTGCAGTGTGCTGTTCCACATTGGACGCGCTGTCACCAGGCCTCCCTGTTGGTTGCATTTGCCTCCCTTGTCTGAAGGTGAACTTTAAATTCCATTTCTTGAGTTTATTCTCCATATTTTCCCTGGGATGATCTTTGGCTGACTTAATCTTGCTCCAGAACTACAAGCCCTCACCAGCATGTGACTCCAGGCCACCCTGGGGCTCCAGCCAGGGCTCCAGCACTGCTGCCCAGTCCCCCACTCTCACCAGGGGTGCCCAGCCTTAGGCGGTGGTTGTCGTTGCAGTGGGCGTCGCCCTCTCGATCAAGCTTTCCCCAGGCCTCCCTGTTGGTTGCATTTGCCTCCCTTGTCTGAAGGTAAACCTTAAATTATATTTCTTGAGTTTATTCTCCATATTGTCCCTGGGATGATCTTTGGCTGACATAATCTTTCTCCAGAACTACAAGCCCTCACCAGCCTTTGTCTTCACCATCGCACCCAGAGCTCTGGCCTGCAACCCGGTCAGCCACTCGCACCAGGGGGGCCCAGCCTGAGGTCGAGTTTTTCATTGCAGTGTGCCGTCCCATTTCGGACGTGCTGTCACCAGGCCTCCCTGTTGGATGCATTTGCCTCCCTTGTCTGAAGGTAAACTTTAAATTCCATTTCTTGACATTATTCTCCATATTGTCCCTGGGATGATCTTTGGCTGACATAATCTTTCTCCAGAACTACAAACCCTCACAAGCCTTTGTCTCCAGCACCACACCCAGGGCTCCAGCACTGCTGCCCGGTCACCCACTCACACCAGGGGGGCCCAGCCTGAGGCTGATTTTGTCATTGCAGTGTGCCGTCCCACATCGGACGCGCTGTCACCAGGCCTCCCTGTTGGTTGCATTTGCCTCCCTTGTCTGAAGGTAAACTTTAAATTCCATTTCTTGAGTTTATTCTCCATATTGTGCCTGGGATGATCTACGGCTGACTTAATCTTGCTCCAGAACTACAAGCCCTCACCAGCATGTGACTCCAGGCCAGACCGGGGCTCCAGCCAGTGCTCCAGCACTGCTGCCCGGTCCCCCACTCTCACCAGGGGTGCCCAGCCTTAGGCGGTGGTTGTCGTTGCAGTGGGCGTCGCCCTCTCGATCAAGCTTTCCCCAGGCCTCCCTGTTGGTTGCATTTGCCTCCCTTGTCTGAAGGTAAACTTTAAATTACATTTCTTGAGTTTATTCTCCATATTTTCCCCTGGGATGATCTTTGGCTGACATAATCTTTCTCCAGAACTACAAGCCCTCACCAGCCTTTGTCTTCAGCACCGCACCCAGAGCTCCAGCACTGCAACCCGGTCCTCTACTCACACTAGGGGGCCCACCCTAAGGGCGATTTTGTCATTGCAGTGTGCCGCCCCACATCGGACGAGCATTCCCCAGGCCTCCCTGTTGGTTGCATTTGCCTCCCTTGTCTGAAGGTAAACTTTAAATTCCATTTCTTGAGTTTATTCTCCATATTGTCCCTGGGATGATCTACGGCTGACTTAATCTTGCTCCAGAACTACAAGCCCTCACCAGCATGTGACTCCAGGCCACCCTGGGGCTCCAGCCAGGGCTCCAGCACTGCTGCCCGGTCCCCCACTCTCACCAGGGGTGCCCAGCCTTAGGGGGTGGTTGTCGTTGCAGTGGGCGTCGCCCTCTCGATCAAGCTTTCCCCAGGCCTCCCTGTTGGTTGCATTTGCCTCCCTTGTCTGAAGGTAAACTTTAAATTCCATTTCTTGAGTTTATTCTCCATATTGTCCCTGGGATGATCTCTGGCTGACATAATCTTTCTCCAGAACGACAAGCCCTCACCAGCCTTTGTCTTCACCATCGCACCCAGAGCTTTGGCCTGCAACCCGGTCAGCCACTCGCACCAGGGGGGCCCAGCCTGAGGCCGGGTTTGTCATTGCAGTGTGCCCAGAACTACAAGCCCTCACCAGCCTTTGTCTTCACCATCGCACCCAGAGCTCTGGCCTGCAACCCGGTCACCCACTCGCACCAGGGGGGCCCTGCCTGAGGCCGAGTTTGTCATTGCAGTGTGCCTTCCCTTGTCGGACGCGCTGTCACCAGGGCCTCCCTGTTGGTTGCATTTGCCTCCCTTGTCTGAAGGTAAACTTTAAATTCCATTTCTTGAGTTTATTCTCCATATTGTCCCTGGGATGATCTTTGGCTGACATAATCTTTCTCTAGAACTACAAGCCCTCACAAGCCTTTGTCTCCAGCACCACACCCAGGGCTCCAGCACTGCAACCCGGTCCCCCACTCACACCAGGGGGGCCCAGCCTGAGGACGATTTTGTCATTGCACTGTGCCGTCCCACATCGGACGCGCTATCACCAGGCCTCCCTGTTGGTTGTATTTGCCTCCCTTGTCTGAAGGTAAACTTTAAATTCCATTTCTTGAGTTTATTCTCCATATTGTGCCTGGGATGATCTACGGCTGACTTAATCTTGCTCCAGAACTATAAGCCCTCACCAGCATGTAAATCCAGGCCAGACCGGGGCTCCAGCCAGGGCTCCAGCACTGCTGCCCGGTCCCCCACCCTCACCAGGGGTGTCCAGCCTTAGGGGGTGGTTGTCGTTGCAGTGGGCGTCGCCCTCTCGATCAAGCTTTCCCCAGGCCTCCCTGTTGGTTGCATTTGCCTCCCTTGTCTGAAGGTAAACTTTAAATTCCATTTCTTGAGTTTATTCTCCATATTGTCCCTGGGATGATCTTTGGCTGACATAATCTTTCTCCAGAACTACAAGCCCTCACCAGCCTTTGTCTTCACCATCGCACCCAGAGCTCTGGCCTGCAACCTTGTCACCCACTCCCACCAAGGGGGCCCAGCCTGATGCCGAGTTTGTCATTGCAATGTGCTGTCCCATGTCAGACGCGCTGTCACCAGGCCTCCCTGTTGGTTGCATTTGCCTCCCTTGTCTGAAGGTAAACTTTAAATTCCATTTCTTGAGTTTATTCTCCATATTTTCCCTGGGATGATCTACGGCTGACTTAATCTTGCTCCAGAACTACAAGCCCTCACCAGCATGTGACTCCAGGCCAGACCGGGGCTCCAGCCAGGGCTCCAGCACTGCTGCCCGGTCCCCCACTCTCACCAGGTGTGCCCAGCCTTAGGCGGTGGTTGTCGTTGCATTGGGCGTCGCCCTCTCAATCAAGCTTTCCCCAGGCCTCCCTGTTGGTTGCATTTGCCTCCCTTGTCTGAAGGTAAACTTTAAATTATATTTCTTGAGTTTATTCTCCATATTGTCCCTGGGATGATCTTTGGCTGACATAATCTTTCTCCAGAACTACAAGCCTTCACCAGCCTTTGTCTTCACCATCGCACCCAGAGCTCTGGCCTGCAACCCGGTCAGCCACTCGCACCAGGGGTGCCCAGCCTGAGGTCCAGGTTGTCATTCCAATTTGCCGTCCCATGTCGGACGTGCTGTCACCAGGCCTCCCTGTTGGTTGCATTTGCCTCCCTTGTCCAAAGGTAAACTTTAAATTACATTTCTTGAGATTATTCTCCATATTGTCCCTGGGATGATCTTTGGCTGACATAATCTTTCTCCAGAACTACAAGCCCTCACCATCCTCTGTCTTCACCATCGCACCCAGAGCTCCAGCACTGCAACCCGGTCCCCCACTCACACTCGGGGGGCCCAGCCTGAGGTCGATTTTGTCATTGCAGTGTGCCGCCCCACATCGGACGAGCTGTCACTAGGCCTCCCTGTTGGTTGCATTTGCCTCCCTTGTCTGAAGGTAAACTTTAAATTCCCTTTCTTGACTTTATTCTCCATATTGTCCATGGGATGATCTTTGGCTGACTTAATCTTGCTCCAGAACTACAAGCCCTCACCAGCATGTGACTCCAGCACCACACCCCGGGCTCCAGCACTGCAACCCGGTCCCCGACTCACACCAGGGGGGCCCAGCCTGAGGCTGATTTTGTCATTGCAGTGTGCCGTCCCACATCGGACGCGCTATCATCAGGCCTCCCTGTTGGTTGCATTTGCCTCCCTTGGCTGAAGGTAAACTTTAAATTCCATTTCTTGAGTTTATTCTCCATATTGTGCCTGGGATGATCTACGGCTGACTTAATCTTGCTCCAGAAATATAAGCCCTCACCAGCATGTGATTCCAGGCCACCCTGGGTCTCCAACCAGGGCTCCAGCACTGCTGCCCGGTCCCCCACCCTCACCAGGGGTTCCCAGCCTTAGGCGGTTGTTGTCGTTGCAGTGGGCGTCGCCCTCTCGATCAAGCTTTCCCCAGGCCTCCCTGTAGGTTGCATTTGCCTCCCTTGTCTGAAGTTAAACTTCAAATTACATTTCTTGTGTTTATTCTCCATATTGTCCCTGGGATGATCTTTGGCTGACATAATCTTCCTCCAGAACTACAAGCCCTCACCATTCTTTGTCTTCACCATCGCACCCAGAGCTCTGGCCTGTAACCCGGTCCCCCACTGGCACCAGCGGGGCCCAGCCTGGGGGCGATTTTGTCATTGCAGTGTGCCGTCCCATGTCGGACAACCTGTCATCAAGCCTCCCTGTTGGTTGCATTTGCCTCCCTTGTCTGAAGGTAAACTTTAAATTACATTTCTTGAGTTTATCCTCCATATTGTCCCTGGGATGATCTTTGGCTGACATAATCTTGCTCCAGAACTACAAGCCCTCACCAGCCTTTGTCTTCAGCACCGCTCCAGGAGTTCCGCCAGTGCAACCTCGGTCCCCCACTCGCACCACGGGGGCCAAGGCTGAAGCCGAGGTTGTCATTGCAGTGTGCCGTCCCACATCGGACGCGCTGTCACCAGGCCTCCCTGTTGGTTGCATTTGTCTCCCTTGTCTGAAGGTAAACTTTAAATTCCCTTTCTTGAGTTTATTCTCCATATTGTCCCTGGGATGATCTACGGCTGACTTAATCTTGCTCCAGAACTACAAGCCCTCACCAGCATGTGAGTCCAGGCCACCCTGGGGCTCCAGCCAGGGCTCCAGCATTGCTGCCCGGTCCCCCACTCTCACCAGGGGTGCCCAGCCTTAGGCGGTGGTTGTCGTTGCAGTGGGCGTCGCCCTCTCGATCAAGCTTTCCCCAGGCCTCCCTGTTGGTTGCATTTGCCTCCCTTGTCTGAAGGTAAACTTTAAATTCCATTTCTTGAGTTTATTCTCCATATTGTCCCTGGGATGATCTTTGGCTGACATAATCTTTCTCCAGAACTACTAGCCCTCACAAGCCTTTGTCTCCAGCACCACACCCAGGGCTCCAGCACTGCAACCCGGTCCCCCACTCACACCAGGGGGGCCCAGCCTGAGGCTGATTTTGTCATTGCAGTGTGCCGTCCCACATCTGACGCGATATCACCAGGCCTCCCTGTTGGTTGCATTTGCCTCCCTTGTCTGAAGGTAAACTTTAAATTCCATTTCTTGAGTTTATTCTCCATATTGTCCCTGGGATGATCTTTGGCTGACATAATCTTTCTCCAGAACTACAAGCCCTCACAAGCCTTTGTCTCCAGCACCACACCCAGGGCTCCAGCACTGCAACCCGGTCCCCCACTCATACCAGGGGGGCCCAGCCTGAGGCTGATTTTGTCATTGCAGTGTGCCGTCCCACATCGGACGCTCTATCACCAGGCCTCCCTGTTGGTTGCATTTGCCTCCCTTGTCTGAAGGTAAACTTTAAATTCCATTTCTTGAGTTTATTCTCCATATTGTCCCTGGGATGATCTTTGGCTGACATAATCTTTCTCCAGAACTACAAGCCCTCACCAGCCTTTTTCTTCAGCACCGCACCAGGAGTTCCGCCAGTGCAACCTTGGTCCCCCACTCGCACCAGGGGGGCCCAGCCTGAGGCCGAGGTTGTCATTGCAGTGTGCCGTCCCACATCGGACGCGCTGTCACCAGGCCTCCCTGTTGGTTGCATTTGCCTCCCCTGTCTGAAGGTAAACTTTAAATTCCATTTCTTGAGTTTATTCTCCATATTGTCCCTGGGATGATCTTTGGCTGACATAATCTTTCTCCAGAACTACAAGCCCTCACCAGCCTTTGTCTTCACCATTGCACCCAGAGCTCTGGCCTGCAACTCGGTCAGCCACTTTCACCAGGGGGGCCCAGACTGAGGCCGAGTTTGTCATTGCAGTGTGCCGTTCCATGTCGGACGCGCTGTCACCAGGCCTCCCTGTTGGTTGCATTTGCCTCCCTTGTCTGAAGGTAAACTTTAAATTACATTTCTAGAGTTTATTCTCCATATTGTCCCTGGGATGATCTTTGGCTGACCTAATCTTTCTCCAGAACTACAAGCCCTCACCAGCATGTGTCTCCAGGCCACACCGGGGCTCCAGCCAGGGCTCCAGCACTGCTGCCCGGTCCCCCAGCCTCACCAGGTGTGCCCAGCCTTGGGCGGTGGTTGTCGTTGCAGTGGGCGTCGCCCTCTCGATCAAGCTTTCCCCAGGCCTCCCTGTTGGTTGCATTTGCCTCCCTTGTCTGAAGGTAAACTTTAAATTCCATTTCTTGACTTTATTCTCCATATTGTCCCTGGGATGATCTTTGGCTGAAATAATCTTTCTCCAGAACTAAAAGCCCTCACAAGCCTTTGTCTCCAGCACCACACCCAGGGCTCCAGCACTGCAACTCGGTCCCCCACTCACACCAGGGGGGCCCAGCCTGAGGCTAATTTTGTCATTGCAGTGTGCCGTCCCATGTCGGACGCGCTGTCACCAGGCCTCCCTGTTGGTTGCATTTGCCTCCCTTGTCTGAAGGTAAATTTAAATTACATTTCTTGAGTTTATTCTCCATATTGTCCCTGGGGTGATCTTTGGCTGACATAATCTTTCTCCAGAACTACAAGCCCTCACCAGCCTTTGTCTTCAGCATCGTACCCAGAGCTCTGGCCTGCAACCCGGTCAGCCACTCGCACCAGGGGGTCCCAGCCTGAGGCCCAGATTGTCATTGCAGTGTGCCGTCCCATGTCGGACGCGCTGTCACCAGGCCTCCCTGTTGGTTGCATTTGCCTCCCTTGTCTGAAGGTAAACTTTAAATTCCATTTCTTGAGTTTATTCTCCATATTGTCCATGGGATGATCTTTGGCTGACTTAATCTTTCTCCAGAACTACTGGCCCTCACCAGCATGTGACTCCAGGTCACCCTGGGGCTCCAGCCAGGGCTCCAGCACTGCTGCCCGGTCCCCCAGCCTCACCAGGTGTGCCCAGCCTTAGGCGGTGGTTGTCGTTGCAGTGGGCGTCGCCCTCTCGATCAAGCTTTCCCCAGGCCTCCCTGTTGGTTGCATTTGCCTCCCTTGTCTGAAGGTAAACTTTAAATTCCATTTCTTGAGTTTATTCTCCATATTGTCCCTGGGATGATCTTTGGCTGACATAATCTTTCTCCAGAACTAAAAGCCTTCACAAGCCTTTGTCTCCAGCACCACACCCAGGGCTCCAGCACTGCAACTTGGTCCCCCACTCACACCAGGGGGGCCCAGCCTGAGGCTAATTTCTTCATTGCAGTGTGCCGTCCCATGTCGGACGCGCTGTCACCAGGCCTCCCTGTTGGTTGCATTTGCCTCCCTTGTCTGAAGGTAAACTTTAAATTCCATTTCTTGAGTTTATTCTCCATATTGTGCCTGGGATGATCTTTGGCTGACATAATCTTTCTCCAGAACTACAAGCTCTCACCAGCCTTTGTCTTCACCATCGCACCCAGAGCTCTGGCCTGCAACCCGGTCAGCCACTCGCACCAGGGGGGCCCAGCCTGAGGCCGGGTTTGTCATTGCAGTGTGCCCAGAACTACAAGCCCTCACCAGCCTTTGTCTTCACCATCGCACCCAGAGCTCTGGCCGCAACCCGGTCCCCCACTCACACCAGGGGGGCCCAGCCTGAGGCTGATTTTGTCATTGCAGTGTGCCGTCCCACATCTGACGCGCTATCACCAGGCCTCCCTGTTGGTTGCATTTGCCTCCCTTGTCTGAAGTTAAACTTTAAATTACATTTCTTGAGTTTATTCTCCATATTGTCCCTGGGATGATCTTTGGCTGACATAATCTTTCTCCAGAACTACAAGCCCTCACCAGCCTTTGTCTTCAGTACCGCACCAGGAGTTCCGTCTGTGCAACCTCGGTCCCCCACTCACACCAGGGGGGCCCAGCCTGAGGCCGAGGTTGTCATTGCAGTGTGCTGTTCCACATCGGATGCGCTGTCACCAGGCCTCCCTGTTGGTTGCATTTGCCTCCCTTGTCTGAAGTTAAACTTTAAATTCCATTTCTTGAGTTTATTCTCCATATTGTCCCTGGGATGATCTTTGGCTGACTTAATCTTGCTCCAGAACTACAAGCCCTCACCAGCATGTGACTCCAGGCCACCCTGGGGCTCCAGCCAGGACTCCAGCACTGCTGCCCAGTCCCCCACTCTCACCAGGGGTGCCCAGCCTTAGGCGGTGGTTGTCGTTGCAGTGGGCGTCGCCCTCTCGATCAAGCTTTCCCCAGGCCTCCCTGTTGGTTGCATTTGCTTCCCTTGTCTGAAGGTAAACCTTAAATTATATTTCTTGAGTTTATTCTCCATATTGTCCCTGGGATGATCTTTGGCTGACATAATCTTTCTCCAGAACTACAAGCCCTCACCAGCCTTTGTCTTCACCATCGCACCCAGAGCTCTTGCCTGCAACCTGGTCAGCCACTCGCACCAGGGGGGCCCAGCCTGAGGCCGAGTTTTTCATTGCAGTGTGCCGTCCCATGTCGGACGTGCTGTCACCAGGCCTCCCTGTTGGATGCATTTGCCTCCCTTGTCTGAAGGTAAACTTTAAATTCCATTTCTTGAGTTTATTCTCCATATTGTCCCTGGGATGATCTTTGGCTGACATAATCTTTCTCCAGAACTACAAACCCTCACAAGCCTTTGTCTCCAGCACCACACCCAGGGCTCCAGCACTGCTGCCCGGTCACCCACTCACACCAGGGGGGCCCAGCCTGAGGCTGATTTTGTCATTGCAGTGTGCCGTCCCACATCGGACGCGCTGTCACCAGGCCTCCCTGTTGGTTGCATTTGCCTCCCTTGTCTGAAGGTAAACTTTAAATTCCATTTCTTGAGTTTATTCTCCATATTGTGCCTGGAATGATCTACGGCTGACTTAATCTTGCTCCAGAACTACAAGCCCTCACCAGCATGTGACTCCAGCACCACACCCAGAACTCCAGCACTGCAACCCGGTCCCCCACTCACACTCGGGGGGCCCAGCCTGAGGCTGATTTTGTCATTGCAGTGTGCCGTCCCACATCGGACGCGCTATCACCAGGCCTCCCTGTTGGTTGCATTTGCCTCCATTGTCTGAAGGTAAACTTTAAATTCCATTTCTTGAGTTTATTCTCCATATTGTGCCTGGGATGATCTACGGCTGACTTAATCTTGCTCCAGAACTATAAGCCCTCACCAGCATGTGATTCCAGGCCACCCTGGGGCTCCAACCAGGGCTCCAGCACTGCTGCCCGGTCCCCCACCCTCACCAGGGGTGCCCAGCCTTAGGCGGTTGTTGTCGTTGCAGTGGGCGTCGCCCTCTCGATCAAGCTTTCCCCAGGCCTCCCTGTAGGTTGCATTTGCCTCCCTTGTCTGAAGTTAAACTTTAAATTACATTTCTTGTGTTTATTCTCCATATTGTCCCTGGGATGATCTTTGGCTGACATAATCTTTCTCCAGAACTACTAGCCCTAACCATTCTTTGTCTTCACCATCGCACCCAGAGCTCTGGCCTGTAACCCGGTCCCCCCTGGCACCAGGGGGGCCCAGCCTGGGGGCGATTTTGTCATTGCAGTGTGCCGTCCCATGTCGGACGACCTGTCATCAGGCCTCCCTGTTGGTTGCATTTGCCTCCCTTGTCTGAAGGTAAACTTTAAATTACATTTCTTGAGTTTATCCTCCATATTGTCCCTGGGATGATCTTTGGCTGACATAATCTTGCTCCAGAACTACAAGCCCTCACAAGCCTTTGTCTTAAGCACCGCACCAGGAGTTCCGCCAGTGCAACCTCGGTCCCCCACTCGCACCAGGGGGGCCCAGCCTGAGGCCGAGGTTGTCATTGCAGTGTGCCGTCCCACATCGGACGCGCTGTCACCAGGCCTCCCTGTTGGTTGCATTTACCTCCCTTGTCTGAAGGTAAACTTTAAATTCCATTTCTTGAGTTTATTCTCCATATTGTGCCTGGGATGATCTACGGCTGACTTAATCTTATTCCAGAACTACAAGCCCTCACCAGCATGTGACTCCAGGCCAACCTGGGGCTCCAGCCAGGGCTCCAGCACTTCTGCCCGGTCCCCCACTCTCACCAGGGGTGCCCAGCCTTAGGCGGTGGTTGTCGTTGCAGTGGGCGTCGCCCTCTCGATCAAGCTTTCCCCAGGCCTCCCTGTTGGTTGCATTTGCTTCTCTTGTCTGAAGGTAAACTTTAAATTATATTTCTTGAGTTTATTCTCCATATTGTCCCTGGGATGATCTTTGGCTGACATAATCTTTCTCCAGAACTACAAGCCCTCACCAGCTTCTGTCTTCACCATCGCACCCAGAGCTACAGCACTGCAACCCGGTCCCCCACTCACACAAGGGGGGCCCAGCCCTAGGCCGAGTTTGTCATTGCAGTGTGCCGTCCCATGTCGGACGACCTGTCATCAGGCCTCCCTGTTGGTTGCATTTGCCTCCCTTGTCTGAGGGTAAACTTCAAATTACATTTCTTGCGTTTATTCTCCATATTGTCCCTGGGATGATCTTTGGCTGACTTAATCTTTCTCCAGAACTACAAGCCCTCACCAGCCTTTGTCTTCAGCACCGCTCCAGGAGTTCCGCCAGTGCAACCTCGGTCCCCCACTCACACCACGGGGGCCAAGCCTGAGGCCGAGGTTGTCATTGCAGTGTGCCGTCCCACATCGGACGCGCTTTCACCAGGCCTCCCTGTTGGTTGCATTTGCCTCCCTTGTCTGAAGGTAAACTTTAAATTCCCTTTCTGTAGTTTATTCTCCATATTGTCCCTGGGATGATCTACGACTGACTTAATCTTGCTCCAGAACTACAAGCCCTCACCAGCATGTGAGTCCAGGCTACCCTGGGGCTCCAGCCAGGGCTCCAGCATTGCTGCCCGGTCCCCCACTCTCACCAGGGGTGCCCAGCCTTAGGCGGTGGTTGTCGTTGCAGTGGGCGTCGCCCTCTCGATCAAGCTTTCCCCAGGCCTCCCTGTTGGTTGCATTTGCCTCCCTTGTCTGAAGGTAAACTTTAAATTCCATTTCTTGAGTTTATTCTCCATATTGTCCCTGGGATGATCTTTGGCTGACATAATCTTTCTCCAGAACTACTAGCCCTCACAAGCCTTTGTCTCCAGCACCACACCCAGGGCTCCAGCACTGCAACCCGGTCCCCCACTCACACCAGGGGGGCCCAGCCTGAGGCTGATTTTGTCATTGCAATGTGCCGTCCCACATCTGACGCGCTATCACCAGGCCTCCCTGTTGTTTGCATTTGCCTCCCCTGTCTGAAGGTAAACTTTAAATTCCATTTCTAGAGTTTATTCTCCATATTGTCCCTGGGATGATCTTTGGCTGACATAATCTTTCTCCAGAACTACAAGCCCTCACAAGCCTTTGTCTCCAGCACCACACCCAGGGCTCCAGCACTGCAACCCGGTCCCCCACTCATACCAGGGGGGCCCAGCCTGAGGCTTATTTTGTCATTGCAGTGTGCCGTCCCACATCGGACGCTCTATCACCAGGCCTCCCTGTTGGTTGCATTTGCCTCCCTTGTCTGAAGGTAAACTTTAAATTCCATTTCTTGAGTTTATTCTCCATATTGTCCCTGGGATGATCTTTGGCTGACATAATCTTTCTCCAGAACTACAAGCCCTCACCAGCCTTTGTCTTCAGCACCGCACCAGGAGTTCCGCCAGTGCAACCTTGGTCCCCCACTCGCACCAGGGGGGCCCAGCCTGAGGCCGAGGTTGTCATTGCAGTGTGCCGTCCCACATCGGACGCGCTGTCACCAGGCCTCCCTGTTGGTTGCATTTGCCTCCCTTGTCTGAAGGTAAACTTTAAATTCCATTTCTTGAGTTTATTCTCCATATTGTCCCTGGGATGATCTTTGGCTGACATAATCTTTCTCCAGAACTACAAGCCCTCACTAGCCTTTGTCTTCACCTTCGCACCCAGAGCTCTGGCCTGCAACCCGGTCAGCCACTCGCACCAGGGGGGCCCAGACTGAGGCCGAGTTTGTCATTGCAGTGTGCCGTTCCATGTCGGACGCGCTGTCACCAGGCCTCCCTGTTGGTTGCATTTGCCTCCCTTGTCTGAAGGTAAACTTTAAATTACATTTCTAGAGTTTATTCTCCATATTGTCCCTGGGATGATCTTTGGCTGACCTAATCTTTCTCCAGAACTACAAGCCCTCACCAGCATGTGTCTCCAGGCCACACCGGGGCTCCAGCCAGGGCTCCAGCACTGCTGCCCGGTCCCCCAGCCTCACCAGGTGTGCCCAGCCTTGGGCGGTGGTTGTCGTTGCAGTGGGCGTCGCCCTCTCGATCAAACTTTCCCCAGGCCTCCCTGTTGGTTGCATTTGCCTCCCTTGTCTGAAGGTAAACTTTAAATTCCATTTCTTGAGTTTATTCTCCATATTGTCCCTGGGTTGATCTTTGGCTGACATAATCTTTCTCCAGAACTACAAGCCCTCACCAGCCTTTGTCTTCACCATCGCACCCAGAGCTCTGGCCTGCAACCCGGTCACCCACTCGCACCAGGGGGGCCCAGCCTGAGGCTGAGTTTGTCATTGCAGTGTGCCGTCCCATGTCGGACGCGCTATCACCAGGCCTCCTTGTTGGTTGCATTTGCCTCCCTTGTCTGAAGGTAAACTTTAAATTCCATTTCTTGAGTTTATTCTCCATATTGTCCCTGGGATGATCTTTGGCTGACATAATCTTGCTCCAGAACTACAAGCCCTCACAAGCCTTTTTCTTCAGCACCGCACCAGGAGTTCCGCCAGTGCAACCTCGGTCCCCCACTCGCACCAGGGGGGCCCAGCCTGAGGCCTAGGTTGTCATTGCAGTGTGCCGTCCCATGTCGGACGCGCTGTCACCAGGCCTCCCTGTTGGTTGCATTTGCCTCCCTTGTCTGAAGGTAAACGTTAAATTCCCTTTCTTGAGTTTATACTCCATATTGTCCCTGGGATGATCTACGGCTGACTTAATCTTGCTCCAGAACTACAAGCCCTCACCAGCATGTGACTCTAATCCACCCTGGGGCTCCAACCAGGGCTCCAGCACTGCTGTCCGGTCCCCCACTCTCACCAGGGGTGCCCAGCCTTAGGTGGTGGTTGTCGTTGCAGTGGGCGTCGCCCTCTCGATCAAGCTTTCCCCAGGCCTCCCTGTTGGTTGCATTTGCCTCCCTTGTCTGAAGGTAAACTTTAAATTCCCTATCTTGAGTTTATTCTCCATATTGTCCCTGGGATGATCTACGGCTGACTTAATCTTGCTCCAGAACTACAAGCCCTCACCAGCATGTGACTCCAGGCCACCCTGGGCCTCCAGCCAGGGCTCCAGCACTGCTGCCTGGTCCCCCACTCTCACCAGGGGTGCCCAGCCTTAGGCGGTGGTTGTCGTTGCAGTGGGCGTCGCCCTCTCGATCAAGCTTTCCCCAGGCCTCCCTGTTGGTTGCATTTGCCTCCCTTGTCTGAAGGTAAACTTTAAATTCCATTTCTTGAGTTTATTTTCCATATTGTCCCTGGGATGATCTTTGGCTGACATAATCTTGCTCCAGAACTACAAGCCCTCACAAGCCTTTGTGTCCAGCACCACACCCAGGGCTCCAGCACTGCAACCCGGTCCCCCACTCACACCAGGGGGGCCCAGCCTGAGGCTGATTTTGTCATTGCAGTGTGCCGTCCCACATCGGACGCGCTATCACCAGGCCTACCTGTTGGTTGCATTTGCCTCCCTTGTCTGAAGGTAAACTTTAAATTCCCTTTCTTGAGTTTATACTCCATATTGTCCCTGGGATGATCTACGGCTTACTTAATCTTGCTCCAGAACTACAAGCCTTCACCAGCATGTGACTCCAAGCCACCCTGGGGCTCCAACCAGGGCTCCAGCACTGCTGCCCGGTCCCCCACTCTCACCAGGGGTGCCCAGCCTTAGGCGGTGGTTGTCGTTTGCAGTGGGCGTCGCCCTCTCGATCAAGCTTTCCCCAGGCCTCCCTGTTGGTTGCATTTGCCTCCCTTGTCTGAAGGTAAACTTTAAATTCCATTTCTATAGTTTATTTTCCATATTGTCCCTGGGATGATCTTTGGCTGACATAATCTTTCTCCAGAACTACAAGCCCTCACCTGCCTCTGTCTTCAGCACCGCACCCAGAGCTCCAGCACTGCAACCCGGTCCCCCACTCACACTAGGGGGGCACAGCCTGAGGCCGAGTTTGCCATTGCAGTGTGCCGTCCCATGTCGGACGACCTGTCATCAGGCCTCCTTATTGGTTGCATTTGCCTCCCTTCTCTGAGGGTAAACTTCAAATTACATTTCTTGAGTTTATTCTCCATATTGTCCCTGGGATGATCTTTGGCTGACATAATCTTGCTCCAGAACTACAAGCCCTCACAAGCCTTTGTCTTCAGCACCACACCAGGAGTTCCGGCAGTGCAACCTCGGTCCCCCACTCGCACCAGGGGGGCCAAGCTCTAGGCCGAGGTTGTCATTGCCGTGTGCCGTCCCACATCGGACGCGCTGTCACCAGGCCTCCCTGTTGGTTGCATTTGCCTCCCTTGTCTGAAGGTAAACTTTAAATTCCATTTCTTGAGTTTATTCTCCATATTGTCCCTGGGATGATCTACGGCTGACATAAACTTTCTCTAGAACTACAAGCCCTCACCAGCCTTTGTCTTCAGCACCGCACCAGGATTTCTGCCAGTGCAATCTCGGTCCCCCACTCGCACCAGGGGGGCCCAGCCTGAGGCTGAGGTTGTCATTGCAGTGTGCCGTCCCATGTCGGACGCGCTGTCACCAGGCCTCCCTGTTGGTTGCATTTGCCTCCCTTGTCTGAATGTAAACTTTAAATTACATTTTTTGAGTTTATTCTCCATATTGTGTCTGGGATGATCTATGGCTGACTTAATCTTGCTACAGAACTACAAGCCCTCACCAGCATGTGACTCCAGGCCACACCGGGGCTCCAATCAGGGCTCCAGCACTGCTGCCCGGTCCCCCACCCTCACCAGGGGTGTCCAGCCTTAGGCGGTGGTTGTCGTTGCAGTGGGCGTCGCCCTCTCGATCAAGCTTTCCCCAGGCCTCCCTGTTGGTTGCATTTGCCTCCCTTGTCCGAAGGTAAACTTTAAATTCCATTTCTTGAGTTTATTCTCCACATTGTCCCTGGGATGATCTTTGGCTGACATAATCTTTCTCCAGAACTAAAAGCCCTCACAAGCCTTTGTCTCCAGCACCACACCCAGGGCTCCAGCACTGCAACTCGGTCCCCCACTCACACCAGGGGGGCCCAGCCTGAGGCTAATTTTGTCATTGCAGTGTGCCGTCCCATGTCGGACGCGCTGTCACCAGGCCTCCCTGTTGGTTGCATTTGCCTCCCTTGTCTGAAGGTAAACTTTAAATTCCATTTCTTGAGTTTATTCTCCATATTGTCCCTGGGATGATCTTTGGCTGACATAATCTTTCTCCAGAACTACAAGCCCTCACCAGCCTGTGTCTTCACCATCGCACCCAGAGCTCTGGCCTGCAACCCGGTCAGCCACTCGCACCAGGGGGGCCCAGCCTGAGGCCCAGGTTTTCATTGCAGTGTGCCGTCCCATGTCGGACGCGCTGTCACCAGGCCTCCCTATTGGTTGCATTTGCCTCCCTTGTCTGAACGTAAACTTTAAATTCCCTTTCTTGAGTTTATTCTCCATATTGTCCCTGGGATGATCTTTGGCTGACTTAACCTTTCTCCAGAACTACAGGCCCTCACCAGCATGTGACTCCAGGTCACCCTGGGGCTCCAGCCAGGGATCCAGCACTGCTGCCCGGTCCCCCACTCTCACCAGGGGTGCCCAGCCTTAGGCGGTGGTTGTCGTTGCAGTTGGGCGTCGCCCTCTCGATCAAGCTTTCCCCAGTCCACCCTGTTGGTTGCATTTGCCTCCCTTGTCTGAAGGTAAACTTTAAATTCCATTTCTTGAGTTTAGTCTCCATATTGTCCATGGGATGATCTACGGCTGACATAATCTTTCTCCAGAACTACAAGCCCTCACAAGCCTTTGTCTCCAGCACCACACCCAGGGCTCCAGGACTGCAACCCGGTCCTCCACTCACACCAGGGGGGCCCAGCCTGAGGCTGATTTTGTCATTGCAGTGTGCCGTCCCACATCGGACGCGCTATCACCAGGCCTCCCTGTTGTTTGCTTTTGCCTCCCTTTTCTGAAGGTAAACTTTAAATTACATTTCTTGAGTTTATTCTCCATATTGTCCCTGGGATGATCTTTGGCTGACATAATCTTTCTCCAGAACTACAAACCCTCACCAGCCTTTGTCTTCAGTACCGCACCAGGAGTTCCGCCTGTACAACCTCGGTCCCCCACTCACATCAGGGGGGCCCAGCCTGAGGCCGAGGTTGTCATTGCAGTGTGCTGTTCCACATCGGACGCGCTGTCACCAGGCCTCCCTGTTGGTTGCATTTGCCTCCCTTGTCTGAAGGTGCACTTTAAATTCCATTTCTTGAGTTTATTCTCCATATTGTCCCTGGGATGATCTTTGGCTGACTTAATCTTTCTCCAGAACTACAGGCCCTCACCAGCATGTGACTCCAGGTCACCCTGGGGCTCCAGCCAGGGCTCCAGCACTGCTGCCCGGTCCCCCACTCTCACCAGGGGTGCCCAGCCTTAGGCGGTGGTTGTCGTTGCAGTTGGGCGTCGCCCTCTCGATCAAGCTTTCCCCAGTCCACCCTGTTGGTTGCATTTGCCTTCCTTGTCTGAAGGTAAACTTTAAATTACATTTCTTGAGTTTATTCTCCATATTGTCCCTGCGATGATCTTTGGATGACTTAATCTTTCTCCAGAACTACAGGCCCTCACCAGCATGTGACTCCAGGTCACCCTGGGGCTCCAGCCAGGGCTCCAGCACTGCTGCCCGGTCCCCCACTCTCACCAGGGGTGCCCAGCCTTAGGCGGTGGTTGTCGTTGCAGTTTGGCGTCGCCCTCTCGATCAAGCTTTCCCCAGTCCACCCTGTTGGTTGCATTTGCCTCCCTTGTCTGAAGGTAAACTTTAAATTCCATTTCTTGAGTTTAGTCTCCATATTGTCCATGGGATGATCTACGGCTGACATAATCTTTCTCCAGAACTACAAGCCCTCACAAGCCTTTGTCTCCAGCACCACACCCAGGGCTCCAGCACTGCAACCCGGTCCCCCACTCACACCAGGGGGGCCCAGCCTGAGGCTGATTTTGTCATTGCAGTGTGCCGTCCCACATCGGACGCGCTATCACCAGGCCTCCCTGTTGGTTGCATTTGCCTCCCTTGTCTGAAGGTAAACTTTAAATTCCATTTCTTGAGTTTATTCTCCATATTGTCCCTGGGATGATCTTTGGCTGACATAATCTTTCTCCAGAACTACAAACCCTCACCAGCCTTTGTCTTCAGTACCGCACCAGGAGTTCCGCCTGTGCAACCTCGGTCCCCCACTCACACCAGGGGGGCCCAGCCTGAGGCCGAGGTTGTCATTGCAGTGTGCTGTTCCACATCGGACGCGCTGTCACCAGGCCTCCCTGTTGGTTGCATTTGCCTCCCTTGTCTGAAGGTAAACTTTAAATTACATTTCTAGAGTTTATTCTCCATATTGTCCCTGGGATGATCTTTGGCTGACCTAATCTTTTCTCCAGAACTACAAGCCCTCACCAGCATGTGACTCCAGGCCACACCGGGGCTCCAGCCAGGGCTCCAGCACTGCTGCCCGGTCCCCCAGCCTCACCAGGTGTGCCCAGCCTTAGGCGGTGGTTGTCGTTGCAGTGGGCGTCGCCCTCTCAATCAAGCTTTCCCCAGGTCTCCCTGTTGGTTGCATTTGCCTCCCTTGTCTGAAGGTAAACTTTAAATTACATTTCTTGACTTTATTCTCCATATTGTCCCTGGGATGATCTTTGGCTGACATAATCTTTCTCCAGAACTAAAAGCCCTCACAAGCCTTTGTCTCCAGCACCACACCCAGGGCTCCAGCACTGCAACTCGGTCCCCCACTCACACCAGGGGGGCCCAGCCTGAGGCTAATTTTGTCATTGCAGTGTGCCGTCCCATGTCGGACGCGCTGTCACCAGGCCTCCCTGTTGGTTGCATTTGCCTCCCTTGTCTGAAGGTAAACTTTAAATTCCATTTCTTGAGTTTATTCTCCATATTGTCCCTGGGATGATCTTTGGCTAACATAATCTTTCTCCAGAACTACAAGCCCTCACCAGCCTTTGTCTTCACCATCGCACCCAGAGCTCTGGCCTGCAACCCGGTCAGCCACTCGCACCAGGGGGGCCCAGCCTGAGGCCGAGTTTGTCATTGCAGTGTGCCGTTCCATGTCGGACGCGCTGTCACCAGGCCTCCCTATTGGTTGCATTTGCCTCCCTTGTCTGAAGGTAAACTTTAAATTACATTTCTAGAGTTTATTCTCCATATTGTCCCTGGGATGATCTTTGGCTGACCTAATCTTTCTCCAGGCCACACCGGGGCTCCAGCCAGGGCTCCAGCACTGCTGCCCGGTCCCCCAGCCTCACCAGGTGTGCCCAGCCTTGGGCGGTGGTTGTCGTTGCAGTGGGCGTCGCCCTCTCGATCAAGCTTTCCCCAGGCCTCCCTGTTGGTTGCATTTGCCTCCCTTGTCTGAAGGTAAACTTTAAATTCCATTTCTTGAGTTTATTCTCCATATTGTCCCTGGGATGATCTTTGGCTGACATAATCTTTCTCCAGAACTCCAAGCCCTCACCAGCCTTTGTCTTCACCATCGCACCCAGAGCTCTGGCCTGCAACCCGGTCACCCACTCGCACCAGGGGGGCCCAGCCTGAGGCCGAGTTTGTCATTGCAGTGTGCCGTCCCATGTCGGACGCGCTATCACCAGGCCTCCTTGTTGGTTGCATTTGCCTCCCTTGTCTGAAGGTAAACTTTAAATTCCATTTCTTGAGTTTATTCTCCATATTGTCCCTGGGATGATCTTTGGCTGACATAATCTTGCTCCAGAACTACAAGCCCTCACAAGCCTTTTTCTTCAGCACCGCACCAGGAGTTCCGCCAGTGCAACCTCGGTCCCCCACTCGCACCAGGGGGGCCCAGCCTGAGGCCTAGGTTGTCATTGCAGTGTGCCGTCCCATGTCGGACGCGCTGTCACCAGGCCTCCCTGTTTGTTGCATTTGCCTCCCTTGTCTGAAGGTAAACTTTAAATTCCCTTTCTTGAGTTTATACTCCATATTGTCCCTGGGATGATCTACGGCTGACTTAATCTTGCTCCAGAACTACAAGCCCTCACCAGCATGTGACTCTAATCCACCCTGGGGCTCCAACCAGGGCTCCAGCACTGCTGCCCGGTCCCCCACTCTCACCAGGGGTGCCCAGCCTTAGGCGGTGGTTGTCGTTGCAGTGGGCGTCGCCCTCTCGATCAAGCTTTCCCCAGGCCTCCCTGTTGGTTGCATTTGCCTCCCTTGTCTGAAGGTAAACTTTAAATTCCCTATCTTGAGTTTATTCTCCATATTGTCCCTGGGATGATCTACGGCTGACTTAATCTTGCTCCAGAACTACAAGCCCTCACAAGCCTTTGTGTCCAGCACCACACCCAGGGCTCCAGCACTGCAACCCGGTCCCCCACTCACACCAGGGGGGCCCAGCCTGAGGCTGATTTTGTCATTGCAGTGTGCCGTCCCACATCGGACGCACTATCACCAGGCCTACCTGTTGGTTGCATTTGCCTCCCTTGTCTGAAGGTAAACTTTAAATTCCCTTTCTTGAGTTTATACTCCATATTGTCCCTGGGATGATCTACGGCTTACTTAATCTTGCTCCAGAACTACAAGCCTTCACCAGCATGTGACTCCAAGCCACCCTGGGGCTCCAACCAGGGCTCCAGCACTGCTGCCCGGTCCCCCACTCTCACCAGGGGTGCCCAGCCTTTGGCGGTGGTTGTCGTTTGCAGTGGGCGTCGCCCTCTCGATCAAG
The DNA here is from genome assembly GCF_046127955.1 of Nelusetta ayraudi. NCBI lineage: Eukaryota > Metazoa > Chordata > Actinopteri > Tetraodontiformes > Monacanthidae > Nelusetta > Nelusetta ayraudi. Next base: position 356,057 of record NW_027466195.1, on the reverse strand, counting down.
CTTTCCCCAGGCCTCCCTGTTGGTTGCATTTGCCTCCCTTGTCTGAAGGTAAACTTTAAATTCCATTTCTATAGTTTATTTTCCATATTGTCCCTGGGATGATCTTTGGCTGACATAATCTTTCTCCAGAACTACAAGCCCTCACCAGCCTCTGTCTTCAGCACCGCACCCAGAGCTCCAGCACTGCAACCCGGTCCCCCACTCACACTAGGGGGGCACAGCCTGAGGCCGAGTTTGCCATTGCAGTGTGCCGTCCCATGTCGGACGACCTGTCATCAGGCCTCCTTGTTGGTTGCATTTGCCTCCCTTCTCTGAGGGTAAACTTCAAATTACATTTCTTGAGTTTATTCTCCATATTGTCCCTGGGATGATCTTTGTCTGACATAATCTTGCTCCAGAACTACAAGCCCTCACAAGCCTTTGTCTTCAGCACCGCACCAGGAGTTCCGGCAGTGCAACCTCGGTCCCCCACTCGCACCAGGGGGGCCAAGCTTGAGGCCGAGGTTGTCATTGCAGTGTGCCGTCCCACATCGGACGCGCTGTCACCAGGCCTCCCTGTTGGTTGCATTTGCCTCCCTTGTCTGAAGGTAAACTTTAAATTCCATTTCTTGAGTTTATTCTCCATATTGTCCCTGGGATGATCTACGGCTGACATAAACTTTCTCTAGAACTACAAGCCCTCACCAGCCTTTGTCTTCAGCACCGCACCAGGATTTCTGCCAGTGCAATCTCGGTCCCCCACTCGCACCAGGGGGGCCCAGCCTGAGGCTGAGGTTGTCATTGCAGTGTGCCGTCCCATGTCGGACGCGCTGTCACCAGGCCTCCCTGTTGGTTGCATTTGCCTCCCTTGTCTGAATGTAAACTTTAAATTACATTTTTTGAGTTTATTCTCCATATTGTGTCTGGGATGATCTATGGCTGACTTAATCTTGCTCCAGAACTACAAGCCCTCACCAGCATGTGACTCCAGGCCACACCGGGGCTCCAATCAGGGCTCCAGCACTGCTGCCCGGTCCCCCACCCTCACCAGGGGTGTCCAGCCTTAGGCGGTGGTTGTCGTTGCAGTGGGCGTCGCCCTCTCGATCAAGCTTTCCCCAGGCCTCCCTGTTGGTTGCATTTGCCTCCCTTGTCTGAAGGTAAACTTTAAATTCCATTTCTTGAGTTTATTCTCCACATTGTCCCTGGGATGATCTTTGGCTGACATAATCTTTCTCCAGAACTAAAAGCCCTCACAAGCGTTTGTCTCCAGCACCACACCCAGGGCTCCAGCACTGCAACTCGGTCCCCCACTCACACCAGGGGGGCCCAGCCTGAGGCTAATTTTGTCATTGCAGTGTGCCGTCCCATGTCGGACGCGCTGTCACCAGGCCTCCCTGTTGGTTGCATTTGCCTCCCTTGTCTGAAGGTAAACTTTAAATTCCATTTCTTGAGTTTATTCTCCATATTGTCCCTGGGATGATCTTTGGCTGACATAATCTTTCTCCAGAACTACAAGCCCTCACCAGCCTGTGTCTTCACCATCGCACCCAGAGCTCTGGCCTGCAACCCGGTCAGCCACTCGCGCCAGGGGGGCCCAGCCTGAGGCCCAGGTTTTCATTGCAGTGTGTCGTCCCATGTCGGACGCGCTGTCACCAGGCCTCCCTATTGGTTGCATTTGCCTCCCTTGTCTGAAGGTAAACTTTAAATTCCCTTTCTTGAGTTTATTCTCCATATTGTCCCTGGGATGATCTTTGGCTGACTTAATCTTTCTCCAGAACTACAGGCCCTCACCAGCATGTGACTCCAGGTCACCCTGGGGCTCCAGCCAGGGATCCAGCACTGCTGCCCGGTCCCCCACTCTCACCAGGGGTGCCCAGCCTTAGGCGGTGGTTGTCGTTGCAGTTGGGCGTCGCCCTCTCGATCAAGCTTTCCCCAGTCCACCCTGTTGGTTGCATTTGCCTCCCTTGTCTGAAGGTAAACTTTAAATTCCATTTCTTGAGTTTAGTCTCCATATTTGTTCATGGGATGATCTACGGCTGACATAATCTTTCTCCAGAACTACAAGCCCTCACAAGCCTTTGTCTCCAGCACCACACCCAGGGCTCCAGCACTGCAACCCGGTCCTCCACTCACACCAGGGGGGCCCAGCCTGAGGCTGATTTTGTCATTGCAGTGTGCCGTCCCACATCGGACGCGCTATCACCAGGCCTCCCTGTTGTTTGCTTTTGCCTCCCTTTTCTGAAGGTAAACTTTAAATTACATTTCTTGAGTTTATTCTCCATATTGTCCCTGGGATGATCTTTGGCTGACATAATCTTTCTCCAGAACTACAAACCCTCACCAGCCTTTGTCTTCAGTACCGCACCAGGAGTTCCGCCTGTGCAACCTCGGTCCCCCACTCACACCAGGGGGGCCCAGCCTGAGGCCGAGGTTGTCATTGCAGTGTGCTGTTCCACATCGGACGCGCTGTCACCAGGCCTCCCTGTTGGTTGCATTTGCCTCCCTTGTCTGAAGGTAAACTTTAAATTACATTTCTAGAGTTTATTCTCCATATTGTCCCTGGGATGATCTTTGGCTGACATAATCTTGCTCCAGAACTCCAAGCCCTCACAAGCCTTTGTCTCCAGCACCACACCCAGGGCTCCAGCACTGCAACCCGGTCCCCCACTCACACCAGGGGGGCCCAGCCTGAGGTTGATTTTGTCATTGCAGTGTGCCGTCCCACATCGGACGTGCTATCACCAGGCCTCCCTGTTGGTTGCATTTTCCTCCCTTGTCTGAAGGTAAACTTTAAATTCCCTTTCTTGAGTTTATACTCCATATTGTCCCTGGGATGATCTACGGCTGACATAATCTTTCTCCAGAACTACAAGCCCTCACCAGCCTTTGTCTTCACCATCGCACCCAGAGCTCTGGCCTGCAACCCGGTCACCCACTCGCACCAGGGGGGCCCAGCCTGAGACCGAGTTTGTCATTGCAGTGTGCCGTCCCATGTCGGACACGCTGTCACCAGGCCTCCCTGTTGGTTGCATTTGCCTCCCTTGTCTGAAGGTAAACTTTAAATTCCCTTTCTTGAGTTTATACTCCATATTGTCCCTGGGATGATCTACAGCTGACTTAATCTTGCTCCAGAACTACAAGCCCTCACAAGCCTTTTTCTCCAGCACCACACCCAGGGCTCCAGCACTGCAACCCGGTCACCCACTCACACCAGGGGGGCCCAGCCTGAGGCTGATTTTGTCATTGCAGTGTGCCGTCCCACATCGGACGCGCTATTACCAGGCCTCCCTGTTGGTTGCATTTGCCTCCCTTGTCTGAAGGTAAACTTTAAATTCCCTTTCTTGAGTTTATACTCCATATTGTCCCTGGGATGATCTTTGGCTGACATAATCTTTCTCCAGAACTACAAGCCCTCACCAGCCTTTGTCTTCAGCACCGCACCCAGAGATCCAGCACTGCAACCCGGTCTGAGACCGAGTTTGTCATTGCAGTGTGCCGTCCCATGTCAGACGCGCTGTCACCAGGCCTCCCTGTTGGTTGCATTTGCCTCCCTTGTCTGAAGGTAAACTTTAAATTCCCTTTCTTGAGTTTATTCTCCATATTGTCCCTGGGATGATCTTTGGCTGACATAATCTTGCTCCAGAACTACAAGCCCTCACAAGCCTTTGTCTTCAGCACCGCACCAGGAGTTCCGCCAGTGCAACCTCGGTCCCCCACTCGCACCAGGGGGGCCCAGCCTGAGGCCTAGGTTGTCATTGCAGTGTGCCGTCCCACATCGGACGCGCTATCACCAGGCCTCCCTGTTGGTTGCATTTTCCTCCCTCTTTTGAAGGTAAACTTTAAATTCCCTTTCTTGAGTTTATTCTCCATATTGTGCCTGGGATGATCTTTGGCTGACATAATCTTTCTCCAGAACTACAAGCCCTCACCAGCCTTTGTCTTCACCATCGCACCCAGAGCTCTGCCTGCAACCCGGTCCCCCACTCTCACCAGGGGGGCCCAGCCCTAGGCGGTTGTTGTCGTTGCAGTGGGCGTCGCCCTCTCGATCAAGCTTTCCCCAGGCCTCCCTGTTGGTTGCATTTGCCTACCTTGTCTGAAGGTAAACTTTAAATTACATTTCTTGAGTTTATTTTCCATATTGTCCCTGGGATGATCTTTGGCTGACATAATCTTTCTCCAGAACTACAAGCCCTCACCAGCCTTTGTCTTCACCATTGCACCCAGAGCTCTGGCCTTCAACCCGGTCACCCACTCGCACCAGGGGGGCCCAGCCTGAGACCGAGTTTGTCATTGCATTGTGCCGTCCCATGTCGGACGCGCTGTCACCAGGCCTCCCTGTTGGTTGCATTTGCCTCCCTTGTCTGAAGGTAAACTTTAATTTCCCTTTCTTGAGTTTATTCTCCATATTGTCCCTGGGATGGTCTTTGGCTGACATAATCTTGCTCCAGAACTACAAGCCCTCACAAGCCTTTGTCTTCAGCACCGCACCAGGAGTTCCGCCAGTGCAACCTCGGTCCCCCACTCGCACCAGTGGGGCCCAGCCTGAGGCCTAGGTTGTCATTGCAGTGTGCCGTCCCACATCGGACGCGCTATCACCAGGCCTCCCTGTTGGTTGCATTTGCCTCCCTTGTCTGAAGGTAAACTTTAAATTCCCTTTCTTGAGTTTATTCTCCATATTGTCCCTGGGATGATCTACGGCTGACTTAATCTTGCTCCAGAACTACAAGCCCTCACCAGCATGTGACTCCAGGCCACCCTGGGGCTCCAGCCAGGGCTCCAGCACTGCTGCCTGGTCCCCCACTCTTACCAGGGGTGCATAGCCGTAGGCGGTGGTTGTCGTTGCAGTGGGCGTCGCCCTCTCGATCAAGCTTTCCCCAGGCCTCCCTGTTGGTTGCATTTGCCTCCCTTGTCTGAAGGTAAACTTTAAATTCCATTTCTTGAGTTTATTTTCCATATTGTCCCTGGGATGATCTTTGGCTGACATAATCTTTCTCCAGAACTACAAGCCCTCACCAGCCTTTGTCTTCACCATCGCACCCAGAGCTCTGGCCTGCAACCCGGTCACCAACTCGCACCGGGGGGCCCAGCCTGAGGCCGAGTTTGTCATTGCAGTGTGCCGTCCCATGTCGGACGCGCTGTCACCAGGCCTCCCTGTTGGTTGCATTTGCCTCCCTTGTCTGAAGGTAAACTTTAAATTCCCTTTCTTGAGTTTATACTCCATATTGTCCCTGGGATGATCTACGGCTGACTTAATCTTGCTCCATAACTACAAGCCCTCACCAGCATGTGACTCCAAGCCACCCTGGGGCTCCAACCAGGGCTCCAGCACTGCTGCCCGGTCCTCCACTCTCACCAGGGGTGCCCAGCCTTAGGCGGTGGTTGTCGTTGCAGTGGGCGTCGCCCTCTCGATCAAGCTTTCCCCAGGCCTCCCTGTTGGTTGCATTTGCCTTCCTTGTCTGAAGGTAAACTTTAAATTCCCTTTCTTGAGTTTATTCTCCATATTGTCCCTGGGATGATCTACGGCTGACTTAATCTTGCTCCCGAACTACAAGCCCTCACCAGCATGTGACTCTAGGCCACCCTGGGCCTCCAGCCAGGGCTCCAGCACTGCTGCCCGGTCCCCCACTCTCACCAGGGGTGCCCAGCCTTAGGCGGTGGTTGTCGTTGCAGTTGTTGTGATTCTATATTTAGTTTAATGCATTATAGCAGTGAGAGTTAGTATATTAGCAAATATTGTATGTATGTGTTAGAAGTATTACAGTTAGTTAAATGTTTAAATGTAATGAATGTCAATACATGTAGTCCTCTTATAATCATTGGCCCATTCTTATCAGTACCATTCAGAACCTCGGAGTAAAGACAGATACTGTTTGACTGATTAAGCCTCAGGAACAGTGACTTGGGGTGATCAAAGTGGGGATGAGCACAGAAACTGCATTTGTTACCCCCCATAAAGTTTGTGACCCTTTCAGGCACGGGAACACGAACCTTTCACCTCATGGTTTTATGGCAGGAAAGTTTCCAGCAGACCAGATCGAGAGGAGGATGGACTATTTGGCTCCCGGCCAAATAAGGACTTGTTTCCTGCCACAGATTAGCCTAAAACAGGGAAGGCTATACCATCGGACAGCCAATAGGAGGACGACATGGAAGAAGACATCTACATATTTTATTACTGTTTGTTTCTGTATTTAAGATGGCGTAAGGGACAGATGGATCAGACTTGGCATCTGATAACACATTGTTGTTGTTAGGGTTAAGCCTCCGGAGCTCTGTACCAAGTATCTTGTTTTTTCTGTTACTAAAACTTCTTAAGATTTCATTTGTCTACTATTCTCTTCATTCAACGAACACGCGGTTTGGTATCATGAGATTGGATAAAAGAACCAAACCAACAATTTGGTGACCCCGACGTGATGAGGAAGGACAAGGGAATCTGAGATTGAACACTACAACGGTCACTTTTGGGGACATCTGATGATGACAGGCCGGCCACAAAAAAAAAGGTAAGCAGACACTTGTTTAAAACAAAGTGCTGCATATTGGACATTCTAAAGTGTGGTCGTCAGTGTTCTGTGAAGTGTCCTAGATAGAGGAGCAAGATACTTGGAATCATTTTGTAGAATTTTTGTTTTGTAGAATTTTTGTTTTGTTTTAATTGCGACGAGGTAATGCTCGGAAAGTAGGACTTACGGTCTGAATTTTGTTTTGTTTTAATTGCGACGAGGTAATGCTCGGAAAGTAGGACTTACGGTCTGAATTTTGTTTTGTTTTAATTGCGACGAGGTAATGCTTGGAAAGTAGGACTTACGGTCTGAATTTTTGTTTTGTTTTAATTGCGACGAGGTAATGCTCGGAAAGTAGGACTTACGATCTGAATTTTGTTTTGTTTTAATTGCGACGAGGTAATGCTCGGAAAGTAGGACTTACGGTCTGAATTTTTGTTTTGTTTTAATTGCGACGAGGTAATGCTCGGAAAGTAGGACTTACGGTCTGAATTTTGTTTTGTTTTAATTGCGACGAGGTAATGCTCGGAAAGTAGGACTTACGGTCTGAATTTTGTTTTGTTTTAATTGCGACGAGGTAATGCTCGGAAAGTAGGACTAAGGTCTGAATTTTGTTTTGTTTTAATTGCGACGAGGTAATGCTCGGAAAGTAGGACTTACGGTCTGAATTTTTGTTTTGTTTTAATTGCGACGAGGTAATGCTCGGAAAGTAGGACTTACGGTCTGAATTTTTGTTTTGTTTTAATTGCGACGAGGTAAGGCTCGGAAAGTAGGACTTACGGTCTGAATTTTTGAATTTTGTTTTAATTGTGACGAGGTAAGGCTAGGAGGAATAAATTTAGTTGTTTAATTTCATTTTGTTATTTCTATAACGTTAAATGTCGGAAGTGTTTGGGGAATAAGCTGAGTAAAAGGGTGGTACTTGGAATGCAATTTACGGGAATGGACACGCCCGGCATCCAAGGAATATTATTGTGTGGGTGGTATATGAGTGAGAAATTGAACGTGAATTAAAAGATTCGTTGACCTTGGGAATTAACCCCAGAGTGAAACCGGGCCAACTAAAGTCAGCCTAAAAGCTTGTTTCACTGAGGCACTGAATTGGCCGACAGAGCCATTCACATTCAAGCTCGCTCGGGAACATAATAAATAAATAATTTCATAATAAATACATAAATAATTAGAATGGAAGGTAATAAAGATTGTTGGGATCAGGGAGATTTTTCTCCCTATCCCTGGTCTGTTGAAGAGCAGTGTCAATGGATGCTGGACCAACTGATTAGTGACAGTGATAAGGAGGTGCCTGCAGGGAGGCAGAGAAGAGTCCAGATAACATTCCAGGCCCCTCTGCTTCAGAAAAGAGGTGAGCAAAACAACAGCGTTATGTCAGCTCAGGAGCAGTTGTTGAAACTCAAGTTGGATGGGGCCAGGCGTGGAGTCAATGATTAAAGGAAGGAGGAAAAATGAAGGACCTTCAAATGGTCCAACAGCTGCCTCAGCAGGCTCCCCCTCAGGGACAAACACAGACAATTTGATTTCCTGACACCTATTGGGGCAGTCCTAGAGGGGGCAGAATTGGGTGATGCAGAAGGGGGTAAGGAGCGGGGCAGCGGCATCAGGTTACGGCTGAGATCAGTGTCACTGCTGGGGACAAAAGATGACAGTGGTGAAACAGCTGTGCATGAGCACAACAGCAGAGAGCACAGAGAGACTTGGACCCGCCTACCTGGCCCACAGCAGGGCAAGGCAACACCCTCCAGGCTGGGGGTCCTCCACAACAACAAGCTCCCAGTCCAGGAGCTGCTCCGCAAGGCCAGTGCACGCAGGGGGATTGTCACTGTGATGACTTTCAGTGATGGTGACCAGAAGTTCATATGGATGAGGCGCTGGCAGATCACAGAAGCGAGATGTCCTGATGAACTGAACTGAATTCCACATGTCGCATGTGAATGGATGCTAATTCAGCAACAGTCAAAGAAAGAACTGGAACTTGGAACATCCCCTGGAACTGGCAGACTGTTGCTGTTCAAAGCTGAAAGCCCTGGTTGTCTATGCTCCGACCTTTAACTCTGCCCGCTGACCCCTATCATGCCTCCTAAATCTACGATTGTGATAAAAATGAAGTGTTACGGGATGCATTTGAAAGCAAACTGGAAGGGACCTTTGGGTCCATGCGTCCCTTGTCTGTTGATGAGTCCCGGGTGTGTGGCTGCTCAGGTAGGCTGCATAGATGAAGTGGTATGGGATGGCTGAAGAGGCCTATCCTCATACCTACTGGCAATTCATGCTGAGCATCAGGCCAGAGATTTAGGCCACGTAATGAAACGCCTTGTCTTCGTTCAAGATTGGGTGGACACACAGTTTCCAAAGTTGTCATATTTGCCATCCAAAGATAGGTAGTCCCTGACCATAAAGACCTTTTCTTTTAGATATTTCTGAAGGAGAACACATGGTAAACGGTGTTCTCTTTCAGAATAAAGGGGGAGATAGGAAAGTGTATGTAAGCATAACGTAAGCTTGGGGCATGGCAGCAAAAAACAGCACATGCAGAGATGGGTCACGCCCTGACAGTGCAAACAACACATAGCGTAGTATCACTAGTTAGCTCAGCAGCATTTACTATGACATCACTCAGACAGACTAGGATAGACAAGATTTGAACTGCACCACACATGAAGGGATTAACATGGCAGATAGTACGGGGGAAGGTGAACAACATAGGTGCGAGGAGAAAGGGAAAGAGAGTGACTATACGGGTTCAGCATATGAAGTGGGAGCAAGAAAGGTAGATCAGTTTTTCTTATGACATCGGACTCTGCTATAAGACATGAGACAAATTTGACAGCATTCAGTCCGCAATATGAATGGTTTTGTTTAGATTAGGTCAATGCATTTTTCTGTTTGCCTTGAGATTTTGAGCTCCGTGTAATTTTCTTGTTCATCTACAACAGGGAGCCTCCCTACATGAGAAGACAGTTTGGAGGCAAAGGGAGCTGTGAATGTGGAAGGCATTTGGCGGGGCCCAGGTGGCCGACCGGTTCTCCCGCCCGGTTTTATAGGTGCTGTCTTGGAAGAGGCCCACGGCCTAATACACTGTGGGAAACTACAAATGATGAGGCATCTGACACATTCATGGTATCTGTTTAGCAAAGAATTTTTGATATGTACACATTCCAATGTGAGGTTAACAATTTGGCCATATGAGGGAAAGTTTCCACTACACTAATGGCAGGGTGAGAAAAAATTAATAGACCACACAGATTTGATTGATAGGGTAGATGGGTTCTGATACTTCCTGGTGGCAGTGGATGCATACACTTGCTGGCAGGAGGCGGTTCCCACAAAAGTAGAAGAGTAAAAAGCAATAATAAAATTTCTTATTATTTGATATATCCACACATGGTTTTCCCACAATAATTAGATTAGATTGGCACTCACATTTAAAAGACCTCCAAGAAGAAGAGAAGCGTGAGGCCTCAAACACGCTCTGGTACAGTTTCTCATGACTAATCACAAAGTAATCTGGAAATGAATTGAATGCTGAGTAGCAAATTGGCAAGGTTTATGCTCACAGTGGAATGAGGTGGACACAGGTGCTATCAATAGCCCTGATGTCAGCAAGATCTGTTATCTCCCGGACAGGATTCACCCCCTTTGAGCTTGGGTGGGTGTTCCCTCTCCGGGACCTAGAGCAGATAATTATTATTAAATCCATCACTGTTTTTGACATATAATCCGATTGTGATCAAACTAATAGCATTTCTCTTAAGTTTTCTCTCAACAGGTAAACTCGGGAGCCGCAGGTGAAGGAGAGCAGGGGACTCCAGACACATCGGAGTGGGTTCTCTTGAAAGCCATTAAGAGAAAGTGGACTGAGCCGAGGTGGACAGGACCATTCTAAGTAGTGGAGCGTACGACCCACACTGTTCGTTTGCAGGGCAAAGGTGAAACCTGGTATCACTGGAGCCAGTGCACACCGGCAGCTGCACCTCGGAGATCACTTCGTAACTGTGAAGAACATCAACAGGAAACAATATGAAGTTTTGGGTTTTATTACTGCCTGTGCTATTAGGTTTGTGCAAGGGGCGGATAGGTGAGATTTGTTTAGGTTACACAGGGGTGGTGTTAAATTATGTTAGGGGAAGTGACATTACATTTCAATTTGACTTGTGTGATGTAGTAGGAGGCTGTAGAAATCCGGAGGGATGGAGGAGTTATGATGTATATATATGTATGTACAGCGTGGTGCATTATACTTGTTTATATGGGGAAGGGGTGGTTCAGGAAATGTGTCCAAATTGGAGTTATGTACATTGGTATACAGGGCAGAACTGGAGTCCCAGTGTCCCAGCATTTTGGACAAAGGATGATAGGGACAAGATAACATTTACTAGGGGACAGTTGAGGGGACAGAAACATAGGGGTTTAAATCCACTGCTACTCTCCATCAGGGATATGCAGTATTCTCCACAAAGGAGGTTGGACGGGACAGGTGACAGATTGTTTTTAGTATTAGGTGTAAATGCAGCAGGTCAGGACCCAAAAGGTATTATAGAAATTAATTGGATTGACCCAGTGGCATTAAGTCCCGCACCAACAGCAATTCCTGTGTTGAGGGGGTTGGCCGAGGTTATCGCCGTTGATGTAACAAACCTGACCGCAGGAGATGTGGTCCGGATGGCGACGGGATATGGTGAGACCAACATTTGGATTGAATGGATACAATCTACAGTTAGAGACAGAAACATGACAAATTGTGTGGCTTGTTCCTCAGCTCGTCCCGTTCTGCGTACATTTCCGGCACCCTTATTGATTGACACTGACCCTCAAGGATTTCAATGTATGCTTTCTTTACATTTGTATGATAATTCTCCTAATTGTACTACTCTATCAGCCCTTTTCCCAGTGATGTCAAGCAAAACAGCTCCACCAATGTTTGCGCCGTCTAAAAGCAACTAAACGTGTCTCAGTAGGAATGGAGACGCTCAAATGGTACATCATGCAGACCCATTTTGGTATCAAGGGGGTTGGAATTGTTTTGCTGTTGTCCCTCCAAATGGTCAGGCACCGGCGCCATTTACGACTTTTGCTATCATTGACCTTTTGGGGTCAAAAGGGGGTGCCTGCTCCACGAGCCAGGGGAGGGAGAGTGACCCTAGCAGCCGATCCCACTTGAGATCGCCCACCTACATCAATGCTATTGGGGTTCCGAGAGGTGTTCCAGATGAGTATAAATTGGTTGACCAGGTGGCGTCGGGATTTGAGAATATTCCAATTTTATCTGCGTTGTTCCCTGTCACCCCAAATAAAAACATAGATCGGATTAATTAAATACATTATAATGTTCAGAGACTGGCTAACCTCACTCGGGATGCTGTTGCAGGTCTTTCAGAGCAGCTGGCGGCCACCTCGCTGGTGGCAGTTCAGAACAGGATGGCACTCGATATGCTCCTGGCTGAAAAAGGTGGTGTCTGCTCTATGTTTGGTGATCAATGTTGCATCTTTATTCCTAATAACACAGCCCCGGATGGTTCAGTAACTCGGGCGCTAGAAGGCCTGAGGACTTTGTCAGAAGAGTCGAAGGAAAATTCGGGCATTGATAATCCTCTGAGAAAATGGTTAGATAGAATGTTTGGAAAATGGAAAGTGATTATTGTATCTGTATTAATCTCATTAATTTCAGCTGTAACTAGTTTAGTTTTGTGTGGTTGTTGTTGTATTCCGTGTATTCGCTCATTATGTAATCGACTTATTGTTACTGCATTAGAAGGTAAACAACCCCCACCCTACCAAATGGCTCAATTTCAGAAGGAGAGGGCGCCATTGATGGAGGATTTGGAAGAGGAGGCAGTTGTTAAGGTGTTCTGAGGTGGTTTATGGTTGGCCTAGTGGAGGCTAGGCCAAAAGGGGGACTGTTGTGATTCTATATTTAGTTTAATGCATTATAGCAGTGAGAGTTAGTATATTAGCAAATATTGTATGTATGTGTTAGAAGTATTACAGTTAGTTAAATGTTTAAATGTAATGAATGTCAATACATGCAGTCCTCTTATAATCATTGGCCCATTCTTATCAGTACCATTCAGAACCTCGGAGTAAAGACAGATACTGTTTGACTGATTAAGCCTCAGGAACAGTGACTTGGGGTGATCAAAGTGGGGGTGAGCACAGAAACTGCATTTGTTACCCCCCATAAAGTTTGTGACCCTTTCAGGCACGGGAACACAAACTTTTCACCTCAGGGTTTTATGGCAGGAAAGTTTCCAGCAGACCAGATCGAGAGGAGGATGGACTATTTGGCTCCCGGCCAAATAAGGACTTGTTTCCTGCCACAGATTAGCCTAAAACGGGGAAGGCTACACCATCGGACAGCCAATAGGAGGACGACATGGAAGAAGACATCTACATATTTTATTACTGTTTGTTTCTGTATTTAAGATGGTGTAAGGGACAGATGGATCAGACTTGGCATCTGATAACACATTGTTGTTGTTAGGGTTAAGCCTCCGGAGCTCTGTACCAAGTATCTTGTTTTTTCTGTTACTAAAACTTCTTAAGATTTCATTTGTCTACTATTCTCTTCATTCAACGAACACGCGGTTTGGTAGCATAAGATTGGATAAAAGAACCAAACCAACACAGTGGGCGTCGCCCTCTCGATCAAGCTTTCCCCAGGCCTCCCTGTTGGTTGCATTTGCCTCCCTTGTCTGAAGGTAAACTTTAAATTCCATTTCTTGAGTTTATTCTCCATATTGTCCCTGGGATGATCTTCGGCTGACATAATCTTGCTCCAGAACGACAAGCCCTCACAAGCCTTTGTCTCCAGCACCACACCCAGGGCTCCAGCACTGCAACCCGGTCCCCCACTCACACCAGGGGGGCCCAGCCTGAGGCTGATTTTGTCATTGCAGTGTGCCGTCCCACATCGGACGCGCTATCACCAGGCCTACCTGTTGGTTGCATTTGCCTCCCTTTTCTGAAGGTAAACTTTAAATTCCCTTTCTTGAGTTTATACTCCATATTGTCCCTGGGATGATCTTTGGCTGACTTAATCTTGCTCCAGAACTACAAGCCCTCACCAGCCTCTGTCTTCAGCACCGCACCCAGAGCTCCAGCACTGCAACTCGGTCCCCCACTCGCACCAGGGGTGCCCAGCCTGAGGGCGATTTTGTCATTGCAGTGTGCCGTCCCATGTCGGACGACCTGTCATCAGGCCTCCCTGTTGGTTGCATTTGCCTCCCTTGTCTGAAGGTAAACTTTAAATTACATTTCTTGAGTTTATTCTCCATATTGTCCCTGGGATGATCTTTGGCTGACATAATCTTGCTCCAGAACTACAAGCCCTCACAAGCCTTTGTCTTCAGCACCGCACCAGGAGTTCCGCCAGTGCAACCTCGGTCCCCCACTCGCACCAGGGGGGCCCAGCCTGAGGCCGAGGTTGTCATTGCAGTGTGCCGTCCCACATCGGACGCACTGTCACCAGGCCTCCCTGTTGGTTGCATTTGCCTCCCTTGTCTGAAGGTAAACTTTAAATTCCCTTTCTTGAGTTTATTCTCCATATTGTCCATGGGATGATCTACGGCTGACTTAATCTTGCTCCAGAACTACAAGCCCTCACCAGCATGTGAGTCCAGGCCACCCTGGGGCTCCAGCCAGGGCTCCAGCACTGCTGCCCAGTCCCCCACTCTCACCAGGGGTGCCCAGCCTTAGGCGGTGGTTGTCGTTGCAGTGGGCGTCGCCCTCTCGATCAAGTTTCCCCAGGTCTCCCTGTTGGTTGCATTTGCCTCCCTTGTCTGAAGGTAAACTTTAAATTCCATTTCTTGAGTTTATTCTCCATATTATCCCTGGGATGATCTTTGGGTGACATAATCTTTCTCCAGAACTACAAGCCCTCACCAGCCTTTGTCTTCACCACCGCACCAGGAGTTCCGCCAGTGCAACCTCGGTCCCCCACTCGCACCAGGGGGGCCCAGCCTGAGTCCGAGGTTGTCATTGCAGTGTGCTGTCCCATGTCGGACGCGCTGTCACCAGGCCTCCCTGTTGGTTGCATTTGCCTCCCTTGTCTGAAGGTAAACTTTAAATTACATGTCTTGAGTTTATTCTCCATATTGTCCCTGGGATGATCTTTGGCTGACATAATCTTGCTCCAGAACTACAAGCCCTCACCAGCATTTGTCTTCAGCACCGCACCAGGAGTTCCGCCAGTGCAACCTCGGTCCCCCACTCGCACCAGGGGGGCCCAGCCTGAGGCTGATTTTGTCATTGCAGTGTGCCGTCCCACATCGGACGCGCTATCACCAGGCCTCCCTGTTGGTTGCATTTGCCTCCCTTGTCTGAAGGTAAACTTTAAATTCCCTTTCTTGAGTTTATTCTCCATATTGTCCCTGGGATGATCTTTGGCTGACATAATCTTTCTCCAGAACTACAAGCCCTCACCAGCCTCTGTCTTCACCATCGCACCCAGAGCTCCAGCACTGCAACCCGGTCCCCCACTCACACTAGGGGGGCCCAGCCTGAGGGCGATTTTGTCATTGCAGTGTGCCGCCCCACATCGGACGAGCTGTCCCCAGGCCTCCCTGTTGGTTGCATTTGCCTCCCTTGTCTGAAGGTAAACTTTAAATTACATTTCTTGAGTTTATTCTCCATATTGTCCCTGGGATGATCTTTGGCTGACATAATCTTGCTCTAGAACTACAAGCCCGCACAAGCCTTTGTCTCCAGCACCACACCCCGGGCTCCAGCACTGCAACCCGGTCCCCCACTCACACCAGGGGGGCCCAGCCTGAGGCTGATTTTGTCATTGCAGTGTGCCGTCCCACATCGGACGCGCTATCACCAGGCCTCCCTGTTGGTTGCATTTGCCTCCCTTGTCTGAAGGTAAACTTTAAATTCCATTTCTTGAGTTTATTCTCCATATTGTCCCTGGGATGATCTTTGGCTGACATAATCTTGCTCCAGAACTACAAGCTCTCACCAGCATGTGACTCCAGGCCACCCCGGGACTCCAGCCATGGCTCCAGCACTGCTGCCCGGTCCCCCACTCTCACCATGGGTGCCCAGCAATAGGCGGTGGTTGTCGTTGCAGTGGGCGGCACCCCCTCGATCAAGCTTTCACCAGGCCTCCTTGTTTGTTGCAATTGCCTCCCTTGTCTGAAGGTAAACTTTAAATTCCATTTCTTGAGTTTATTCTCCATCTTGTCCCTGGGATGATCTTTGGCTGACATAATCTTTCTCCAGGACTACAAGCCCTCACCAGCCTTTGTCTTCACCACCGCACCAGGAGTTCCGCCAGTGCAACCTCGGTCCCCCACTCGCACCAGGGGGGCCCAGCCTGAGTCCGAGGTTGTCATTGCAGTGTGCTGTCCCACATCGGACGCGCTGTCACCAGGCCTCCCCGTTGGTTGCATTTGCCTCCCTTGTCTGAAGGTAAACTTTAAATTCCATTTCTTGACTTTATTCTCCATATTGTCCCTGGGATGATCTTTGGCTGACATAATCTTTCTCCAGAACTACAAGCCCTCACAAGCCTTTGTCTCCAGCACCACACCCAGGGCTCCAGCATTGCAACCTCGGTCCCCCACTCACACCAGGGGGGCCCAGCCTGAGGCTGATTTTGTCATTGCAGTGTGCCGTCCCACATCGGACGCGCTATCACCAGGCCTCCCTGTTGGTTGCATTTGCCTCCCTTGTCTGAAGGTAAACTTTAAATTACATTTCTTGAGTTTATTCTCCATATTGTGCCTGGGATGATCTTTGGCTGACATAATCTTTCTCCAAAACCACAAGTCCTCACCAGCCTCTGTCTTCAGCACCTACCCAGAGCTCCAGCACTGCAACCCGGTCCCCCACTCACACTAGGGGGGCCCAGCCAGAGGGCAATTTTGTCATTGCAGTTTGCTGCCCCACATCGGATGAGCTCTCACCAGGCCTCCCTGTTGGTTGCATTTGCCTGCCTTGTCTGAAGGTAAACTTTAAATTCCATTTCTTGAGTTTATTCTCCATATTGTCCCTGGGATGATCTTTTGCTGACATAATCTTTCTCCAGAACAACAAGCCCTCACCAGCCTTTGTCTTCACCATCGCACCCAGAGCTCTGGCCTGCAACCCGGTCAGCCACTCGCACCAGGGGGGCCCAGCCTGAGGCCGAGTTTGTCATTGCAGTGTGCCGTCCCATGTCGGACGACCTGTCATCAGGCCTCCCTGTTGGTTGCATTTGCCTCCCTTGTCTGAAGGTAAACTTTAAATTCCATTTCTTGAGTTTATTCTCCATATTGTCCCTGGGATGATGTTTTGATGACATAATTTTTCTCCAGAACTACAAGCCCTCACCAGCCTTTGTCTTCAGCACTGCACCCAGAGCTCCAGCACTGCAACCCGGTCCCCCACTCATAGTAGGGGGGCCCAGCCGGAGGGCGATTTTGTCATTGCAGTGTGCCGCCCCACATCGGACGAGCTGTCACCAGGCCTCCCTGTTGGTTGCATATTCCTCCCTTGTCTGAAGGTAAACTTTAAATTCCATTTCTTGAGTTTATTCTCCATATTGTCCCTGGGATGATCTTTGGCTGACATAATCTTGCTCCAGAACTACAAGCTCTCACCAGCATGTGACTCCAGGCCACCCTGGGACTCCAGTCATGGCTCCAGCACTGCTGCCCGGTCCCCCACTCTCACCAGGGGTACCCAGCAATAGGCGGTGGTTGTCGTTCCAGTGGGCGTCGCCCTCTCGATCAAGCTTTCCCCAGGCCTCCTTGTTTGTTGCATTTGCCTCCCTTGTCTGAAGGTAAACTTTAAATTCCATTTCTTGACTTTATTCTCCATATTGTCCCTGGGATGATCTTTGGCTGACATAATCTTTCTCCAGAACTACAAGCCCTCACCAGCCTTTGTCTTCACCATCGCACCCAGAGCTCTGGCCTGCAACCTTGTCACCCACTCGCACCAAGGGGGCCCAGCATGAGGCCGAGTTTGACAGTGCAATGTGCTGTCCCATGTCGGACGCGCTGTCACCAGGCCTCCCTGTTGGTTGCATTTGCCTCCCTTTTCTGAAGGTAAACTTTAAATTCCATTTCTTGAGTTTATTCTCCATATTGTCCCTGGGATGATCTTTGGCTGACATAATCTTTCTCCAGAACTACAAGCCCTCACCAGCCTTTGTCTTCACCATCGCACCCAGAGCTCTGGCCTGCAATCCGGTCAGCCACTCGCACCAGGGGGGCCCATTCTGAGGCCGAGTTTTTCATTGCAGTGTGCCGTCCCATGTCGGACGTGCTGTCACGAGGCCTACCTGTTGTTTGCATTTGCCTCCCTTGTCTGAAGGAAAACTTTAAATTCCATTTCTTGACATTATTTTCCATATTGTCCCTGGGATGATCTTTGGCTAACATAATCTTGCTCCAGAACTACAAGCCCTCACCAGCATGTGACTCCAGGCCACCCTGGGGCTCCAGCCAGGGCTCCAGCACTGCTGCCCGGTCCCCAACTCTCACCAGGGGTGCCCAGCCTTAGGCGGTGGTTGTCGTTGCAGTGGGCGTCGCCCTCTCGATCAAGCTTTCCCCAGGCCTCCCTGTTGGTTGCATTTGCCTCCCTTGTCTGAAGGTAAACTTTAAATTCCATTTCTTGAGTTTATTCTCCATATTGTCCCTGGGATGATCTTCGGCTGACATAATCTTGCTCCAGAACGACAAGCCCTCACAAGCCTTTGTCTCCAGCACCACACCCAGGGCTCCAGCACTGCAACCCGGTCCCCCACTCACACCAGGGGGGCCCAGCCTGAGGCTGATTTTGTCATTGCAGTGTGCCGTCCCACATCGGACGCGCTATCACCAGGCCTACCTGTTGGTTGCATTTGCCTCCCTTTTCTGAAGGTAAACTTTAAATTCCCTTTCTTGAGTTTATACTCCATATTGTCCCTGGGATGATCTTTGGCTGACTTAATCTTGCTCCAGAACTACAAGCCCTCACCAGCATGTGACTCCAGGCCACCCTGGGGCTCCAACCAGGGCTCCAGCACTGCTGCCCGGTCCCCCACTCTCACCAGGGGGGCCCAGCCTTAGGCGGTGGTTGTCGTTCGCAGTGGGCGTCGCCCTCTCGATCAAGCTTTCCCCAGGCCTCCCTGTTGGTTGCATTTGCCTCCCTTGTCTGAAGGTAAACTTTAAATTCCATTTCTTGAGTTTATTTTCCATATTGTCCCTGGGATGATCTTTGGCTGACATAATCTTTCTCCAGAACTACAAGCCCTCACCAGCCTCTGTCTTCAGCACCGCACCCAGAGCTCCAGCACTGCAACTCGGTCCCCCACTCGCACCAGGGGTGCCCAGCCTGAGGGCGATTTTGTCATTGCAGTGTGCCGTCCCATGTCGGACGACCTGTCATCAGGCCTCCCTGTTGGTTGCATTTGCCTCCCTTGTCTGAAGGTAAACTTTAAATTCCATTTCTTGAGTTTATTCTCCATATTGTCCCTGGGATGATCTTTGGCTGACATAATCTTGCTCCAGAACTACAAGCCCTCACAAGCCTTTGTCTTCAGCACCGCACCAGGAGTTCCGCCAGTGCAACCTCGGTCCCCCACTCGCACCAGGGGGGCCCAGCCTGAGGCCGAGGTTGTCATTGCAGTGTGCCGTCCCACATCGGACGCACTGTCACCAGGCCTCCCTGTTGGTTGCATTTGCCTCCCTTGTCTGAAGGTAAACTTTAAATTCCCTTTCTTGAGTTTATTCTCCATATTGTCCATGGGATGATCTACGGCTGACATAATCTTTCTCCAGAACTACAAGCCCTCACCAGCCTTTGTCTTCACCATCGCACCCAGAGC
The DNA here is from genome assembly GCF_046127955.1 of Nelusetta ayraudi. Classification (NCBI taxonomy): domain Eukaryota; kingdom Metazoa; phylum Chordata; class Actinopteri; order Tetraodontiformes; family Monacanthidae; genus Nelusetta; species Nelusetta ayraudi. Next base: position 336,761 of record NW_027466195.1, on the reverse strand, counting down.
TCTGGCCTGCAACCTTGTCACCCACTCGCACCAAGGGGGCCCAGCATGAGGCCGAGTTTGACAGTGCAATGTGCTGTCCCATGTCGGACGCGCTGTCACCAGGCCTCCCTGTTGGTTGCATTTGCCTCCCTTTTCTGAAGGTAAACTTTAAATTCCATTTCTTGAGTTTATTCTCCATATTGTCCCTGGGATGATCTTTGGCTGACATAATCTTTCTCCAGAACTACAAGCCCTCACCAGCCTTTGTCTTCACCATCGCACCCAGAGCTCTGGCCTGCAATCCGGTCAGCCACTCGCACCAGGGGGGCCCAGTCTGAGGCCGAGTTTTTCATTGCAGTGTGCCGTCCCATGTCGGACGTGCTGTCACGAGGCCTACCTGTTGTTTGCATTTGCCTCCCTTGTCTGAAGGAAAACTTTAAATTCCATTTCTTGACATTATTTTCCATATTGTCCCTGGGATGATCTTTGGCTAACATAATCTTGCTCCAGAACTACAAGCCCTCACCAGCATGTGACTCCAGGCCACCCTGGGGCTCCAGCCAGGGCTCCAGCACTGCTGCCCGGTCCCCAACTCTCACCAGGGGTGCCCAGCCTTAGGCGGTGGTTGTCGTTGCAGTGGGCGTCGCCCTCTCGATCAAGCTTTCCCCAGGCCTCCCTGTTGGTTGCATTTGCCTCCCTTGTCTGAAGGTAAACTTTAAATTCCATTTCTTGAGTTTATTCTCCATATTGTCCCTGGGATGATCTTCGGCTGACATAATCTTGCTCCAGAACGACAAGCCCTCACAAGCCTTTGTCTCCAGCACCACACCCAGGGCTCCAGCACTGCAACCCGGTCCCCCACTCACACCAGGGGGGCCCAGCCTGAGGCTGATTTTGTCATTGCAGTGTGCCGTCCCACATCGGACGCGCTATCACCAGGCCTACCTGTTGGTTGCATTTGCCTCCCTTTTCTGAAGGTAAACTTTAAATTCCCTTTCTTGAGTTTATACTCCATATTGTCCCTGGGATGATCTTTGGCTGACTTAATCTTGCTCCAGAACTACAAGCCCTCACCAGCATGTGACTCCAGGCCACCCTGGGGCTCCAACCAGGGCTCCAGCACTGCTGCCCGGTCCCCCACTCTCACCAGGGGTGCCCAGCCTTAGGCGGTGGTTGTCGTTCGCAGTGGGCGTCGCCCTCTCGATCAAGCTTTCCCCAGGCCTCCCTGTTGGTTGCATTTGCCTCCCTTGTCTGAAGGTAAACTTTAAATTCCATTTCTTGAGTTTATTTTCCATATTGTCCCTGGGATGATCTTTGGCTGACATAATCTTTCTCCAGAACTACAAGCCCTCACCAGCCTCTGTCTTCAGCACCGCACCCAGAGCTCCAGCACTGCAACTCGGTCCCCCACTCGCACCAGGGGTGCCCAGCCTGAGGGCGATTTTGTCATTGCAGTGTGCCGTCCCATGTCGGACGACCTGTCATCAGGCCTCCCTGTTGGTTGCATTTGCCTCCCTTGTCTGAAGGTAAACTTTAAATTACATTTCTTGAGTTTATTCTCCATATTGTCCCTGGGATGATCTTTGGCTGACATAATCTTGCTCCAGAACTACAAGCCCTCACAAGCCTTTGTCTTCAGCACCGCACCAGGAGTTCCGCCAGTGCAACCTCGGTCCCCCACTCGCACCAGGGGGGCCCAGCCTGAGGCCGAGGTTGTCATTGCAGTGTGCCGTCCCACATCGGACGCACTGTCACCAGGCCTCCCTGTTGGTTGCATTTGCCTCCCTTGTCTGAAGGTAAACTTTAAATTCCCTTTCTTGAGTTTATTCTCCATATTGTCCATGGGATGATCTACGGCTGACTTAATCTTGCTCCAGAACTACAAGCCCTCACCAGCATGTGAGTCCAGGCCACCCTGGGGCTCCAGCCAGGGCTCCAGCACTGCTGCCCAGTCCCCCACTCTCACCAGGGGTGCCCAGCCTTAGGCGGTGGTTGTCGTTGCAGTGGGCGTCGCCCTCTCGATCAAGTTTCCCCAGGTCTCCCTGTTGGTTGCATTTGCCTCCCTTGTCTGAAGGTAAACTTTAAATTCCATTTCTTGAGTTTATTCTCCATATTATCCCTGGGATGATCTTTGGGTGACATAATCTTTCTCCAGAACTACAAGCCCTCACCAGCCTTTGTCTTCACCACCGCACCAGGAGTTCCGCCAGTGCAACCTCGGTCCCCCACTCGCACCAGGGGGGCCCAGCCTGAGTCCGAGGTTGTCATTGCAGTGTGCTGTCCCATGTCGGACGCGCTGTCACCAGGCCTCCCTGTTGGTTGCATTTGCCTCCCTTGTCTGAAGGTAAACTTTAAATTACATGTCTTGAGTTTATTCTCCATATTGTCCCTGGGATGATCTTTGGCTGACATAATCTTGCTCCAGAACTACAAGCCCTCACCAGCATTTGTCTTCAGCACCGCACCAGGAGTTCCGCCAGTGCAACCTCGGTCCCCCACTCGCACCAGGGGGGCCCAGCCTGAGGCTGATTTTGTCATTGCAGTGTGCCGTCCCACATCGGACGCGCTATCACCAGGCCTCCCTGTTGGTTGCATTTGCCTCCCTTGTCTGAAGGTAAACTTTAAATTCCCTTTCTTGAGTTTATTCTCCATATTGTCCCTGGGATGATCTTTGGCTGACATAATCTTTCTCCAGAACTACAAGCCCTCACCAGCCTCTGTCTTCACCATCGCACCCAGAGCTCCAGCACTGCAACCCGGTCCCCCACTCACACTAGGGGGGCCCAGCCTGAGGGCGATTTTGTCATTGCAGTGTGCCGCCCCACATCGGACGAGCTGTCCCCAGGCCTCCCTGTTGGTTGCATTTGCCTCCCTTGTCTGAAGGTAAACTTTAAATTACATTTCTTGAGTTTATTCTCCATATTGTCCCTGGGATGATCTTTGGCTGACATAATCTTGCTCTAGAACTACAAGCCCGCACAAGCCTTTGTCTCCAGCACCACACCCCGGGCTCCAGCACTGCAACCCGGTCCCCCACTCACACCAGGGGGGCCCAGCCTGAGGCTGATTTTGTCATTGCAGTGTGCCGTCCCACATCGGACGCGCTATCACCAGGCCTCCCTGTTGGTTGCATTTGCCTCCCTTGTCTGAAGGTAAACTTTAAATTCCATTTCTTGAGTTTATTCTCCATATTGTCCCTGGGATGATCTTTGGCTGACATAATCTTGCTCCAGAACTACAAGCTCTCACCAGCATGTGACTCCAGGCCACCCCGGGACTCCAGCCATGGCTCCAGCACTGCTGCCCGGTCCCCCACTCTCACCATGGGTGCCCAGCAATAGGCGGTGGTTGTCGTTGCAGTGGGCGGCACCCCCTCGATCAAGCTTTCACCAGGCCTCCTTGTTTGTTGCAATTGCCTCCCTTGTCTGAAGGTAAACTTTAAATTCCATTTCTTGAGTTTATTCTCCATCTTGTCCCTGGGATGATCTTTGGCTGACATAATCTTTCTCCAGGACTACAAGCCCTCACCAGCCTTTGTCTTCACCACCGCACCAGGAGTTCCGCCAGTGCAACCTCGGTCCCCCACTCGCACCAGGGGGGCCCAGCCTGAGTCCGAGGTTGTCATTGCAGTGTGCTGTCCCACATCGGACGCGCTGTCACCAGGCCTCCCCGTTGGTTGCATTTGCCTCCCTTGTCTGAAGGTAAACTTTAAATTCCATTTCTTGACTTTATTCTCCATATTGTCCCTGGGATGATCTTTGGCTGACATAATCTTTCTCCAGAACTACAAGCCCTCACAAGCCTTTGTCTCCAGCACCACACCCAGGGCTCCAGCATTGCAACCTCGGTCCCCCACTCACACCAGGGGGGCCCAGCCTGAGGCTGATTTTGTCATTGCAGTGTGCCGTCCCACATCGGACGCGCTATCACCAGGCCTCCCTGTTGGTTGCATTTGCCTCCCTTGTCTGAAGGTAAACTTTAAATTACATTTCTTGAGTTTATTCTCCATATTGTGCCTGGGATGATCTTTGGCTGACATAATCTTTCTCCAAAACCACAAGTCCTCACCAGCCTCTGTCTTCAGCACCTACCCAGAGCTCCAGCACTGCAACCCGGTCCCCCACTCACACTAGGGGGGCCCAGCCAGAGGGCAATTTTGTCATTGCAGTTTGCTGCCCCACATCGGATGAGCTCTCACCAGGCCTCCCTGTTGGTTGCATTTGCCTGCCTTGTCTGAAGGTAAACTTTAAATTCCATTTCTTGAGTTTATTCTCCATATTGTCCCTGGGATGATCTTTTGCTGACATAATCTTTCTCCAGAACAACAAGCCCTCACCAGCCTTTGTCTTCACCATCGCACCCAGAGCTCTGGCCTGCAACCCGGTCAGCCACTCGCACCAGGGGGGCCCAGCCTGAGGCCGAGTTTGTCATTGCAGTGTGCCGTCCCATGTCGGACGACCTGTCATCAGGCCTCCCTGTTGGTTGCATTTGCCTCCCTTGTCTGAAGGTAAACTTTAAATTCCATTTCTTGAGTTTATTCTCCATATTGTCCCTGGGATGATGTTTTGATGACATAATTTTTCTCCAGAACTACAAGCCCTCACCAGCCTTTGTCTTCAGCACTGCACCCAGAGCTCCAGCACTGCAACCCGGTCCCCCACTCATAGTAGGGGGGCCCAGCCGGAGGGCGATTTTGTCATTGCAGTGTGCCGCCCCACATCGGACGAGCTGTCACCAGGCCTCCCTGTTGGTTGCATATTCCTCCCTTGTCTGAAGGTAAACTTTAAATTCCATTTCTTGAGTTTATTCTCCATATTGTCCCTGGGATGATCTTTGGCTGACATAATCTTGCTCCAGAACTACAAGCTCTCACCAGCATGTGACTCCAGGCCACCCTGGGACTCCAGTCATGGCTCCAGCACTGCTGCCCGGTCCCCCACTCTCACCAGGGGTACCCAGCAATAGGCGGTGGTTGTCGTTCCAGTGGGCGTCGCCCTCTCGATCAAGCTTTCCCCAGGCCTCCTTGTTTGTTGCATTTGCCTCCCTTGTCTGAAGGTAAACTTTAAATTCCATTTCTTGACTTTATTCTCCATATTGTCCCTGGGATGATCTTTGGCTGACATAATCTTTCTCCAGAACTACAAGCCCTCACCAGCCTTTGTCTTCACCATCGCACCCAGAGCTCTGGCCTGCAACCTTGTCACCCACTCGCACCAAGGGGGCCCAGCATGAGGCCGAGTTTGACAGTGCAATGTGCTGTCCCATGTCGGACGCGCTGTCACCAGGCCTCCCTGTTGGTTGCATTTGCCTCCCTTTTCTGAAGGTAAACTTTAAATTCCATTTCTTGAGTTTATTCTCCATATTGTCCCTGGGATGATCTTTGGCTGACATAATCTTTCTCCAGAACTACAAGCCCTCACCAGCCTTTGTCTTCACCATCGCACCCAGAGCTCTGGCCTGCAATCCGGTCAGCCACTCGCACCAGGGGGGCCCATTCTGAGGCCGAGTTTTTCATTGCAGTGTGCCGTCCCATGTCGGACGTGCTGTCACGAGGCCTACCTGTTGTTTGCATTTGCCTCCCTTGTCTGAAGGAAAACTTTAAATTCCATTTCTTGACATTATTTTCCATATTGTCCCTGGGATGATCTTTGGCTAACATAATCTTGCTCCAGAACTACAAGCCCTCACCAGCATGTGACTCCAGGCCACCCTGGGGCTCCAGCCAGGGCTCCAGCACTGCTGCCCGGTCCCCAACTCTCACCAGGGGTGCCCAGCCTTAGGCGGTGGTTGTCGTTGCAGTGGGCGTCGCCCTCTCGATCAAGCTTTCCCCAGGCCTCCCTGTTGGTTGCATTTGCCTCCCTTGTCTGAAGGTAAACTTTAAATTCCATTTCTTGAGTTTATTCTCCATATTGTCCCTGGGATGATCTTCGGCTGACATAATCTTGCTCCAGAACGACAAGCCCTCACAAGCCTTTGTCTCCAGCACCACACCCAGGGCTCCAGCACTGCAACCCGGTCCCCCACTCACACCAGGGGGGCCCAGCCTGAGGCTGATTTTGTCATTGCAGTGTGCCGTCCCACATCGGACGCGCTATCACCAGGCCTACCTGTTGGTTGCATTTGCCTCCCTTTTCTGAAGGTAAACTTTAAATTCCCTTTCTTGAGTTTATACTCCATATTGTCCCTGGGATGATCTTTGGCTGACTTAATCTTGCTCCAGAACTACAAGCCCTCACCAGCATGTGACTCCAGGCCACCCTGGGGCTCCAACCAGGGCTCCAGCACTGCTGCCCGGTCCCCCACTCTCACCAGGGGGGCCCAGCCTTAGGCGGTGGTTGTCGTTCGCAGTGGGCGTCGCCCTCTCGATCAAGCTTTCCCCAGGCCTCCCTGTTGGTTGCATTTGCCTCCCTTGTCTGAAGGTAAACTTTAAATTCCATTTCTTGAGTTTATTTTCCATATTGTCCCTGGGATGATCTTTGGCTGACATAATCTTTCTCCAGAACTACAAGCCCTCACCAGCCTCTGTCTTCAGCACCGCACCCAGAGCTCCAGCACTGCAACTCGGTCCCCCACTCGCACCAGGGGTGCCCAGCCTGAGGGCGATTTTGTCATTGCAGTGTGCCGTCCCATGTCGGACGACCTGTCATCAGGCCTCCCTGTTGGTTGCATTTGCCTCCCTTGTCTGAAGGTAAACTTTAAATTCCATTTCTTGAGTTTATTCTCCATATTGTCCCTGGGATGATCTTTGGCTGACATAATCTTGCTCCAGAACTACAAGCCCTCACAAGCCTTTGTCTTCAGCACCGCACCAGGAGTTCCGCCAGTGCAACCTCGGTCCCCCACTCGCACCAGGGGGGCCCAGCCTGAGGCCGAGGTTGTCATTGCAGTGTGCCGTCCCACATCGGACGCACTGTCACCAGGCCTCCCTGTTGGTTGCATTTGCCTCCCTTGTCTGAAGGTAAACTTTAAATTCCCTTTCTTGAGTTTATTCTCCATATTGTCCATGGGATGATCTACGGCTGACATAATCTTTCTCCAGAACTACAAGCCCTCACCAGCCTTTGTCTTCACCATCGCACCCAGAGCTCTGGCCTGCAACCTTGTCACCCACTCGCACCAAGGGGGCCCAGCATGAGGCCGAGTTTGACAGTGCAATGTGCTGTCCCATGTCGGACGCGCTGTCACCAGGCCTCCCTGTTGGTTGCATTTGCCTCCCTTTTCTGAAGGTAAACTTTAAATTCCATTTCTTGAGTTTATTCTCCATATTGTCCCTGGGATGATCTTTGGCTGACATAATCTTTCTCCAGAACTACAAGCCCTCACCAGCCTTTGTCTTCACCATCGCACCCAGAGCTCTGGCCTGCAATCCGGTCAGCCACTCGCACCAGGGGGGCCCAGTCTGAGGCCGAGTTTTTCATTGCAGTGTGCCGTCCCATGTCGGACGTGCTGTCACGAGGCCTACCTGTTGTTTGCATTTGCCTCCCTTGTCTGAAGGAAAACTTTAAATTCCATTTCTTGACATTATTTTCCATATTGTCCCTGGGATGATCTTTGGCTAACATAATCTTGCTCCAGAACTACAAGCCCTCACCAGCATGTGACTCCAGGCCACCCTGGGGCTCCAGCCAGGGCTCCAGCACTGCTGCCCGGTCCCCAACTCTCACCAGGGGTGCCCAGCCTTAGGCGGTGGTTGTCGTTGCAGTGGGCGTCGCCCTCTCGATCAAGCTTTCCCCAGGCCTCCCTGTTGGTTGCATTTGCCTCCCTTGTCTGAAGGTAAACTTTAAATTCCATTTCTTGAGTTTATTCTCCATATTGTCCCTGGGATGATCTTCGGCTGACATAATCTTGCTCCAGAACGACAAGCCCTCACAAGCCTTTGTCTCCAGCACCACACCCAGGGCTCCAGCACTGCAACCCGGTCCCCCACTCACACCAGGGGGGCCCAGCCTGAGGCTGATTTTGTCATTGCAGTGTGCCGTCCCACATCGGACGCGCTATCACCAGGCCTACCTGTTGGTTGCATTTGCCTCCCTTTTCTGAAGGTAAACTTTAAATTCCCTTTCTTGAGTTTATACTCCATATTGTCCCTGGGATGATCTTTGGCTGACTTAATCTTGCTCCAGAACTACAAGCCCTCACCAGCATGTGACTCCAAGCCACCCTGGGGCTCCAACCAGGGCTCCAGCACTGCTGCCCGGTCCCCCACTCTCACCAGGGGGGCCCAGCCTTAGGCGGTGGTTGTCGTTCGCAGTGGGCGTCGCCCTCTTTATCAAGCTTTCCCCAGGCCTCCCTGTTGGTTGCATTTGCCTCCCTTGTCTGAAGGTAAACTTTAAATTCCATTTCTTGAGTTTATTTTCCATATTGTCCCTGGGATGATCTTTGGCTGACATAATCTTTCTCCAGAACTACAAGCCCTCACCAGCCTCTGTCTTCAGCACCGCACCCAGAGCTCCAGCACTGCAACTCGGTCCCCCACTCGCACCAGGGGTGCCCAGCCTGAGGGCGATTTTGTCATTGCAGTGTGCCGTCCCATGTCGGACGACCTGTCATCAGGCCTCCCTGTTGGTTGCATTTGCCTCCCTTGTCTGAAGGTAAACTTTAAATTACATTTCTTGAGTTTATTCTCCATATTGTCCCTGGGATGATCTTTGGCTGACATAATCTTGCTCCAGAACTACAAGCCCTCACAAGCCTTTGTCTTCAGCACCGCACCAGGAGTTCCGCCAGTGCAACCTCGGTCCCCCACTCGCACCAGGGGGGCCCAGCCTGAGGCCGAGGTTGTCATTGCAGTGTGCCGTCCCACATCGGACGCACTGTCACCAGGCCTCCCTGTTGGTTGCATTTGCCTCCCTTGTCTGAAGGTAAACTTTAAATTCCCTTTCTTGAGTTTATTCTCCATATTGTCCATGGGATGATCTACGGCTGACTTAATCTTGCTCCAGAACTACAAGCCCTCACCAGCATGTGAGTACAGGCCACCCTGGGGCTCCAGCCAGGGCTCCAGCACTGCTGCCCAGTCCCCCACTCTCACCAGGGGTGCCCAGCCTTAGGCGGTGGTTGTCGTTGCATTGGGCGTCGCCCTCTCGATCAAGTTTCCCCAGGTCTCCCTGTTGGTTGCATTTGCCTCCCTTGTCTGAAGGTAAACTTTAAATTCCATTTCTTGAGTTTATTCTCCATATTATCCCTGGGATGATCTTTGGGTGACATAATCTTTCTCCAGAACTACAAGCCCTCACCAGCCTCTGTCTTCAGCACCGCACCCAGAGCTCCAGCACTTTAACCCGGTCCCCCACTCACACCAGGGGGGCCCAGCCTGAGGCCGAGTTTGTCATTGCAGTGTGCCGTCCCACATCGGACGCGCTATCACCAGGCCTCCCTGTTGGTTGCATTTGCCTCCCTTGTCTGAAGGTAAACTTTAAATTCCATTTCTTGAGTTTATTCTCCATATTGTCCCTGGGATGATCTTTGGCTGACTTAATCTTGCTCCAGAACTACAAGCCCTCACCAGCATGTGACTCCAGGCCACCCTGGGGCTCCAGCCAGAGCTCCAGCATTGCTGCCCGGTCCCCCACTCTCACCAGGGGGGCCCAGCCTTAGGCGGTGGTTGTCGTTGCAGTGGGCGTCGCCCTCTCGATCAAGCTTTCCCCAGGCCTCCCTTTTGGTTGCATTTGCCTCCCTTGTCTGAAGGTAAACTTTAAATTACATTTCTTGAGTTTATTCTCCATATTGTCCCTGGGATGATCTTTGGCTGACATAATCTTTCTCCAGAACTACAAGCCCTCACCAGCCTCTGTCTTCACCATCGCACCCAGAGCTCCAGCACTACAACCCGGTCCCCCACTCACACTAGGGGGCCCCAGCATGAGGGCGATTTTGTCATTGCAGTGTGCCTTCCCACATCGGACGCGCTATCACCAGGCCTCCCTGTTGGTTGCATTTGCCTCCCTTGTCTGAAGGTAAACTTTAAATTCCCTTTCTTGAGTTTATTCTCCATATTGTCCCTGGGATGATCTTCGGCTGACATAATCTTGCTCCAGAACGACAAGCCCTCACAAGCCTTTGTCTCCAGCACCACACCCAGGGCTCCAGCACTGCAACCCGGTCCCCCACTCACACCAGGGGGACCCAGCCTGAGGCTGATTTTGTCATTGCAGTGTGCCGTCCCACATCGGACGCGCTATCACCAGGCCTACCTGTTGGTTGCATTTGCCTCCCTTTTCTGAAGGTAAACTTTAAATTCCCTTTCTTGAGTTTATACTCCATATTGTCCCTGGGATGATCTTTGGCTGACTTAATCTTGCTCCAGAACTACAAGCCCTCACCAGCATGTGACTCCAGGCCACCCTGGGGCTCCAACCAGGTCTCCAGCACTGCTGCCCGGTCCCCCACTCTCACCAGGGGTGCCCAGCCTTAGGCGGTGGTTGTCGTTCGCAGTGGGCGTCGCCCTCTCGATCAAGCTTTCCCCAGGCCTCCCTGTTGGTTGCATTTGCCTCCCTTGTCTGAAGGTAAACTTTAAATTCCATTTCTTGAGTTTATTTTCCATATTGTCCCTGGGATGATTTTTGGCTGACATAATCTTTCTCCAGAACTACAAGCCCTCACCAGCCTCTGTCTTCAGCACCGCACCCAGAGCTCCAGCACTGCAACTCGGTCCCCCACTCGCACCAGGGGTGCCCAGCCTGAGGGCGATTTTGTCATTGCAGTGTGCCGTCCCATGTCGGACGACCTGTCATCAGGCCTCCCTGTTGGTTGCATTTGCCTCCCTTGTCTGAAGGTAAACTTTAAATTACATTTCTTGAGTTTATTCTCCATATTGTCCCTGGGATGATCTTTGGCTGACATAATCTTGCTCCAGAACTACAAGCCCTCACAAGCCTTTGTCTTCAGCACCGCACCAGGAGTTCAGCCAGTGCAACCTCGGTCCCCCACTCGCACCAGGGGGGCCCAGCCTGAGGCCGAGGTTGTCATTGCAGTGTGCCGTCCCACATCGGACGCACTGTCACCAGGCCTCCCTGTTGGTTGCATTTGCCTCCCTTGTCTGAAGGTAAACTTTAAATTCCCTTTCTTGAGTTTATTCTCCATATTGTCCATGGGATGATCTACGGCTGACTTAATCTTGCTCCAGAACTACAAGCCCTCACCAGCATGTGAGTCCAGGCCACCCTGGGGCTCCAGCCAGGGCTCCAGCACTGCTGCCCAGTCCCCCACTCTCACCAGGGGTGCCCAGCCTTAGGCGGTGGTTGTCGTTGCAGTGGGCGTCGCCCTCTCGATCAAGTTTCCCCAGGTCTCCCTGTTGGTTGCATTTGCCTCCCTTGTCTGAAGGTAAACTTTAAATTCCATTTCTTGAGTTTATTCTCCATATTATCCCTGGGATGATCTTTGGCTGACATAATCTTGCTCCAGAACGACAAGCCCTCACAAGCCTTTGTCTCCAGCACCACACCCAGGGCTCCAGCACTGCAACCCGGTCCCCCACTCACACCAGGGGGGCCCAGCCTGAGGCTGATTTTGTCATTGCAGTGTGCCGTCCCACATCGGACGCGCTATCACCAGGCCTACCTGTTGGTTGCATTTGCCTCCCTTTTCTGAAGGTAAACTTTAAATTCCCTTTCTTGAGTTTATACTCCATATTGTCCCTGGGATGATCTTTGGCTGACTTAATCTTGCTCCAGAACTACAAGCCCTCACCAGCATGTGACTCCAGGCCACCCTGGGGCTCCAACCAGGGCTCCAGCACTGCTGCCCGGTCCCCCACTCTCACCAGGGGTGCCCAGCCTTAGGCGGTGGTTGTCGTTCGCAGTGGGCGTCGCCCTCTCGATCAAGCTTTCCCCAGGCCTCCCTGTTGGTTGCATTTGCCTCCCTTGTCTGAAGGTAAACTTTAAATTCCATTTCTTGAGTTTATTTTCCATATTGTCCCTGGGATGATCTTTGGCTGACATAATCTTTCTCCAGAACTACAAGCCCTCACCAGCCTTTGTCTTCAGCACCGCACCCAGAGCTCCAGCACTGCAACTCGGTCCCCCACTCGCACCAGGGGTGCCCAGCCTGAGGGCGATTTTGTCATTGCAGTGTGCCGTCCCATGTCGGACGACCTGTCATCAGGCCTCCCTGTTGGTTGCATTTGCCTCCCTTGTCTGAAGGTAAACTTTAAATTACATTTCTTGAGTTTATTCTCCATATTGTCCCTGGGATGATCTTTGGCTGACATAATCTTGCTCCAGAACTACAAGCCCTCACAAGCCTTTGTCTTCAGCACCGCACCAGGAGTTCCGCCAGTGCAACCTCGGTCCCCCACTCGCACCAGGGGGGCCCAGCCTGAGGCCGAGGTTGTCATTGCAGTGTGCCTTCCCACATCGGACGCGCTATCACCAGGCCTCCCTGTTGGTTGCATTTGCCTCCCTTGTCTGAAGGTAAACTTTAAATTCCCTTTCTTGAGTTTATTCTCCATATTGTCCCTGGGATGATCTTTGGCTGACATAATCTTTCTCCAGAACTACAAGCCCTCACCAGCCTTTGTCTTCACCATCGCACCCAGAGCTCTGGCCTGCAATCCGGTCAGCCACTCGCACCAGGGGGGCCCAGTCTGAGGCCGAGTTTTTCATTGCAGTGTGCCGTCCCATGTCGGACGTGCTGTCACGAGGCCTACCTGTTGTTTGCATTTGCCTCCCTTGTCTGAAGGAAAACTTTAAATTCCATTTCTTGACATTATTTTCCATATTGTCCCTGGGATGATCTTTGGCTAACATAATCTTGCTCCAGAACTACAAGCCCTCACCAGCATGTGACTCCAGGCCACCCTGGGGCTCCAGCCAGGGCTCCAGCACTGCTGCCCGGTCCCCAACTCTCACCAGGGGTGCCCAGCCTTAGGCGGTGGTTGTCGTTGCAGTGGGCGTCGCCCTCTCGATCAAGCTTTCCCCAGGCCTCCCTGTTGGTTGCATTTGCCTCCCTTGTCTGAAGGTAAACTTTAAATTCCATTTCTTGAGTTTATTCTCCATATTGTCCGTGGGATGATCTTCGGCTGACATAATCTTGCTCCAGAACGACAAGCCCTCACAAGCCTTTGTCTCCAGCACCACACCCAGGGCTCCAGCACTGCAACCCGGTCCCCCACTCACACCAGGGGGACCCAGCCTGAGGCTGATTTTGTCATTGCAGTGTGCCGTCCCACATCGGACGCGCTATCACCAGGCCTACCTGTTGGTTGCATTTGCCTCCCTTTTCTGAAGGTAAACTTTAAATTCCCTTTCTTGAGTTTATACTCCATATTGTCCCTGGGATGATCTTTGGCTGACTTAATCTTGCTCCAGAACTACAAGCCCTCACCAGCATGTGACTCCAGGCCACCCTGGGGCTCCAACCAGGGCTCCAGCACTGCTGCCCGGTCCCCCACTCTCACCAGGGGTGCCCAGCCTTAGGCGGTGGTTGTCGTTCGCAGTGGGCGTCGCCCTCTCGATCAATCTTTCCCCAGGCCTCCCTGTTGGTTGCATTTGCCTCCCTTGTCTGAAGGTAAACTTTAAATTCCATTTCTTGAGTTTATTTTCCATATTGTCCCTGGGATGATTTTTGGCTGACATAATCTTTCTCCAGAACTACAAGCCCTCACCAGCCTCTGTCTTCAGCACCGCACCCAGAGCTCCAGCACTGCAACTCGGTCCCCCACTCGCACCAGGGGTGCCCAGCCTGAGGGCGATTTTGTCATTGCAGTGTGCCGTCCCATGTCGGACGACCTGTCATCAGGCCTCCCTGTTGGTTGCATTTGCCTCCCTTGTCTGAAGGTAAACTTTAAATTACATTTCTTGAGTTTATTCTCCATATTGTCCCTGGGATGATCTTTGGCTGACATAATCTTGCTCCAGAACTACAAGCCCTCACAAGCCTTTGTCTTCAGCACCGCACCAGGAGTTCAGCCAGTGCAACCTCGGTCCCCCACTCGCACCAGGGGGGCCCAGCCTGAGGCCGAGGTTGTCATTGCAGTGTGCCTTCCCACATCGGACGCGCTATCACCAGGCCTCCCTGTTGGTTGCATTTGCCTCCCTTGTCTGAAGGTAAACTTTAAATTCCCTTTCTTGAGTTTATTCTCCATATTGTCCCTGGGATGATCTTTGGCTGACATAATCTTTCTCCAGAACTACAAGCCCTCACCAGCCTTTGTCTTCACCATCGCACCCAGAGCTCTGGCCTGCAATCCGGTCAGCCACTCGCACCAGGGGGGCCCAGTCTGAGGCCGAGTTTTTCATTGCAGTGTGCCGTCCCATGTCGGACGTGCTGTCACGAGGCCTACCTGTTGTTTGCATTTGCCTCCCTTGTCTGAAGGAAAACTTTAAATTCCATTTCTTGACATTATTTTCCATATTGTCCCTGGGATGATCTTTGGCTAACATAATCTTGCTCCAGAACTACAAGCCCTCACCAGCATGTGACTCCAGGCCACCCTGGGGCTCCAGCCAGGGCTCCAGCACTGCTGCCCGGTCCCCAACTCTCACCAGGGGTGCCCAGCCTTAGGCGGTGGTTGTCGTTGCAGTGGGCGTCGCCCTCTCGATCAAGCTTTCCCCAGGCCTCCCTGTTGGTTGCATTTGCCTCCCTTGTCTGAAGGTAAACTTTAAATTCCATTTCTTGAGTTTATTCTCCATATTGTCCGTGGGATGATCTTCGGCTGACATAATCTTGCTCCAGAACGACAAGCCCTCACAAGCCTTTGTCTCCAGCACCACACCCAGGGCTCCAGCACTGCAACCCGGTCCCCCACTCACACCAGGGGGACCCAGCCTGAGGCTGATTTTGTCATTGCAGTGTGCCGTCCCACATCGGACGCGCTATCACCAGGCCTACCTGTTGGTTGCATTTGCCTCCCTTTTCTGAAGGTAAACTTTAAATTCCCTTTCTTGAGTTTATACTCCATATTGTCCCTGGGATGATCTTTGGCTGACTTAATCTTGCTCCAGAACTACAAGCCCTCACCAGCATGTGACTCCAGGCCACCCTGGGGCTCCAACCAGGGCTCCAGCACTGCTGCCCGGTCCCCCACTCTCACCAGGGGTGCCCAGCCTTAGGCGGTGGTTGTCGTTCGCAGTGGGCGTCGCCCTCTCGATCAAGCTTTCCCCAGGCCTCCCTGTTGGTTGCATTTGCCTCCCTTGTCTGAAGGTAAACTTTAAATTCCATTTCTTGAGTTTATTTTCCATATTGTCCCTGGGATGATTTTTGGCTGACATAATCTTTCTCCAGAACTACAAGCCCTCACCAGCCTCTGTCTTCAGCACCGCACCCAGAGCTCCAGCACTGCAACTCGGTCCCCCACTCGCACCAGGGGTGCCCAGCCTGAGGGCGATTTTGTCATTGCAGTGTGCCGTCCCATGTCGGACGACCTGTCATCAGGCCTCCCTGTTGGTTGCATTTGCCTCCCTTGTCTGAAGGTAAACTTTAAATTACATTTCTTGAGTTTATTCTCCATATTGTCCCTGGGATGATCTTTGGCTGACATAATCTTGCTCCAGAACTACAAGCCCTCACAAGCCTTTGTCTTCAGCACCGCACCAGGAGTTCAGCCAGTGCAACCTCGGTCCCCCACTCGCACCAGGGGGGCCCAGCCTGAGGCCGAGGTTGTCATTGCAGTGTGCCGTCCCACATCGGACGCACTGTCACCAGGCCTCCCTGTTGGTTGCATTTGCCTCCCTTGTCTGAAGGTAAACTTTAAATTCCCTTTCTTGAGTTTATTCTCCATATTGTCCATGGGATGATCTACGGCTGACTTAATCTTGCTCCAGAACTACAAGCCCTCACCAGCATGTGAGTCCAGGCCACCCTGGGGCTCCAGCCAGGGCTCCAGCACTGCTGCCCAGTCCCCCACTCTCACCAGGGGTGCCCAGCCTTAGGCGGTGGTTGTCGTTGCAGTGGGCGTCGCCCTCTCGATCAAGTTTCCCCAGGTCTCCCTGTTGGTTGCATTTGCCTCCCTTGTCTGAAGGTAAACTTTAAATTCCATTTCTTGAGTTTATTCTCCATATTATCCCTGGGATGATCTTTGGCTGACATAATCTTGCTCCAGAACGACAAGCCCTCACAAGCCTTTGTCTCCAGCACCACACCCAGGGCTCCAGCACTGCAACCCGGTCCCCCACTCACACCAGGGGGGCCCAGCCTGAGGCTGATTTTGTCATTGCAGTGTGCCGTCCCACATCGGACGCGCTATCACCAGGCCTACCTGTTGGTTGCATTTGCCTCCCTTTTCTGAAGGTAAACTTTAAATTCCCTTTCTTGAGTTTATACTCCATATTGTCCCTGGGATGATCTTTGGCTGACTTAATCTTGCTCCAGAACTACAAGCCCTCACCAGCATGTGACTCCAGGCCACCCTGGGGCTCCAACCAGGGCTCCAGCACTGCTGCCCGGTCCCCCACTCTCACCAGGGGTGCCCAGCCTTAGGCGGTGGTTGTCGTTCGCAGTGGGCGTCGCCCTCTCGATCAAGCTTTCCCCAGGCCTCCCTGTTGGTTGCATTTGCCTCCCTTGTCTGAAGGTAAACTTTAAATTCCATTTCTTGAGTTTATTTTCCATATTGTCCCTGGGGTGATCTTTGGCTGACATAATCTTTCTCCAGAACTACAAGCCCTCACCAGCCTTTGTCTTCAGCACCGCACCCAGAGCTCCAGCACTGCAACTCGGTCCCCCACTCGCACCAGGGGTGCCCAGCCTGAGGGCGATTTTGTCATTGCAGTGTGCCGTCCCATGTCGGACGACCTGTCATCAGGCCTCCCTGTTGGTTGCATTTGCCTCCCTTGTCTGAAGGTAAACTTTAAATTACATTTCTTGAGTTTATTCTCCATATTGTCCCTGGGATGATCTTTGGCTGACATAATCTTGCTCCAGAACTACAAGCCCTCACAAGCCTTTGTCTTCAGCACCGCACCAGGAGTTCCGCCAGTGCAACCTCGGTCCCCCACTCGCACCAGGGGGGCCCAGCCTGAGGCCGAGGTTGTCATTGCAGTGTGCCGTCCCACATCGGACGCACTGTCACCAGGCCTCCCTGTTGGTTGCATTTGCCTCCCTTGTCTGAAGGTAAACTTTAAATTACATTTCTTGAGTTTATTCTCCATATTGTCCCTGGGATGATCTACGGCTGACTTAATCTTGCTCCAGAACTACAAGCCCTCACCAGCATGTGAGTCCAGGCCACCCTGGGGCTCCAGCCAGGGCTCCAGCACTGCTGCCCAGTCCCCCACTCTCACCAGGGGTGCCCAGCCTTAGGCGGTGGTTGTCGTTGCAGTGGGCGTCGCCCTCTCGATCAAGTTTCCCCAGGTCTCCCTGTTGGTTGCATTTGCCTCCCTTGTCTGAAGGTAAACTTTAAATTCCATTTCTTGAGTTTATTCTCCATATTATCCCTGGGATGATCTTTGGGTGACATAATCTTTCTCCAGAACTACAAGCCCTCACCAGCCTTTGTCTTCGCCACCGCAGCCAGAGCTCTGGCCTGCAACCCGGTCAGCCACTCGCACCAGGGGGCCCAGCCTGAGGCCGAGTTTTTCATTGCAGTGTGCCGTCCCATGTCGGACGTGCTGTCACCAGGCCTCCCTGTTGGTTGCATTTGCCTCCCTTGTCTGAAGGTAAACTTTAAATTCCATTTCTTGAGTTTATTCTCCATATTGTCCCTGGGATGATCTTTGTCTGACATAATCTTTCTCCAGAACTACAAGCCCTCACAAGCATGTGACTCCAGGCCACCCTGGGGCTCCAGCCAGGGCTCCAGCACTGCTGCCCGGTCCCCCACTCTCACCAGGGTGGCCCAGCCTGAGGCCGAGGTTGTCATTGCAGTGTGCCGTCCCACATCGGACGCGCTGTCACCATGCCTCCCTGTTGGTTGCATTTGCCTCCCTTGTCTGAAGGTAAACTTTAAATTCCATTTCTTGAGTTTATTCTCCATATTGTCCCTGGGATGATCTTTGGCTGACATAATCTTGCTCCAGAACTACAAGCCCTCACAAGCCTTTGTCTTCAGCACCGCACCAGGAGTTCCGCCAGTGCAACCTCGGTCCCCCACTCGCACCAGGGGGGCCCAGCCTGAGGCCGAGGTTGTCATTGCAGTGTGCTGTCCCACATCGGACGCACTGTCACCAGGCCTCCCTGTTGGTTGCATTTGCCTCCCTTGTCTGAAGGTAAACTTTAAATTCCATTTCTTGAGTTTATTCTCCATATTGTCCCTGGGATGATCTTTGGCTGACATAATCTTTCTCCAGAACTACAAGCCCTCACCATTCTTTGTCTTCATCATCGCACCCAGAGCTCTGGCCTGCAACCCGGTCAGCCACTGGCACCAGGGGGGCCCAGCCTGAGGCTGATTTTGTCATTGCAGTTTGCCGTCCCATGTCGGACGACCTGTCATCAGGCCTCCCTGTTGGTTGCATTTGCCTCCCTTGTCTGAAGGTAAACTTTAAATTCCCTTTCTTGAGTTTATTCTCCATATTGTCCCTGGGATGATCTACGGCTCACTTAATCTTTCTCCAGAACTACAAGCCCTCACTAGCATGTGACTCCAGGCCAGACCGGGGCTCCAGCCAGGGCTCCAGCACTGTTGCCCGGTCCCCCACCCTCACCAGGGGTGCCCATCCTTAGGCGGTGGTTGTCGTTGCAGTGGGCGTCGCCCTCTCGATCAAGCTTTCCCAAGGCCTCCCTGTTGGTTGCATTTGCCTCCCTTGTCTGAAGGTAAACTTTAAATTCCATTTCTTGAGTTTATTCTCCATATTGTCCCTTGGATGATCTTTGGCTGACATAATCTTTCTCCAGAACTACAAGCCCTCACCTGCCTTTGTCTTCACCATCGCACCCAGAGCTCTGGCCTGCAACCCGGTCACCCACTCGCACCAGGGGGGCCCAGTCTGAGGCCGAGTTTGTCATTGCAGTGTGCCGTCCCATGTCGGACGCGCTGTCACCAGGCCTCCCTGTTGGTTGCATTTGCCTCCCTTGTCTGAAGGTAAACTTTAAATTACATTTCTTTAGTTTATTCTCCATATTGTCACTGGGATGATCTTTGGCTGACATAATCTTTCTCCAGAACTACAAGCCCTCACCTGCCTTTGTCTTCAGCACCGCACCAGGTTTTCTGCCAGTGCAACCTCGGTCCCCCACTCACACCAGGGGGGCCCAGCCTGAGGCCGAGGTTGTCATTGCAGTGTGCCGTCCCACATCGGACGCGCTGTCACCAGGCCTCCCTGTTGGTTGCATTTTCTTCCCTTGTCTGAAGGTAAACTTTAAATTCCCTTTCTTGAGTTTATTCTCCATATTGTCCCTGGGATGATCTTTGGCTGACATAATCTTGCTCCAGAACTATAAGCCCTCACCAGCATGTAACTCCAGGCCAGACCGGGGCTCCAGCCAGGGCTCCAGCACTGCTGCCCGGTCCCCCACCCTCACCAGGGGTGTCCAGCCTTAGGGGGTGGTTGTCGTTGCAGTGGGCGTCGCCCTCTTGATCAAGCTTTCCCCAGGCCTCCCTGTTGGTTGCATTTGCCTCCCTTGTCTGAAGGTAAACTTTAAATTACATTTCTTGAGTTTATTCTCCATATTGTCCCTGGGATGATCTTTGGCTGACATAATCTTGCTCCAGAACTACAAGCCCTCACCAGCATTTGTCTTCAGCACCGCACCAGGAGTTCCGCCAGTGCAACCTCGGTCCCCCACTCGCACCAGGGGGGCCCAGCCTGAGACTGATTTTGTCATTGCAGTGTGCCGTCCCACATCGGACGCGCTGTCACCAGGCCTCCCTGTTGGTTGCATTTGCCTCCCTTGTCTGAAGGTAAACTTTAAATTCCATTTCTTGACTTTATTCTCCATATTGTCCCTGGGATGATCTTTGGCTGACATAATCTTTCTCCAGAACTACAAGCCCTCACCAGCCTCTTTCTTCACCATCGCACCCAGAGCTCCAGCACTGCAACCCGGTCCCCCACTCACACTAGGGGGGCCCATCCTGAGGTCGATTTTGTCATTGCAGTGTGCCGCCCCACATCGGACGAGCTGTCACCAGGCCTCCCTGTTGGTTGCATTTGCCTCCCTTGTCTGAAGGTAAACTTTAAATTCCATTTCTTGAGTTTATTCTCCATATTGTCCCTGGGATGATCTTTGGCTGACATAATCTTTCTCCAGAACTACAAGCCCTCACCAGCCTTTGTCTTCACCACCGCACCAGGAGTTCCGCCAGTGCAACCTCGGTCCCCCACTCGCACCAGGGGGGCCCAGCCTGAGTCCGAGGTTGTCATTGCAGTGTGCTGTCCCATGTCGGACGCGCTGTCACCAGGCCTCCCTGTTGGTTGCATTTGCCTCCCTTGTCTGAAGGTAAACTTTAAATTACATGTCTTGAGTTTATTCTCCATATTGTCCCTGGGATGATCTTTGGCTGACATAATCTTTCTCCAGAACTACAAGCCCTCACCAGCATTTGTCTTCAGCACCGCACCAGGAGTTCCGCCAGTGCAACCTCGGTCCCCCACTCGCACCAGGGGGGCCCAGCCTGAGGCTGATTTTGTCATTGCAGTGTGCCGTCCCACATCGGACGCGCTATCACCAGGCCTCCCTGTTGGTTGCATTTGCCTCCCTTGTCTGAAGGTAAACTTTAAATTCCCTTTCTTGAGTTTATTCTCCATATTGTCCCTGGGATGATCTTTGGCTGACATAATCTTTCTCCAGAACTACAAGCCCTCACCAGCCTCTGTCTTCACCATCGCACCCAGAGCTCCAGCACTGCAACCCGGTCCCCCACTCACACTAGGGGGGCCCAGCCTGAGGGCGATTTTGTCATTGCAGTGTGCCGCCCCACATCGGACGAGCTGTCCCCAGGCCTCCCTGTTGGTTGCATTTGCCTCCCTTGTCTGAAGGTAAACTTTAAATTACATTTCTTGAGTTTATTCTCCATATTGTCCCTGGGATGATCTTTGGCTGACATAATCTTTCTCCAGAACTACAAGCCCGCACAAGCCTTTGTCTCCAGCACCACACCCCGGGCTCCAGCACTGCAACCCGGTCCCCCACTCACACCAGGGGGGCCCAGCCTGAGGCTGATTTTGTCATTGCAGTGTGCCGTCCCACATCGGACGCGCTATCACCAGGCCTCCCTGTTGGTTGCATTTGCCTCCCTTGTCTGAAGGTAAACTTTAAATTCCATTTCTTGAGTTTATTCTCCATATTGTCCCTGGGATGATCTTTGGCTGACATAATCTTGCTCCAGAACTACAAGCTCTCACCAGCATGTGACTCCAGGCCACCCCGGGACTCCAGCCATGGCTCCAGCACTGCTGCCCGGTCCCCCACTCTCACCATGGGTGCCCAGCAATAGGCGGTGGTTGTCATTGCAGTGGGCGGCACCCCCTCGATCAAGCTTTCACCAGGCCTCCTTGTTTGTTGCAATTGCCTCCCTTGTCTGAAGGTAAACTTTAAATTCCATTTCTTGAGTTTATTCTCCATATTGTCCCTGGGATGATCTTTGGCTGACATAATCTTTCTCCAGGACTACAAGCCCTCACCAGCCTTTGTCTTCACCACCGCACCAGGAGTTCCGCCAGTGCAACCTCGGTCCCCCACTCGCACCAGGGGGGCCCAGCCTGAGTCCGAGGTTGTCATTGCAGTGTGCTGTCCCACATCG
Source organism: Nelusetta ayraudi (assembly GCF_046127955.1). Taxonomy (NCBI): domain Eukaryota; kingdom Metazoa; phylum Chordata; class Actinopteri; order Tetraodontiformes; family Monacanthidae; genus Nelusetta; species Nelusetta ayraudi. The sequence continues at coordinate 315,166 of NW_027466195.1, read as the reverse complement.
GACGCGCTGTCACCAGGCCTCCCCGTTGGTTGCATTTGCCTCCCTTGTCTGAAGGTAAACTTTAAATTCCATTTCTTGACTTTATTCTCCATATTGTCCCTGGGATGATCTTTGGCTGACATAATCTTTCTCCAGAACTACAAGCCCTCACAAGCCTTTGTCTCCAGCACCACACCCAGGGCTCCAGCATTGCAACCTCGGTCCCCCACTCACACCAGGGGGGCCCAGCCTGAGGCTGATTTTGTCATTGCAGTGTGCCGTCCCACATCGGACGCGCTATCACCAGGCCTCCCTGTTGGTTGCATTTGCCTGCCTTGTCTGAAGGTAAACTTTAAATTACATTTCTTGAGTTTATTCTCCATATTGTGCCTGGGATGATCTTTGGCTGACATAATCTTTCTCCAAAACCACAAGTCCTCACCAGCCTCTGTCTTCAGCACCTACCCAGAGCTCCAGCACTGCAACCCGGTCCCCCACTCACACTAGGGGGGCCCAGCCAGAGGGCAATTTTGTCATTGCAGTTTGCTGCCCCACATCGGATGAGCTCTCACCAGGCCTCCCTGTTGGTTGCATTTGCCTGCCTTGTCTGAAGGTAAACTTTAAATTCCATTTCTTGAGTTTATTCTCCATATTGTCCCTGGGATGATCTTTTGCTGACATAATCTTTCTCCAGAACAACAAGCCCTCACCAGCCTTTGTCTTCACCATCGCACCCAGAGCTCTGGCCTGCAACCCGGTCAGCCACTCGCACCAGGGGGGCCCAGCCTGAGGCCGAGTTTTTCATTGCAGTGTGCCGTCCCATGTCGGACGTGCTGTCACCAGGCCTCCCTGTTGGTTGCATTTGCCTCCCTTGTCTGAAGGTAAACTTTAAATTCCATTTCTTGAGTTTATTCTCCATATTGTCCCTGGGATGATCTTTGGCTGACATAATCTTTCTCCAGAACTACAAGCCCTCACCAGCATGTGACTCCAGGCCACCCTGGGGCTCCAGCCAGGGCTCCAGCACTGCTGCCCGGTCCCCCACTCTCACCAGGGTGGCCCAGCCTGAGGCCGAGGTTGTCATTGCAGTGTGCCGTCCCACATCGGACGCGCTGTCACCATGCCTCCCTGTTGGTTGCATTTGCCTCCCTTGTCTGAAGGTAAACTTTAAATTCCATTTCTTGAGTTTATTCTCCATATTGTCCCTGGGATGATCTTTGGCTGACATAATCTTGCTCCAGAACTACAAGCCCTCACAAGCCTTTGTCTTCAGCACCGCACCAGGAGTTCCGCCAGTGCAACCTCGGTCCCCCACTCGCACCAGGGGGGCCCAGCCTGAGGCCGAGGTTGTCATTGCAGTGTGCTGTCCCACATCGGACGCACTGTCACCAGGCCTCCCTGTTGGTTGCATTTGCCTCCCTTGTCTGAAGGTAAACTTTAAATTCCATTTCTTGAGTTTATTCTCCATATTGTCCCTGGGATGATCTTTGGCTGACATAATCTTTCTCCAGAACTACAAGCCCTCACCATTCTTTGTCTTCATCATCGCACCCAGAGCTCTGGCCTGCAACCCGGTCAGCCACTGGCACCAGGGGGGCCCAGCCTGAGGCTGATTTTGTCATTGCAGTTTGCCGTCCCATGTCGGACGACCTGTCATCAGGCCTCCCTGTTGGTTGCATTTGCCTCCCTTGTCTGAAGGTAAACTTTAAATTCCCTTTCTTGAGTTTATTCTCCATATTGTCCCTGGGATGATCTACGGCTCACTTAATCTTTCTCCAGAACTACAAGCCCTCACTAGCATGTGACTCCAGGCCAGACCGGGGCTCCAGCCAGGGCTCCAGCACTGTTGCCCGGTCCCCCACCCTCACCAGGGGTGCCCATCCTTAGGCGGTGGTTGTCGTTGCAGTGGGCGTCGCCCTCTCGATCAAGCTTTCCCAAGGCCTCCCTGTTGGTTGCATTTGCCTCCCTTGTCTGAAGGTAAACTTTAAATTCCATTTCTTGAGTTTATTCTCCATATTGTCCCTTGGATGATCTTTGGCTGACATAATCTTTCTCCAGAACTACAAGCCCTCACCTGCCTTTGTCTTCACCATCGCACCCAGAGCTCTGGCCTGCAACCCGGTCACCCACTCGCACCAGGGGGGCCCAGTCTGAGGCCGAGTTTGTCATTGCAGTGTGCCGTCCCATGTCGGACGCGCTGTCACCAGGCCTCCCTGTTGGTTGCATTTGCCTCCCTTGTCTGAAGGTAAACTTTAAATTCCATTTCTTTAGTTTATTCTCCATATTGTCCCTGGGATGATCTTTGGCTGACATAATCTTTCTCCAGAACTACAAGCCCTCACCTGCCTTTGTCTTCAGCACCGCACCAGGATTTCTGCCAGTGCAACCTCGGTCCCCCACTCACACCAGGGGGGCCCAGCCTGAGGCCGAGGTTGTCATTGCAGTGTGCCGTCCCACATCGGACGCGCTGTCACCAGGCCTCCCTGTTGGTTGCATTTTCTTCCCTTGTCTGAAGGTAAACTTTAAATTCCCTTTCTTGAGTTTATTCTCCATATTGTCCCTGGGATGATCTTTGGCTGACATAATCTTGCTCCAGAACTATAAGCCCTCACCAGCATGTAACTCCAGGCCAGACCGGGGCTCCAGCCAGGGCTCCAGCACTGCTGCCCGGTCCCCCACCCTCACCAGGGGTGTCCAGCCTTAGGGGGTGGTTGTCGTTGCAGTGGGCGTCGCCCTCTTGATCAAGCTTTCCCCAGGCCTCCCTGTTGGTTGCATTTGCCTCCCTTGTCTGAAGGTAAACTTTAAATTCCATTTCTTGAGTTTATTCTCCATATTGTCCCTGGGATGATCTTTGGCTGACATAATCTTGCTCCAGAACTACAAGCCCTCACCAGCATTTGTCTTCAGCACCGCACCAGGAGTTCCGCCAGTGCAACCTCGGTCCCCCACTCGCACCAGGGGGGCCCAGCCTGAGACTGATTTTGTCATTGCAGTGTGCCGTCCCACATCGGACGCGCTATCACCAGGCCTCCCTGTTGGTTGCATTTGCCTCCCTTGTCTGAAGGTAAACTTTAAATTCCATTTCTTGACTTTATTCTCCATATTGTCCCTGGGATGATCTTTGGCTGACATAATCTTTCTCCAGAACTACAAGCCCTCACCAGCCTTTGTCTTCACCACCGCACCAGGAGTTCCGCCAGTGCAACCTCGGTCCCCCACTCGCACCAGGGGGGCCCAGCCTGAGTCCGAGGTTGTCATTGCAGTGTGCTGTCCCATGTCGGACGCGCTGTCACCAGGCCTCCCTGTTGGTTGCATTTGCCTCCCTTGTCTGAAGGTAAACTTTAAATTACATGTCTTGAGTTTATTCTCCATATTGTCCCTGGGATGATCTTTGGCTGACATAATCTTTCTCCAGAACTACAAGCCCTCACCAGCATTTGTCTTCAGCACCGCACCAGGAGTTCCGCCAGTGCAACCTCGGTCCCCCACTCGCACCAGGGGGGCCCAGCCTGAGGCTGATTTTGTCATTGCAGTGTGCCGTCCCACATCGGACGCGCTATCACCAGGCCTCCCTGTTGGTTGCATTTGCCTCCCTTGTCTGAAGGTAAACTTTAAATTCCCTTTCTTGAGTTTATTCTCCATATTGTCCCTGGGATGATCTTTGGCTGACATAATCTTTCTCCAGAACTACAAGCCCTCACCAGCCTCTGTCTTCACCATCGCACCCAGAGCTCAAGCACTGCAACCCGGTCCCCCACTCACACTAGGGGGGCCCAGCCTGAGGGCGATTTTGTCATTGCAGTGTGCCGCCCCACATCGGACGAGCTGTCCCCAGGCCTCCCTGTTGGTTGCATTTGCCTCCCTTGTCTGAAGGTAAACTTTAAATTACATTTCTTGAGTTTATTCTCCATATTGTCCCTGGGATGATCTTTGGCTGACATAATCTTTCTCCAGAACTACAAGCCCGCACAAGCCTTTGTCTCCAGCACCACACCCCGGGCTCCAGCACTGCAACCCGGTCAGCCACTCGCACCAGGGGGGCCCAGTCTGAGGCCGAGTTTTTCATTGCAGTGTGCCGTCCCATGTCGGACGTGCTGTCACGAGGCCTACCTGTTGTTTGCATTTGCCTCCCTTGTCTGAAGGAAAACTTTAAATTCCATTTCTTGACATTATTTTCCATATTGTCCCTGGGATGATCTTTGGCTAACATAATCTTGCTCCAGAACTACAAGCCCTCACCAGCATGTGACTCCAGGCCACCCTGGGGCTCCAGCCAGGGCTCCAGCACTGCTGCCCGGTCCCCCACTCTCACCATGGGTGCCCAGCAATAGGCGGTGGTTGTCGTTGCAGTGGGCGGCACCCCCTCGATCAAGCTTTCACCAGGCCTCCTTGTTTGTTGCAATTGCCTCCCTTGTCTGAAGGTAAACTTTAAATTCCATTTCTTGAGTTTATTCTCCATCTTGTCCCTGGGATGATCTTTGGCTGACATAATCTTTCTCCAGGACTACAAGCCCTCACCAGCCTTTGTCTTCACCACCGCACCAGGAGTTCCGCCAGTGCAACCTCGGTCCCCCACTCGCACCAGGGGGGCCCAGCCTGAGTCCGAGGTTGTCATTGCAGTGTGCTGTCCCACATCGGACGCGCTGTCACCAGGCCTCCCCGTTGGTTGCATTTGCCTCCCTTGTCTGAAGGTAAACTTTAAATTCCATTTCTTGAGTTTATTCTCCATATTGTCCCTGGGATGATCTTTGGCTGACATAATCTTTCTCCAGAACTACAAGCCCTCACAAGCCTTTGTCTCCAGCACCACACCCAGGGCTCCAGCATTGCAACCTCGGTCCCCCACTCACACCAGGGGGGCCCAGCCTGAGGCTGATTTTGTCATTGCAGTGTGCCGTCCCACATCGGACGCGCTATCACCAGGCCTCCCTGTTGGTTGCATTTGCCTCCCTTGTCTGAAGGTAAACTTTAAATTACATTTCTTGAGTTTATTCTCCATATTGTGCCTGGGATGATCTTTGGCTGACATAATCTTTCTCCAAAACCACAAGTCCTCACCAGCCTCTGTCTTCAGCACCTACCCAGAGCTCCAGCACTGCAACCCGGTCCCCCACTCACACTAGGGGGGCCCAGCCAGAGGGCAATTTTGTCATTGCAGTTTGCTGCCCCACATCGGATGAGCTCTCACCAGGCCTCCCTGTTGGTTGCATTTGCCTGCCTTGTCTGAAGGTAAACGTTAAATTCCATTTCTTGAGTTTATTCTCCATATTGTCCCTGGGATGATCTTTTGCTGACATAATCTTTCTCCAGAACAACAAGCCCTCACCAGCCTTTGTCTTCACCATCGCACCCAGAGCTCTGGCCTGCAACCCGGTCAGCCACTCGCACCAGGGGGGCCCAGCCTGAGGCCGAGTTTGTCATTGCAGTGTGCCGTCCCATGTCGGACGACCTGTCATCAGGCCTCCCTGTTGGTTGCATTTGCCTCCCTTGTCTGAAGGTAAACTTTAAATTCCATTTCTTGACTTTATTCTCCATATTGTCCCTGGGATGATGTTTTGATGACATAATTTTTCTCCAGAACTACAAGCCCTCACCAGCCTTTGTCTTCAGCACTGCACCCAGAGCTCCAGCACTGCAACCCGGTCCCCCACTCATAGTAGGGGGGCCCAGCCGGAGGGCGATTTTGTCATTGCAGTGTGCCGCCCCACATCGGACGAGCTGTCACCAGGCCTCCCTGTTGGTTGCATATTCCTCCCGTGTCTGAAGGTAAACTTTAAATTCCATTTCTTGAGTTTATTCTCCATATTGTCCCTGGGATGATCTTTGGCTGACATAATCTTGCTCCAGAACTACAAGCTCTCACCAGCATGTGACTCCAGGCCACCCTGGGACTCCAGTCATGGCTCCAGCACTGCTGCCCGGTCCCCCACTCTCACCAGGGGTACCCAGCAATAGGCGGTGGTTGTCGTTCCAGTGGGCGTCGCCCTCTCGATCAAGCTTTCCCCAGGCCTCCTTGTTTGTTGCATTTGCCTCCCTTGTCTGAAGGTAAACTTTAAATTCCATTTCTTGAGTTTATTCTCCATATTGTCCCTGGGATGATCTTTGGCTGACATAATCTTTCTCCAGAACTACAAGCCCTCACCATCCTTTGTCTTCACCATCGCACCCAGAGCTCCAGCACTGCAACCCGGTCCCCCACTCACACTAGGGGGGCCCAGCCTGAGGGCGATTTTGTCATTGCAGTGTGCCGCCCCACATCGGACGAGCTGTCACCAGGCCTCCCTGTTGGTTGCATTTGCCTCCCTTGTCTGAAGGTAAACTTTAAATTCCATTTCTTGAGTTTATTCTCCATATTGTCCCTGGGATGATCTTTGGCACACATAATCTTGCTCCAGAACTACAAGCCCTCACAAGCCTTTGTCTCCAGCACCACACCCCGGGCTCCAGCACTGCAACCCGGTCCCCTACTCACACCAGGGGGGCCCAGCCTGAGGCTGATTTTGTCATTGCAGTGTGCCGTCCCACATCGGACGCGCTATCACCAGGCCTCCCTGTTGGTTGCATTTGCCTCCCTTGTCTGAAGGTAAACTTTAAATTACATTTCTTGAGTTTATTCTCCATATTGTCCCTGGGATGATCTTTGGCTGACATAATCTTGCTCCAGAACTACAAGCTCTCACCAGCATGTGACTCCAGGCCACCCCGGGACTCCAGCCATGGCTCCAGCACTGCTGCCCGGTCCCCCACTCTCACCATGGGTGCCCAGCAATAGGCGGTGGTTGTCGTTGCAGTGGGCGGCACCCCCTTGATCAAGCTTTCACCAGGCCTCCTTGTTTGTTGCAATTGCCTCCCTTGTCTGAAGGTAAACTTTAAATTCCATTTCTTGAGTTTATTCTCCATATTGTCCCTGGGATGATCTTTGGCTGACATAATCTTGCTCCAGAACGACAAGCCCTCACAAGCCTTTGTCTCCAGCACCACACCCAGGGCTCCAGCACTGCAACCCGGTCCCCCACTCACACCAGGGGGGCCCAGCCTGAGGCTGATTTTGTCATTGCAGTGTGCCGTCCCACATCGGACGCGCTATCACCAGGCCTACCTGTTGGTTGCATTTGCCTCCCTTTTCTGAAGGTAAACTTTAAATTCCCTTTCTTGAGTTTATACTCCATATTGTCCCTGGGATGATCTTTGGCTGACTTAATCTTGCTCCAGAACTACAAGCCCTCACCAGCATGTGACTCCAGGCCACCCTGGGGCTCCAACCAGGGCTCCAGCACTGCTGCCCGGTCCCCCACTCTCACCAGGGGTGCCCAGCCTTAGGCGGTGGTTGTCGTTCGCAGTGGGCGTCGCCCTCTCGATCAAGCTTTCCCCAGGCCTCCCTGTTGGTTGCATTTGCCTCCCTTGTCTGAAGGTAAACTTTAAATTCCATTTCTTGAGTTTATTTTCCATATTGTCCCTGGGATGATCTTTGGCTGACATAATCTTTCTCCAGAACTACAAGCCCTCACCAGCCTCTGTCTTCAGCACCGCACCCAGAGCTCCAGCACTGCAACTCGGTCCCCCACTCGCACCAGGGGTGCCCAGCCTGAGGGCGATTTTGTCATTGCAGTGTGCCGTCCCATGTCGGACGACCTGTCATCAGGCCTCCCTGTTGGTTGCATTTGCCTCCCTTGTCTGAAGGTAAACTTTAAATTACATTTCTTGAGTTTATTCTCCATATTGTCCCTGGGATGATCTTTGGCTGACATAATCTTGCTCCAGAACTACAAGCCCTCACAAGCCTTTGTCTTCAGCACCGCACCAGGAGTTCCGCCAGTGCAACCTCGGTCCCCCACTCGCACCAGGGGGGCCCAGCCTGAGGCCGAGGTTGTCATTGCAGTGTGCCGTCCCACATCGGACGCACTGTCACCAGGCCTCCCTGTTGGTTGCATTTGCCTCCCTTGTCTGAAGGTAAACTTTAAATTACATTTCTTGAGTTTATTCTCCATATTGTCCCTGGGATGATCTACGGCTGACTTAATCTTGCTCCAGAACTACAAGCCCTCACCAGCATGTGAGTCCAGGCCACCCTGGGGCTCCAGCCAGGGCTCCAGCACTGCTGCCCAGTCCCCCACTCTCACCAGGGGTGCCCAGCCTTAGGCGGTGGTTGTCGTTGCAGTGGGCGTCGCCCTCTCGATCAAGTTTCCCCAGGTCTCCCTGTTGGTTGCATTTGCCTCCCTTGTCTGAAGGTAAACTTTAAATTCCATTTCTTGAGTTTATTCTCCATATTATCCCTGGGATGATCTTTGGGTGACATAATCTTTCTCCAGAACTACAAGCCCTCACCAGCCTTTGTCTTCGCCACCGCACCCAGAGCTCTGGCCTGCAACCCGGTCAGCCACTCGCACCAGGGGGGCCCAGCCTGAGGCCGAGTTTTTCATTGCAGTGTGCCGTCCCATGTCGGACGTGCTGTCACCAGGCCTCCCTGTTGGTTGCATTTGCCTCCCTTGTCTGAAGGTAAACTTTAAATTCCATTTCTTGAGTTTATTCTCCATATTGTCCCTGGGATGATCTTTGGCTGACATAATCTTTCTCCAGAACTACAAGCCCTCACCAGCATGTGACTCCAGGCCACCCTGGGGCTCCAGCCAGGGCTCCAGCACTGCTGCCCGGTCCCCCACTCTCACCAGGGTGGCCCAGCCTGAGGCCGAGGTTGTCATTGCAGTGTGCCGTCCCACATCGGACGCGCTGTCACCATGCCTCCCTGTTGGTTGCATTTGCCTCCCTTGTCTGAAGGTAAACTTTAAATTCCATTTCTTGAGTTTATTCTCCATATTGTCCCTGGGATGATCTTTGGCTGACATAATCTTGCTCCAGAACTACAAGCCCTCACAAGCCTTTGTCTTCAGCACCGCACCAGGAGTTCCGCCAGTGCAACCTCGGTCCCCCACTCGCACCAGGGGGGCCCAGCCTGAGGCCGAGGTTGTCATTGCAGTGTGCTGTCCCACATCGGACGCACTGTCACCAGGCCTCCCTGTTGGTTGCATTTGCCTCCCTTGTCTGAAGGTAAACTTTAAATTCCATTTCTTGAGTTTATTCTCCATATTGTCCCTGGGATGATCTTTGGCTGACATAATCTTTCTCCAGAACTACAAGCCCTCACCATTCTTTGTCTTCATCATCGCACCCAGAGCTCTGGCCTGCAACCCGGTCAGCCACTGGCACCAGGGGGGCCCAGCCTGAGGCTGATTTTGTCATTGCAGTTTGCCGTCCCATGTCGGACGACCTGTCATCAGGCCTCCCTGTTGGTTGCATTTGCCTCCCTTGTCTGAAGGTAAACTTTAAATTCCCTTTCTTGAGTTTATTCTCCATATTGTCCCTGGGATGATCTACGGCTCACTTAATCTTTCTCCAGAACTACAAGCCCTCACTAGCATGTGACTCCAGGCCAGACCGGGGCTCCAGCCAGGGCTCCAGCACTGTTGCCCGGTCCCCCACCCTCACCAGGGCTGCCCATCCTTAGGCGGTGGTTGTCGTTGCAGTGGGCGTCGCCCTCTCGATCAAGCTTTCCCAAGGCCTCCCTGTTGGTTGCATTTGCCTCCCTTGTCTGAAGGTAAACTTTAAATTCCATTTCTTGAGTTTATTCTCCATATTGTCCCTTGGATGATCTTTGGCTGACATAATCTTTCTCCAGAACTACAAGCCCTCACCTGCCTTTGTCTTCACCATCGCACCCAGAGCTCTGGCCTGCAACCCGGTCACCCACTCGCACCAGGGGGGCCCAGTCTGAGGCCGAGTTTGTCATTGCAGTGTGCCGTCCCATGTCGGACGCGCTGTCACCAGGCCTCCCTGTTGGTTGCATTTGCCTCCCTTGTCTGAAGGTAAACTTTAAATTACATTTCTTTAGTTTATTCTCCATATTGTCACTGGGATGATCTTTGGCTGACATAATCTTTCTCCAGAACTACAAGCCCTCACCTGCCTTTGTCTTCAGCACCGCACCAGGTTTTCTGCCAGTGCAACCTCGGTCCCCCACTCACACCAGGGGGGCCCAGCCTGAGGCCGAGGTTGTCATTGCAGTGTGCCGTCCCACATCGGACGCGCTGTCACCAGGCCTCCCTGTAGGTTGCATTTTCTTCCCTTGTCTGAAGGTAAACTTTAAATTCCCTTTCTTGAGTTTATTCTCCATATTGTCCCTGGGATGATCTTTGGCTGACATAATCTTGCTCCAGAACTATAAGCCCTCACCAGCATGTAACTCCAGGCCAGACCGGGGCTCCAGCCAGGGCTCCAGCACTGCTGCCCGGTCCCCCACCCTCACCAGGGGTGTCCAGCCTTAGTGGGTGGTTGTCGTTGCAGTGGGCGTCGCCCTCTTGATCAAGCTTTCCCCAGGCCTCCCTGTTGGTTGCATTTGCCTCCCTTGTCTGAAGGTAAACTTTAAATTACATTTCTTGAGTTTATTCTCCATATTGTCCCTGGGATGATCTTTGGCTGACATAATCTTGCTCCAGAACTACAAGCCCTCACCAGCATTTGTCTTCAGCACCGCACCAGGAGTTCCGCCAGTGCAACCTCGGTCCCCCACTCGCACCAGGGGGGCCCAGCCTGAGACTGATTTTGTCATTGCAGTGTGCCGTCCCACATCGGACGCGCTATCACCAGGCCTCCCTGTTGGTTGCATTTGCCTCCCTTGTCTGAAGGTAAACTTTAAATTCCATTTCTTGACTTTATTCTCCATATTGTCCCTGGGATGATCTTTGGCTGACATAATCTTTCTCCAGAACTACAAGCCCTCACCAGCCTCTTTCTTCACCATCGCACCCAGAGCTCCAGCACTGCAACCCGGTCCCCCACTCACACTAGGGGGGCCCATCCTGAGGTCAATTTTGTCATTGCAGTGTGCCGCCCCACATCGGACGAGCTGTCACCAGGCCTCCCTGTTGGTTGCATTTGCCTCCCTTGTCTGAAGGTAAACTTTAAATTCCATTTCTTGAGTTTATTCTCCATATTGTCCCTGGGATGATCTTTGGCTGACATAATCTTTCTCCAGAACTACAAGCCCTCACCAGCCTTTGTCTTCACCACCGCACCAGGAGTTCCGCCAGTGCAACCTCGGTCCCCCACTCGCACCAGGGGGGCCCAGCCTGAGTCCGAGGTTGTCATTGCAGTGTGCTGTCCCATGTCGGACGCGCTGTCACCAGGCCTCCCTGTTGGTTGCATTTGCCTCCCTTGTCTGAAGGTAAACTTTAAATTACATGTCTTGAGTTTATTCTCCATATTGTCCCTGGGATGATCTTTGGCTGACATAATCTTTCTCCAGAACTACAAGCCCTCACCAGCATTTGTCTTCAGCACCGCACCAGGAGTTCCGCCAGTGCAACCTCGGTCCCCCACTCGCACCAGGGGGGCCCAGCCTGAGGCTGATTTTGTCATTGCAGTGTGCCGTCCCACATCGGACGCGCTATCACCAGGCCTCCCTGTTGGTTGCATTTGCCTCCCTTGTCTGAAGGTAAACTTTAAATTCCCTTTCTTGAGTTTATTCTCCATATTGTCCCTGGGATGATCTTTGGCTGACATAATCTTTCTCCAGAACTACAAGCCCTCACCAGCCTCTGTCTTCACCATCGCACCCAGAGCTCAAGCACTGCAACCCGGTCCCCCACTCACACTAGGGGGGCCCAGCCTGAGGGCGATTTTGTCATTGCAGTGTGCCGCCCCACATCGGACGAGCTGTCCCCAGGCCTCCCTGTTGGTTGCATTTGCCTCCCTTGTCTGAAGGTAAACTTTAAATTACATTTCTTGAGTTTATTCTCCATATTGTCCCTGGGATGATCTTTGGCTGACATAATCTTTCTCCAGAACTACAAGCCCGCACAAGCCTTTGTCTCCAGCACCACACCCCGGGCTCCAGCACTGCAACCCGGTCTCCCACTCACACCAGGGGGGCCCAGCCTGAGGCTGATTTTGTCATTGCAGTGTGCCGTCCCACATCGGACGCGCTATCACCAGGCCTCCCTGTTGGTTGCATTTGCCTCCCTTGTCTGAAGGTAAACTTTAAATTCCATTTCTTGAGTTTATTCTCCATATTGTCCCTGGGATGATCTTTGGCTGACATAATCTTGCTCCAGAACTACAAGCTCTCACCAGCATGTGACTCCAGGCCACCCCGGGACTCCAGCCATGGCTCCAGCACTGCTGCCCGGTCCCCCACTCTCACCATGGGTGCCCAGCAATAGGCGGTGGTTGTCGTTGCAGTGGGCGGCACCCCCTTGATCAAGCTTTCACCAGGCCTCCTTGTTTGTTGCAATTGCCTCCCTTGTCTGAAGGTAAACTTTAAATTCCATTTCTTGAGTTTATTCTCCATATTGTCCCTGGGATGATCTTTGGCTGACATAATCTTTCTCCAGGACTACAAGCCCTCACCAGCCTTTGTCTTCACCACCGCACCAGGAGTTCCGCCAGTGCAACCTCGGTCCCCCACTCGCACCAGGGGGGCCCAGCCTGAGTCCGAGGTTGTCATTGCAGTGTGCTGTCCCACATCGGACGCGCTGTCACCAGGCCTCCCCGTTGGTTGCATTTGCCTCCCTTGTCTGAAGGTAAACTTTAAATTCCATTTCTTGACTTTATTCTCCATATTGTCCCTGGGATGATCTTTGGCTGACATAATCTTTCTCCAGAACTACAAGCCCTCACAAGCCTTTGTCTCCAGCACCACACCCAGGGCTCCAGCATTGCAACCTCGGTCCCCCACTCACACCAGGGGGGCCCAGCCTGAGGCTGATTTTGTCATTGCAGTGTGCCGTCCCACATCGGACGCGCTATCACCAGGCCTCCCTGTTGGTTGCATTTGCCTGCCTTGTCTGAAGGTAAACTTTAAATTACATTTCTTGAGTTTATTCTCCATATTGTGCCTGGGATGATCTTTGGCTGACATAATCTTTCTCCAAAACCACAAGTCCTCACCAGCCTCTGTCTTCAGCACCTACCCAGAGCTCCAGCACTGCAACCCGGTCCCCCACTCACACTAGGGGGGCCCAGCCAGAGGGCAATTTTGTCATTGCAGTTTGCTGCCCCACATCGGATGAGCTCTCACCAGGCCTCCCTGTTGGTTGCATTTGCCTGCCTTGTCTGAAGGTAAACTTTAAATTCCATTTCTTGAGTTTATTCTCCATATTGTCCCTGGGATGATCTTTTGCTGACATAATCTTTCTCCAGAACAACAAGCCCTCACCAGCCTTTGTCTTCACCATCGCACCCAGAGCTCTGGCCTGCAACCCGGTCAGCCACTCGCACCAGGGGGGCCCAGCCTGAGGCCGAGTTTTTCATTGCAGTGTGCCGTCCCATGTCGGACGTGCTGTCACCAGGCCTCCCTGTTGGTTGCATTTGCCTCCCTTGTCTGAAGGTAAACTTTAAATTCCATTTCTTGAGTTTATTCTCCATATTGTCCCTGGGATGATCTTTGGCTGACATAATCTTTCTCCAGAACTACAAGCCCTCACCAGCATGTGACTCCAGGCCACCCTGGGGCTCCAGCCAGGGCTCCAGCACTGCTGCCCGGTCCCCCACTCTCACCAGGGTGGCCCAGCCTGAGGCCGAGGTTGTCATTGCAGTGTGCCGTCCCACATCGGACGCGCTGTCACCATGCCTCCCTGTTGGTTGCATTTGCCTCCCTTGTCTGAAGGTAAACTTTAAATTCCATTTCTTGAGTTTATTCTCCATATTGTCCCTGGGATGATCTTTGGCTGACATAATCTTGCTCCAGAACTACAAGCCCTCACAAGCCTTTGTCTTCAGCACCGCACCAGGAGTTCCGCCAGTGCAACCTCGGTCCCCCACTCGCACCAGGGGGGCCCAGCCTGAGGCCGAGGTTGTCATTGCAGTGTGCTGTCCCACATCGGACGCACTGTCACCAGGCCTCCCTGTTGGTTGCATTTGCCTCCCTTGTCTGAAGGTAAACTTTAAATTCCATTACTTGAGTTTATTCTCCATATTGTCCCTGGGATGATCTTTGGCTGACATAATCTTTCTCCAGAACTACAAGCCCTCACCATTCTTTGTCTTCATCATCGCACCCAGAGCTCTGGCCTGCAACCCGGTCAGCCACTGGCACCAGGGGGGCCCAGCCTGAGGCTGATTTTGTCATTGCAGTTTGCCGTCCCATGTCGGACGACCTGTCATCAGGCCTCCCTGTTGGTTGCATTTGCCTCCCTTGTCTGAAGGTAAACTTTAAATTCCCTTTCTTGAGTTTATTCTCCATATTGTCCCTGGGATGATCTACGGCTCACTTAATCTTTCTCCAGAACTACAAGCCCTCACCAGCCTTTGTCTTCACCACCGCACCAGGAGTTCCGCCAGTGCAACCTCGGTCCCCCACTCGCACCAGGGGGGCCCAGCCTGAGTCCGAGGTTGTCATTGCAGTGTGCTGTCCCACATCGGACGCGCTGTCACCAGGCCTCCCCGTTGGTTGCATTTGCCTCCCTTGTCTGAAGGTAAACTTTAAATTCCATTTCTTGACTTTATTCTCCATATTGTCCCTGGGATGATCTTTGGCTGACATAATCTTTCTCCAGAACTACAAGCCCTCACAAGCCTTTGTCTCCAGCACCACACCCAGGGCTCCAGCATTGCAACCTCGGTCCCCCACTCACACCAGGGGGGCCCAGCCTGAGGCTGATTTTGTCATTGCAGTGTGCCGTCCCACATCGGACGCGCTATCACCAGGCCTCCCTGTTGGTTGCATTTGCCTCCCTTGTCTGAAGGTAAACTTTAAATTACATTTCTTGAGTTTATTCTCCATATTGTGCCTGGGATGATCTTTGGCTGACATAATCTTTCTCCAAAACCACAAGTCCTCACCAGCCTCTGTCTTCAGCACCTACCCAGAGCTCCAGCACTGCAACCCGGTCCCCCACTCACACTAGGGGGGCCCAGCCAGAGGGCAATTTTGTCATTGCAGTTTGCTGCCCCACATCGGATGAGCTCTCACCAGGCCTCCCTGTTGGTTGCATTTGCCTGCCTTGTCTGAAGGTAAACTTTAAATTCCATTTCTTGAGTTTATTCTCCATATTGTCCCTGGGATGATCTTTTGCTGACATAATCTTTCTCCAGAACAACAAGCCCTCACCAGCCTTTGTCTTCACCATCGCACCCAGAGCTCTGGCCTGCAACCCGGTCAGCCACTCGCACCAGGGGGGCCCAGCCTGAGGCCGAGTTTTTCATTGCAGTGTGCCGTCCCATGTCGGACGTGCTGTCACCAGGCCTCCCTGTTGGTTGCATTTGCCTCCCTTGTCTGAAGGTAAACTTTAAATTCCATTTCTTGAGTTTATTCTCCATATTGTCCCTGGGATGATCTTTGGCTGACATAATCTTTCTCCAGAACTACAAGCCCTCACCAGCATGTGACTCCAGGCCACCCTGGGGCTCCAGCCAGGGCTCCAGCACTGCTGCCCGGTCCCCCACTCTCACCAGGGTGGCCCAGCCTGAGGCCGAGGTTGTCATTGCAGTGTGCCGTCCCACATCGGACGCGCTGTCACCATGCCTCCCTGTTGGTTGCATTTGCCTCCCTTGTCTGAAGGTAAACTTTAAATTCCATTTCTTGAGTTTATTCTCCATATTGTCCCTGGGATGATCTTTGGCTGACATAATCTTGCTCCAGAACTACAAGCCCTCACAAGCCTTTGTCTTCAGCACCGCACCAGGAGTTCCGCCAGTGCAACCTCGGTCCCCCACTCGCACCAGGGGGGCCCAGCCTGAGGCCGAGGTTGTCATTGCAGTGTGCTGTCCCACATCGGACGCACTGTCACCAGGCCTCCCTGTTGGTTGCATTTGCCTCCCTTGTCTGAAGGTAAACTTTAAATTCCATTTCTTGAGTTTATTCTCCATATTGTCCCTGGGATGATCTTTGGCTGACATAATCTTTCTCCAGAACTACAAGCCCTCACCATTCTTTGTCTTCATCATCGCACCCAGAGCTCTGGCCTGCAACCCGGTCAGCCACTGGCACCAGGGGGGCCCAGCCTGAGGCTGATTTTGTCATTGCAGTTTGCCGTCCCATGTCGGACGACCTGTCATCAGGCCTCCCTGTTGGTTGCATTTGCCTCCCTTGTCTGAAGGTAAACTTTAAATTCCCTTTCTTGAGTTTATTCTCCATATTGTCCCTGGGATGATCTACGGCTCACTTAATCTTTCTCCAGAACTACAAGCCCTCACTAGCATGTGACTCCAGGCCAGACCGGGGCTCCAGCCAGGGCTCCAGCACTGTTGCCCGGTCCCCCACCCTCACCAGGGGTGCCCATCCTTAGGCGGTGGTTGTCGTTGCAGAGGGCGTCGCCCTCTCGATCAAGCTTTCCCAAGGCCTCCCTGTTGGTTGCATTTGCCTCCCTTGTCTGAAGGTAAACTTTAAATTCCATTTCTTGAGTTTATTCTCCATATTGTCCCTTGGATGATCTTTGGCTGACATAATCTTTCTCCAGAACTACAAGCCCTCACCTGCCTTTGTCTTCACCATCGCACCCAGAGCTCTGGCCTGCAACCCGGTCACCCACTCGCACCAGGGGGGCCCAGTCTGAGGCCGAGTTTGTCATTGCAGTGTGCCGTCCCATGTCGGACGCGCTGTCACCAGGCCTCCCTGTTGGTTGCATTTGCCTCCCTTGTCTGAAGGTAAACTTTAAATTCCATTTCTTTAGTTTATTCTCCATATTGTCCCTGGGATGATCTTTGGCTGACATAATCTTTCTCCAGAACTACAAGCCCTCACCTGCCTTTGTCTTCAGCACCGCACCAGGATTTCTGCCAGTGCAACCTCGGTCCCCCACTCACACCAGGGGGGCCCAGCCTGAGGCCGAGGTTGTCATTGCAGTGTGCCGTCCCACATCGGACGCGCTGTCACCAGGCCTCCCTGTTGGTTGCATTTTCTTCCCTTGTCTGAAGGTAAACTTTAAATTCCCTTTCTTGAGTTTATTCTCCATATTGTCCCTGGGATGATCTTTGGCTGACATAATCTTGCTCCAGAACTATAAGCCCTCACCAGCATGTAACTCCAGGCCAGACCGGGGCTCCAGCCAGGGCTCCAGCACTGCTGCCCGGTCCCCCACCCTCACCAGGGGTGTCCAGCCTTAGGGGGTGGTTGTCGTTGCAGTGGGCGTCGCCCTCTTGATCAAGCTTTCCCCAGGCCTCCCTGTTGGTTGCATTTGCCTCCCTTGTCTGAAGGTAAACTTTAAATTACATTTCTTGAGTTTATTCTCCATATTGTCCCTGGGATGATCTTTGGCTGACATAATCTTGCTCCAGAACTACAAGCCCTCACCAGCATTTGTCTTCAGCACCGCACCAGGAGTTCCGCCAGTGCAACCTCGGTCCCCCACTCGCACCAGGGGGGCCCAGCCTGAGACTGATTTTGTCATTGCAGTGTGCCGTCCCACATCGGACGCGCTATCACCAGGCCTCCCTGTTGGTTGCATTTGCCTCCCTTGTCTGAAGGTAAACTTTAAATTCCATTTCTTGACTTTATTCTCCATATTGTCCCTGGGATGATCTTTGGCTGACATAATCTTTCTCCAGAACTACAAGCCCTCACCAGCCTCTTTCTTCACCATCGCACCCAGAGCTCCAGCACTGCAACCCGGTCCCCCACTCACACTAGGGGGGCCCAGCCTGAGGGCGATTTTGTCATTGCAGTGTGCCGCCCCACATCGGACGAGCTGTCACCAGGCCTCCCTGTTGGTTGCATTTGCCTCCCTTGTCTGAAGGTAAACTTTAAATTCCATTTCTTGAGTTTATTCTCCATATTGTCCCTGGGATGATCTTTGGCTGACATAATCTTTCTCCAGAACTACAAGCCCTCACCAGCCTTTGTCTTCACCACCGCACCAGGAGTTCCGCCAGTGCAACCTCGGTCCCCCACTCGCACCAGGGGGGCCCAGCCTGAGTCCGAGGTTGTCATTGCAGTGTGCTGTCCCATGTCGGACGCGCTGTCACCAGGCCTCCCTGTTGGTTGCATTTGCCTCCCTTGTCTGAAGGTAAACTTTAAATTACATGTCTTGAGTTTATTCTCCATATTGTCCCTGGGATGATCTTTGGCTGACATAATCTTTCTCCAGAACTACAAGCCCTCACCAGCATTTGTCTTCAGCACCGCACCAGGAGTTCCGCCAGTGCAACCTCGGTCCCCCACTCGCACCAGGGGGGCCCAGCCTGAGGCTGATTTTGTCATTGCAGTGTGCCGTCCCACATCGGACGCGCTATCACCAGGCCTCCCTGTTGGTTGCATTTGCCTCCCTTGTCTGAAGGTAAACTTTAAATTCCCTTTCTTGAGTTTATTCTCCATATTGTCCCTGGGATGATCTTTGGCTGACATAATCTTTCTCCAGAACTACAAGCCCTCACCAGCCTCTGTCTTCACCATCGCACCCAGAGCTCAAGCACTGCAACCCGGTCCCCCACTCACACTAGGGGGGCCCAGCCTGAGGGCGATTTTGTCATTGCAGTGTGCCGCCCCACATCGGACGAGCTGTCCCCAGGCCTCCCTGTTGGTTGCATTTGCCTCCCTTGTCTGAAGGTAAACTTTAAATTCCATTTCTTGAGTTTATTCTCCATATTGTCCCTGGGATGATCTTTGGCTGACATAATCTTTCTCCAGAACTACAAGCCCGCACAAGCCTTTGTCTCCAGCACCACACCCCGGGCTCCAGCACTGCAACCCGGTCAGCCACTCGCACCAGGGGGGCCCAGTCTGAGGCCGAGTTTTTCATTGCAGTGTGCCGTCCCATGTCGGACGTGCTGTCACGAGGCCTACCTGTTGTTTGCATTTGCCTCCCTTGTCTGAAGGAAAACTTTAAATTCCATTTCTTGACATTATTTTCCATATTGTCCCTGGGATGATCTTTGGCTAACATAATCTTGCTCCAGAACTACAAGCCCTCACCAGCATGTGACTCCAGGCCACCCTGGGGCTCCAGCCAGGGCTCCAGCACTGCTGCCCGGTCCCCCACTCACACCATGGGTGCCCAGCAATAGGCGGTGGTTGTCGTTGCAGTGGGCGGCACCCCCTCGATCAAGCTTTCACCAGGCCTCCTTGTTTGTTGCAATTGCCTCCCTTGTCTGAAGGTAAACTTTAAATTCCATTTCTTGAGTTTATTCTCCATCTTGTCCCTGGGATGATCTTTGGCTGACATAATCTTTCTCCAGGACTACAAGCCCTCACCAGCCTTTGTCTTCACCACCGCACCAGGAGTTCCGCCAGTGCAACCTCGGTCCCCCACTCGCACCAGGGGGGCCCAGCCTGAGTCCGAGGTTGTCATTGCAGTGTGCTGTCCCACATCGGACGCGCTGTCACCAGGCCTCCCCGTTGGTTGCATTTGCCTCCCTTGTCTGAAGGTAAACTTTAAATTCCATTTCTTGACTTTATTCTCCATATTGTCCCTGGGATGATCTTTGGCTGACATAATCTTTCTCCAGAACTACAAGCCCTCACAAGCCTTTGTCTCCAGCACCACACCCAGGGCTCCAGCATTGCAACCTCGGTCCCCCACTCACACCAGGGGGGCCCAGCCTGAGGCTGATTTTGTCATTGCAGTGTGCCGTCCCACATCGGACGCGCTATCACCAGGCCTCCCTGTTGGTTGCATTTGCCTCCCTTGTCTGAAGGTAAACTTTAAATTACATTTCTTGAGTTTATTCTCCATATTGTGCCTGGGATGATCTTTGGCTGACATAATCTTTCTCCAAAACCACAAGTCCTCACCAGCCTCTGTCTTCAGCACCTACCCAGAGCTCCAGCACTGCAACCCGGTCCCCCACTCACACTAGGGGGGCCCAGCCAGAGGGCAATTTTGTCATTGCAGTTTGCTGCCCCACATCGGATGAGCTCTCACCAGGCCTCCCTGTTGGTTGCATTTGCCTGCCTTGTCTGAAGGTAAACGTTAAATTCCATTTCTTGAGTTTATTCTCCATATTGTCCCTGGGATGATCTTTTGCTGACATAATCTTTCTCCAGAACAACAAGCCCTCACCAGCCTTTGTCTTCACCATCGCACCCAGAGCTCTGGCCTGCAACCCGGTCAGCCACTCGCACCAGGGGGGCCCAGCCTGAGGCCGAGTTTGTCATTGCAGTGTGCCGTCCCATGTCGGACGACCTGTCATCAGGCCTCCCTGTTGGTTGCATTTGCCTCCCTTGTCTGAAGGTAAACTTTAAATTCCATTTCTTGACTTTATTCTCCATATTGTCCCTGGGATGATGTTTTGATGACATAATTTTTCTCCAGAACTACAAGCCCTCACCAGCCTTTGTCTTCAGCACTGCACCCAGAGCTCCAGCACTGCAACCCGGTCCCCCACTCATAGTAGGGGGGCCCAGCCGGAGGGCGATTTTGTCATTGCAGTGTGCCGCCCCACATCGGACGAGCTGTCACCAGGCCTCCCTGTTGGTTGCATATTCCTCCCTTGTCTGAAGGTAAACTTTAAATTCCATTTCTTGAGTTTATTCTCCATATTGTCCCTGGGATGATCTTTGGCTGACATAATCTTGCTCCAGAACTACAAGCTCTCACCAGCATGTGACTCCAGGCCACCCTGGGACTCCAGTCATGGCTCCAGCACTGCTGCCCGGTCCCCCACTCTCACCAGGGGTACCCAGCAATAGGCGGTGGTTGTCGTTCCAGTGGGCGTCGCCCTCTCGATCAAGCTTTCCCCAGGCCTCCTTGTTTGTTGCATTTGCCTCCCTTGTCTGAAGGTAAACTTTAAATTCCATTTCTTGAGTTTATTCTCCATATTGTCCCTGGGATGATCTTTGGCTGACATAATCTTTCTCCAGAACTACAAGCCCTCACCATCCTTTGTCTTCACCATCGCACCCAGAGCTCCAGCACTGCAACCCGGTCCCCCACTCACACTAGGGGGGCCCAGCCTGAGGGCGATTTTGTCATTGCAGTGTGCCGCCCCACATCGGACGAGCTGTCACCAGGCCTCCCTGTTGGTTGCATTTGCCTCCCTTGTCTGAAGGTAAACTTTAAATTCCATTTCTTGAGTTTATTCTCCATATTGTCCCTGGGATGATCTTTGGCACACATAATCTTGCTCCAGAACTACAAGCCCTCACAAGCCTTTGTCTCCAGCACCACACCCCGGGCTCCAGCACTGCAACCCGGTCCCCTACTCACACCAGGGGGGCCCAGCCTGAGGCTGATTTTGTCATTGCAGTGTGCCGTCCCACATCGGACGCGCTATCACCAGGCCTCCCTGTTGGTTGCATTTGCCTCCCTTGTCTGAAGGTAAACTTTAAATTACATTTCTTGAGTTTATTCTCCATATTGTCCCTGGGATGATCTTTGGCTGACATAATCTTGCTCCAGAACTACAAGCTCTCACCAGCATGTGACTCCAGGCCACCCCGGGACTCCAGCCATGGCTCCAGCACTGCTGCCCGGTCCCCCACTCTCACCATGGGTGCCCAGCAATAGGCGGTGGTTGTCGTTGCAGTGGGCGGCACCCCCTTGATCAAGCTTTCACCAGGCCTCCTTGTTTGTTGCAATTGCCTCCCTTGTCTGAAGGTAAACTTTAAATTCCATTTCTTGAGTTTATTCTCCATCTTGTCCCTGGGATGATCTTTGGCTGACATAATCTTTCTCCAGAACTACAAGCCCTCACCAGCCTTTGTCTTCACCACCGCACCAGGAGTTCCGCCAGTGCAACCTCGGTCCCCCACTCGCACCAGGGGGGCCCAGCTTGAGTCCGAGGTTGTCATTGCAGTGTGCTGTCCCATGTCGGACGCGCTGTCACCAGGCCTCCCTGTTGGTTGCATTTGCCTCCCTTGTCTGAAGGTAAACTTTAAATTACATGTCTTGAGTTTATTCTCCATATTGTCCCTGGGATGATCTTTGGCTGACATAATCTTGCTCCAGAACTACAAGCCCTCACCAGCATTTGTCTTCAGCACCGCACCAGGAGTTCCGCCAGTGCAACCTTGGTCCCCCACTCGCACCAGGGGGGCCCAGCCTGAGGCTGATTTTGTCATTGCAGTGTGCCGTCCCACATCGGACGCGCTATCACCAGGCCTCCCTGTTGGTTGCATTTGCCTCCCTTGTCTGAAGGTAAACTTTAAATTCCCTTTCTTGAGTTTATTCTCCATATTGTCCCTGGGATGATCTTTGGCTGACATAATCTTTCTCCAGAACTACAAGCCCTCACCAGCCTCTGTCTTCACCATCGCACTCAGAGCTCCAGCACTGCAACCCGGTCCCCCACTCACACTAGGGGGGCCCAGCCTGAGGGCGATTTTGTCATTGCAGTGTGCCGCCCCACATCGGACGAGCTGTCCCCAGGCCTCCCTGTTGGTTGCATTTGCCTCCCTTGTCTGAAGGTAAACTTTAAATTACATTTCTTGAGTTTATTCTCCATATTGTCCCTGGGATGATCTTTGGCTGACATAATCTTGCTCTAGAACTACAAGCCCGCACAAGCCTTTGTCTCCAGCACCACACCCTGGGCTCCAGCACTGCAACCCGGTCCCCCACTCACACCAGGGGGGCCCAGCCTGAGGCTGATTTTGTCATTGCAGTGTGCCGTCCCACATCGGACGCGCTATCACCAGGCCTCCCTGTTGGTTGCATTTGCCTCCCTTGTCTGAAGGTAAACTTTAAATTCCATTTCTTGAGTTTATTCTCCATATTGTCCCTGGGATGATCTTTGGCTGACATAATCTTGCTCCAGAACTACAAGCTCTCACCAGCATGTGACTCCAGGCCACCCCGGGACTCCAGCCATGGCTCCAGCACTGCTGCCCGGTCCCCCACTCTCACCATGGGTGCCCAGCAATAGGCGGTGGTTGTCGTTGCAGTGGGCGGCACCCCCTCGATCAAGCTTTCACCAGGCCTCCTTGTTGGTTGCATTTGCCTCCCTTGTCTGAAGGTAAACTTTAAATTCCATTTCTTGACTTTATTCTCCATATTGTCCCTGGGATGATCTTTGGCTGACATAATCTTTCTCCAGAACTACAAGCCCTCACAAGCCTTTGTCTCCAGCACCACACCCAGGGCTCCAGCATTGCAACCTCGGTCCCCCACTCACACCAGGGGGGCCCAGCCTGAGGCTGATTTTGTCATTGCAGTGTGCCCTCCCACATCGGACGCGCTATCACCAGGCCTCCCTGTTGGTTGCATTTGCCTCCCTTGTCTGAAGGTAAACTTTAAATTCCATTTCTTGTGTTTATTCTCCATATTGTGCCTGGGATGATCTTTGGCTGACATAATCTTTCTCCAAAACCACAAGTCCTCACCAGCCTCTGTCTTCAGCACCTACCCAGAGCTCCAGCACTGCAACCCGGTCCCCCACTCACACTAGGGGGGCCCAGCCAGAGGGCAATTTTGTCATTGCAGTTTGCTGCCCCACATCGGATGAGCTCTCACCAGGCCTCCCTGTTGGTTGCATTTGCCTGCCTTGTCTGAAGGTAAACTTTAAATTCCATTTCTTGAGTTTATTCTCCATATTGTCCCTGGGATGATCTTTTGCTGACATAATCTTTCTCCAGAACTACAAGCCCTCACCAGCCTCTGTCTTCACCATCGCACCCAGAGCTCCAGCACTGCAACCCGGTCCCCCACTCACACTAGGGGGGCCCAGCCTGAGGGCGATTTTGTCATTGCAGTGTGCCGCCCCACATCGGACGAGCTGTCCCCAGGCCTCCCTGTTGGTTGCATTTGCCTCCCTTGTCTGAAGGTAAACTTTAAATTACATTTCTTGAGTTTATTCTCCATATTGTCCCTGGGATGATCTTTGGCTGACATAATCTTGCTCTAGAACTACAAGCCCGCACAAGCCTTTGTCTCCAGCACCACACCCCGGGCTCCAGCACTGCAACCCGGTCCCCCACTCACACCAGGGGGGCCCAGCCTGAGTCCGAGGTTGTCATTGCAGTGTGCTGTCCCACATCGGACGCGCTGTCACCAGGCCTCCCCGTTGGTTGCATTTGCCTCCCTTGTCTGAAGGTAAACTTTAAATTACATTTCTTGAGTTTATTCTCCATATTGTCCCTGGGATGATCTTTGGCTGACATAATCTTTCTCCAGAACTACAAGCCCTCACAAGCCTTTGTCTCCAGCACCACACCCAGGGCTCCAGCATTGCAACCTCGGTCCCCCACTCACACCAGGGGGGCCCAGCCTGAGGCTGATTTTGTCATTGCAGTGTGCCGTCCCACATCGGACGCGCTATCACCAGGCCTCCCTGTTGGTTGCATTTGCCTCCCTTGTCTGAAGGTAAACTTTAAATTCCATTTCTTGAGTTTATTCTCCATATTGTGCCTGGGATGATCTTTGGCTGACATAATCTTTCTCCAAAACCACAAGTCCTCACCAGCCTCTGTCTTCAGCACCTACCCAGAGCTCCAGCACTGCAACCCGGTCCCCCACTCACACTAGGGGGGCCCAGCCAGAGGGCAATTTTGTCATTGCAGTTTGCTGCCCCACATCGGATGAGCTCTCACCAGGCCTCCCTGTTGGTTGCATTTGCCTGCCTTGTCTGAAGGTAAACTTTAAATTCCATTTCTTGAGTTTATTCTCCATATTGTCCCTGGGATGATCTTTTGCTGACATAATCTTTCTCCAGAACAACAAGCCCTCACCAGCCTTTGTCTTCACCATCGCACCCAGAGCTCTGGCCTGCAACCCGGTCAGCCACTCGCACCAGGGGAGCCCAGCCTGAGGCCGAGTTTGTCATTGCAGTGTGCCGTCCCATGTCGGACGACCTGTCATCAGGCCTCCCTGTTGGTTGCATTTGCCTCCCTTGTCTGAAGGTAAACTTTAAATTCCATTTCTTGAGTTTATTCTCCATATTGTCCCTGGGATGATGTTTTGATGACATAATTTTTCTCCAGAACTACAAGCCCTCACCAGCCTTTGTCTTCAGCACTGCACCTAGAGCTCCAGCACTGCAACCCGGTCCCCCACTCATAGTAGGGGGGCCCAGCCGGAGGGCGATTTTGTCATTGCAGTGTGCCGCCCCACATCGGACGAGCTGTCACCAGGCCTCCCTGTTGGTTGCATATTCCTCCCTTGTCTGAAGGTAAACTTTAAATTCCATTTCTTGAGTTTATTCTCCATATTGTCCCTGGGATGATCTTTGGCTGACATAATCTTGCTCCAGAACTACAAGCTCTCACCAGCATGTGACTCCAGGCCACCCTGGGACTCCAGTCATGGCTCCAGCACTGCTGCCCGGTCCCCCACTCTCACCAGGGGTGCCCAGCAATAGGCGGTGGTTGTCGTTCCAGTGGGCGTCGCCCTCTCGATCAAGCTTTCCCCAGGCCTCCTTGTTTGTTGCATTTGCCTCCCTTGTCTGAAGGTAAACTTTAAATTCCATTTCTTGAGTTTTTTCTCCATATTGTCCCTGGGATGATCTTTGGCTGACATAATCTTTCTCCAGAACTACAAGCCCTCACCAGCCTCTGTCTTCAATACCGCACCCAGAGCTCCAGCACTGCAACCCGGTCCCCCACTCACACTAGGGGGGCCCAGCCAGAGGGCAATTTTGTCATTGCAGTTTGCCGCCCCACATCGGATGAGCTCTCACCAGGCCTCCCTGTTGGTTGCATTTGCCTGCCTTGTCTGAAGTTAAACTTTAAATTCCATTTCTTGAGTTTATTCTCCATATTGTCCCTGGGATGATCTTTTGCTGACATAATCTTTCTCCAGAACTACAAGCCCTCACCAGCCTTTGTCTTCACCATCGCACCCAGAGCTCTGGCCTGCAACCCGGTCAGCCACTCGCACCAGGGGGGCCCAGCCTGAGGCCGAGTTTGTCATTGCAGTGTGCCGTCCCATGTCGGACGAGCTGTCACCAGGCCTCCCTGTTGGTTGCATTTGCCTCCCTTGTCTGAAGGTAAACTTTAAATTCCCTTTCTCTAGTTTATTCTCCATATTGTCCCTGGGATGATCTACGGCTGACTTAATCTTGCTCCAGAACTACAAGCCCTCACCAGCATGTGACTCCAGGCCACACCGGGGCTCCAGCCAGGGCTCCAGCACTGCTGCCCGGTCCCCCACGCTCACCAGGGGTGCCCAGCCTTAGGCGGTGGTTGTCGTTGCAGTGGGCGTCGCCCTCTCGATCAAGCTTTCCCCAGGCCTCCCTTTTGGTTGCATTTGCCTCCCTTGTCTGAAGGTAAACTTTAAATTACATTTCTTGAGTTTATTCTCCATATTGTCCCTGGGATGATCTTTGGCTGACATAATCTTTCTCCAGAACTACAAGCCCTCACCAGCCTTTGTCTTCACCATCGCACCCAGAGCTCTGGCCTGTGTAGTATCTGAACCCGCTGCTGCCTTCCTATGCATATGACATCATTTGATACATGGCAGAATGTGAACTCAATCTGAACCCTCTGTTGCCTTCCTCCCAAAAAGGGGAATTATTGTCCATTTATGGTTTTGTTCTTACCACTGTTATTAGATTGAAACCAGATGGCCATTAGGGGTGTAACTATGAATGCATACATCCCCCCCATATCCTGGATCTTCCTCCTCTTCTTGTTGGGAGGCATAAAAGGTGATGCGAACAAAGCATCATTGGAGTTGCTCACATCTGGCCCAGAGACATCCCCAGGCGTTCCATGGTGGCTGTCTGACTCTTGACTTCTTTGAAATAAACCAGTTTTTATCCAACTAAGTCTGTGTCAGTGAAGACTCCTTCAACATCTACATCACCTGAATCCACCAGAAGAATTCACCACAAATTTGGCGTCACGAACAGGATCTGCTGTGGCTGCTGACGCTGTCGCCATCTGCTTCCTTGGCCTGACTGCTGCTCCTTGTCGACAAAAGATAATAATGCACAATGTTCCTTTTATCTTAGGAGTGTTGGCTGGTTCAGTTAGGCCTTTGGCTGGCTGTCGTCTGGTCACACTGTATAAAGATCATTTGTGTGGGTGTGGATTTGGGTGTTGATGTTGTAGGACCCTTCGTCAAAATTCTTTTTTTTATTATTTTAAATGTTTTAGGATACCTTGGGAAGTTCGCTGATATGCGAAGATTTTTGTTTTAGTTCCCCTGGAAAGTCGCTTTTCAGCGACGTGTAGGTTCGATTGGTGGCCAGTATGTTCAGTTTTTCGTGAAGTTTGTTGTTTTAAGTTTTCTCCAGGACGTTCGCTCTTTAGTGAAGTTTGTTGTTTTACGGCTCCCCCAAGAAGTTCACTGTTTAGTGAAGTGTTTTATTTGTGCACGTGTTTTGAGCGTCTGGGACGTTCGCTCGAGCTGCCACGGGATTTGACCTAAGCCCTCTGGGAGGCCGTCTAGCATACGTGGCTGTGAAATCCTGGATGTCCGTTAGGGATATTCTGGTCAGCAGCTTTCGGGCAGCTGGAACTGTGGGTTAAATATCAGGTTGTAAATGACCTCTCTGGCATATGCTGACGAGTGATGTTTGATGCCGTTTGATCTGATCTCCACACTTCAAGGTAGCACAAATTTAGTTTGCATAATTTTTATGCTGTAGTCTTTTTCTTTGCGGCCGTAGTTGATATGCCGGTTAGGAGTGTGTGACTGTGTTATTTTTGTCGGGTACCGTTGTCTGTGTTTTTCTTTTGGGGGGATGTGCATGTGTGTGTGTGTATGAGAGGAGGAGTGACTGGGGTTTGTTTTTGTTCTCTGTGTGTCTGTCTTGATGTTCTTTGTGTGTGGAGAAGTTGGAAGTTTGGAGTTTTACATCACCTGTGTTAGAGCTGATATTAGAAATATAGTGATGTATGTGGAGAGGTTGAGTTGATTCCCTCATTGTTAAGTTTATGAGCCTACTGGGGACTTTTGCATAGACTGAATATAAGTAATAATAACTTATGAGCCCCAGCTAGGACGTTTTATTGTTTATTAGAATATTTTGAAGTTAATTTCTATGAGCCCAAATGAGGACTTTTTAGAATATTTTGAAGTTAATTTCTATGAGCCCAAATGAGGACTTTTTGCTTAGGTAACATTTTTGGAGGTCTCTGTTGAGGTGGTGAAGAGAGGAGCCTCATCAGTGACTTTTTGTTGCACCAACACACATATGCGTTGAATGTGCTGGCTCTTGTGTGCGTGTGGCGCTGGCTGTGAATGAGCAGCCGGAGCGAAGAGCGCGTGCAAGGGGGGCTAGATAAAGAAATGTGTGGAAATAAAGAATTTTCCTTTGTTTGTTTCAGGATTGGGTGATTTTGTGGGTTTTTCTTTTCTCATAAGGATTGTGTGCGTTTATTTTGGTTCATTTTGGGTTATTTTGGCCTTGGGGTTTTTTTTTTTTTTGGACTAGGGCGTGGTCTTTCTTTGTGTGGTCAGTCAGGGGTTGGTGCGCCTGGCTCCCAAGGAGCTGAGTGGGGTGTTTCACCTTCGGTGGTCAAGTGTGGACTGGAAGTTCTTCCCTGCCTCGAGGGGCGGGGCTTGTTTGCTCCTCCTACAAGTGGGGGTTATTCTTTTTCCTCACCCCCTCCTCACAGTTTTTTGAGATAAAAAAAAAAAAAAAAAAAAAGGGGGGGGGGGGGAGTAGGTCTACTATGATAGAGCGGTTTATTAACTTTTGTTGATGGCTGTTTATAATTTGATAATAATTGTTTATAACTTTATAAACTAAAATAATGATTTCTCAGTAATTAATAATAAAAAGTAAATAAGCTTTGTGTTTTCTTTAGAGAATTTTACCAGTTTATTTATTATCTAATTTTTTTCTCTTTTCCTTTTCTGTATTTGTGATTCATCTGAACCTGGATCCTTTGGAGGCAGACAGGAGGACGAGTTGCCCTGTTGGTGACGGCATGGAGGTCTTGCATTTAAGGCCAGTGAAATTTATATATATACATATATTGTTTATGATTTGGAATTTACGCTTGTTCTCTTGTGGCCTCCTTTTGAACAGGTTCAGAAGGACATAAAATACGTTTATACACATTCCGAACTATTCTTGCATACTCTGATTTTTTACAGGTCATTTTTTAATCTTTTGTCTTTTTCTGGCTCGGTGCATATTATCTTGCTTTGCCTTTGTTATCTCTGTTTTTGAAAATTAAGGGTCAATTTTTTAGAATTCATAACTGAGTTTATTTTTTAGATTGAGAGCCCATATCGGAAACCTTTCAGTTCTTTTTTTACAATAGATAAACCCCGCGAAAGACGAAAATGACGGAGGTCGTTGCTAAACCCATAACACCACTTGAGGTGATGCAGAAAAATAATCCTCTTGTTAAAGGTTTAACAGAAGATTATATCTTGATTGAGAGAAAGACTTGATTAACAATTAAGAATATAGACTCAATAATAATAAAATTCTCGTGATCTGACATTAGTCTTCAGTTCAGGGATGGCTTCTATAAATTAACAAAACTATTCAGTTTGTTCATTAAACATGGAAGAATAGCCTGATGTCTGGGTTGGAGTATTCAGAGGTTATTGAACATGATACCCAATCTTATCTGACCAACTCAGAGGTTAAGGGTTTGAATAATGTCCAGTGAAACTTACCATATAACTAAGGTCTTTGGGATTCTGATTAATCCCTATCTTAGTTCAGTGATGGCAGATATAGACAAAGCATTCAGTGACCTTCTTAACATAGAAGAACAGCCCAGACATCTAGGTTGAGATATTCAGAGGTTTATATCTTCCAACTCAATAGTTAGAAAAACATGACACTCAATCTTTTCTATTCAACTCAGAGGTAAAGAGTACAAGCATTACTCAAATGAATTTACCATATAACTGAAGACTAAATCAATATCTGATGTCAGATTGCTCTCCACATAGAAACAAAAGTCTCAACAAGTTAATATTGAAGGGGAATGGATAACATACCAGTTTATTGCGATGTCCAGAGTAAAAATGCAGCAAAAATGTAATAGACCGGTTGTGTAAAAATGACGGTAAAACAAATCAAGAAGTCAAAGAAAAAGAAGAAGAAGAGAGAGAGAGAGAGAGAGAGAGAGAGAGAGAGAGAGAGAGAGAGAGAGTGAAAAAGAGAATCAAGAAAGAGAGTGGGTTCCAGAAAAGGAGAGGAAAAAGAGAGAGATAGTGGGTCCCAGAAAAGGAGAGAGAAAAAAAGAGAGAGTGGGTCCCAGAAAAGGAGAGAAAAAAGAGAAGCCTTCAGATTCTTTTTCCTTCCCTTAAATATCCTCCCAGAACAGAGACACTGCTAAAATGCATATTTAAAAGATTCAAATCAGATCTACTCTTCCTACTCGGGAACCTTTTGGTCATCAGGGGTAATTTTCCACAGCAACAATAGATCACCAAGACCTTCATACCTCTCGCACTGACACTCACAACATTTCAAAGGAAAGTTCTAAACAAAAGGCAGAGACAGTCCTTGAATGCAAATCCAACAAACACAAGGAGATACCTTTTGGCCCTCAGGGGTTCCTTTCCCGCGACATGTAAATCATGTTAGTTAATTACAATAGGTGAGATTGATACAGTTGTAACCCCCGTCTTTGAAGAACTTCCATTGTTAGAGAAAACACTTCAGGATGTGGATTTGACTGTCTTACACTGCTATGAAGGAACTTTTGCAGAAGGCTAAGATGCTTCGCTTCATAGGTACAGCGGTAAATGATGCTGAATTATTTGCTGCATATAGAGGTCAATTTTGGGGTGCGTTGCGTGATGCCTTCCCAACAAACGTACACCCTGACAACATTCTAATAGAGCCGTTGGGAGATCATGAGAATCCCAGGGCTTATGTGCCAAGAGCTCTCCAATCTTGGAGAAACGTTACCGGCAATGACCCCGACGCTAATCAAATGGAACAATCTATTGTGCGGACTAAAATCCAACAGGGACTGCCACTGGCAGTACGCAGTAAATTAGCAGAGGTGGTTGGTCTCGGCGGCATGGCCAAAAGCGTGTACATTGATCACATTGCCCATCAGGTTGAACTTTTTCGTAAGAAGGAGTCTGACCTGAAAACTCAAGAGCAGGAGACTCTCAGAAAACTCAATCAGTTGCAGCTAGGCGATAATAAACACAAAGAGAAAACACAAGCAGTGGTCATGACAGGTAAACCTGGTCAGGTGTCATCGATACAATCCAATCAAACCAATGTTCAACCACCACAACTTCACTAATTACTACTCAGCAGACTATGACGCTGTTGACCACATCTTCAAGTACTCATGTCACTCTACAAGCTGTTACTATTCCGACGATGACAACACGACGGGCGGAGACGACTCTGTTTCCAAAAGATGACAGTGTGGTTCAATCTACGACTATGACAACTACAGTTGTTACAACCGAATCTATTCCAAAGCGAATTGACCCGGGAGTAGCCTTACGGGATTCAGAAGGGCGACACAAAACTTCACGTGCCAAGGCGGGACGTGATCACAGGCACAAAACTTCGCGTGCCAAGGCGAGACGTAATCACAGATGGACAGCGTTTGGATTCGATTCATTTGTCTTGGAGATTTCGGATCCATTTGCGGCGAAAAATTTGTGGTTTCAACAGCTAACTCATGCAGTGAGATCACAAGCATCAGTAAAGGGCCAATGCATCGTAAGAGTGCCTTCACCAAGCACTTGGCCTTCAATTCTAGAGGCAATAGCAGAGCCGTTGCCTTACGAGTGTCAATTTTCTTTGTTGACCTGGCTTTTCCATCTCCAAAGGGGTATGGACCTTAGATCGAGAAATGTGTCGATGGATGAGAACACCGGTATTTGCGATCCTTACAGAGGGCTGCCATACATTAATCTATTGGATCAACAGGATGATCTTTTAGCAGCAGTACCTGATTCTATTGGGGTGAAAACTGGGAGAGTTCCTACATGTTTTTGTGCCAACGATACTTATGCTGGTAAGGGAGTGTTTTTAGGGGTGTCAGATTGCAGACAATATCTCATGACGGTGCCTGATTCGGATCAATCTTATAGAGGAAGGGTGTATCCAGTAACTTTCAAGGGAAATAAAAATAGGCCGGACATATCCATAATGGTCGTGAGTGATCGTTTGCCCGCAGATGTGACGATTGGCACTTTCAGGGACATCTGGTGGATATGTGGGGACGCGGCGTATTTGTTTTTGCCTCATAATTGGGTTGGATGTTTCTACATGGCTACATTGAAACTCCCTTATGAAGTGTTTGCGCTTCAGGTAGGCTCTGATCCTGATCAGAGCCGCTCTGCGGCTGCTCCAGGATCTAGACTCAAGAGAAACTTGGCAGAATTTCACAATCTCGAATCCTGTCATTGGAGAATCAGCTTGGGAGAAAAATGGGGCATGGGTTTATTTCCATGGTATGGGGTTGTATTTTTAGCGGAACATATCGACAATATCACGTATACGCTACAAGGTTTTGCAAATGAGACGATAAAGGGCTTTGAACATCTATCCAATACTCAGAGGAGTCACAGACTAACTCTGTTGAAACATGACATGGCCCTTGATTATATTCTGGCCAAGCAAGGTGGTTTGTGCTTGGCATTGAACCTAACAGGTGATGCTTGCTACACTTTGATCCCTGATAATGCGGACAATATGACCAATGTGATCGAGGCGTTGAAGAAAATTAGGGATGCGTTTGGTCCCTCTGAAAGCGCGGGGTCGTCTGCGACTGCGTGGCTTCAGGAGAGGTTTGGCCCTGTGGGAGTTATGCTTCTACAAGTCTTTAGCGCGGTCATTGTGTCACTAGGGATATTGTTTTGTTTTTGCACGCTGTCGTTGACATGTGCAAAGGCGATGATACTCCGATGGATAGGTGTAGTCATGCCTGGCGATTCGGTTCAGATGCCACTCCTCAAGGACGATGAGGAGGAGGAGATTGTCACCACTGTGGTGGATAAATATTCGTAGTAGTTGCAAGTGTATTATTATATTATGTTTCTTTCCTTTTTTGCATGATTATAGACTTTGTGTTTCTATTCTCTTCCTTGTGGGCGAGTGCCCAAGGGGGGAAATAGTATGTGTACTCATGTTTGATGTTTGATGTTTGATGTATCTCTTGTAATGGAAGTACATTTGTGATTTGTGATGTCTGTATACAAAAGATACTGGCAGATATTTTCTCTGTTTCAGGACAATAGTTGGGGAGCCTACGTGGGGGTGTCAACTATGTTAAGAATGGACTCAGAGACTCAAATAAGCTGATGAACACTGGAGGACCCTGAATGAGGATGCAGAACATGTGAAGATCCTGCATCAGGGGACTGTGAACAACAGAACTCGACGAAACCACTGTGTATTAACCACTGTGTTTATTTGTATTAACCTGAATTAATCTGAATTGCAACACAACATTTATTTTTTTGAGAATAAAGTTATTTGGCCTCCCTGTTGGTTGCATTTGCCTCCCTTGTCTGAAGGTAAACTTTAAATTCCATTTCTTGAGTTTATTCTCCATATTGTCCCTGGGATGATCTTTGGCTGACATAATCTTTCTCCAGAACTACAAGCCCTCACCAGCCTCTGTCTTCACCATCACACCCAGAGCTCCAGCACTGCAACCCGGTCCCCCACTCACACTAGGGGGGCCCAGCCTGAGGGCGATTTTGTCATTGCAGTGTGCCGCCCCACATCGGACGAGCTGTCACCAGGCCTCCCTGTTGGTTGCATTTGCCTCCCTTGTCTGAAGGTAAACTTTAAATTCCATTTCTTGACTTTATTCTCCATATTGTCCCTGGGATGATCTTTGGCTGACATAATCTTGCTCCAGAACTACAAGCCCTCACAAGCCTTTGTCTCCAGCACCACACCCAGGGCTCCAGCACTGCAACCCGGTCCCCCACTCACACCAGGGGGGCCCAGCCTGAGGCTGATTTTGTCATTGCAGTTTGCTGTCCCACATCGGACGCGCTATCACCAGGCCTCCCTGTTGGTTGCATTTGCCTCCCTTGTCTGAAGGTAAACTTTAAATTACATTTCTTGAGTTTACTCTCCATGTTGTGTCTGGGATGATCTACGGCTGACTTAATCTTGCTCCAGAACTACAAGCCCTCACCAGCATGTGACTCCAGGCCACCCCTGGGCTCCAGCCAGGCCTCCAGCACTGCTGCCCGGTCCCCCACTCGCACCATGGGTGCCCAGCCTTCAGTGGTGGTTGTCGTTGCAGTGGGCGGCGCCCTCTCGATCAAGCTTTCCCCAGGCCACCCTGTTGGTTGCATTTGCCTCCCTTGTCTGAAGGTAAACTTTAAATTCCATTTCTTGAGTTTATTCTCCATATTGTCCCTGGGATGATCTACGGCTGACTTAATCGTGCTCCAGAACTACAAGCCCTCACCAGCATGTGACTCCAGGCCACCCCGGGTCTCTAGCCAGGGCTCCAGCACTGCTGCCCGGTCCCCCACTCTCACAAGGGGTGCCCAGCCTTAGGCGGTGGTTGTCGTTTCAGTGGGCGTCGCCCTCTCGATCAAGCTTTCCCCAGGCCTCCCTGTTGGTTGCATTTGCCTCCCTTGTCTGAAGGTAAACTTTAAATTACACTTCTTGAGTTTATTCTCCATATTGTCCCTGGGATGATCTTTGGCTGACATAATCTTTCTCCAGAACTACAAGCCCTCACAAGCCTTTGTCTTCAGCACCGCACCAGGAGTTCCGGCAGTGCAACCTCGGTCCCACATTCGCACCGGGGGGGCCCAGCCTGAGGCCGAGGTTTTCATTGCAGTGTGCCGTCCCACATCGGACGTGCTGTCACCAGGCCTTCCTGTTGGTTGCATTTGCCTCCCTTGTCTGAAGGTAAACTTTAAATTCCATTTCTTGAGTTTATTCTCCATATTGTCCCTGGGTTGCTCTACGGCTGACTTAATCTTTCTCCAGAACTACAAGCCCTCAACAGCATGTGACTCCAGGCCACCCCGGGGCTCCAGCCAGGCCTCCAGCACTGCTGCCCAGTCCCCCACTTACACCAGGGGTGCCCAGCCTTTGGCGGTGGTTGTCGTTGCAGTGGGCGGCGCCCTCTCGATCAAACTTTCCCCAGGCCACCCTGTTGGTTTCATTTGCCTCCCTTGTCTGAAGGTAAACTTTAAATTACATTTCTTGAGTTTATTCTCCATATTGTCCCTGGGATGATCTTTGGCTGACATAATCTTTCTCCAGAACTACAAGCCCTCACCAGCCTTTGTCTTCAGCACCGCACTAGGAGTTCCGGCAGTGCAACCTCGGTCCCCCACTCGCACCAGGGGGGCCCAGCCTGAGGCCGAGGTTGTCATTGCAGTGTGCCGTCCCACATCGGACGCGCTGTCACCAGGCCTCCCTGTTGGTTGCATTTGCCTCCCTTGTCTGAAGGTAAACTTTAAATTCCAATTCTTGAGTTTATTCTCCATATTGTCCCTGGGATGATCTTTGGCTGACATAATCTTTCTCCAGAACTTCAAGCCCTCACCAGCCTTTGTCTTCAGCACTGCACCCAGAGCTCCAGCACTGCAACCCGGTCTCCCACTCACACCACGGGGGCCCAGCTTGAGGGCGATTTTGTCATTGCAGTTTGCCGCCCCACATCGGACGAGCTGTCACCAGGCCTCCCTGTTGGTTGCATTTGCCTCCCTTGTCTGAAGGTAAACTTTAAATTACATTTCTTGACTTTATTCTCCATATTTTCCCTGGGATGACCTTTGGCTGACATAATCTTTCTCCAGAACTACAAGCCCTCACCAGCCTTTGTCTCCAGCACCTTACCCAGGGCTCCAGCACTGAAGCCCGGTCCCCCACTCGCACCAGGGGGGCCCATCCTCTGTCTCTCTCTCCATCCTCTGTCTCTCTCCATCCTCTGTGTCTCTCTATCCTCTGTCTCTCTCTCCATATCCTCTCTTTCTCTCCATCCTCTGTTTCTCTCCATCCTCTATCTCTCTCTCTCTCCATCCTCCCTCTCTCTCTCTACATCTTCTGTCTGTCTCTCTCCATCCTCTGTCTCTCTCTCTCTCCATCCTCTGTCTGTCTCTCTCTCCATCCTCTGTCTCTCCATCCTCTGTCTCTCTCCATCCTCTGTCTCTCTCTCCATCCTCTGTCTCACTCTCTCCATCCTCTGTTTGTCTCTCTCCATCCTGTGTATCTATGTCTCTCTCTGTCCTCTGTCTCTCTCTCTCCATCCCTTCTCTCTCTCCATCCTCTATCTCTCTCTCTCCATCCTCCCTCTCTCTCTCTCCATCTTCTGTCTGTCTCTCTCCATCCTCTGTCTCTCTCTCTCCATCCTCTGTCTTTCTCTCTCTCCATCCTCTGTCTCTCCATCCTCTGTCTCTCTCCATCCTCTTTCTCTCTCTCCATCCTCTGTCTCACTCTCTCCATCCTCTGTTTGTCTGTCTCCATCCTGTGTATCTATGTCTCTCTCTGTCCTCTGTCTCTCTCTCTCCATCCTCTGTCTCTCCATCCTCTGTCTCTCTCTCCATCCTCTGTCTTTCTCTCTCTCCATCCTGTGTCTCACTCTCTCCATCCTCTGTTTGTCTCTCTCCATCCTGTGTATCTATGTCTCTCTATGTCCTCTTTCTGTCTCTCTCATCCTCTGTCTCTCTCTCTCCATCCTCTGTCTGTCTCTCTCTCCATCCTCTGTCTCTCTCTCTCCATCCTCTGTCTGTTTCTCTCCATCCTCTGTCTCTCTCTCTCTCCATCCTCTGTCTCTCTCCATCCTCTGTATCTCTCTCCATCCTGTCTTTCTCTCTCTCCATCCTCTGTCTCTCTCCATCCTCTTTCTGTCTCTCGCAATCCTCTGTCTCTCTCTCCATCTTGTGTGTCTCTCTCTCTCCATCCTCTCTCTCTTCATCCTCTGTCTGTCTCTCTCTCCATTCTCTGCCTCTCTCATCCTCTGTCTCTCTCTCCATCCTCTGTCTCTCTCCATTCTCTTTCTCTCTCCATCCTCTGTCTTTCTCTCTCTCATCCTCTGTCTCTCTCCATCCTCTGTCTGTCTCTCGCCATCCTCTGTCTCTCTCTCTCTCCAACCTGTGTCTCTCTCTCTCCATCCTCTATTTCTCTCTCTCTCCATCCTCCCTCTTTCTCTCTCCATCCTTTGTCTTTCTCTCTCCATCCTCGGTCTCTCTCTCTCTCCATCCTTTGTCTCTCTCTCCATCCTGTGTCTGTTTCTCTCCATCCTCTGTCTCTCTCTCTCCTTCCTCTGTCTCTCTCTCCATCCTGTCTGTCTCTCTCTCCATCCTCTGTCTCTCTCTCCATATCTTCTGTCTCCCTCTCTCCATATCCTCTCTCTCTCCATCCTCTGTCTCTCTCTCCATCCTCTTTCTCTCACCATCCTCTTTCCGTCTCTCTCCATCCTCTGTCTCTCTCCATCCTGTGTCTGTTTCTCTCCATCCTCTGTCTCTCTCTCTCCTTCCTCTGTCTCTCTCTCTCCATCCTCTGTCTTTCTCTCTCTCCATCCTCTGTCTCTCTCTCCATCCTCTGTCTCTCTCTCCATATCCTCTGTCTCCCACTCTCCATCCTATGTCTCTCTCTCCATATCCTCTGTCTCTCCATCCTCTGTCTCTCTCTCCATCCTCTGTCTCTCACCATCCTCTGTCCGTCTCTCTCCATCCTCTGTCTCTCTCTCTCCATCTTGTGTCTCACTCTCTCCATCCTCTGTTTGTCTCTCTCCATCCTGTGTATCTATGTCTCTCTCTGTCCTCTTTCTGTCTCTCTCCATCCTCTGTCTCTCTCTCTCTCCATCCTCTGTCTGTCTCTCTCCATCATCTTTCTCTCTCTCTCTCTATCCTCTGTGTCTCTCTCTCCATCCTCTGTCTGTCTCTCTCCATTCTCTGTCTCCGTCTCTCTTCATCCTCTGTCCGTCTCTCTCCATCCTCTATCTCTCTCTCTCCATCTCCCTCTCTCTCTCTCCATCCTATGTCTGTCTCTCTCCATCCTCTGTCTCTCTCTCTCTGTCCATCCTCTGTGTCTCTCTCTCCATCCTCTGTCTGTCTCTCTCCATCCTCTCTCTCTCTCTCCATCCTCCCTCTCTCTCTCCGTCTGTCTCTCTTTCTCCATCCTCTGTCTCTGTCTCTCTCTCTCCATCCTCTGTCTGTTTCTCTCCATCCTCTGTCTCTCTCTCGCCATCCCCTCTCTCTCTCCATCCTCTGTCTCTCTCTCTCCATCCTCTGTCTCTCTCTCCATCCTCTATCTCTCTCTCTCCATCCTCCCTCTCTCTTTCTATCCATCCTCTGTCTTTCTCTCTCCATCTTCTGTCTCTCTCTCTCTCCGTCCTTTGTCTCTCTCTCTCCATCTACTGTCTCTCTCTCCATCCTCTGTCTCTTTCTCTCTCCATCCTCTGTCTCTCTCTCTCCATCCTCTCTCCATATCCATCCTCTATCTCTCTCTCTCTTCATCCTCCCTCTCTCTCCATCCTCTGTCTCTCTCACTCTTCATCCTCTGTCTGTCTCACTCTTTCTCCATCTCTTTGGGCATACAATACAAGAAGGTAAAGACTGCAGACATTTTATAAGAGTCCGAAATAAAAAGGAAAACAATAAGAAAACTCAACCTTGAAATGGAGAAAAAAAGAAGAAGAAGAAGAAAAAAAAAACCTTGAATTAGAGCTGAGTCATGCTTTCAATGCACGCTGTGTGCTGACTGGAACAAAAATGTAATAATAATTATTCTCCTTTCCTCTCCCAGCTTAAAATAAATAAAGGTCATTTGAATTATGATGGTGTCTGTTTGTTTCATGTATGCACGTTTTGACCTAAAAAGAGATTAACGTTTTTTTTTTTATTATCTGTAATCCTACCTTGGTGCTATGTTTGGTTGGAAGTTGAAACTCGGGCATCATTCATAAGGTTAGAAGAAATGCACTTAATGTACCATGAAATGCAACTTCTCAGAAATATTAAAACACTTTATGGTAATAAAAAGTGAGAAGAGGGAACAGTTGACATTTCTATTCTTTAAGGTAGTAGATATCATGACATTGAATTGAAAAAAAAGTACAGTGATAATAAACTAACGATTTGCAGCTTGTGAGGTGTAAATAGAAACCTCAATAAATGTGGCAAGACGCAAAGGCCTGGGCAGGCTTCCAACCCCAGACTTCCAGGTGATAGTCATGCGCACTAACCATTTGGCCAAGTAGCCAGGGTGCATGATCAATTATTGGAGGCATAGTGACAGGACCGTGAAATGTCACAAGAAAGAACCTCATGTTACTCTTTGATGTGTATTCATGTTTATATGGGATGTGTATTTTTATATATGATGCGTGGTAAAGTATAAGTTATGTAACTGTAGGGGAGGAAATATCTAGACACAAATAGTAATATCTCCCCAATACGTATTCCGTCGTTCTGGTGTCAAGGTGAGGATTTCAAAGTAAAGTACATAATAATTAATTTAATCTGACTCCATTTGATAATAATAACTACTTTTATATCTTGATTGAGAGAAAGACTTGATTAACAATTAAGAATATAGATTCAATAATAATTAAATTCTCGTGATCTGACATTAGTCTTCAGTTCAGGGATGGCTTATATAAATTAACAAAACTATTCAGTTTGTTCATTAAACATGGAAGAATAGCCTGATGTCTTGGTTGGAGTATTCAGAGGTTATTAAACATGATACCCAATCTTATCTGTCCAACTCAGAGGTTAAGGGTTTGAATAATGTCCAGTGAAATTTACCATATAACTAAGGTCTTTGGGATTCTGATTAATCCCTATCTTAGTTCAGTGATGGCAGATATAGACAAAGCATTCAGTGACCTTCTTAACATAGAAGAACAGCCCAGACATCTAGGTTGAGATATTATACTCAATCTTTTCTATTCAACTCAGAGGTAAAGAGTACTAGCATTACTCAGATAAATCTACCATATAACTGACGACTTAATCAACATATAATGTCAGATTATTCTCCACATAGAACAAAAGTCTCAACAAGTTGATATTGAAGGGAAATGGATAACATACCAGTTTATTGCGATGTCCAGAGTAAAAATGCAGCAAAAATGTAACAGACTGGTTGTGTAAAAATGATGGTAAGCAAATCAAGAAGACAAAGAAAAAGAAGAAGAAGAAGAAGAGAGAGAGGGAGTGGGTCCCAGAAAAGGAGAGAAAAAAGAGAGTCTTTTCAGATTCTTGTTCCTTCCCTTAAATATCCTCCCAGAACAGAGACACTGCTAAAATGCATATTTAAAAGATTCAAATCAGATCTACTCTTCCTACTCGGGAACCTTTTGATCATCAGGGGTAATTTTCCACAGCAACAATAGATCACCAAGACCTTCATACCTCTCGAATCTTTGTTTTGCTCTGATTATTCCTTCAGGTTCATGTGTATGAATGAGTGTTCAAGTGTAAAGCTGTGTGCAGCTCTGTGCAGCTGTTGTCTTGCATGGAGACTTTCATTCAGCTCAGAAACAGGAGAAACAGAGTTCTTTCAGAGTAAGTCAGCACAGATATCACAGCTGCTCCTTCAAAAAAAAAGACAACATCTCAACTTGTTGAGATAAGGCCCATAACCACAATAAAAAAAGAAATCCAAGTGGTTGAATGAGTTTTCTTTTCAAAATCTGTATGCGACTGTTTACGTTCATAGATGTCTTGATTCAGCTGAGGAACAAGAGAGAAAAAAAATAATCCAACCTTTTATTCCACACAGAACACAATTTGCTCAATAAAAAATGCTGCTGCTTGAAGAAAACAGACATCAAAGTGATGGAATGCGTGTACAAACATTTTCAAAAACTTTGAAGTCTGAAGTTGTTTGTAAACAGACTTTTAGGTCTGATGATCAAAGCCGTTCAAACGCTTTGAAGTCTGAAGTTGTTTGTAAACAGACTTGTAAGTCTGATTACAAACCAATTCAAGTGCTTCTCCAGCTGCTGGCGTTGCTGATGCAGCTTCTGCTGCTTGAATAACACTCAATTTACTGGGGAACACTAGAAAAGATATATAAAAAAAACTCTTTATGAACACAGGAGGAGCAGAAAATATTTTTTCACGCCATGACTGATGACAGACCTCTGTTGGTCTGAGAGGGAGGGGCACTGTGCGTATTCCGTTGCTTAATGTACACAGACCTGGTGTATTGTCAGTTTCATTTGAATCTTTGTTTTGCTATGTTTATTCCTTCAGGCTCATGTGTATGAATGAGTGTTCAAGTGTAAAGCTGTGTGCAGCTCTGTGCAGCTGTTGTCTTGCATGGAGACTTTCATTCAGCTTAGAAACAGGAGAAACAGAGTTCTTTCAGAGTAAGTAAGCACAGATATCACAGCTGCTCCTTCAAAAAAAAAAAGACAACATCTCAACTTGTTGAGATAAGGCCCATAACCACAATAAAAAAAGAAATCCAAGTGGTTGAATGAGTTTTCTTTTCAAAATCTGTATGTGACTGTTTACTTTCATAGATGTCTTGATTCAGCTGAGGAACAAGAGAGAAAAAAAGAAATCCAACCTATTATTCCACACAGAATACAATTTGCTCAATAAAAAATGCTGCTGCTTGAAGAAAACAGACATCAAAGTGATGGAATGCGTGTTCAAACATTTTCAAAAACTTTGAAGTTTGAAGTTGTTTGTAAACAGACTTTTAGGTCTGATGATTAAAGCCGTTCAAACGCTTTGAAGTCTGAAATTGTTTGTAAACAGACTTTTAGTTCTGATGATCAAAGCCGTTCAAACGCTTTGAAGTCTGAAGTTGTTTGTAAACAGACTTGTCAGTCTGATTACAAACCAATTAAAGTGCTTCTGCAGCTGCTGGCGTTGTTGATGCTGCTTCTGCTGCTTCTGCTGATTGAATAAAACTCAATTTACTGGTGAACACTAAAAAAGATATAAAAAAAAACTATTTATGAACACAGGAGGAGCAGAAAATATTTTTTCACGCCATGACTGATGACAGACCTCTGTTGGTCTGAGAGGGAGGGGCACTGTGCGTATTCCGTTGCTTAATGCACACTGACCTGGTGTATTGTCAGTTTCATTTGAATCTTTGTTTTGCTATGTTTATTCCTTCAGGCTCATGTGTATGAATGAGTGTTCAAGTGTAAAGCTGTGTGCAGCTCTGTGCAGCTGTTGTCTTGCATGGAGACTTTCATTCAGCTCAGAAACAGGAGAAACAGAGTTCTTTCAAAGTAAGTCAGCACAGATATCACAGCTGCTCCTTCAAAAAAAAAGACAACATCTCAACTTGTTTAGATAAGGCCCATAACTACAATAAAAAAAGAAATCCACGTGGTTGAATGAGTTTTCTTTTCAAAATCTGTATGCGACTGTTTACTTTCATAGATGTCTTGATTCAGCTGAGGAACAAGAGAGAGAAAAAAAAATCCAACCTGTTAACTTGACTGGAATTGTTATTTTCTATTGAAATACATGAGGGAAACATCTCTCCTCTTGTTCTTCAGTACATTTTAGGTTCCCCCATAAGGAAATAGTTGAATTCTCAATTTAACATAAAAACTCATTCAGACAGTGGGATGTAATTTTTTATTGCTCTATTGTGCTTGTCTCGCTGAGTTATGCGCAGTGTGAGCAGAAAGGGTGAACTTTCGTGGAATTCTTATTTTCTACTGAAATACATGAGGGAAAATTCTCTCCTGTTGTTCCTCAGTACATTGTAGGTTCCCCCAT
The DNA here is from genome assembly GCF_046127955.1 of Nelusetta ayraudi. Taxonomy (NCBI): domain Eukaryota; kingdom Metazoa; phylum Chordata; class Actinopteri; order Tetraodontiformes; family Monacanthidae; genus Nelusetta; species Nelusetta ayraudi. The sequence goes on along the minus strand of NW_027466195.1, from coordinate 272,738 downwards.
AAGGAAATAGTTGAATTCTTTTTTTTGAATGAGCAGCAGTGATATCTGTGCTGACTTACTCTGAAATAACTCTGTTTCTCTTGTTTCTGAGCTGAATTAAAATCTCTATGCAAGAAAACAGCTGCACAGAGCTGCACACAGCTTTACACTTGAACACTCATTCATACTCATCAGCCTGGAGGAATAAACAAAGCAAAACAAAGATTCAAGTGAGACTGACAATACACCAGGAAAAAGAGGAGAGATGTTTTCCTTATGTTTTTCACCAGAGAAATACAATTCCATTCAAGTTCACCGTTTATGCTCGCAATGAGCATAAAGCACTTGTTTTCTTTCACAAATTCCTGAATTCACTAATTCAGTGCCCCCACTCCCCCCACACACACCGATTAAAGCAGATAACTTTTGAAATGTTTTTGTTGTTTTTTCTTAAATAAAATATTCCAGTTATTGATGAAAAAATTTCTATCTTGTTTCAGTGGTGTCGATTTATTTGCATGGTTGATTTGTTCTTATGCGTTTGGTGATGTGCAGTGGCAGCATTACGCCTGTGGGTGGGTACACAGACCGTGTGATGAATATCAGGTGAAGAACGATCACAGTCGACTCTCTGTTGGTCTAAGATTGAGGGGCACTGTGCGTATTCCGTTGCTTGATGAACACTGACCTGGTGTATTGTCAGTCTCATTTGAATCTTTGTTTTGCTATGTTTATTCCTCCAGGCTCATGTGTATGAATGAGTGTTCAAATGTAAAGCTGTGTGCAGCTCTGTGCAGCTGGTTTCTTGCATGGAGACTTTCATTCAGATCAGAAACAGGAGACACAAAGTTTTTTTAGAGTAAGTCAGCACAGATATCACTGCTGCTCCTTCAAAAAAAAAGATAACATCTCAACTTGTTGAGATAAGGCCCATAACCACAATAAAAAAAGAAATCCAAGTGGTTGAATGAGTTTTCTTTTCAAAATTTGTATGCGACTGTTTACTTTAATAGATGTCTTGATTCAGCTGAGGAACAAGAGAGAAAAAAAAATCCAACCTGTTATTCCACACAGAATACAATTTGCTCAATAAAAAATGCTGCTGCTTGAAGAAAACAGACATCAAAGTGATGGAATGCGTGTTCAAACATTTTCAAAAACTTTGAAGTCTGAAGTTGTTTGTAAACAGACTTTTAGGTCTGATGATCAAAGCCGTTCAAACGCTTTGAAGTCTGAAGTTGTTTGTAAACAGACTTGTAAGTCTGATTACAAACCAATTAAAGTGCTTTTGCAGCTGCTGGCGTTGCTGATGCTGCTTCTGCTGTTTGAATAACACCCAATTTACGGGGGAACACTAAAAAAGATATAAAAAAACTCTTTATGAACACAGGAGGAGCAGAAAATATTTTTTCACGCCATGACTGATGACAGACCTCTGTTGGTCTGAGATGGAGGGGCACTTTGCGTATTCCGTTGCTTAATGTACACTGACCTGGTGTATTGTCAGTTTCATTTGAATCTTTGTTTTGCTATGTTTATTCCTTCAGGCTCATGTGTATGAATGAGTGTTCAAGTGTAAAGCTGTGTGCAGCTCTGTGCAGCTGTTGTCTTGCATGGAGACTTTCATTCAGCTCAGAAACAGGAGAAACAGAGTTCTTTAAGAGTAAGTCAGCACAGATATCACAGCTGCTCCTTCAAAAAAAAAGACAACATCTCAACTTGTTGAGATAAGGCCCATAACCACAATAAAAAAAGAAATCCAAGTGGTTGAATGAGTTTTCTTTTCAAAATCTGTATGCGACTGTTTACTTTCATAGATGTCTTGATTCAGCTGAGGAACAAGACAAAGAAAAAAAAATCCAACCTGTTATTCCAAACAGAATACAATTTGTTCAATAAAAAATGCTGCTGCTTGAAGAAAACAGACATCAAAGTGATGGAATGCGTGTTCAAACTTTTTCAAAAACTTTGAAGTCTGAAGTTGTTTGTAAACAGACTTTTAGGTCTGATGATCAAAGCCGTTCAAACGCTTTGAAGTCTGAAGTTGTTTGTAAACAGACTTTTAGGTCTGATGATCAAAGCCGTTCAAACGCTTTGAAGTCTGAAGTTGTTTGTAATCAGACTTGTAATTCTGATTACAAACCAATTAAAGTGCTTCAGCAGCTGCTGGCGTTGCTGATGCTGCTTCTGCTGCTTGAATAACACTCAATTTACTGGTGAACATTAAAAAAGATATAATAAAAATCTCTTTATGAACACAGGAGGAGCAGAAAATATTTTTTCACGCCATGACTGATGACAGACCTCTGTTGGTCTGAGAGGGAGGGGCACTGTGCGTATTCCGTTGCTTAATGTACACTGACCTGGTGTATTGTCAGTTTCATTTGAATCTTTTTTTTGCTATGTTTATTCCTTCAGGCTCATGTGTATGAATGAGTGTTCAAGTGTAAAGCTGTGTGCAGCTATGTGCAGCTGTTTTCTTGCATGGAGACTTTCATTCAGCTCAGAAATAGGAGAAACAGAGTTCTTTCAGAGTAAGTCAGCACAGATATCACAGCTGCTCCTTCAAAAAAAAAGACAACATCTCAACTTGTTGAGATAAGGCCCAATAACCACAATAAAAAAAGAAATCCAAGTGGTTGAATGAGTTTTCTTTTCAAAATCTGTATGCGACTGTTTACTTTCATAGATGTCTTGATTCAGCTGAGGAACAAGAGAGAGAGAAAAAAATCCAACCTGTTAACTTGAGTGGAATTGTTATTTTCTGCTGAAATACATGAGGGAAACATCTCTCCTCTTGTTCTTCAGTACATTTTAGGTTCCCCCATAAGGAAATATTTGAATTCTCAATTTAACATAAAAACTCATTCAGACAGTGGGATGTAATTTTTTATTGCTCTATTGTGCTTGTCTCGCTGAGTTATGCGCAGTGTGAGCAGAAAGGGTGAACTTTCGTGGAATTCTTATTTTCTACTGAAATACATGAGGGAAAAATCTCTCCTGTTGTTCCTCAGTACATTGTAGGTTCCCCCATAAGGAAATAGTTGAATTCTTTTTTTTGAATGAGCAGCAGTGATATCTGTGCTGACTTACTCTGAAAGAACTCTGTTTCTCTTGTTTCTGAGCTGAATTAAAATCTCTATGCAAGAAAACAGCTGCACAGAGCTGCACACAGCTTTACACTTGAACACTCATTCATACTCATCAGCCTGGAGGAATAAACAAAGCAAAACAAAGATTCAAGTGAGACTGACAATACACCAGGAAAAACAGGAGAGATGTTTTCCTTATGTTTTTCACCAGAGAATTACAATTCCATTCAAGTTCACCGTTTATGCTCGCAATGAGCATAAAGCACTTGTTTTCTTTCACAAATTCCTGAATTCACTAATTCAGTGCCCCCACTCCCCCCACACACACTGATTAAAGCAGATAACTTTTGAAATGTTTTTATTGTTTTTTCTTAAATAAAATTATTCCAGTTATTGATGAAAAAATTTCTATCTTGTTTCAGTGGTGTCGATTCATTTGCATGGTTGATTTGTTCTGATGCGTTTGGTGATGTGCAGTGGCACCATTACGCCTGTGGGTGGGGACACAGACCGTGTGATTAATATCAGGTGAAGAACGATCACAGTCGACTCTTTGTTGGTCGAAGATTGAGGGACACTGTGCGTATTCCGTTGCTTGATGAACACTGACCAGTCTCATTTGAATTTTTGTTTTGCTATGTTTATTCCTCCAGGCTCATGTGTATGAATGAGTGTTCAAATGTAAAGCTTTGTGCAGCTCTGTGCAGCTGATTTCTTGCATGGAGACTTGAATTCAGATCAGAAACAGGAGACACAAAGTTCTTTAAGAGTAAGTCAGCACAGATATCACTGCTGCTCCTTCAAAAAAAAAGATAACATCTCAACTTGTTGAGATAAGGCTCATAACCACAATAAAAAAAGAAATCCAAGTGGTTGAATGAGTTTTCTTTTCAAAATCTGTATGCGACTGTTTACTTTCATAGATGTCTTGATTCAGCTGAGGAACAAGACAGAGAAAAAAAATCCAACCTGTTATTCCACACAGAATACAATTTGTTCAATAAAAAATGCTGCTGCTTGAAGAAAACAGACATCAAAGTGATGGAATGCGTGTTCAAACATTTTCAAAAACTTTGAAGTCTGAAGTTGTTTGTAAATAGACTTTTAGGTCTGATGATCAAAGCCGTTCAAACGCTTTGAAGTCTGAAGTTGTTTTTTAAACAGACTTGTAAGTCTGATTACAAACCAATTAAAGTGCTTCTGCAGCTGCTGGCGTTGCTGATGCTGCTTCTGCTGCTTGAATAACACTCAATTTACAGGGGAACACTAAAAAATAGAAAAAAAAAAACTCTTTATGAACACAGGAGGAGCAGAAAATATTTTTTCACGCCATGACTGATGACAGACCTCTGTTGGTCTGATAGGGAGGGGCACTGTGCGTATTCCGTTGCTTAATGTACACTGACCTGGTGTATTGTCAGTTTCATTTGAATCTTTGTTTTGCAATGTTTATTCCTTCAGGCTCATGTGTATGAATGAGTGTTCAAGTGTAAAGCTATGTGCAGCTCTGTGCAGCTGTTGTCTTGCATGGAGACTTTCATTCAGCTCAGAAACAGGAGAAATATAGTTCTTTCAGAGTAAGTCAGCACAGATATCACAGCTGCTCCTTCAAAAAAAAAAAGACAACATCTCAACTTGTTGAGATATGGCCCATAACCACAATAAAAAAAGAAATCCAAGTGGTTGAATGAGTTTTCTTTTCAAAATCTGTATGCGACTGTTTACTTTCATAGATGTCTTGATTCAGCTGAGGAACAAGAGAGAAAAAACAAATCCAACCTTTTATTCCACACAGAATACAATTTGCTCAATAAAAAATGCTGCTGCTTGAAGAAAATAGACATCAAAGTGATGGAATGCGTGTTCAAACATTTTCAAAAACTTTGAAGTCTGAAGTTGTTTGTAAACAGACTTTATAGGTCTGATGATCAAAGCCGTTCAAACGCTTTGAAGTCTGAAGTTGTTTGTAAACAGATTTGTAAGTCTGATTACAAACCAATTAAAGTGCTTCAGCAGCTGCTGGCGTTGCTGATGCTGCTTCTGCTGCTTGAATGACACTCAATTTACTGGGGAACATTAAAAAAGATATTACAAAAAACTCTTTATGAACACAGGAGGAGCAGAAAATATTTTTTCACGCCATGACTGATGACAGACCTCTGTTGGTCTGAGAGGGAGGGGCACTGTGCGTATTCCGTTGCTTAATGTACACTGACCTGGTGTATTGTCAGTTTCATTTGAATCTTTGTTTTGATATATTAATTCCTTCAGGCTCATGTGTATGAATGAGTGTTCAAGTGTAAAGCTGAGTGCAGCTCTGTGCAGCTGTTGTCTTGCATGGAGACTTTCATTCAGCTCAGAAACAGGAGAAACAGAGTTCTTTCAGAGTAAGTCAGCACAGATATCACAGCTGCTCCTTCAAAAAAAAAAGACAACATCTCAACTTGTTTAGATATGGCCCATAACCACAATAAAAAAAGAAATCCAAGTTGTTGAATGAGTTTTCTTTTCAAAATCTGTATGCGACTGTTTACTTTCATAGATGTCTTGATTCAGCTGAGGAACAAGACAGAGAAAAAAAAAATCCAACCTGTTATTCCACACACAATACAATTTGTTCAATAAAAAATGCTGCTGCTTGAAGAAAACAGACATCAAAGTGATGGAATGCGTGTTCAAACATTTTCAAAAACTTTGAAGTCTGAAGTTGTTTGTAAACAGACTTTATAGGTCTGATGATCAAAGCCGTTCAAACGCTTTGAAGTCTGAAGTTGTTTGTAAACAGATTTGTAAGTCTGATTACAAACCAATTAAAGTGCTTCAGCAGCTGCTGGCGTTGCTGATGCTGCTTCTGCTGCTTGAATGACACTCAATTTACTGGGGAACATTAAAAAAGATATTACAAAAAACTCTTTATGAACACAGGAGGAGCAGAAAATATTTTTTCACGCCATGACTGATGACAGACCTCTGTTGGTCTGAGAGGGAGGGGCACTGTGCGTATTCCGTTGCTTAATGTACACTGACCTGGTGTATTGTCAGTTTCATTTGAATCTTTGTTTTGATATATTAATTCCTTCAGGCTCATGTGTATGAATGAGTGTTCAAGTGTAAAGCTGAGTGCAGCTCTGTGCAGCTGTTGTCTTGCATGGAGACTTTCATTCAGCTCAGAAACAGGAGAAACAGAGTTCTTTCAGAGTAAGTCAGCACAGATATCACAGCTGCTCCTTCAAAAAAAAAAAGACAACATCTCAACTTGTTTAGATATGGCCCATAACCACAATAAAAAAAGAAATCCAAGTTGTTGAATGAGTTTTCTTTTCAAAATCTGTATGCGACTGTTTACTTTCATAGATGTCTTGATTCAGCTGAGGAACAAGACAGAGAAAAAAAAAATCCAACCTGTTATTCCACACACAATACAATTTGTTCAATAAAAAATACTGCTGCTTGAAGAAAACAGACATCAAAGTGATGGAATGCGTGTTCAAACATTTTCAAAAACTTTGAAGTCTGAAGTTGTTTGTAAATAGACTTTTAGGTCTGATGATCAAAGCCGTTCAAACGCTTTGAAGTCTGAAGTTGTTTTTTAAACAGACTTGTAAGTCTGATTACAAACCAATTAAAGTGCTTCTGCAGCTGCTGGCGTTGCTGATGCTGCTTCTGCTGCTTGAATAACACTCAATTTACTGGTGAACATTAAAAAAGATATTAAAAAAAACTCTTTATGAACACAGGAGGAGCAGAAAATATTTTTTCACGCCATGACTGATGACAGACCTCTGTTGGTCTGAGAGGGAGGGGCACAGTGCGTATTCCGTTGCTTAATGTACACTGACCTGGTGTATTGTCAGTTTCATTTGAATCTTTGTTTTGATATATTTATTCCTTCAGGCTCATGTGTATGAATGAGTGTTCAAGTGTAAAGCTGAGTGCAGCTCTGTGCAGCTGCTGTCTTGCATGGAGACTTTCATTCAGCTCAGAAACAGGAGAAACAGAGTTCTTTCAGAGTAAGTCAGCACAGATATCACAGCTGCTCCTTCAAAAAAAAAAAGACAACATCTCAACTTGTTTAGATATGGCCCATAACCACAATAAAAAAAGAAATCCAAGTTGTTGAATGAGTTTTCTTTTCAAAATCTGTATGCGACTGTTTACTTTCATAGATGTCTTGATTCAGCTGAGGAACAAGACAGAGAAAAAAAAAATCCAACCTGTTATTCCACACACAATACAATTTGTTCAATAAAAAATACTGCTGCTTGAAGAAAACAGACATCAAAGTGATGGAATGCGTGTTCAAACATTTTCAAAAACTTTGAAGTCTGAAGTTGTTTGTAAATAGACTTTTAGGTCTGATGATCAAAGCCGTTCAAACGCTTTGAAGTCTGAAGTTGTTTTTTAAACAGACTTGTAAGTCTGATTACAAACCAATTAAAGTGCTTCTGCAGCTGCTGGCGTTGCTGATGCTGCTTCTGCTGCTTGAATAACACTCAATTTACTGGTGAACATTAAAAAAGATATTAAAAAAAACTCTTTATGAACACAGGAGGAGCAGAAAATATTTTTTCACGCCATGACTGATGACAGACCTCTGTTGGTCTGAGAGGGAGGGGCACAGTGCGTATTCCGTTGCTTAATGTACACTGACCTGGTGTATTGTCAGTTTCATTTGAATCTTTGTTTTGCTATGTTTATTCCTTCAGGCTCATGTGTATGAATGAGTGTTCAAGTGTAAAGCTGTGTGCAGCTCTGTGCAGCTGTTGTCTTGCATGGAGACTTTCATTCAGCTCAGAAATAGGAGAAACAGAGTTCTTTCAGAGTAAGTCAGCACAGATATCACAGCTGCTCCTTCAAAAAAAAGACAACATCTCAACTTGTTGAGATAAGGCCCAATAACCACAATAAAAAAAGAAATCCAAGTGGTTGAATGAGTTTTCTTTTAAAAATCTGTATGCAACTGTTTACTTTCATAGATGTCTTGATTCAGCTGAGGAACAAGAGAGAGAAAAAAAAAATCCAACCTGTTAACTTGACTGGAATTGTTATTTTCTATTGAAATACATGAGGGAAACATCTCTCCTCTTGTTCTTCAGTACATTTTAGGTTCCCCCATAAGGAAATAGTTGAATTCTCAATTTAACATAAAAACTCATTCAGACAGTGGGATGTAATTTTTTATTGCTCTATTGTGCTTGTCTCGCTGAGTTATGCGCAGTGTGAGCAGAAAGGGTGAACTTTCGTGGAATTCTTATTTTCTACTGAAATACATGAGGGAAAAATCTCTCCTGTTGTTCCTCAGTACATTGTAGGTTCCCCCATAAGGAAATAGTTGAATTCTTTTTTTTGAATGAGCAGCAGTGATATCTGTGCTGACTTACTCTGAAATAACTCTGTTTCTCTTGTTTCTGAGCTGAATTAAAATCTCTATGCAAGAAAACAGCTGCACAGAGCTGCACACAGCTTTACACTTGAACACTCATTCATACTCATCAGCCTGGAGGAATAAACAAAGCAAAACAAAGATTCAAGTGAGACTGATAATACACCGGGAAAAACAGGAGAGATGTTTTCCTTATGTTTTTCACCAGAGAAATACAATTCCATTCCAGTTTACCGTTTATGCTCGCAATGAGCATAAAGCACTTGTTTTCTTTCACAAATTCCTGAATTCACTAATTCAGTGCCCCCACTCCCCACACACACACCGATTAAAGCAGATAACTTTTGAAATGTTTTTATTGTTTTTTCTTAAATAAAATATTCCAGTTATTGATGAAAAAATTTCTATCTTGTTTCAGTGGTGTCGATTTATTTGCATGGTTGATTTGTTCTTATGCGTTTGGTGATGTGCAGTGGCAGCATTACGCCTGTGGGTGGGTACACAGACCGTGTGATGAATATCAGGTGAAGAACGATCACAGTCGACTCTCTGTTGATCTAAGATTGAGGGGCACTGTGCGTATTCCGTTGCTTGATGAACACTGACCTGGTGTATTGTCAGTCTTATTTGAATCTTTGTTTTGCTATGTTTATTCCTCCAGGCTCATGTGTATGAATGAGTGTTCAAATGTAAAGCTGTGTGCAGCTCTGTGCAGCTGGTTTCTTGCATGGAGACTTTAATTCAGATCAGAAACAGGAGACACAAAGTTCTTTAAGAGTAAGTCAGCACAGATATCACTGCTGCTCCTTCAAAAAAAAAGATAACATCTCAACTTGTTGAGATAAGGCCCATAACCACAATAAAAAAAGAAATCCAAGTGGTTGAATGAGTTTTCTTTTCAAAATCTGTATGCGACTGTTTACTTTCATAGATGTCTTGATTCAGCTGAGGAACAAGACAAAGAAAAAAAAAATCCAACCTGTTATTCCACACAGAATACAATTTGTTCAATAAAAAATGCTGCTGCTTGAAGAAAACAGACATCAAAGTGATGGAATGCGTGTTCAAACATTTTCAAAAACTTTGAAGTCTGAAGTTGTTTGTAAATAGACTTTTAGGTCTGATGATCAAAGCCGTTCAAACGCTTTGAAGTCTGAAGTTGTTTGTAAACAGACTTTTAGGTCTGATGATCAAAGCCGTTCAAACGCTTTGAAGTCTGAAGTTGTTTGTAAACAGACTTGTAATTCTGATTACAAACCAATTAAAGTGCTTCAGCAGCTGCTGGCGTTGCTGATGCTGCTTCTGCTGCTTGAATAACACTCAATTTACTGGTGAACATTAAAAAAGATATAAAAAAAAACTCTTTATGAACACAGGAGTAGCAGAAAATATTTTTTCACGCCATGACTGATGACAGACCTCTGTTGGTCTGAGAGGGAGGGGCACTGTGCGTATTCCGTTGCTTAATGTAGACTGACCTGGTGTATTGTCAGTTTCATTTGAATCTTTGTTTTGCTATGTTTATTCCTTCAGGCTCATGTGTATGAATGAGTGTTCAAGTGTAAAGCTGTGTGCAGCTATGTGCAGCTGTTGTCTTGCATGGAGACTTTCATTCAGCTCAGAAATAGGAGAAACAGAGTTCTTTCAGAGTAAGTCAGCACAGATATCACAGCTGCTCCTTCAAAAAAAAAGACAACATCTCAACTTGTTGAGATAAGGCCCAATAACCACAATAAAAAAAGAAATCCAAGTGGTTGAATGAGTTTTCTTTTCAAAATCTGTATGCGACTGTTTACTTTCATAGATGTCTTGATTCAGCTGAGGAACAAGAGAGAGAGAAAAAAATCCAACCTGTTAACTTGAGTGGAATTGTTATTTTCTGCTGAAATACATGAGGGAAACATCTCTCCTCTTGTTCTTCAGTACATTTTAGGTTCCCCCATAAGGAAATATTTGAATTCTCAATTTAACATAAAAACTCATTCAGACAGTGGGATATAATTTTTTATTGCTCTATTGTGCTTGTCTCGCTGAGTTATGCGCAGTGTGAGCAGAAAGGGTGAACTTTCGTGGAATTCTTATTTTCTACTGAAATACATGAGGGAAAAATCTCTCCTGTTGTTCCTCAGTACATTGTAGGTTCCCCCATAAGGAAATAGTTGAATTCTTTTTTTTGAATGAGCAGCAGTGATATCTGTGCTGACTTACTCTGAAAGAACTGTTTCTCTTGTTTCTGAGCTGAATTAAAATCTCTATGCAAGAAAACAGCTGCACAGAGCTGCACACAGCTTTACACTTGAACACTCATTCATACTCATCAGCCTGGAGGAATAAACAAAGCAAAACAAAGATTCAAGTGAGAGTGACAATACACCAGGAAAAACAGGAGAGATGTTTTCCTTATGTTTTTCACCAGAGAATTACAATTCCATTCAAGTTCACCGTTTATGCTCGCAATGAGCATAAAGCACTTGTTTTCTTTCACAAATTCCTGAATTCACTAATTCAGTGCCCCCACTCCCCCCACACACACTGATTAAAGCAGATAACTTTTGAAATGTTTTTATTGTTTTTTCTTAAATAAAATTATTCCAGTTATTGATGAAAAAATTTCTATCTTGTTTCAGTGATGTCGATTCATTTGCATGGTTGATTTGTTCTGATGCGTTTGGTGATGTGCAGTGGCAGCATTACGCCTGTGGGTGGGGACACAGACCGTGTGATTAATATCAGGTGAAGAACGATCACAGTCGACTCTCTGTTGGTCGAAGATTGAGGGGCACTGTGCGTATTCCGTTGCTTGATGAACACTGACCTGGTGTATTGTCAGTCTCATTTGAATTTTTGTTTTGCTATGTTTATTCCTCCAGGCTCATGTGTATGAATGAGTGTTCAAATGTAAAGCTTTGTGCAGCTCTGTGCAGCTGATTTCTTGCATGGAGACTTGAATTCAGATCAGAAACAGGAGACACAAAGTTCTTTAAGAGTAAGTCAGCACAGATATCACTGCTGCTCCTTCAAAAAAAAAGATAACATCTCAACTTGTTGAGATAAGGCCCATAATCACAATAAAAAAAGAAATCCAAGTGGTTGAATGAGTTATCTTTTCAAAATCTGTATGCGACTGTTTACTTTCATAGATGTCTTGATTCAGCTGAGGAACAAGACAGAGAAAAAAAAATCCAACCTGTTATTCCACACAGAATACAATTTGTTCAATAAAAAATGCTGCTGCTTGAAGAAAACAGACATCAAAGTGATGGAATGCGTGTTCAAACATTTTCAAAAACTTTGAAGTCTGAAGTTGTTTGTAAATAGACTTTTAGGTCTGATGATCAAAGCCGTTCAAACGCTTTGAAGTCTGAAGTTGTTTTTTAAACAGACTTGTAAGTCTGATTACAAACCAATTAAAGTGCTTCTGCAGCTGCTGGCGTTGCTGATGCTGCTTCTGCTGCTTGAATAACACTCAATTTACTGGTGAACATTAAAAAATATATTAAAAAAAACTCTTTATGAACACAGGAGGAGCAGAAAATATTTTTTCACGCCATGACTGATGACAGACCTCTGTTGGTCTGAGAGGAGGGGCATTGTGCGTATTCCGTTGCTTAATGTACACTGACCTGGTGTATTGTCAGTTTCATTTGAATCTTTGTTTTGCAATGTTTATTCCTTCAGGCTCATGTGTATGAATGAGTGTTCAAGTGTAAAGCTATGTGCAGCTCTGTGCAGCTGTTGTCTTGCATGGAGACTTTCATTCAGCTCAGAAACAGGAGAAATATAGTTCTTTCAGAGTAAGTCAGCACAGATATCACAGCTGCTCCTTCAAAAAAAAAAAGACAACATCTCAACTTGTTGAGATATGGCCCATAACCACAATAAAAAAAGAAATCCAAGTGGTTGAATGAGTTTTCTTTTCAAAATCTGTATGCGACTGTTTACTTTCATAGATGTCTTGATTCAGCTGAGGAACAAGAGAGAAAAAACAAATCCAACCTTTTATTCCACACAGAATACAATTTGCTCAATAAAAAATGCTGCTGCTTGAAGAAAATAGACATCAAAGTGATGGAATGCGTGTTCAAACATTTTCAAAAACTTTGAAGTCTGAAGTTGTTTGTAAACAGACTTTATAGGTCTGATGATCAAAGCCGTTCAAACGCTTTGAAGTCTGAAGTTGTTTGTAAACAGACTTTTAGGTCTGATGATCAAAGCCGTTCAAACGCTTTGAAGTCTGAAGTTGTTTGTAAACAGATTTGTAAGTCTGATTACAAACCAATTAAAGTGCTTCAGCAGCTGCTGGCGTTGCTGATGCTGCTTCTGCTGCTTGAATGACACTCAATTTACTGGGGAACATTAAAAAAGATTTAAAAAAAAACTCTTTATGAACACAGGAGGAGCAGAAAATATTTTTTCACGCCATGACTGATGACAGACCTCTGTTGGTCTGAGAGGGAGGGGCACTGTGCGTATTCCGTTGCTTAATGTACACTGACCTGGTGTATTGTCAGTTTCATTTGAATCTTTGTTTTGATATATTTATTCCTTCAGGCTCATGTGTATGAATGAGTGTTCAAGTGTAAAGCTGAGTGCAGCTCTGTGCAGCTGCTGTCTTGCATGGAGACTTTCATTCAGCTCAGAAACAGGAGAAACAGAGTTCTTTCAGAGTAAGTCAGCACAGATATCACAGCTGCTCCTTCAAAAAAAAAAAGACAACATCTCAACTTGTTTAGATATGGCCCATAACCACAATAAAAAAAGAAATCCAAGTTGTTGAATGAGTTTTCTTTTCAAAATCTGTATGCGACTGTTTACTTTCATAGATGTCTTGATTCAGCTGAGGAACAAGACAGAGAAAAAAAAAATCCAACCTGTTATTCCACACACAATACAATTTGTTCAATAAAAAATGCTGCTGCTTGAAGAAAACAGACATCAAAGTGATGGAATGCGTGTTCAAACATTTTCAAAAACTTTGAAGTCTGAAGTTGTTTGTAAATAGACTTTTAGGTCTGATGATCAAAGCCGTTCAAACGCTTTGAAGTCTGAAGTTGTTTTTTAAACAGACTTGTAAGTCTGATTACAAACCAATTAAAGTGCTTCTGCAGCTGCTGGCGTTGCTGATGCTGCTTCTGCTGCTTGAATAACACTCAATTTACTGGGGAACATTAAAAAAGATATTAAAAAAAACTCTTTATGAACACAGGAGGAGCAGAAAATATTTTTTCACGCCATGACTGATGACAGACCTCTGTTGGTCTGAGAGGGAGGGGCACAGTGCGTATTCCGTTGCTTAATGTACACTGACCTGGTGTATTGTCAGTTTCATTTGAATCTTTGTTTTGCTATGTTTATTCCTTCAGGCTCATGTGTATGAATGAGTGTTCAAGTGTAAAGCTGTGTGCAGCTCTGTGCAGCTGTTGTCTTGCATGGAGACTTTCATTCAGCTCAGAAATAGGAGAAACAGAGTTCTTTCAGAGTAAGTCAGCACAGATATCACAGCTGCTCCTTCAAAAAAAAGACAACATCTCAACTTGTTGAGATAAGGCCCAATAACCACAATAAAAAAAGAAATCCAAGTGGTTGAATGAGTTTTCTTTTAAAAATCTGTATGCAACTGTTTACTTTCATAGATGTCTTGATTCAGCTGAGGAACAAGAGAGAGAAAAAAAAATCCAACCTGTTAACTTGACTGGAATTGTTATTTTCTATTGAAATACATGAGGGAAACATCTCTCCTCTTGTTCTTCAGTACATTTTAGGTTCCCCCATAAGGAAATAGTTGAATTCTCAATTTAACATAAAAACTCATTCAGACAGTGGGATGTAATTTTTTATTGCTCTATTGTGCTTGTCTCGCTGAGTTATGCGCAGTGTGAGCAGAAAGGGTGAACTTTCGTGGAATTCTTATTTTCTACTGAAATACATGAGGGAAAAATCTCTCCTGTTGTTCCTCAGTACATTGTAGGTTCCCCCATAAGGAAATAGTTGAATTCTTTTTTTTGAATGAGCAGCAGTGATATCTGTGCTGACTTACTCTGAAAGAACTCTGTTTCTCTTGTTTCTGAGCTGAATTAAAATCTCTATGCAAGAAAACAGCTGCACAGAGCTGCACACAGCTTTACACTTGAACACTCATTCATACTCATCAGCCTGGAGGAATAAACAAAGCAAAACAAATATTCAAGTGAGACTGACAATACACCAGGAAAAACAGGAGAGATGTTTTCCTTATGTTTTTCACCAGAGAATTACAATTCCATTCAAGTTCACCGTTTATGCTCGCAATGAGCATAAAGCACTTGTTTTCTTTCACAAATTCCTGAATTCACTAATTCAGTGCCCCCACTCCACCCACACACACCGATTAAAGCAGATAACTTTTGAAATGTTTTTATTGTTTTTTCTTAAATAAAATTATTCCAGTTATTGATGAAAAAATTTCTGTCTTGTTTCAGTGGTGTCGATTCATTTGCATGGTTGATTTGTTCTGATGCGTTTGGTGATGTGCAGTGGCACCATTACGCCTGTGGGTGGGGACACAGACCGTGTGATGAATATCAGGTGACGAACGATCACAGTCGACTCTCTGTTGGTCTAAGATTGAGGGGCACTGTGCGTATTCCGTTGCTTGATGAACACTGACCTGGTGTATTGTCAGTCTCATTTGAATTTTTGTTTTGCTATGTTTATTCCTCCAGGCTCATGTGTATGAATGAGTGTTCAAATGTAAAGCTTTGTGCAGCTCTGTGCAGCTGATTTCTTGCATGGAGACTTGAATTCAGATCAGAAACAGGAGACACAAAGTTCTTTAAGAGTAAGTCAGCACAGATATCACTGCTGCTTCTTCAAAAAAAAAGATAACATCTCAACTTGTTGAGATAAGGCCCATAACCACAATAAAAAAAGAAATCCAAGTGGTTGAATGAGTTTTCTTTTCAAAATCTGTATGCGACTGTTTACTTTCATAGATGTCTTGATTCAGCTGAGGAACAAGACAGAGAAAAAAAAAAATCCAACCTGTTATTCCACACACAATACAATTTGTTCAATAAAAAATGCTGCTGCTTGAAGAAAACAGACATCAAAGTGATGGAATGCGTGTTCAAACATTTTCAAAAACTTTGAAGTCTGAAGTTGTTTGTAAATAGACTTTTTGGTCTGATGATCAAAGCCGTTCAAACGCTTTGAAGTCTGAAGTTGTTTTTTAAACAGACTTGTAAGTCTGATTACAAACCAATTAAAGTGCTTCTGCAGCTGCTGGCGTTGCTGATGCTGCTTCTGCTGCTTGAATAACACTCAATTTACAGGGGAACACTAAAAAAGATATTAAAAAAAAACTCTTTATGAACACAGGAGGAGCAGAAAATATTTTTTCACGCCATGACTGATGACAGACCTCTGTTGTTCTGAGAGGGAGGGGCACTGTGCGTATTCCGTTGCTTAATGTACACTGACCTGGTGTATTGTCAGTTTCATTTGAATCTTTGTTTTGCTATGTTTATTCCTTCAGGCTCATGTGTATGAATGAGTGTTCAAGTGTAAAGCTGAGTTCAGCTCTGTGCAGCTGCTGTCTTGCATGGAGACTTTCATTCAGCTCAGAAACAGGAGAAAAAGAGTTCTTTCAGAGTAAGTCAGCACAGATATCACAGCTGCTCCTTCAAAAAAAAAAAAGACAACATCTCAACCTGTTTAGATAAGGCCCAATAACCACAATAAAAAAAGAAATCCAAGTGGTTGAATGAGTTTTCTTTTCAAAATCTGTATGCGATTGTTTACTTTCATAGATGTCTTGATTCAGCTGAGGAACAAGAGAGAGAGAAAAAAAATCCAACCTGTTATTCCACACACAATACAATTTGCTCAATAAAAAATGCTGCTGCTTGAAGAAAACAGACATCAAAGTGATGGAAAGCGTGTTCAAACATTTTCAAAAACTTTGAAGTCTGAAGTTGTTTGTAAACAGACTTATAGGTCTGATGATCAAAGCCGTTCAAACGCTTTGAAGTCTGAAGTTGTTTGTAAACAGACTTGAAAGTCTGATTACAAACCAATTAAAGTGCTTCTGCAGCTGCTGGCGTTGCTGATGCTGCTTCTGCTGCTTGAATAACACTCAATTTACTGGGGAACACTAGAAAAGATATAAAAAAAAAAACTCTTTATGAACACAGGAGGAGCAGAAAATATTTTTTCACGCCATGACTGATGACAGACTTCTGTTGGTCTGAGAAGGAGGGGCACTGTGCGTATTCCGTTGCTTAATGTACACTGACCTGGTGTATTGTCAGTTTCATTTGAATCTTTGTTTTGCTAGTGTTCAAATGTAAAGCTGTGTGCAGCTCTATGCAGCTGTTTTCTTGCATAGAGACTTTAATTCAGCTCAGAAACAGGAGACGCAAAGTTCTTTCAGAGTAAGTCAGCACAGATATCACAGCTGCTCCTTCAAAAAAAAGACAACATCTAAACTTGTTTAGATAAGGTCCATAACCACAATAAAAAAAGAAATCCAAGTGGTTGAATGAGTTTTCTTTTCAAAATCTGTATGTGACTGTTTACTTTCATAGATGTCTTGATTCAGCTGAGGAACAAGAGAGAAAAAAAAAATCCAACCTGTTATTCCACACAGAATACAATTTGCTCAATAATAAATGCTGCTGCTTGGAGAAAATAGACATCAAAGTGATGGAATGCGTGTTCAAACATTATCAAAAACTTTGAAGTCTGAAGTTGTTTGTAAACAGACTTTATAGGTCTGATGATCAAAGCCGTTCAAACGCTTTGAAGTCTGAAGTTGTTTGTAAACAGACTTTTAGGTCTGATGATCAAAGCCGTTCAAACGCTTTGAAGTCTGAAGTTGTTTGTAAACAGACTTGTAATTCTGATTACAAACCAATTAAAGTGCTTCAGCAGCTGCTGGCGTTGCTGATGCTGCTTCTGCTGCTTGAATAACACTCAATTTACTGGTGAACATTAAAAAAGATATAAAAAAAAACTCTTTATGAACACAGGAGGAGCAGAAAATATTTTTTCACGCCATGACTGATGACAGACCTCTGTTGGTCTGAGAGGGAGGGGCACTGTGCGTATTCCGTTGCTTAATGTACACTGACCTGGTGTATTGTCAGTTTCATTTGAATCTTTGTTTTGCTATGTTTATTCCTTCAGGCTCATGTGTATGAATGAGTGTTCAAGTGTAAAGCTGTGTGCAGCTATGTGCAGCTGTTGTCTTGCATGGAGACTTTCATTCAGCTCAGAAATAGGAGAAACAGAGTTCTTTCAGAGTAAGTCAGCACAGATATCACAGCTGCTCCTTCAAAAAAAAGACAACATCTCAACTTGTTGAGATAAGGCCCAATAACCACAATAAAAAAAGAAATCCAAGTGGTTGAATGAGTTTTCTTTTAAAAATCTGTATGCAACTGTTTACTTTCATAGATGTCTTGATTCAGCTGAGGAACAAGAGAGAGAAAAAAAAATCCAACCTGTTAACTTGACTGGAATTGTTATTTTCTATTGAAATACATGAGGGAAACATCTCTCCTCTTGTTCTTCAGTACATTTTAGGTTCCCCCATAAGGAAATAGTTGAATTCTCAATTTAACATAAAAACTCATTCAGACAGTGGGATGTAATTTTTTATTGCTCTATTGTGCTTGTCTCGCTGAGTTATGCGCAGTGTGAGCAGAAAGGGTGAACTTTCGTGGAATTCTTATTTTCTACTGAAATACATGAGGGAAAAATCTCTCCTGTTGTTCCTCAGTACATTGTAGGTTCCCCCATAAGGAAATAGTTGAATTCTTTTTTTTGAATGAGCAGCAGTGATATCTGTGCTGACTTACTCTGAAATAACTCTGTTTCTCTTGTTTCTGAGCTGAATTAAAATCTCTATGCAAGAAAACAGCTGCACAGAGCTGCACACAGCTTTACACTTGAACACTCATTCATACTCATCAGCCTGGAGGAATAAACAAAGCAAAACAAAGATTCAAGTGAGACTGACAATACACCAGGAAAAACAGGAGAGATGTTTTCCTTATGTTTTTCACCAGAGAAATACAATTCCATTCCAGTTCACCGTTTATGCTCGCAATGAGCATAAAGCACTTGTTTTCTTTCACAAATTCCTGAATTCACTAATTCAGTGCCCCCACTCCCCCCACACACACCGATTAAAGCAGATAACTTTTGAAATGTTTTTATTGTTTTTTCTTAAATAAAATTATTCCAGTTATTGATGAAAAAATTTCTATCTTGTTTCAGTGGTGTCGATTCATTTGCATGGTTGATTTGTTCTGATGCGTTTGGTGATGTGCAGTGGCACCATTACGCCTGTGGGTGGGGACACAGACCGTGTGATGAATATCAGGTGACGATCGATCACAGTCGACTCTCTGTTGGTCTATAATTGAGGGGCACTGTGCGTATTCCGTTGCTTGATGAACACTGACCTGGTGTATTGTCAGTCTCATTTGAATCTTTGTTTTGCTATGTTTATTCCTCCAGGCTCATGTGTATGAATGAGTTTTCAAATGTAAAGCTGTGTTCAGCTCTGTGCAGCTGATTTCTTGCATGGAGACTTTAATTCAGATCAGAAAAAGGAGACACAAAGTTCTTTCAAAGTAAGTCAGCACAGATATCACTGCTGCTCCTTCAAAAAAAAAGATAACATCTCAACTTGTTGAGATAAGGCCCATAACCACAATAAAAAAAGAAATCCAAGTGGTTGAATGAGTTTTCTTTTCAAAATTTGTATGCGACTGTTTACTTTCATAGATGTCTTGATTCAGCTGAGGAACAAGACAGAGAAAAAAAAAAATCCAACCTGTTATTCCACACACAATACAATTTGTTCAATAAAAAATGCTGCTGCTTGAAGAAAACAGACATCAAAGTGATGGAATGCGTGTTCAAACATTTTCAAAAACTTTGAAGTCTGAAGTTGTTTGTAAATAGACTTTTAGGTCTGATGATCAAAGCCGTTCAAATGCTTTGAAGTCTGAAGTTGTTTTTTAAACAGACTTGTAAGTCTGATTACAAACCAATTAAAGTGCTTCTGCAGCTGCTGGCGTTGCTGATGCTGATTCTGCTGCTTGAATAACACTCAATTTACAGGGGAACACTAAAAAAGATATAAAAAAAAAACTCTTTATGAACACAGGAGGAGCAGAAAATATTTTTTCACGCCATGACTGATGACAGACCTCTGTTGGTCTGAGAGGGAGGGGCACTGTGCGTATTCCTTTGCTTAATGTACACTGACCTGGTGTATTGTCAGTTTCATTTGAATCTTTGTTTTGCTGTGTTTATTCCTTCAGGCTCATGTGTATGAATGAGTGTTCAAGTGTAAAGCTGAGTGCAGCTCTGTGCAGCTGTTGTCTTGCATGGAGACTTTCATTCAGCTCAGAAACAGGAGAAACAGAGTTCTTTCAGAGTAAGTCAGCACAGATATCACAGCTGCTCCTTCAAAAAAAAAAAGACAACATCTCAACTAGTTTAGATAAGGCCCATAACCACAATAAAAAAAGAAATCCAAGTGGTTGAATGAGTTTTCTTTTCAAAATCTGTATGCGACTGTTTACTTTCATAGTTGTCTTGATTCAGCTGAGGAACAAGAGAGAAAAAAAATCCAACCTGTTATTCCACACACAATACAATTTGTTTAATAAAAAATGCTGCTGCTTGAAGAAAACAGACATCAAAGTGATGGAATTCGTGTTCAAACATTTTCAAAAACTTTGAAGTCTGAAGTTGTTTGTAAACAGACTTTTAGGTCTGATGATCAAAGCCGTTCAAACGCTTTGAAGTCTGAAGTTGTTTGTAAACAGATTTGTAAGTCTGATTACAAACCAATTAATGTGCTTCAGCAGCTGCTGGCGTTGCTGATGCTGCTTCTGCTGCTTGAATAACACTCAATTTACTGGGGAACATTAAAAAAGATATTACAAAAAACTCTTTATGAACACAGGAGGAGCAGAAAATATTTTTTCACACCATGACTGATGACAGACCTCTGTTGGTCTGAGAGGGAGGGGCACTGTGCGTATTCCGTTTAATGTACACTGACCTGGTGTATTGTCAGTCTCATTTGAATCTTTGTTTTGCTAGTGTTCAAATGTAAAGCTGTGTGCAGCTCTATGCAGCTGTTTTCTTGCATAGAGACTTTAATTCAGATCAGAAACAGGAGACACAAAGTTCTTTAAGAGTAAGTCAGCACAGATATCACTGCTGCTCCTTTAAAAAAAAAGATAACATCTCAACTTGTTGAGATAAGGCCCATAACCACAATAAAAAAAGAAATCCAAGTGGTTGAATGAGTTTTCTTTTCAAAATTTGTATGCGACTGTTTACTTTCATAGATGTCTTGATTCAGCTGAGGAACAAGACAGAGAAAAAAAAAAAATCCAACCTGTTATTCCACACACAATACAATTTGTTCAATAAAAAATGCTGCTGCTTGAAGAAAACAGACATCAAAGTGATGGAATGCGTGTTCAAACATTTTCAAAAACGTTGAAGTCTGAAGTTGTTTGTAAATAGACTTTTAGGTCTGATGATCAAAGCCGTTCAAATGCTTTGAAGTCTGAAGTTGTTTTTTAAACAGACTTGTAAGTCTGATTACAAACCAATTAAAGTGCTTCTGCAGCTGCTGGCGTTGCTGATGCTGCTTCTGCTGCTTGAATAACACTCAATTTACAGGGGAACACTAAAAAAGATATAAAAAAAAAACTCTTTATGAACACAGGAGGAGCAGAAAATATTTTTTCACGCCATGACTGATGACAGACCTCTGTTGGTCTGAGAGGGAGGGGCACTGTGCGTATTCCGTTGCTTAATGTACACTGACCTGGTGTATTGTCAGTTTCATTTGAATCTTTGTTTTGATATATTTATTCCTTCAGGCTCATGTGTATGAATGAGTGTTCAAGTGTAAAGCTGTGTGCAGCTCTGTGCAGCTGTTGTCTTGCATGGAGACTTTCATTCAGCTCAGAAACAGGAGAAACAGAGTTCTTTAAGAGTAAGTCAGCACAGATATCACAGCTGCTCCTTCAAAAAAAAAAAGATAACATCTCAACTTGTTTAAATAAGGCCTATAACCACAATAAAAAAAGAAATCCAAGTGGTTGAATGAGTTTTCTTTTCAAAATCTGTATGCGACTGTTTACTTTCATAGTTGTCTTGATTCAGCTGAGGAACAAGAGAGAAAAAAAAAATCCAACCTGTTATTCCACACACAATCCAATTTGCTCAATAAAAAATGCTGCTGCTTGAAGAAAACAGACATCAAAGTGATGGAATGCGTGTTCAAACATTTTCAAAAACTTTGAAGTCTGAAGTTGTTTGTAAACAGACTTATAGGTCTGATGATCAAAACCGTTCAAACGCTTTGAAGTCTGAAGTTGTTTGTAAACAGACTTTTAGGTCTGATGATCAAAGCCGTTCAAACGCTTTGAAGTCTGAAGTTGTTTGTAAACAGACTTGTAAGTCTGATTACAAACCAATTAAAGTGCTTCTGCAGCTGCTGGCGTTGCTGATGCTGATTCTGCTGCTTGAATAACACTCAATTTACTGGGGAACACTAGAAAAGATATAAAAAAAAAAACTCTTTATGAACACAGGGGGAGCAGAAAATATTTTTTCACGCCATGACTGATGACAGACCTCTGTTGGTCTGAGAGGGAGGGGCACTGTGCGTATTCCGTTGCTTAATGTACACTGACCTGGTGTATTGTCAGTTTCATTTGAATCTTTGTTTTGATATATTTATTCCTTCAGGCTCATGTGTATGAATGAGTGTTCAAGTGTAAAGCTGAGTGCAGCTCTGTGCAGCTGCTGTCTTGCATGGAGACTTTCATTCAGCTCAGAAACAGGAGAAACAGAGTTCTTTCAGAGAAAGTCAGCACAGATATCACAGCTGCTCCTTCAAAAAAAAAAAGACAACATCTCAACTTGTTTAGATATGGCCCATAACCACAATAAAAAAAGAAATCCAAGTTGTTGAATGAGTTTTCTTTTCAAAATCTGTATGCGACTGTTTACTTTCATAGATGTCTTGATTCAGCTGAGGAACAAGACAGAGAAAAAAAAAATCCAACCTGTTATTCCACACACAATACAATTTGTTCAATAAAAAATGCTGCTGCTTGAAGAAAACAGACATCAAAGTGATGGAATGCGTGTTCAAACATTTTCAAAAACTTTGAAGTCTGAAGTTGTTTGTAAATAGACTTTTAGGTCTGATGATCAAAGCCGTTCAAACGCTTTGAAGTCTGAAGTTGTTTTTTAAACAGACTTGTAAGTCTGATTACAAACCAATTAAAGTGCTTCTGCAGCTGCTGGCGTTGCTGATGCTGCTTCTGCTGCTTGAATAACACTCAATTTACTGGTGAACATTAAAAAAGATATTAAAAAAAACTCTTTATGAACACAGGAGGAGCAGAAAATATTTTTTCACGCCATGACTGATGACAGACCTCTGTTGGTCTGAGAGGGAGGGGCACAGTGCGTATTCCGTTGCTTAATGTACACTGACCTGGTGTATTGTCAGTTTCATTTGAATCTTTGTTTTGCTATGTTTATTCCTTCAGGCTCATGTGTATGAATGAGTGTTCAAGTGTAAAGCTGTGTGCAGCTCTGTGCAGCTGTTGTCTTGCATGGAGACTTTCATTCAGCTCAGAAATAGGAGAAACAGAGTTCTTTCAGAGTAAGTCAGCACAGATATCACAGCTGCTCCTTCAAAAAAAAGACAACATCTCAACTTGTTGAGATAAGGCCCAATAACCACAATAAAAAAAGAAATCCAAGTGGTTGAATGAGTTTTCTTTTAAAAATCTGTATGCAACTGTTTACTTTCATAGATGTCTTGATTCAGCTGAGGAACAAGAGAGAGAAAAAAAAATCCAACCTGTTAACTTGACTGGAATTGTTATTTTCTATTGAAATACATGAGGGAAACATCTCTCCTCTTGTTCTTCAGTACATTTTAGGTTCCCCCATAAGGAAATAGTTGAATTCTCAATTTAACATAAAAACTCATTCAGACAGTGGGATGTAATTTTTTATTGCTCTATTGTGCTTGTCTCGCTGAGTTATGCGCAGTGTGAGCAGAAAGGGTGAACTTTCGTGGAATTCTTATTTTCTACTGAAATACATGAGGGAAAAATCTCTCCTGTTGTTCCTCAGTACATTGTAGGTTCCCCCATAAGGAAATAGTTGAATTCTTTTTTTTGAATGAGCAGCAGTGATATCTGTGCTGACTTACTCTGAAAGAACTCTGTTTCTCTTGTTTCTGAGCTGAATTAAAATCTCTATGCAAGAAAACAGCTGCACAGAGCTGCACACAGCTTTACACTTGAACACTCATTCATACTCATCAGCCTGGAGGAATAAACAAAGCAAAACAAAGATTCAAGTGAGAGTGACAATACACCAGGAAAAACAGGAGAGATGTTTTCCTTATGTTTTTCACCAGAGAATTACAATTCCATTCAAGTTCACCGTTTATGCTCGCAATGAGCATAAAGCACTTGTTTTCTTTCACAAATTCCTGAATTCACTAATTCAGTGCCCCCACTCCACCCACACACACCGATTAAAGCAGATAACTTTTGAAATGTTTTTATTGTTTTTTCTTAAATAAAATTATTCCAGTTATTGATGAAAAAATTTCTGTCTTGTTTCAGTGGTGTCGATTCATTTGCATGGTTGATTTGTTCTGATGCGTTTGGTGATGTGCAGTGGCACCATTACGCCTGTGGGTGGGGACACAGACCGTGTGATGAATATCAGGTGACGAACGATCACAGTCGACTCTCTGTTGGTCTAAGATTGAGGGGCACTGTGCGTATTCCGTTGCTTGATGAACACTGACCTGGTGTATTGTCAGTCTCATTTGAATTTTTGTTTTGCTATGTTTATTCCTCCAGGCTCATGTGTATGAATGAGTGTTCAAATGTAAAGCTTTGTGCAGCTCTGTGCAGCTGATTTCTTGCATGGAGACTTGAATTCAGATCAGAAACAGGAGACACAAAGTTCTTTAAGAGTAAGTCAGCACAGATATCACTGCTGCTTCTTCAAAAAAAAAGATAACATCTCAACTTGTTGAGATAAGGCCCATAACCACAATAAAAAAAGAAATCCAAGTGGTTGAATGAGTTTTCTTTTCAAAATCTGTATGCGACTGTTTACTTTCATAGATGTCTTGATTCAGCTGAGGAACAAGACAGAGAAAAAAAAAAATCCAACCTGTTATTCCACACACAATACAATTTGTTCAATAAAAAATGCTGCTGCTTGAAGAAAACAGACATCAAAGTGATGGAATGCGTGTTCAAACATTTTCAAAAACTTTGAAGTCTGAAGTTGTTTGTAAATAGACTTTTTGGTCTGATGATCAAAGCCGTTCAAACGCTTTGAAGTCTGAAGTTGTTTTTTAAACAGACTTGTAAGTCTGATTACAAACCAATTAAAGTGCTTCTGCAGCTGCTGGCGTTGCTGATGCTGCTTCTGCTGCTTGAATAACACTCAATTTACAGGGGAACACTAAAAAAGATATTAAAAAAAAACTCTTTATGAACACAGGAGGAGCAGAAAATATTTTTTCACGCCATGACTGATGACAGACCTCTGTTGTTCTGAGAGGGAGGGGCACTGTGCGTATTCCGTTGCTTAATGTACACTGACCTGGTGTATTGTCAGTTTCATTTGAATCTTTGTTTTGCTATATTTATTCCTTCAGGCTCATGTGTATGAATGAGTGTTCAAGTGTAAAGCTGAGTGCAGCTCTGTGCAGCTGCTGTCTTGCATGGAGACTTTCATTCAGCTCAGAAACAGGAGAAAAAGAGTTCTTTCAGAGTAAGTCAGCACAGATATCACAGCTGCTCCTTCAAAAAAAAAAAAGACAACATCTCAACCTGTTTAGATAAGGCCCAATAACCACAATAAAAAAAGAAATCCAAGTGGTTGAATGAGTTTTCTTTTCAAAATCTGTATGCGATTGTTTACTTTCATAGATGTCTTGATTCAGCTGAGGAACAAGAGAGAGAGAAAAAAAATCCAACCTGTTATTCCACACACAATACAATTTGCTCAATAAAAAATGCTGCTGCTTGAAGAAAACAGACATCAAAGTGATGGAAAGCGTGTTCAAACATTTTCAAAAACTTTGAAGTCTGAAGTTGTTTGTAAACAGACTTATAGGTCTGATGATCAAAGCCGTTCAAACGCTTTGAAGTCTGAAGTTGTTTGTAAACAGACTTGAAAGTCTGATTACAAACCAATTAAAGTGCTTCTGCAGCTGCTGGCGTTGCTGATGCTGCTTCTGCTGCTTGAATAACACTCAATTTACTGGGGAACACTAGAAAAGATATAAAAAAAAAAACTCTTTATGAACACAGGAGGAGCAGAAAATATTTTTTCACGCCATGACTGATGACAGACTTCTGTTGGTCTGAGAAGGAGGGGCACTGTGCGTATTCCGTTGCTTAATGTACACTGACCTGGTGTATTGTCAGTTTCATTTGAATCTTTGTTTTGCTAGTGTTCAAATGTAAAGCTGTGTGCAGCTCTATGCAGCTGTTTTCTTGCATAGAGACTTTAATTCAGCTCAGAAACAGGAGACGCAAAGTTCTTTCAGAGTAAGTCAGCACAGATATCACAGCTGCTCCTTCAAAAAAAAGACAACATCTAAACTTGTTTAGATAAGGCCCATAACCACAATAAAAAAAGAAATCCAAGTGGTTGAATGAGTTTTCTTTTCAAAATCTGTATGTGACTGTTTACTTTCATAGATGTCTTGATTCAGCTGAGGAACAAGAGAGAAAAAAAAAATCCAACCTGTTATTCCACACACAATACAATTTGCTCAATAATAAATGCTGCTGCTTGGAGAAAATAGACATCAAAGTGATGGAATGCGTGTTCAAACATTATCAAAAACTTTGAAGTCTGAAGTTGTTTGTAAACAGACTTTATAGGTCTGATGATCAAAGCCGTTCAAACGCTTTGAAGTCTGAAGTTGTTTGTAAACAGACTTTTAGGTCTGATGATCAAAGCCGTTCAAACGCTTTGAAGTCTGAAGTTGTTTGTAAACAGACTTGTAATTCTGATTACAAACCAATTAAAGTGCTTCAGCAGCTGCTGGCGTTGCTGATGCTGCTTCTGCTGCTTGAATAACACTCAATTTACTGGTGAACATTAAAAAAGATATAAAAAAAAACTCTTTATGAACACAGGAGGAGCAGAAAATATTTTTTCACGCCATGACTGATGACAGACCTCTGTTGGTCTGAGAGGGAGGGGCACTGTGCGTATTCCGTTGCTTAATGTACACTGACCTGGTGTATTGTCAGTTTCATTTGAATCTTTGTTTTGCTATGTTTATTCCTTCAGGCTCATGTGTATGAATGAGTGTTCAAGTGTAAAGCTGTGTGCAGCTATGTGCAGCTGTTGTCTTGCATGGAGACTTTCATTCAGCTCAGAAATAGGAGAAACAGAGTTCTTTCAGAGTAAGTCAGCACAGATATCACAGCTGCTCCTTCAAAAAAAAGACAACATCTCAACTTGTTGAGATAAGGCCCAATAACCACAATAAAAAAAGAAATCCAAGTGGTTGAATGAGTTTTCTTTTAAAAATCTGTATGCAACTGTTTACTTTCATAGATGTCTTGATTCAGCTGAGGAACAAGAGAGAGAAAAAAAAATCCAACCTGTTAACTTGACTGGAATTGTTATTTTCTATTGAAATACATGAGGGAAACATCTCTCCTCTTGTTCTTCAGTACATTTTAGGTTCCCCCATAAGGAAATAGTTGAATTCTCAATTTAACATAAAAACTCATTCAGACAGTGGGATGTAATTTTTTATTGCTCTATTGTGCTTGTCTCGCTGAGTTATGCGCAGTGTGAGCAGAAAGGGTGAACTTTCGTGGAATTCTTATTTTCTACTGAAATACATGAGGGAAAAATCTCTCCTGTTGTTCCTCAGTACATTGTAGGTTCCCCCATAAGGAAATAGTTGAATTCTTTTTTTTGAATGAGCAGCAGTGATATCTGTGCTGACTTACTCTGAAATAACTCTGTTTCTCTTGTTTCTGAGCTGAATTAAAATCTCTATGCAAGAAAACAGCTGCACAGAGCTGCACACAGCTTTACACTTGAACACTCATTCATACTCATCAGCCTGGAGGAATAAACAAAGCAAAACAAAGATTCAAGTGAGACTGACAATACACCAGGAAAAACAGGAGAGATGTTTTCCTTATGTTTTTCACCAGAGAAATACAATTCCATTCCAGTTCACCGTTTATGCTCGCAATGAGCATAAAGCACTTGTTTTCTTTCACAAATTCCTGAATTCACTAATTCAGTGCCCCCACTCCCCCCACACACACCGATTAAAGCAGATAACTTTTGAAATGTTTTTATTGTTTTTTCTTAAATAAAATTATTCCAGTTATTGATGAAAAAATTTCTATCTTGTTTCAGTGGTGTCGATTCATTTGCATGGTTGATTTGTTCTTATGCGTTTGGTGATGTGCAGTGGCACCATTACGCCTGTGGGTGGGGACACAGACCGTGTGATGAATATCAGGTGACGATCGATCACAGTCGACTCTCTGTTGGTCTATAATTGAGGGGCACTGTGCGTATTCCGTTGCTTGATGAACACTGACCTGGTGTATTGTCAGTCTCATTTGAATCTTTGTTTTGCTATGTTTATTCCTCCAGGCTCATGTGTATGAATGAGTTTTCAAATGTAAAGCTGTGTTCAGCTCTGTGCAGCTGATTTCTTGCATGGAGACTTTAATTCAGATCAGAAAAAGGAGACACAAAGTTCTTTCAAAGTAAGTCAGCACAGATATCACTGCTGCTCCTTCAAAAAAAAAGATAACATCTCAACTTGTTGAGATAAGGCCCATAACCACAATAAAAAAAGAAATCCAAGTGGTTGAATGAGTTTTCTTTTCAAAATTTGTATGCGACTGTTTACTTTCATAGATGTCTTGATTCAGCTGAGGAACAAGACAGAGAAAAAAAAAAATCCAACCTGTTATTCCACACACAATACAATTTGTTCAATAAAAAATGCTGCTGCTTGAAGAAAACAGACATCAAAGTGATGGAATGCGTGTTCAAACATTTTCAAAAACTTTGAAGTCTGAAGTTGTTTGTAAATAGACTTTTAGGTCTGATGATCAAAGCCGTTCAAATGCTTTGAAGTCTGAAGTTGTTTTTTAAACAGACTTGTAAGTCTGATTACAAACCAATTAAAGTGCTTCTGCAGCTGCTGGCGTTGCTGATGCTGATTCTGCTGCTTGAATAACACTCAATTTACAGGGGAACACTAAAAAAGATATAAAAAAAAAACTCTTTATGAACACAGGAGGAGCAGAAAATATTTTTTCACGCCATGACTGATGACAGACCTCTGTTGGTCTGAGAGGGAGGGGCACTGTGCGTATTCCGTTGCTTAATGTACACTGACCTGGTGTATTGTCAGTTTCATTTGAATCTTTGTTTTGCTGTGTTTATTCCTTCAGGCTCATGTGTATGAATGAGTGTTCAAGTGTAAAGCTGAGTGCAGCTCTGTGCAGCTGTTGTCTTGCATGGAGACTTTCATTCAGCTCAGAAACAGGAGAAACAGAGTTCTTTCAGAGTAAGTCAGCACAGATATCACAGCTGCTCCTTCAAAAAAAAAAAGACAACATCTCAACTAGTTTAGATAAGGCCCATAACCACAATAAAAAAAGAAATCCAAGTGGTTGAATGAGTTTTCTTTTCAAAATCTGTATGCGACTGTTTACTTTCATAGTTGTCTTGATTCAGCTGAGGAACAAGAGAGAAAAAAAATCCAACCTGTTATTCCACACACAATACAATTTGTTTAATAAAAAATGCTGCTGCTTGAAGAAAACAGACATCAAAGTGATGGAATTCGTGTTCAAACATTTTCAAAAACTTTGAAGTCTGAAGTTGTTTGTAAACAGACTTTTAGGTCTGATGATCAAAGCCGTTCAAACGCTTTGAAGTCTGAAGTTGTTTGTAAACAGATTTGTAAGTCTGATTACAAAACAATTAATGTGCTTCAGCAGCTGCTGGCGTTGCTGATGCTGCTTCTGCTGCTTGAATAACACTCAATTTACTGGGGAACATTAAAAAAGATATTACAAAAAACTCTTTATGAACACAGGAGGAGCAGAAAATATTTTTTCACACCATGACTGATGACAGACCTCTGTTGGTCTGAGAGGGAGGGGCACTGTGCGTATTCCGTTGCTTAATGTACACTGACCTGGTGTATTGTCAGTCTCATTTGAATCTTTGTTTTGCTAGTGTTCAAATGTAAAGCTGTGTGCAGCTCTATGCAGCTGTTTTCTTGCATAGAGACTTTAATTCAGATCAGAAACAGGAGACACAAAGTTCTTTAAGAGTAAGTCAGCACAGATATCACTGCTGCTCCTTTAAAAAAAAAGATAACATTTCAACTTGTTGAGATAAGGCCCATAACCACAATAAAAAAAGAAATCCAAGTGGTTGAATGAGTTTTCTTTTCAAAATTTGTATGCGACTGTTTACTTTCATAGATGTCTTGATTCAGCTGAGGAACAAGACAGAGAAAAAAAAAAAATCCAACCTGTTATTCCACACACAATACAATTTGTTCAATAAAAAATGCTGCTGCTTGAAGAAAACAGACATCAAAGTGATGGAATGCGTGTTCAAACATTTTCAAAAACTTTGAAGTCTGAAGTTGTTTGTAAATAGACTTTTAGGTCTGATGATCAAAGCCGTTCAAATGCTTTGAAGTCTGAAGTTGTTTTTTAAACAGACTTGTAAGTCTGATTACAAACCAATTAAAGTGCTTCTGCAGCTGCTGGCGTTGCTGATGCTGCTTCTGCTGCTTGAATAACACTCAATTTACAGGGGAACACTAAAAAAGATATAAAAAAAAAACTCTTTATGAACACAGGAGGAGCAGAAAATATTTTTTCACGCCATGACTGATGACAGACCTCTGTTGGTCTGAGAGGGAGGGGCACTGTGCGTATTCCGTTGCTTAATGTACACTGACCTGGTGTATTGTCAGTTTCATTTGAATCTTTGTTTTGATATATTTATTCCTTCAGGCTCATGTGTATGAATGAGTGTTCAAGTGTAAAGCTGAGTGCAGCTCTGTGCAGCTGTTGTCTTGCATGGAGACTTTCATTCAGCTCAGAAACAGGAGAAACAGAGTTCTTTCAGAGTAAGTCAGCACAGATATCACAGCTGCTCCTTCAAAAAAAAAAAGATAACATCTCAACTTGTTTAAATAAGGCCTATAACCACAATAAAAAAAGAAATCCAAGTGGTTGAATGAGTTTTCTTTTCAAAATCTGTATGCGACTGTTTACTTTCATAGTTGTCTTGATTCAGCTGAGGAACAAGAGAGAAAAAAAAAATCCAACCTGTTATTCCACACACAATCCAATTTGCTCAATAAAAAATGCTGCTGCTTGAAGAAAACAGACATCAAAGTGATGGAATGCGTGTTCAAACATTTTCAAAAACTTTGAAGTCTGAAGTTGTTTGTAAACAGACTTATAGGTCTGATGATCAAAACCGTTCAAACGCTTTGAAGTCTGAAGTTGTTTGTAAACAGACTTTTAGGTCTGATGATCAAAGCCGTTCAAACGCTTTGAAGTCTGAAGTTGTTTGTAAACAGACTTGTAAGTCTGATTACAAACCAATTAAAGTGCTTCTGCAGCTGCTGGCGTTGCTGATGCTGATTCTGCTGCTTGAATAACACTCAATTTACTGGGGAACACTAGAAAAGATATAAAAAAAAAAACTCTTTATGAACACAGGAGGAGCAGAAAATATTTTTTCACGCCATGACTGATGACAGACCTCTGTTGGTCTGAGAGGGAGGGGCACTGTGCGTATTCCGTTGCTTAATGTACACTGACCTGGTGTATTGTCAGTTTCATTTGAATCTTTGTTTTGCTGTGTTTATTCCTTCAGGCTCATGTGTATGAATGAGTGTTCAAGTGTAAAGCTGTGTGCAGCTCTGTGCAGCTGTTGTCTTGCATGGAGACTTTTATTCAGCTCAGAAACAGGAGAAACAGAGTTCTTTCAGAGTAAGTCAGCACAGATATAACTGCTGCTCCTTCAAAAAAAAAAAGACAACATCTCAACTAGTTTAGATAAGGCCCATAACCACAATAAAAAAAGAAATCCAAGTGGTTGAATGAGTTTTCTTTTCAAAATCTGTATGCGACTGTTTACTTTCATAGTTGTCTTGATTCAGCTGAGGAACAAGAGAGAAAAAAAATCCAACCTGTTATTCCACACAGAATACAATTTGCTTAATAAAAAATGCTGCTGCTTGAAGAAAACAGACATCAAAGTGATGGAATTCGTGTTCAAACATTTTCAAAAACTTTGAAGTCTGAAGTTGTTTGTAAACAGACTTTTAGGTCTGATGATCAAAGCCGTTCAAATGCTTTGAAGTCTGAAGTTGTTTGTAAACAGATTTGTAAGTATGATTACAAACCAATTAAAGTGCTTCAGCAGCTGCTGGCGTTGCTGATGCTGCTTCTGCTGCTTGAATGACACTCAATTTACTGGGGAACATTAAAAAAGATATTAAAAAAAACTCTTTATGAACACAGGAGGAGCAGAAAATATTTTTTCACGCCATGACTGATGACAGACCTCTGTTGGTCTGAGAGGGAGGGGCACTGTGCGTATTCCGTTGCTTAATGTACACTGACCTGGTGTATTGTCAGTTTCATTTGAATCTTTGTTTTGATATATTTATTCCTTCAGGCTCATGTGTATGAATGAGTGTTCAAGTGTAAAGCTGAGTGCAGCTCTGTGCAGCTGCTGTCTTGCATGGAGACTTTCATTCAGCTCAGAAACAGGAGAAACAGAGTTCTTTCAGAGTAAGTCAGCACAGATATCACAGCTGCTCCTTCAAAAAAAAAAAGACAACATCTCAACTTGTTTAGATATGGCCCATAACCACAATAAAAAAAGAAATCCAAGTTGTTGAATGAGTTTTCTTTTCAAAATCTGTATGCGACTGTTTACTTTCATAGATGTCTTGATTCAGCTGAGGAACAAGACAGAGAAAAAAAAAATCCAACCTGTTATTCCACACACAATACAATTTGTTCAATAAAAAATGCTGCTGCTTGAAGAAAACAGACATCAAAGTGATGGAATGCGTGTTCAAACATTTTCAAAAACTTTGAAGTCTGAAGTTGTTTGTAAATAGACTTTTAGGTCTGATGATCAAAGCCGTTCAAACGCTTTGAAGTCTGAAGTTGTTTTTTAAACAGACTTGTAAGTCTGATTACAAACCAATTAAAGTGCTTCTGCAGCTGCTGGCGTTGCTGATGCTGCTTCTGCTGCTTGAATAACACTCAATTTACTGGTGAACATTAAAAAAGATATTAAAAAAAACTCTTTATGAACACAGGAGGAGCAGAAAATATTTTTTCACGCCATGACTGATGACAGACCTCTGTTGGTCTGAGAGGGAGGGGCACAGTGCGTATTCCGTTGCTTAATGTACACTGACCTGGTGTATTGTCAGTTTCATTTGAATCTTTGTTTTGCTATGTTTATTCCTTCAGGCTCATGTGTATGAATGAGTGTTCAAGTGTAAAGCTGTGTGCAGCTCTGTGCAGCTGTTGTCTTGCATGGAGACTTTCATTCAGCTCAGAAATAGGAGAAACAGAGTTCTTTCAGAGTAAGTCAGCACAGATATCACAGCTGCTCCTTCAAAAAAAAGACAACATCTCAACTTGTTGAGATAAGGCCCAATAACCACAATAAAAAAAGAAATCCAAGTGGTTGAATGAGTTTTCTTTTAAAAATCTGTATGCAACTGTTTACTTTCATAGATGTCTTGATTCAGCTGAGGAACAAGAGAGAGAAAAAAAAATCCAACCTGTTAACTTGACTGGAATTGTTATTTTCTATTGAAATACATGAGGGAAACATCTCTCCTCTTGTTCTTCAGTACATTTTAGGTTCCCCCATAAGGAAATAGTTGAATTCTCAATTTAACATAAAAACTCATTCAGACAGTGGGATGTAATTTTTTATTGCTCTATTGTGCTTGTCTCGCTGAGTTATGCGCAGTGTGAGCAGAAAGGGTGAACTTTCGTGGAATTCTTATTTTCTACTGAAATACATGAGGGAAAAATCTCTCCTGTTGTTCCTCAGTACATTGTAGGTTCCCCCATAAGGAAATAGTTGAATTCTTTTTTTTGAATGAGCAGCAGTGATATCTGTGCTGACTTACTCTGAAATAACTCTGTTTCTCTTGTTTCTGAGCTGAATTAAAATCTCTATGCAAGAAAACAGCTGCACAGAGCTGCACACAGCTTTACACTTGAACACTCATTCATACTCATCAGCCTGGAGGAATAAACAAAGCAAAACAAAGATTCAAGTGAGACTGACAATACACCAGGAAAAACAGGAGAGATGTTTTCCTTATGTTTTTCACCAGAGAATTACAATTCCATTCAAGTTCACCGTTTATGCTCGCAATGAGCATAAAGCACTTGTTTTCGTTCACAAATTCCTGAATTCACTAATTCAGTGCCCCCACTCCACCCACACACACCGATTAAAGCAGATAACTTTTGAAATGTTTTTATTGTTTTTTCTTAAATAAAATTATTCCAGTTATTGATGAAAAAATTTCTGTCTTGTTTCAGTGGTGTCGATTCATTTGCATGGTTGATTTGTTCTGATGCGTTTGGTGATGTGCAGTGGCACCATTACGCCTGTGGGTGGGGACACAGACCGTGTGATGAATATCAGGTGACGAACGATCACAGTCGACTCTCTGTTGGTCTAAGATTGAGGGGCACTGTGCGTATTCCGTTGCTTGATGAACACTGACCTGGTGTATTGTCAGTCTCATTTGAATTTTTGTTTTGCTATGTTTATTCCTCCAGGCTCATGTGTATGAATGAGTGTTCAAATGTAAAGCTTTGTGCAGCTCTGTGCAGCTGATTTCTTGCATGGAGACTTGAATTCAGATCAGAAACAGGAGACACAAAGTTCTTTAAGAGTAAGTCAGCACAGATATCACTGCTGCTTCTTCAAAAAAAAAGATAACATCTCAACTTGTTGAGATAAGGCCCATAACCACAATAAAAAAAGAAATCCAAGTGGTTGAATGAGTTTTCTTTTCAAAATCTGTATGCGACTGTTTACTTTCATAGATGTCTTGATTCAGCTGAGGAACAAGACAGAGAAAAAAAAAAATCCAACCTGTTATTCCACACACAATACAATTTGTTCAATAAAAAATGCTGCTGCTTGAAGAAAACAGACATCAAAGTGATGGAATGCGTGTTCAAACATTTTCAAAAACTTTGAAGTCTGAAGTTGTTTGTAAATAGACTTTTTGGTCTGATGATCAAAGCCGTTCAAACGCTTTGAAGTCTGAAGTTGTTTTTTAAACAGACTTGTAAGTCTGATTACAAACCAATTAAAGTGCTTCTGCAGCTGCTGGCGTTGCTGATGCTGCTTCTGCTGCTTGAATAACACTCAATTTACAGGGGAACACTAAAAAAGATATTAAAAAAAAACTCTTTATGAACACAGGAGGAGCAGAAAATATTTTTTCACGCCATGACTGATGACAGACCTCTGTTGTTCTGAGAGGGAGGGGCACTGTGCGTATTCCGTTGCTTAATGTACACTGACCTGGTGTATTGTCAGTTTCATTTGAATCTTTGTTTTGCTATATTTATTCCTTCAGGCTCATGTGTATGAATGAGTGTTCAAGTGTAAAGCTGAGTGCAGCTCTGTGCAGCTGCTGTCTTGCATGGAGACTTTCATTCAGCTCAGAAACAGGAGAAAAAGAGTTCTTTCAGAGTAAGTCAGCACAGATATCACAGCTGCTCCTTCAAAAAAAAAAAAGACAACATCTCAACCTGTTTAGATAAGGCCCAATAACCACAATAAAAAAAGAAATCCAAGTGGTTGAATGAGTTTTCTTTTCAAAATCTGTATGCGATTGTTTACTTTCATAGATGTCTTGATTCAGCTGAGGAACAAGAGAGAGAGAAAAAAAATCCAACCTGTTATTCCACACACAATACAATTTGCTCAATAAAAAATGCTGCTGCTTGAAGAAAACAGACATCAAAGTGATGGAAAGCGTGTTCAAACATTTTCAAAAACTTTGAAGTCTGAAGTTGTTTGTAAACAGACTTATAGGTCTGATGATCAAAGCCGTTCAAACGCTTTGAAGTCTGAAGTTGTTTGTAAACAGACTTGAAAGTCTGATTACAAACCAATTAAAGTGCTTCTGCAGCTGCTGGCGTTGCTGATGCTGCTTCTGCTGCTTGAATAACACTCAATTTACTGGGGAACACTAGAAAAGATATAAAAAAAAAAAACTCTTTATGAACACAGGAGGAGCAGAAAATATTTTTTCACGCCATGACTGATGACAGACTTCTGTTGGTCTGAGAAGGAGGGGCACTGTGCGTATTCCGTTGCTTAATGTACACTGACCTGGTGTATTGTCAGTTTCATTTGAATCTTTGTTTTGCTAGTGTTCAAATGTAAAGCTGTGTGCAGCTCTATGCAGCTGTTTTCTTGCATAGAGACTTTAATTCAGCTCAGAAACAGGAGACGCAAAGTTCTTTCAGAGTAAGTCAGCACAGATATCACAGCTGCTCCTTCAAAAAAAAGACAACATCTAAACTTGTTTAGATAAGGCCCATAACCACAATAAAAAAAGAAATCCAAGTGGTTGAATGAGTTTTCTTTTCAAAATCTGTATGTGACTGTTTACTTTCATAGATGTCTTGATTCAGCTGAGGAACAAGAGAGAAAAAAAAAATCCAACCTGTTATTCCACACACAATACAATTTGCTCAATAATAAATGCTGCTGCTTGGAGAAAATAGACATCAAAGTGATGGAATGCGTGTTCAAACATTATCAAAAACTTTGAAGTCTGAAGTTGTTTGTAAACAGACTTTATAGGTCTGATGATCAAAGCCGTTCAAACGCTTTGAAGTCTGAAGTTGTTTGTAAACAGACTTTTAGGTCTGATGATCAAAGCCGTTCAAACGCTTTGAAGTCTGAAGTTGTTTGTAAACAGACTTGTAATTCTGATTACAAACCAATTAAAGTGCTTCAGCAGCTGCTGGCGTTGCTGATGCTGCTTCTGCTGCTTGAATAACACTCAATTTACTGGTGAACATTAAAAAAGATATAAAAAAAAACTCTTTATGAACACAGGAGGAGCAGAAAATATTTTTTCACGCCATGACTGATGACAGACCTCTGTTGGTCTGAGAGGGAGGGGCACTGTGCGTATTCCGTTGCTTAATGTACACTGACCTGGTGTATTGTCAGTTTCATTTGAATCTTTGTTTTGCTATGTTTATTCCTTCAGGCTCATGTGTATGAATGAGTGTTCAAGTGTAAAGCTGTGTGCAGCTATGTGCAGCTGTTGTCTTGCATGGAGACTTTCATTCAGCTCAGAAATAGGAGAAACAGAGTTCTTTCAGAGTAAGTCAGCACAGATATCACAGCTGCTCCTTCAAAAAAAAGACAACATCTCAACTTGTTGAGATAAGGCCCAATAACCACAATAAAAAAAGAAATCCAAGTGGTTGAATGAGTTTTCTTTTAAAAATCTGTATGCAACTGTTTACTTTCATAGATGTCTTGATTCAGCTGAGGAACAAGAGAGAGAAAAAAAAATCCAACCTGTTAACTTGACTGGAATTGTTATTTTCTATTGAAATACATGAGGGAAACATCTCTCCTCTTGTTCTTCAGTACATTTTAGGTTCCCCCATAAGGAAATAGTTGAATTCTCAATTTAACATAAAAACTCATTCAGACAGTGGGATGTAATTTTTTATTGCTCTATTGTGCTTGTCTCGCTGAGTTATGCGCAGTGTGAGCAGAAAGGGTGAACTTTCGTGGAATTCTTATTTTCTACTGAAATACATGAGGGAAAAATCTCTCCTGTTGTTCCTCAGTACATTGTAGGTTCCCCCATAAGGAAATAGTTGAATTCTTTTTTTTGAAGGAGCAGCAGTGATATCTGTGCTGACTTACTCTGAAAGAACTCTGTTTCTCTTGTTTCTGAGCTGAATTAAAATCTCTATGCAAGAAAACAGCTGCACAGAGCTGCACACAGCTTTACACTTGAACACTCATTCATACTCATCAGCCTGGAGGAATAAACAAAGCAAAACAAAGATTCAAGTGAGACTGACAATACACCAGGAAAAACAGGAGAGATGTTTTCCTAATTTTTTTCACCAGAGAATTACAATTCTATTCAAGTTCACCGTTTATGCTCGCAATGAGCATAAAGCACTTGTTTTCGTTCACAAATTCCTGAATTCACTAATTCAGTGCCCCCACTCCCCCTACACACACCGATTAAAGCAGATAACTTTTGAAATGTTTTTATTGTTTTTTCTTAAATAAAATTATTCCAGTTATTGATGAAAAAATTTCTATCTTGTTTCAGTGGTGTCGATTCATTTGCATGGTTGATTTGTTCTTATGCGTTTGGTGATGTGCAGTGGCACCATTACGCCTGTGGGTGGGGACACAGACCGTGTGATGAATATCAGGTGACGATCGATCACAGTCGACTCTCTGTTGGTCTATAATTGAGGGGCACTGTGCGTATTCCGTTGCTTGATGAACACTGACCTGGTGTATTGTCAGTCTCATTTGAATCTTTGTTTTGCTATGTTTATTCCTCCAGGCTCATGTGTATGAATGAGTGTTCAAATGTAAAGCTGTGTTCAGCTCTGTGCAGCTGATTTCTTGCATGGAGACTTTAATTCAGATCAGAAACAGGAGACACAAATTTCTTTAAGAGTAAGTCAGCACAGATATCACTGCTGCTCCTTCAAAAAAAAAGATAACATCTCAACTTGTTGAGATAAGGCCCATAACCACAATAAAAAAAGAAATCCAAGTGGTTGAATGAGTTTTCTTTTCAAAATTTTTATGCGACTGTTTACTTTCATAGATGTCTTGATTCAGCTGAGGAACAAGACAGAGAAAAAAAAAATCCAACCTGTTATTCCACACACAATACAATTTGTTCAATAAAAAATGCTGCTGCTTGAAGAAAACAGACATCAAAGTGATGGAATGCGTGTTCAAACATTTTCAAAAACTTTGAAGTCTGAAGTTGTTTGTAAATAGACTTTTAGGTCTGATGATCAAAGCCGTTCAAACGCTTTGAAGTCTGAAGTTGTTTTTTAAACAGACTTGTAAGTCTGATTACAAACCAATTAAAGTGCTTCTGCAGCTGCTGGCGTTGCTGATGCTGCTTCTGCTGCTTGAATAACACTCAATTTACAGGGGAACACTAAAAAAGATATAAAAAAAAAACTCTTTATGAACACAGGAGGAGCAGAAAATATTTTTTCACGCCATGACTGATGACAGACCTCTGTTGGTCTGAGAGGGAGGGGCACTGTGCGTATTCCGTTGCTTAATGTACACTGACCTGGTGTATTGTCAGTTTCATTTGAATCTTTGTTTTGATATATTTATTCCTTCAGGCTCATGTGTATGAATGAGTGTTCAAGTGTAAAGCTGAGTGCAGCTCTGTGCAGCTGTTGTCTTGCATGGAGACTTTCATTCAGCTCAGAAACAGGAGAAACAGAGTTCTTTCAGAGTAAGTCAGCACAGATATCACAGCTGCTCCTTCAAAAAAAAAAAGACAACATCTCAACTTGTTTAAATAAGGCCTATAACCACAATAAAAAAAGAAATCCAAGTGGTTGAATGAGTTTTCTTTTCAAAATCTGTATGCGACTGTTTACTTTCATAGTTGTCTTGATTCAGCTGAGGAACAAGAGAGAAAAAAAAAATCCAACCTGTTATTCCACACACAATCCAATTTGCTCAATAAAAAATGCTGCTGCTTGAAGAAAACAGACATCAAAGTGATGGAATGCGTGTTCAAACATTTTCAAAAACTTTGAAGTCTGAAGTTGTTTGTAAACAGACTTATAGGTCTGATGATCAAAACCGTTCAAACGCTTTGAAGTCTGAAGTTGTTTGTAAACAGACTTTTAGGTCTGATGATCAAAGCCGTTCAAACGCTTTGAAGTCTGAAGTTGTTTGTAAACAGACTTGTAAGTCTGATTACAAACCAATTAAAGTGCTTCTGCAGCTGCTGGCGTTGCTGATGCTGATTCTGCTGCTTGAATAACACTCAATTTACTATGGAACACTAGAAAAGATATAAAAAAAAAAAACTCTTTATGAACACAGGAGGAGCAGAAAATATTTTTTCACGCCATGACTGATGACAGACCTCTGTTGGTCTGAGAGGGAGGGGCACTGTGCGTATTCCGTTGCTTAATGTACACTGACCTGGTGTATTGTCAGTTTCATTTGAATCTTTGTTTTGCTGTGTTTATTCCTTCAGGCTCATGTGTATGAATGAGTGTTCAAGTGTAAAGCTGTGTGCAGCTATGTGCAGCTGTTGTCTTGCATGGAGACTTTCATTCAGCTCAGAAATAGGAGAAACAGAGTTCTTTCAGAGTAAGTCAGCACAGATATAACTGCTGCTCCTTCAAAAAAAAAAAGACAACATCTCAACTAGTTTAGATAAGGCCCATAAACACAATAAAAAAAGAAATCCAAGTGGTTGAATGAGTTTTCTTTTCAAAATCTGTATGCGACTGTTTACTTTCATAGTTGTCTTGATTCAGCTGAGGAACAAGAGAGAAAAAAAATCCAACCTGTTATTCCACACAGAATACAATTTGCTGAATAAAAAATGCTGCTGCTTGAAGAAAACAGACATCAAAGTGATGGAATTCGTGTTCAAACATTTTCAAAAACTTTGAAGTCTGAAGTTGTTTGTAAACAGACTTTTAGGTCTGATGATCAAAGCCGTTCAAATGCTTTGAAGTCTGAAGTTGTTTGTAAACAGATTTGTAAGTATGATTACAAACCAATTAAAGTGCTTCAGCAGCTGCTGGCGTTGCTGATGCTGCTTCTGCTGCTTGAATGACACTCAATTTACTGGGGAACATTAAAAAATATATTAAAAAAAACTCTTTATGAACACAGGAGCAGCAGAAAATATTTTTTCACGCCATGACTGATGACAGACCTCTGTTGGTCTGAGAGGGAGGGGCACTGTGCGTATTCCGTTGCTTAATGTACACTGACCTGGTGTATTGTCAGTTTCATTTGAATCTTTGTTTTGATATATTTATTCCTTCAGGCTCATGTGTATGAATGAGTGTTCAAGTGTAAAGCTGAGTGCAGCTCTGTGCAGCTGCTGTCTTGCATGGAGACTTTCATTCAGCTCAGAAAAAGGAGAAACAGAGTTCTTTCAGAGTAAGTCAGCACAGATATCACAGCTGCTCCTTCAAAAAAAAAAAAGACAACATCTCAACTTGTTTAGATAAGGCCCATAACCACAATAAAAAAAGAAATCCAAGTGGTTGAATGAGTTTTCTTTTCAAAATCTGTATGCGACTGTTTACTTTCATAGTTGTCTTGATTCAGCTGAGGAACAAGAGAGAAAAAAAAAATCCAACGTGTTATTCCACACACAATACAATTTGCTCAATAAAAAATGCTGCTGCTTGAAGAAAACAGACATCAAAGTGATGGAATGCGTGTTCAAACATTTTCAAAAACTTTGAAGTCTGAAGTTGTTTGTAAACAGACTTTATAGGTTTGATGATCAAAGCCGTTCAAACGCTTTGAAGTCTGAAGTTGTTTTTTAAACAGACTTGTAAGTCTGATTACAAACCAATTAAAGTGCTTCTGCAGCTGCTGGCGTTGCTGATGCTGCTTCTGCTGCTTGAATAACACTCAATTTACAGGGGAACACTAAAAAAGATATAAAAAAAAAACTCTTTATGAACACAGGAGGAGCAGAAAATATTTTTTCACGCCATGACTGATGACAGACCTCTGTTGGTCTGAGAGGGAGGGGCACTGTGCGTATTCCGTTGCTTAATGTACACTGACCTGGTGTATTGTCAGTTTCATTTGAATCTTTGTTTTGATATATTTATTCCTTCAGGCTCATGTGTATGAATGAGTGTTCAAGTGTAAAGCTGAGTGCAGCTCTGTGCAGCTGTTGTCTTGCATGGAGACTTTCATTCAGCTCAGAAACAGGAGAAACAGAGTTCTTTCAGAGTAAGTCAGCACAGATATCACAGCTGCTCCTTCAAAAAAAAAAAGATAACATCTCAACTTGTTTAAATAAGGCCTATAACCACAATAAAAAAAGAAATCCAAGTGGTTGAATGAGTTTTCTTTTCAAAATCTGTATGCGACTGTTTACTTTCATAGTTGTCTTGATTCAGCTGAGGAACAAGAGAGAAAAAAAAATCCAACCTGTTATTCCACACACAATCCAATTTGCTCAATAAAAAATGCTGCTGCTTGAAGAAAACAGACATCAAAGTGATGGAATGCGTGTTCAAACATTTTCAAAAACTTTGAAGTCTGAAGTTGTTTGTAAACAGACTTATAGGTCTGATGATCAAAACCGTTCAAACGCTTTGAAGTCTGAAGTTGTTTGTAAACAGACTTTTAGGTCTGATGATCAAAGCCGTTCAAACGCTTTGAAGTCTGAAGTTGTTTGTAAACAGACTTGTAAGTCTGATTACAAACCAATTAAAGTGCTTCTGCAGCTGCTGGCGTTGCTGATGCTGCTTCTGCTGCTTGAATAACACTCAATTTACTGGGGAACATTAAAAAAGATATTAAAAAAAACTCTTTATGAACACAGGAGGAGCAGAAAATATTTTCTCACGCCATGACTGATGACAGACCTCTGTTGGTCTGAGAGGGAGGGGCACTGTGCGTATTCCGTTGCTTAATGTACACTGACCTGGTGTATTGTCAGTCTCATTTGAATCTTTGTTTTGCTAGTGTTCAAATGTAAAGCTGTGTGCAGCTCTATGCAGCTGTTTTCTTGCATAGAGACTTTAATTCAGCTCAGAAACAGGAGACGCAAAGTTCTTTCAGAGTAAGTCAGCACAGATATCACAGCTGCTCCTTCAAAAAAAAGACAACATCTAAACTTGTTTAGATAAGGCCCATAACCACAATAAAAAAAGAAATCCAAGTGGTTGAATGAGTTTTCTTTTCAAAATCTGTATGTGACTGTTTACTTTCATAGATGTCTTGATTCAGCTGAGGAACAAGAGAGAAAAAAAAAATCCAACCTGTTATTCCACACAGAATACAATTTGCTCAATAAAAAATGCTGCTGCTTGAAGAAAATAGACATCAAAGTGATGGAATGCGTGTTCAAACATTATCAAAAACTTTGAAGTCTGAAGTTGTTTGTAAACAGACTTTATAGGTCTGATGATCAAAGCCGTTCAAACGCTTTGAAGTCTGAAGTTGTTTGTAAACAGACTTTTAGGTCTGATGATCAAAGCCGTTCAAACGCTTTGAAGTCTGAAGTTGTTTGTAAACAGACTTGTAATTCTGATTACAAACCAATTAAAG
Source organism: Nelusetta ayraudi (assembly GCF_046127955.1). Taxonomy (NCBI): domain Eukaryota; kingdom Metazoa; phylum Chordata; class Actinopteri; order Tetraodontiformes; family Monacanthidae; genus Nelusetta; species Nelusetta ayraudi. The sequence goes on along the minus strand of NW_027466195.1, from coordinate 229,778 downwards.
TGCTTCAGCAGCTGCTGGCGTTGCTGATGCTGCTTCTGCTGCTTGAATAACACTCAATTTACTGGTGAACATTAAAAAAGATATATAAAAAAAACTCTTTATGAACACAGGAGGAGCAGAAAATATTTTTTCACGCCATGACTGATGACAGACCTCTGTTGGTCTGAGAGGGAGGGGCACTGTGCGTATTCCGTTGCTTAATGTACACTGACCTGGTGTATTGTCAGTTTCATTTGAATCTTTGTTTTGCTATGTTTATTCCTTCAGGCTCATGTGTATGAATGAGTGTTCAAGTGTAAAGCTGTGTGCAGCTATGTGCAGCTGTTGTCTTGCATGGAGACTTTCATTCAGCTCAGAAATAGGAGAAACAGAGTTCTTTCAGAGTAAGTCAGCACAGATATCACAGCTGCTCCTTCAAAAAAAAAGACAACATCTCAACTTGTTGAGATAAGGCCCAATAACCACAATAAAAAAAGAAATCCAAGTGGTTGAATGAGTTTTCTTTTCAAAATCTGTATGCGACTGTTTACTTTCATAGATGTCTTGATTCAGCTGAGGAACAAGAGAGAGAAAAAAAAATCCAACCTGTTAACTTGAGTGGAATTGTTATTTTCTGCTGAAATACATGAGGGAAACATCTCTCCTCTTGTTCTTCAGTACATTTTAGGTTCCCCCATAAGGAAATAGTTGAATTCTCAATTTAACATAAAAACTCATTCAGACAGTGGGATGTAATTTTTTATTGCTCTATTGTGCTTGTCTCGCTGAGTTATGCGCAGTGTGAGCAGAAAGGGTGAACTTTCGTGGAATTCTTATTTTCTACTGAAATACATGAGGGAAAAATGTCTCCTGTTGTTCCTCAGTACATTGTAGGTTCCCCCATAAGGAAATAGTTGAATTCTTTTTTTTGAATGAGCAGCAGTGATATCTGTGCTGACTTACTCTGAAAGAACTCTGTTTCTCTTGTTTCTGAGCTGAATTAAAATCTCTATGCAAGAAAACAGCTGCACAAAGCTGCACACAGCTTTACACTTGAACACTCATTCATACTCATCAGCCTGGAGGAATAAACAAAGCAAAACAAAGATTCAAGTGAGACTGACAATACACCAGGAAAAACAGGAGAGATGTTTTCCTAATTTTTTTCACCAGAGAATTACAATTCTATTCAAGTTCACCGTTTATGCTCGCAATGAGCATAAAGCACTTGTTTTCGTTCACAAATTCCTGAATTCACTAATTCAGTGCCCCCACTCCCCCTACACACACCGATTAAAGCAGATAACTTTTGAAATGTTTTTATTGTTTTTTCTTAAATAAAATTATTCCAGTTATTGATGAAAAAATTTCTATCTTGTTTCAGTGGTGTCGATTCATTTGCATGGTTGATTTGTTCTTATGCGTTTGGTGATGTGCAGTGGCACCATTACGCCTGTGGGTGGGGACACAGACCGTGTGATGAATATCAGGTGACGATCGATCACAGTCGACTCTCTGTTGGTCTATAATTGAGGGGCACTGTGCGTATTCCGTTGCTTGATGAACACTGACCTGGTGTATTGTCAGTCTCATTTGAATCTTTGTTTTGCTATGTTTATTCCTCCAGGCTCATGTGTATGAATGAGTGTTCAAATGTAAAGCTGTGTTCAGCTCTGTGCAGCTGATTTCTTGCATGGAGACTTTAATTCAGATCAGAAACAGGAGACACAAAGTTCTTTAAGAGTAAGTCAGCACAGATATCACTGCTGCTCCTTCAAAAAAAAAGATAACATCTCAACTTGTTGAGATAAGGCCCATAACCACAATAAAAAAAGAAATCCAAGTGGTTGAATGAGTTTTCTTTTCAAAATTTGTATGCAACTGTTTACTTTCATAGATGTCTTGATTCAGCTGAGGAACAAGACAGAGAAAAAAAAAAATCCAACCTGTTATTCCACACACAATACAATTTGTTCAATAAAAAATGCTGCTGCTTGAAGAAAACAGACATCAAAGTGATGGAATGCGTGTTCAAACATTTTCAAAAACTTTGAAGTCTGAAGTTGTTTGTAAATAGACTTTTAGGTCTGATGATCAAAGCCGTTCAAACGCTTTGAAGTCTGAAGTTGTTTTTTAAACAGACTTGTAAGTCTGATTACAAACCAATTAAAGTGCTTCTGCAGCTGCTGGCGTTGCTGATGCTGCTTCTGCTGCTTGAATAACACTCAATTTACAGGGGAACACTAAAAAAGATATAAAAAAAAAACTCTTTATGAACACAGGAGGAGCAGAAAATATTTTTTCACGCCATGACTGATGACAGACCTCTGTTGGTCTGAGAGGGAGGGGCACTGTGCGTATTCCGTTGCTTAATGTACACTGACCTGGTGTATTGTCAGTTTCATTTGAATCTTTGTTTTGATATATTTATTCCTTCAGGCTCATGTGTATGAATGAGTGTTCAAGTGTAAAGCTGAGTGCAGCTCTGTGCAGCTGTTGTCTTGCATGGAGACTTTCATTCAGCTCAGAAACAGGAGAAACAGAGTTCTTTCAGAGTAAGTCAGCACAGATATCACAGCTGCTCCTTCAAAAAAAAAAAGATAACATCTCAACTTGTTTAAATAAGGCCTATAACCACAATAAAAAAAGAAATCCAAGTGGTTGAATGAGTTTTCTTTTCAAAATCTGTATGCGACTGTTTACTTTCATAGTTGTCTTGATTCAGCTGAGGAACAAGAGAGAAAAAAAAAAAATCCAACCTGTTATTCCACACACAATCCAATTTGCTCAATAAAAAATGCTGCTGCTTGAAGAAAACAGACATCAAAGTGATGGAATGCGTGTTCAAACATTTTCAAAAACTTTGAAGTCTGAAGTTGTTTGTAAACAGACTTATAGGTCTGATGATCAAAACCGTTCAAACGCTTTGAAGTCTGAAGTTGTTTGTAAACAGACTTTTAGGTCTGATGATCAAAGCCGTTCAAACGCTTTGAAGTCTGAAGTTGTTTGTAAACAGACTTGTAAGTCTGATTACAAACCAATTAAAGTGCTTCTGCAGCTGCTGGCGTTGCTGATGCTGATTCTGCTGCTTGAATAACACTCAATTTACTGGGGAACACTAGAAAAGATATAAAAAAAAAAACTCTTTATGAACACAGGAGGAGCAGAAAATATTTTTTCACGCCATGACTGATGACAGACCTCTGTTGGTCTGAGAGGGAGGGGCACTGTGCGTATTCCGTTGCTTAATGTACACTGACCTGGTGTATTGTCAGTTTCATTTGAATCTTTGTTTTGCTGTGTTTATTCCTTCAGGCTCATGTGTATGAATGAGTGTTCAAGTGTAAAGCTGTGTGCAGCTCTGTGCAGCTGTTGTCTTGCATGGAGACTTTTATTCAGCTCAGAAACAGGAGAAACAGAGTTCTTTCAGAGTAAGTCAGCACAGATATAACTGCTGCTCCTTCAAAAAAAAAAAGACAACATCTCAACTAGTTTAGATAAGGCCCATAACCACAATAAAAAAAGAAATCCAAGTGGTTGAATGAGTTTTCTTTTCAAAATCTGTATGCGACTGTTTACTTTCATAGTTGTCTTGATTCAGCTGAGGAACAAGAGAGAAAAAAAATCCAACCTGTTATTCCACACAGAATACAATTTGCTTAATAAAAAATGCTGCTGCTTGAAGAAAACAGACATCAAAGTGATGGAATTCGTGTTCAAACATTTTCAAAAACTTTGAAGTCTGAAGTTGTTTGTAAACAGACTTTTAGGTCTGATGATCAAAGCCGTTCAAATGCTTAGAAGTCTGAAGTTGTTTGTAAACAGATTTGTAAGTATGATTACAAACCAATTAAAGTGCTTCAGCAGCTGCTGGCGTTGCTGATGCTGCTTCTGCTGCTTGAATGACACTCAATTTACTGGGGAACATTAAAAAAGATATTAAAAAAAACTCTTTATGAACACAGGAGGAGCAGAAAATATTTTTTCACGCCATGACTGATGACAGACCTCTGTTGGTCTGAGAGGGAGGGGCACTGTGCGTATTCCGTTGCTTAATGTACACTGACCTGGTGTATTGTCAGTTTCATTTGAATCTTTGTTTTGCTATGTTTATTCCTCCAGGCTCATGTGTATGAATGAGTGTTCAAATGTAAAGCTGTGTTCAGCTCTGTGCAGCTGATTTCTTGCATGGAGACTTTAATTCAGATCAGAAACAGGAGACACAAAGTTCTTTAAGAGTAAGTCAGCACAGATATCACTGCTGCTCCTTCAAAAAAAAAGATAACATCTCAACTTGTTGAGATAAGGCCCATAACCACAATAAAAAAAGAAATCCAAGTGGTTGAATGAGTTTTCTTTTCAAAATTTGTATGCGACTGTTTACTTTCATAGATGTCTTGATTCAGCTGAGGAACAAGACAGAGAAAAAAAAAAATCCAACCTGTTATTCCACACAGAATACAATTTGTTCAATAAAAAATGCTGCTGCTTGAAGAAAACAGACATCAAAGTGATGGAATGCGTGTTCAAACATTTTCAAAAACTTTGAAGTCTGAAGTTGTTTGTAAATAGACTTTTAGGTCTGATGATCAAAGCCGTTCAAACGCTTTGAAGTCTGAAGTTGTTTTTTAAACAGACTTGTAAGTCTGATTACAAACCAATTAAAGTGCTTCTGCAGCTGCTGGCGTTGCTGATGCTGCTTCTGCTGCTTGAATAACACTCAATTTACAGGGGAACACTAAAAAAGATATAAAAAAAAAACTCTTTATGAACACAGGAGGAGCAGAAAATATTTTTTCACGCCATGACTGATGACAGACCTCTGTTGGTCTGAGAGGGAGGGGCACTGTGCGTATTCCGTTGCTTAATGTACACTGACCTGGTGTATTGTCAGTTTCATTTGAATCTTTGTTTTGATATATTTATTCCTTCAGGCTCATGTGTATGAATGAGTGTTCAAGTGTAAAGCTGAGTGCAGCTCTGTGCAGCTGTTGTCTTGCATGGAGACTTTCATTCAGCTCAGAAACAGGAGAAACAGAGTTCTTTCAGAGTAAGTCAGCACAGATATCACAGCTGCTCCTTCAAAAAAAAAAAGATAACATCTCAACTTGTTTAAATAAGGCCTATAACCACAATAAAAAAAGAAATCCAAGTGGTTGAATGAGTTTTCTTTTCAAAATCTGTATGCGACTGTTTACTTTCATAGTTGTCTTGATTCAGCTGAGGAACAAGAGAGAAAAAAAAATCCAACCTGTTATTCCACACACAATCCAATTTGCTCAATAAAAAATGCTGCTGCTTGAAGAAAACAGACATCAAAGTGATGGAATGCGTGTTCAAACATTTTCAAAAACTTTGAAGTCTGAAGTTGTTTGTAAACAGACTTATAGGTCTGATGATCAAAACCGTTCAAACGCTTTGAAGTCTGAAGTTGTTTGTAAACAGACTTTTAGGTCTGATGATCAAAGCCGTTCAAACGCTTTGAAGTCTGAAGTTGTTTGTAAACAGACTTGTAAGTCTGATTACAAACCAATTAAAGTGCTTCTGCAGCTGCTGGCGTTGCTGATGCTGCTTCTGCTGCTTGAATAACACTCAATTTACTGGGGAACATTAAAAAAGATATTAAAAAAAACTCTTTATGAACACAGGAGGAGCAGAAAATATTTTCTCACGCCATGACTGATGACAGACCTCTGTTGGTCTGAGAGGGAGGGGCACTGTGCGTATTCCGTTGCTTAATGTACACTGACCTGGTGTATTGTCAGTCTCATTTGAATCTTTGTTTTGCTAGTGTTCAAATGTAAAGCTGTGTGCAGCTCTATGCAGCTGTTTTCTTGCATAGAGACTTTAATTCAGTTCAGAAACAGGAGACGCAAAGTTCTTTCAGAGTAAGTCAGCACAGATATCACAGCTGCTCCTTCAAAAAAAAGACAACATCTAAACTTGTTTAGATAAGGCCCATAACCACAATAAAAAAAGAAATCCAAGTGGTTGAATGAGTTTTCTTTTCAAAATCTGTATGTGACTGTTTACTTTCATAGATGTCTTGATTCAGCTGAGGAACAAGAGAGAAAAAAAAAATCCAACCTGTTATTCCACACAGAATACAATTTGCTCAATAAAAAATGCTGCTGCTTGAAGAAAATAGACATCAAAGTGATGGAATGCGTGTTCAAACATTATCAAAAACTTTGAAGTCTGAAGTTGTTTGTAAACAGACTTTATAGGTCTGATGATCAAAGCCGTTCAAACGCTTTGAAGTCTGAAGTTGTTTGTAAACAGACTTTTAGGTCTGATGATCAAAGCCGTTCAAACGCTTTGAAGTCTGAAGTTGTTTGTAAACAGACTTGTAATTCTGATTACAAACCAATTAAAGTGCTTCAGCAGCTGCTGGCGTTGCTGATGCTGCTTCTGCTGCTTGAATAACACTCAATTTACTGGTGAACATTAAAAAAGATATATAAAAAAAACTCTTTATGAACACAGGAGGAGCAGAAAATATTTTTTCACGCCATGACTGATGACAGACCTCTGTTGGTCTGAGAGGGAGGGGCACTGTGCGTATTCCGTTGCTTAATGTACACTGACCTGGTGTATTGTCAGTTTCATTTGAATCTTTGTTTTGCTATGTTTATTCCTTCAGGCTCATGTGTATGAATGAGTGTTCAAGTGTAAAGCTGTGTGCAGCTATGTGCAGCTGTTGTCTTGCATGGAGACTTTCATTCAGCTCAGAAATAGGAGAAACAGAGTTCTTTCAGAGTAAGTCAGCACAGATATCACAGCTGCTCCTTCAAAAAAAAAGACAACATCTCAACTTGTTGAGATAAGGCCCAATAACCACAATAAAAAAAGAAATCCAAGTGGTTGAATGAGTTTTCTTTTCAAAATCTGTATGCGACTGTTTACTTTCATAGATGTCTTGATTCAGCTGAGGAACAAGAGAGAGAAAAAAAAATCCAACCTGTTAACTTGAGTGGAATTGTTATTTTCTGCTGAAATACATGAGGGAAACATCTCTCCTCTTGTTCTTCAGTACATTTTAGGTTCCCCCATAAGGAAATAGTTGAATTCTCAATTTAACATAAAAACTCATTCAGACAGTGGGATGTAATTTTTTATTGCTCTATTGTGCTTGTCTCGCTGAGTTATGCGCAGTGTGAGCAGAAAGGGTGAACTTTCGTGGAATTCTTATTTTCTACTGAAATACATGAGGGAAAAATGTCTCCTGTTGTTCCTCAGTACATTGTAGGTTCCCCCATAAGGAAATAGTTGAATTCTTTTTTTTGAATGAGCAGCAGTGATATCTGTGCTGACTTACTCTGAAAGAACTCTGTTTCTCTTGTTTCTGAGCTGAATTAAAATCTCTATGCAAGAAAACAGCTGCACAAAGCTGCACACAGCTTTACACTTGAACACTCATTCATACTCATCAGCCTGGAGGAATAAACAAAGCAAAACAAAGATTCAAGTGAGACTGACAATACACCAGGAAAAACAGGAGAGATGTTTTCCTAATTTTTTTCACCAGAGAATTACAATTCTATTCAAGTTCACCGTTTATGCTCGCAATGAGCATAAAGCACTTGTTTTCGTTCACAAATTCCTGAATTCACTAATTCAGTGCCCCCACTCCCCCTACACACACCGATTAAAGCAGATAACTTTTGAAATGTTTTTATTGTTTTTTCTTAAATAAAATTATTCCAGTTATTGATGAAAAAATTTCTATCTTGTTTCAGTGGTGTCGATTCATTTGCATGGTTGATTTGTTCTTATGCGTTTGGTGATGTGCAGTGGCACCATTACGCCTGTGGGTGGGGACACAGACCGTGTGATGAATATCAGGTGACGATCGATCACAGTCGACTCTCTGTTGGTCTATAATTGAGGGGCACTGTGCGTATTCCGTTGCTTGATGAACACTGACCTGGTGTATTGTCAGTCTCATTTGAATCTTTGTTTTGCTATGTTTATTCCTCCAGGCTCATGTGTATGAATGAGTGTTCAAATGTAAAGCTGTGTTCAGCTCTGTGCAGCTGATTTCTTGCATGGAGACTTTAATTCAGATCAGAAACAGGAGACACAAAGTTCTTTAAGAGTAAGTCAGCACAGATATCACTGCTGCTCCTTCAAAAAAAAAGATAACATCTCAACTTGTTGAGATAAGGCCCATAACCACAATAAAAAAAGAAATCCAAGTGGTTGAATGAGTTTTCTTTTCAAAATTTGTATGCGACTGTTTACTTTCATAGATGTCTTGATTCAGCTGAGGAACAAGACAGAGAAAAAAAAAAATCCAACCTGTTATTCCACACACAATACAATTTGTTCAATAAAAAATGCTGCTGCTTGAAGAAAACAGACATCAAAGTGATGGAATGCGTGTTCAAACATTTTCAAAAACTTTGAAGTCTGAAGTTGTTTGTAAATAGACTTTTAGGTCTGATGATCAAAGCCGTTCAAACGCTTTGAAGTCTGAAGTTGTTTTTTAAACAGACTTGTAAGTCTGATTACAAACCAATTAAAGTGCTTCTGCAGCTGCTGGCGTTGCTGATGCTGCTTCTGCTGCTTGAATAACACTCAATTTACAGGGGAACACTAAAAAAGATATAAAAAAAAAACTCTTTATGAACACAGGAGGAGCAGAAAATATTTTTTCACGCCATGACTGATGACAGACCTCTGTTGGTCTGAGAGGGAGGGGCACTGTGCGTATTCCGTTGCTTAATGTACACTGACCTGGTGTATTGTCAGTTTCATTTGAATCTTTGTTTTGATATATTTATTCCTTCAGGCTCATGTGTATGAATGAGTGTTCAAGTGTAAAGCTGAGTGCAGCTCTGTGCAGCTGTTGTCTTGCATGGAGACTTTCATTCAGCTCAGAAACAGGAGAAACAGAGTTCTTTCAGAGTAAGTCAGCACAGATATCACAGCTGCTCCTTCAAAAAAAAAAAGATAACATCTCAACTTGTTTAAATAAGGCCTATAACCACAATAAAAAAAGAAATCCAAGTGGTTGAATGAGTTTTCTTTTCAAAATCTGTATGCGACTGTTTACTTTCATAGTTGTCTTGATTCAGCTGAGGAACAAGAGAGAAAAAAAAAAAATCCAACCTGTTATTCCACACACAATCCAATTTGCTCAATAAAAAATGCTGCTGCTTGAAGAAAACAGACATCAAAGTGATGGAATGCGTGTTCAAACATTTTCAAAAACTTTGAAGTCTGAAGTTGTTTGTAAACAGACTTATAGGTCTGATGATCAAAACCGTTCAAACGCTTTGAAGTCTGAAGTTGTTTGTAAACAGACTTTTAGGTCTGATGATCAAAGCCGTTCAAACGCTTTGAAGTCTGAAGTTGTTTGTAAACAGACTTGTAAGTCTGATTACAAACCAATTAAAGTGCTTCTGCAGCTGCTGGCGTTGCTGATGCTGATTCTGCTGCTTGAATAACACTCAATTTACTGGGGAACACTAGAAAAGATATAAAAAAAAAAACTCTTTATGAACACAGGAGGAGCAGAAAATATTTTTTCACGCCATGACTGATGACAGACCTCTGTTGGTCTGAGAGGGAGGGGCACTGTGCGTATTCCGTTGCTTAATGTACACTGACCTGGTGTATTGTCAGTTTCATTTGAATCTTTGTTTTGCTGTGTTTATTCCTTCAGGCTCATGTGTATGAATGAGTGTTCAAGTGTAAAGCTGTGTGCAGCTCTGTGCAGCTGTTGTCTTGCATGGAGACTTTTATTCAGCTCAGAAACAGGAGAAACAGAGTTCTTTCAGAGTAAGTCAGCACAGATATAACTGCTGCTCCTTCAAAAAAAAAAAGACAACATCTCAACTAGTTTAGATAAGGCCCATAACCACAATAAAAAAAGAAATCCAAGTGGTTGAATGAGTTTTCTTTTCAAAATCTGTATGCGACTGTTTACTTTCATAGTTGTCTTGATTCAGCTGAGGAACAAGAGAGAAAAAAAATCCAACCTGTTATTCCACACAGAATACAATTTGCTTAATAAAAAATGCTGCTGCTTGAAGAAAACAGACATCAAAGTGATGGAATTCGTGTTCAAACATTTTCAAAAACTTTGAAGTCTGAAGTTGTTTGTAAACAGACTTTTAGGTCTGATGATCAAAGCCGTTCAAATGCTTTGAAGTCTGAAGTTGTTTGTAAACAGATTTGTAAGTATGATTACAAACCAATTAAAGTGCTTCAGCAGCTGCTGGCGTTGCTGATGCTGCTTCTGCTGCTTGAATGACACTCAATTTACTGGGGAACATTAAAAAAGATATTAAAAAAAACTCTTTATGAACACAGGAGGAGCAGAAAATATTTTTTCACGCCATGACTGATGACAGACCTCTGTTGGTCTGAGAGGGAGGGGCACTGTGCGTATTCCGTTGCTTAATGTACACTGACCTGGTGTATTGTCAGTTTCATTTGAATCTTTGTTTTGATATATTTATTCCTTCAGGCTCATGTGTATGAATGAGTGTTCAAGTGTAAAGCTGAGTGCAGCTCTGTGCAGCTGCTGTCTTGCATGGAGACTTTCATTCAGCTCAGAAACAGGAGAAACAGAGTTCTTTCAGAGTAAGTCAGCACAGATATCACAGCTGCTCCTTCAAAAAAAAAAAGACAACATCTCAACTTGTTTAGATAAGGCCCATAACCACAATAAAAAAAGAAATCCAAGTGGTTGAATGAGTTTTCTTTTCAAAATCTGTATGCGACTGTTTACTTTCATAGTTGTCTTGATTCAGCTGAGGAACAAGAGAGAAAAAAAAAATCCAACGTGTTATTCCACACACAATACAATTTGCTCAATAAAAAATGCTGCTGCTTGAAGAAAACAGACATCAAAGTGATGGAATGCGTGTTCAAACATTTTCAAAAACTTTGAAGTCTGAAGTTGTTTGTAAACAGACTTATAGGTTTGATGATCAAAGCCGTTCAAACGCTTTTAAGTCTGAAGTTGTTTGTAAACAGACTTTTAGGTCTGATGATCAAAGCCGTTCAAACGCTTTGAAGTCTGAAGTTGTTTGTAAACAGACTTGTAAGTCTGATTACAAACCAATTAAAGTGCTTCTGCAGCTGCTGGCGTTGCTGATGCTGCTTCTGCTGCTTGAATAACACTCAATTTACTGGGGAACACTAGAAAAGATATTAAAAAAAAACTCTTTATGAACACAGGAGGAGCAGAAAATATTTTCTCACGCCATGACTGATGACAGACTTCTGTTGGTCTGAGACAATTTCAACTTTGTCCTAGAGACATGGGGCCACTTGCTATTTCATCAAGAGCCCCAAAGAAGCGCCCACACCAAATTTGGGGTTTCTAATAATTGAAGAACGCAGAAACCCTAACCCTAATTTCAGCTAACCCTAACCCTAACCCTAGTTTCAGTCTTAACGCAACCCTAATTCAATGCACGTCTATAGGTTGAAATGTCAACTTTGTCGTAGAGACATGGGGCCACTTGCATTTTCATCAAGAGCACCAAAGAAACACCCACGCAAAATTTGGGGCTTCTAGTACTTGAGGAACGGAGAAATCCTAACCCTAATTTCAACTAACCCTAACCCTAACCCTAGTTTCAGCCTTAACGTTAACCCTAATTCAATGCAAGTCTATGGGGTGAAATTTCAACTTTGTCCTAGAGACATGGGGCCACTTGCATTTTCATCAAGAGCCCCAAAGAAACACCCACGCAAAATTTGGGGCTTCTAGTACTTGAGGAACGGAGAAATCCTAACCCTAATTTCAACTAACCCTAACCCTAACCCTAGTTTCAGCCTTAACGTTAACCCTAATTCAATGCAAGTCTATGGGGTGAAATTTCAACTTTGTCCTAGAGACATGGGGCCACTTGCTATTTCATCAAGAGCCCCAAAGAAGCGCCCACGCCAAATTTGGGGTTTCTAATACTTGAGGAAGACAGAAACCCTAACCCTAATTTCAGCTAACCCTAACCCTAACCCTAACCCTAGTTTCAGCCTTAACGTTAACCCTAATTCAATGCAAGTCTATGGGGTGAAATTTCAACTTTGTCCTAGAGACATGGGGCCACTTGCATTTTCATCAAGAGCCCCAAAGAAACACCCACGCAAAATTTGGGGCTTCTAGTACTTGAGGAACGCAGAAACCCTAACCCTAATTTCAACTAACCCTAACCCTAACCCTAGTTTCAGCCTTAACGTTAACCCTAATTCAATGCAAGTCTATGGGGTGAAATTTCAACTTTGTCCTAGAGACATGGGGCCACTTGCTATTTCATCAAGAGCCCCAAAGAAGTGCCCACGCCAAATTTGGGGTTTCTAATACTTGAGGAAGACAGAAACCCTAACCCTAATTTCAGCTAACCCTAACCCTAACCCTAACCCTAGTTTCAGCCTTAATGTTAACCCTAATTCAATTCAAGTCTGATGGGGTTAAAATTCATTCAGACAGTCGGATGTCTTTTTTTATTGCTCTATTGTGCTTCTCTCGCTGAGTTATGCGCAGTGTGAGCAGAAAGGGTGAACTTGAGTGGAATTGTTATTTTCTGCTGAAATACATGAGGGAAACATCTCTCCTGTTGTTCCTCAGTACATTGTAGGTTCCCCCATAAGGAAATAGTTGAGTTCTCAATTTAACATGAAAACTCATTCAGACAGTGGGATGTCATTTTTTATTGCTCTATTGTGCTTCTCTCGCTGAGTTATGCGCAGTGTGAGCAGAAAGGGTGAACTTGAGTGGAATTGTTATTTTCTACTGAAATACATGAGGGAAACATCTGTCCTGTTGTTCCTCAGTACATTGTAGGTTCCCCCATAAGGAAATAGTTGATTTCTCAATTTAACATGAAAACTCATTCAGACAGTGGGATGTCATTTTTTATTGCTCTATTGTGCTTCTCTCGCTGAGTTATGCGCAGTGTGAGCAGAAAGGGTGAACTTGAGTGGAATTGTTATTTTCTGCTGAAATACATGAGGGAAACATCTCTCCTGTTGTTCCTCAGTACATTGTAGGTTCCCCCATAAGGAAATAGTTGAGTTCTCAATTTAACATGAAAACTCATTCAGACAGTGGGATGTCATTTTTTATTGCTCTATTGTGCTTCTCTCGCTGAGTTATGCGCAGTGTGAGCAGAAAGGGTGAACTTGAGTGGAATTGTTATTTTCTACTGAAATACATGAGGGAAACATCTGTCCTGTTGTTCCTCAGTACATTGTAGGTTCCCCCATAAGGAAATAGTTGATTTCTCAATTTAACATGAAAACTCATTCAGACAGTGGGATGTCATTTTTTATTGCTCTATTGTGCTTCTCTCGCTGAGTGATGCGCAGTGTGAGCAGAAAGGGTGAACTTTGAGTGGAACTGTTATTTTCTGCTGAAATACATGAGGGAAACATCTCTCCTGTTGTTCCTCAGTACATTGTAGGTTCCCCCATAAGGAAATAGTTGAATTCTCAAGTTAACATAAAAACTCATTCAGACAGTGGGATGTCATTTTTATTGCTCTATTGTGCTTCTCTCGCTGAGTTATGCGCAGTGTGAGCAGAAAGGGTGAACTTGAGTGGAATTGTTATTTTCTGCTGAAATACATGAGGAAAACATCTGTCCTGTTGTTCCTCAGTACATTGTAAGTTCCCCCATAAGGAAATAGTTGATTTCTCAATTTAACATGAAAACTCATTCAGACAGTGGGATGTCATTTTTTATTGCTCTATTGTGCTTCTCTCGCTGAATTATGCGGAGTGTGAGCAGAAAGGGTGAACTTTGAGTGGAACTGTTATTTTCTGCTGAAATACATGGGGGAAACAGCTCTCCTGTTGTTCCTCAGTACATTGTAGGTTCCCCCATAAGGAAATAGTTGATTTCCCAATTTAACATGAAAACTCATTCAGACAGTGGGATGTCATTTTTTATTGCTCTATTGTGCTTCTCTCGCTGAGTTATGTGCAGTGTGAGCAGAAAGGGTGAACTTGAGTGGAATTGTTATTTTCTGCTGAAATACATGAGGGAAACAGCTCTCCTGTTGTTCCTCACTACATTGTAGGTTCCCCCATAAGGAAATAGTTGATTTCTCAATTTAACATGAAAACTCATTCAGACAGTGGGATGTCATTTTTTATTGCTCTATTGTGCTTCTCTCGCTGAGTTATGCGCAGTGTGAGCAGAAAGGGTGAACTTGAGTGGAATTGTTATTTTCTGCTGAAATACATGAGGGAAACATCTCTCCTGTTGTTCCTGAGTACATTGTAGGTCCCCCCATAAGGAAATAGTTGATTTCTCAATTTAACATGAAAACTCATTCAGACAGTGGGATGTCATTTTTTATTGCTCTATTGTGCTTCTCTCGCTGAGTTATGCACAGTGTGAGCAGAAAGGGTGAACTTTGAGTGGAACTGTTATTTTCTGCTGAAATACATGAGGGAAACATCTCTCCTGTTGTTCCTGATTACATTGTAGGTTCCCCCATAAGGAAATAGTTGATTTCTCAATTTAACATGAAAACTCATTCAGACAGTGGGATGTCATTTTTTATTGCTCTATTGTGCTTCTCTCGCTGAATTATGCGCAGTGTGAGCAGAAAGGGTGAACTTTGAGTGGAACTGTTATTTTCTGCTGAAATACATGGGGGAAACATCTCTCCTGTTGTTCCTCAGTACATTGTAGGTTCCCCCATAAGGAAATAGTTGATTTCCCAATTTAACATGAAAACTCATTCAGACAGTGGGATGTCATTTTTTATTGCTCTATTGTGCTTCTCTCGCTGAGTTATGTGCAGTGTGAGCAGAAAGGGTGAACTTGAGTGGAATTGTTATTTTCTGCTGAAATACATGAGGGAAACAGCTCTCCTGTTGTTCCTCACTACATTGTAGGTTCCCCCATAAGGAAATAGTTGATTTCTCAATTTAACATGAAAACTCATTCAGACAGTGGGATGTCATTTTTTATTGCTCTATTGTGCTTCTCTCGCTGAGTTATGCGCAGTGTGAGCAGAAAGGGTGAACTTGAGTGGAATTGTTATTTTCTGTTGAAATACATGAGGGAAACATCTCTCCTGTTGTTCCTCAGTACATTGTAGGTTCCCCCATAAGGAAATAGTTGATTTCTCAATTTAACATGAAAACTCATTCAGACAGTGGGATGTCATTTTTTATTGCTCTATTGTGCTTCTCTCGCTGAGTTATGCACAGTGTGAGCAGAAAGGGTGAACTTTGAGTGGAACTGTTATTTTCTGCTGAAATACATGAGGGAAACATCTCTCCTGTTGTTCCTGATTACATTGTAGGTTCCCCCATAAGGAAATAGTTGATTTCTCAATTTAACATGAAAACTCATTCAGACAGTGGGATGTCATTTTTTATTGCTCTATTGTGCTTCTCTCGCTGAATTATGCGCAGTGTGAGCAGAAAGGGTGAACTTTGAGTGGAACTGTTATTTTCTGCTGAAATACATGGGGGAAACATCTCTCCTGTTGTTCCTCAGTACATTGTAGGTTCCCCCATAAGGAAATAGTTGATTTCCCAATTTAACATGAAAACTCATTCAGACAGTGGGATGTCATTTTTTATTGCTCTATTGTGCTTCTCTCGCTGAGTTATGTGCAGTGTGAGCAGAAAGGGTGAACTTGAGTGGAATTGTTATTTTCTGCTGAAATACATGAGGGAAACAGCTCTCCTGTTGTTCCTCACTACATTGTAGGTTCCCCCATAAGGAAATAGTTGATTTCTCAATTTAACATGAAAACTCATTCAGACAGTGGGATGTCATTTTTTATTGCTCTATTGTGCTTCTCTCGCTGAGTTATGCGCAGTGTGAGCAGAAAGGGTGAACTTGAGTGGAATTGTTATTTTCTGTTGAAATACATGAGGGAAACATCTCTCCTGTTGTTCCTCAGTACATTGTAGGTTCCCCCATAAGGAAATAGTTGATTTCTCAATTTAACATGAAAACTCATTCAGACAGTGGGATGTCATTTTTTATTGCTCTATTGTGCTTCTCTCGCTGAATTATGCGCAGTGTGAGCAGAAAGGGTGAACTTGAGTGGAATTGTTATTTTCTGCTGAAATACATGAGGGAAACATCTCTCCTGTTGTTCCTGAGTACATTGTAGGTCCCCCCATAAGGAAATAGTTGATTTCTCAATTTAACATGAAAACTCATTCAGACAGTGGGATGTCTTTTTTTATTGCTCTATTGTGCTTCTCTCGCTGAGTTATGCGCAGTGTGAGCAGAAAGGGTGAACTTGAGTGGAATTGTTATTTTCTGCTGAAATACATGAGGGAAACATCTCTCCTGTTGTTCCTGACTACATTGTAGGTTCCCCCATAAGGAAATAGTTGAATTCTAAATTTAACATGAAAACTCATTCTGACAGTGGGATGTCATTTTTTATTGCTCTATTGTGCTTCTCTCGCTGAGTTATGCGCAGTGTGAGCAGAAAGGGTGAACTTGAGTGGAATTGTTATTTTCTGCTGAAATACATGAGGGAAACATCTCTCCTGTTGTTCCTGACTACATTGTAGGTTCCCCCATAAGGAAATAGTTGAATTCTAAATTTAACATGAAAACTCATTCTGACAGTGGGATGTCATTTTTTATTGCTCTATTGTGCTTCTCTCGCTGAATTATGCGCAGTGTGAGCAGAAAGGGTGAACTTGAGTGGAATTGTTATTTTCTGCAGAAATACATGAGGGAAACATCTGTCCTGTTGTTCCTCAGTACATTGTAGGTTCCCCCATAAGGAAATAGTTGATTTCTCAATTTAACATGAAAACTCATTCAGACAGTGGGATGTCATTTTTTATTGCTCTATTGTGCTTCTCTCGCTGAATTATGCGCAGTGTGAGCAGAAAGGGTGATCTTGAGTGGAATTGTTATTTTCTGCTGAAATACATGGGGGAAACATCTCTCCTGTTGTTCCTCTGTACATTGTAGGTTCCCCCATAAGGAAATAGTTGATTTCCCAATTTAACATGAAAACTCATTCAGACAGTGGGATGTCATTTTTTATTGCTCTATTGTGCTTCTCTCGCTGAGTTATGCGCAGTGTGAGCAGAAAGGGTGAACTTGAGTGGAATTGTTATTTTCTGCTGAAATACATGAGGGAAACATCTGCCCTGTTGTTCCTCAGTACATTGTAGGTTCCCCCATAAGGAAATAGTTGATTTCTCAATTTAACATAAAAACTCATTCAGACAGTGGGATGTCTTTTTTTATTGCTCTATTGTGCTTCTCTCGCTGAGTTATGCGCAGTGTGAGCAGAAAGGGTGAACTTGAGTGGAATTGTTATTTTCTGCTGAAATACATGAGGGAAACATCTCTCCTGTTGTTCCTGATTACATTGTAGGTTCCCCCATAAGGAAATAGTTGAATTCTAAATTTAACATGAAAACTCATTCAGACAGTGGGATGTCATTTTTTATTGCTCTATTGTGCTTCTCTCGCTGAGTTATGCGCAGTGTGAGCAGAAAGGGTGAACTTGAGTGGAATTGTTATTTTCTGCTGAAATACATGAGGGAAACATCTCTCCTGTTGTTCCTGAGTACATTGTAGGTTCCCCCATAAGGAAATAGTTGAATTCTAAATTTAACATGAAAACTCATTCAGACAGTGGGATGTCATTTTTTATTGCTCTATTGTGCTTCTCTCGCTGAATTATGCGCAGTGTGAGCAGAAAGGGTGAACTTGAGTGGAATTGTTATTTTCTGCTGAAATACATGGGGGAAACATCTCTCCTGTTGTTCCTCTGTACATTGTAGGTTCCCCCATAAGGAAATAGTTGATTTCCCAATTTAACATGAAAACTCATTCAGACAGTGGGATGTCATTTTTTATTGCTCTATTGTGCTTCTCTCGCTGAGTTATGCGCAGTGTGAGCAGAAAGGGTGAACTTGAGTGGAATTGTTATTTTCTGCTGAAATACATGAGGGAAACATCTCTCCTGTTGTTCCTGACTACATTGTAGGTTCCCCCATAAGGAAATAGTTGAATTCTTTTTTTTGAAGGAGCAGCAGTGATATCTGTGCTGACTGACTGTAAAATAACTCCTAATTCATTTCAGAAACAGGAGAAAAATCCTGTTTCTGAAATGAATTAAAGTCTCTATGCAAGTAAACGGCTGCACTGAGCTGCACACAGCCTTAAACTTGAACATTCATTCATATTCATCTGCCTGGAGGAATAAACAAAGCAAAACTAAGATTCAAATGAGACTGACAATAGAGGAACAACAGGAAAGATTTTTTCCTTATTTTTTCCACCAGAGAATTACAATTCCATTCAAGTTCACCTTTTATGCTCGCATTGAGCATAAAGCTCTTGTTTTCTTTCACAAATTCCTGAATTCACTAATTCCGTGCCCCCACTCCCCCCCCCACACACTGATTAAAGCAGATAACTTTTGAAATGTTTTTATTGTTTTTTCTTAAATAAAATTATTCCAGTTATTGATGAAAAAATTTCTATCTTGTTTCAGTGGTGTCGATTCCTTTTCATGGTTGATTTGATCTTATGCGTTTGGTGATGTGCAGTGGCACCATTACTCCTGTGGGTGGAGACACAGACCGTGTGATGAATATCAGGTGACGATCGATCACAGTCGACTCTCTGTTGGTCTGAGATTGAGGGGCACTGTGCGTATTCCGTTGCTTGATGAACACTGACCTGGTGTATTGTCAGTCTCATTTGAATCTTTGTTTTGCTAGTGTTAAAATGTAAAGCTGTGTGCAGCTCTATGCAGCTGTTTTCTTTCATAGAGACTTTAATTCAGCTCAGAAACAGGAGACACAAAGTTCTTTAAGAGTAAGTCAGCACAGATATCACTGCTGCTCCTTCAAAAAAAAAGACAACATCTCAACTTGTTGAGATAAGGCCCATAACCACAATAAAAAAAGAAATCCAAGTGGTTGAATGAGTTTTCTTTTCAAAATTTGTGTGCGACTGTTTACTTTCATAGTTGTCTTGATTCAGCTGAGGAAAAAGAGAGAGAGAAAAAAATCCAACCTGTTATTCCACACACAATACAATTTGCTCAATAAAAAATGCTGCTGCTTGAAGAAAACAGACATCAAAGTGATGGAATGCGTGTTCAAACATTTTCAAAAACTTTGAAGTGTGAAGTTGTTTGTAAACAGACTTTTAGGTCTGATGATCAAAGCCGTTCAAACGCTTTGAAGTCTGAAGTTGTTTGTAAACAGACTTGTAAGTCAGATTACAAACCAATTAAAGTGCTTCTGCAGCTGCTGGCGTTGCTGATGCTGATTCTGCTGCTTGAATAACACTCAATTTACTGGGGAACACTAGAAAAGATATAAAAAAAAAAACTCTTTATGAATACAGGAGGAGCAGAAAATATTTTTTCACGCCATGACTGATGACAGACCTCTGTTGGTCTGAGAGGGAGGGGCACTGTGCGTATTCCGTTGCTTAATGTACACTGACCTGGTGTATTGTCAGTTTCATTTGAATCTTTGTTTTGCTGTGTTTATTCCTTCAGGCTCATGTGTATGAATGAGTGTTCAAGTGTAAAGCTGTGTGCAGCTCTGTGCAGCTGTTGTCTTGCATGGAGACTTTTATTCAGCTCAGAAACAGGAAAAACAGAGTTCTTTCAGAGTAAGTCAGCACAGATATAACTGCTGCTCCTTCAAAAAAAAAAAGACAACATCTCAACTTGTTTAGATAAGGCCCATAACCACAATAAAAAAAGAAATCCAAGTGGTTGAATGAGTTTTCTTTTCAAAATCTGTATGCGACTGTTTACTTTAATAGATGTCTTGATTCAGCTGAGGAACAAGAGAGAAAAAAAAATCCAACCTGTTATTCCACACAGAATACAATTTGTTCAATAAAAAATGCTGCTGCTTGAAGAAAACAGACATCAAAGTGATGGAATTCGTGTTCAAACATTTTCAAAAACTTTGAAGTCTGAAGTTGTTTGTAAACAGACTTTTAGGTCTGATGATCAAAGCCGTTCAAACGCTTTGAAGTCTGAAGTTGTTTGTAAACAGATTTGTAAGTCTGATTACAAACCAATTAAAGTGCTTCAGCAGCTGCTGGCGTTGCTGATGCTGCTTCTGCTGCTTGAATAACACTCAATTTACTGGGGAACATTAAAAAAGATATTAAAAAAAACTCTTTATGAACACAGGAGGAGCAGAAAATATTTTTTCACGCCATGACTGATGACAGACCTCTGTTGGTCTGAGAAGGAGGGGCACTGTGCGTATTCCGTTGCTTAATGTACACTGACCTGGTGTATTGTCAGTTTCATTTGAATCTTTGTTTTGCTAGTGTTCAAATGTAAAGCTGTGTGCAGCTCTATGCAGCTGTTTTCTTGCATAGAGACTTTAATTCAGCTCAGAAACAGGAGACGCAAAGTTCTTTCAGAGTAAGTCAGCACAGATATCACAGCTGCTCCTTCAAAAAAAAGACAACATCTAAACTTGTTTAGATAAGGCCCATAACCACAATAAAAAAAGAAATCCAAGTGGTTGAATGAGTTTTCTTTTCAAAATCTGTATGTGACTGTTTACTTTCATAGATGTCTTGATTCAGCTGAGGAACAAGAGAGAAAAAAAAAATCCAACCTGTTATTCCACACAGAATACAATTTGCTCAATAATAAATGCTGCTGCTTGGAGAAAATAGACATCAAAGTGATGGAATGCGTGTTCAAACATTATCAAAAACTTTGAAGTCTGAAGTTGTTTGTAAACAGACTTTATAGGTCTGATGATCAAAGCCGTTCAAACGCTTTGAAGTCTGAAGTTGTTTGTAAACAGACTTTTAGGTCTGATGATCAAAGCCGTTCAAACGCTTTGAAGTCTGAAGTTGTTTGTAAACAGACTTGTAATTCTGATTACAAACCAATTAAAGTGCTTCAGCAGCTGCTGGCGTTGCTGATGCTGCTTCTGCTGCTTGAATAACACTCAATTTACTGGTGAACATTAAAAAAGATATAAAAAAAAACTCTTTATGAACACAGGAGGAGCAGAAAATATTTTTTCACGCCATGACTGATGACAGACCTCTGTTGGTCTGAGAGGGAGGGGCACTGTGCGTATTCCGTTGCTTAATGTACACTGACCTGGTGTATTGTCAGTTTCATTTGAATCTTTGTTTTGCTATGTTTATTCCTTCAGGCTCATGTGTATGAATGAGTGTTCAAGTGTAAAGCTGTGTGCAGCTATGTGCAGCTGTTGTCTTGCATGGAGACTTTCATTCAGCTCAGAAATAGGAGAAACAGAGTTCTTTCAGAGTAAGTCAGCACAGATATCACAGCTGCTCCTTCAAAAAAAAAGACAACATCTCAACTTGTTGAGATAAGGCCCAATAACCACAATAAAAAAAGAAATCCAAGTGGTTGAATGAGTTTTCTTTTCAAAATCTGTATGCGACTGTTTACTTTCATAGATGTCTTGATTCAGCTGAGGAACAAGAGAGAGAAAAAAAAATCCAACCTGTTAACTTGAGTGGAATTGTTATTTTCTGCTGAAATACATGAGGGAAACATCTCTCCTCTTGTTCTTCAGTACATTTTAGGTTCCCCCATAACGAAATAGTTGAATTCTCAATTTAACATGAAAACTCATTCAGACAGTGGGATGTAATTTTTTATTGCTCTATTGTGCTTGTCTCGCTGAGTTATGCGCAGTGTGAGCAGAAAGGGTGAACTTTCGTGGAATTCTTATTTTCTACTGAAATACATGAGGGAAAAATGTCTCCTGTTGTTCCTCAGTACATTGTAGGTTCCCCCATAAGGAAATAGTTGAATTCTTTTTTTTGAATGAGCAGCAGTGATATCTGTGCTGACTTACTCTGAAAGAACTCTGTTTCTCTTGTTTCTGAGCTGAATTAAAATCTCTATGCAAGAAAACAGCTGCACAGAGCTGCACACAGCTTTACACTTGAACACTCATTCATACTCATCAGCCTGGAGGAATAAACAAAGCAAAACAAAGATTCAAGTGAGACTGACAATACACCAGGAAAAACAGGAGAGATGTTTTCCTAATTTTTTTCACCAGAGAATTACAATTCTATTCAAGTTCACCGTTTATGCTCGCAATGAGCATAAAGCACTTGTTTTCGTTCACAAATTCCTGAATTCACTAATTCAGTGCCCCCACTCCCCCTACACACACCGATTAAAGCAGATAACTTTTGAAATGTTTTTATTGTTTTTTCTTAAATAAAATTATTCCAGTTATTGATGAAAAAATTTCTATCTTGTTTCAGTGGTGTCGATTCATTTGCATGGTTGATTTGTTCTTATGCGTTTGGTGATGTGCAGTGGCACCATTACGCCTGTGGGTGGGGACACAGACCGTGTGATGAATATCAGGTGACGATCGATCACAGTCGACTCTCTGTTGGTCTATAATTGAGGGGCACTGTGCGTATTCCGTTGCTTGATGAACACTGACCTGGTGTATTGTCAGTCTCATTTGAATCTTTGTTTTGCTATGTTTATTCCTCCAGGCTCATGTGTATGAATGAGTGTTCAAATGTGAAGCTGTGTTCAGCTCTGTGCAGCTGATTTCTTGCATGGAGACTTTAATTCAGATCAGAAACAGGAGACACAAAGTTCTTTAAGAGTAAGTCAGCACAGATATCACTGCTGCTCCTTCAAAAAAAAAGATAACATCTCAACTTGTTGAGATAAGGCCCATAACCACAATAAAAAAAGAAATCCAAGTGGTTGAATGAGTTTTCTTTTCAAAATCTGTATGCGACTGTTTACTTTCATAGTTGTCTTGATTCAGCTGAGGAACAAGAGAGAAAAAAAAAAAATCCAACCTGTTATTCCACACACAATCCAATTTGCTCAATAAAAAATGCTGCTGCTTGAAGAAAACAGACATCAAAGTGATGGAATGCGTGTTCAAACATTTTCAAAAACTTTGAAGTCTGAAGTTGTTTGTAAACAGACTTATAGGTCTGATGATCAAAACCGTTCAAACGCTTTGAAGTCTGAAGTTGTTTGTAAACAGACTTTTAGGTCTGATGATCAAAGCCGTTCAAACGCTTTGAAGTCTGAAGTTGTTTGTAAACAGACTTGTAAGTCTGATTACAAACCAATTAAAGTGCTTCTGCAGCTGCTGGCGTTGCTGATGCTGATTCTGCTGCTTGAATAACACTCAATTTACTGGGGAACACTAGAAAAGATATAAAAAAAAACTCTTTATGAACACAGGAGGAGCAGAAAATATTTTCTCACGCCATGACTGATGACAGACTTCTGTTGGTCTGAGACAATTTCAACTTTGTCCTAGAGACATGGGGCCACTTGCATTTTCATCAAGAGCACCAAAGAAACACCCACGCAAAATTTGGGGCTTCTAGTACTTGAGGAACGGAGAAATCCTAACCCTAATTTCAACTAACCCTAACCCTAACCCTAGTTTCAGCCTTAACGTTAACCCTAATTCAATGCAAGTCTATGGGGTGAAATTTCAACTTTGTCCTAGAGACATGGGGCCACTTGCATTTTCATCAAGAGCACCAAAGAAACACCCACGCAAAATTTGGGGCTTCTAGTACTTGAGGAACGGAGAAATCCTAACCCTAATTTCAACTAACCCTAACCCTAACCCTAGTTTCAGCCTTAACGTTAACCCTAATTCAATGCAAGTCTATGGGGTGAAATTTCAACTTTGTCCTAGAGACATGGGGCCACTTGCATTTTCATCAAGAGCCCCAAAGAAACACCGACGCAAAATTTGGGGCTTCTAGTACTTGAGGAACGCAGAAACCCTAACCCTAATTTCAACTAACCCTAACCCTAACCCTAGTTTCAGCCTTAACGTTAACCCTAATTCAATGCAAGTCTATGGGGTGAAATTTCAACTTTGTCCTAGAGACATGGGGCCACTTGCTATTTCATCAAGAGCCCCAAAGAAGCGCCCACGCCAAATTTGGGGTTTCTAATACTTGAGGAAGACAGAAACCCTAACCCTAATTTCAGCTAACCCTAACCCTAACCCTAACCCTAGTTTCAGCCTTAACGTTAACCCTAATTCAATGCAAGTCTATGGGGTGAAATTTCAACTTTGTGCTAGAGACATGGGGCCACTTGCATTTTCATCAAGAGCCCCAAAGAAACACCCACGCAAAATTTGGGGCTTCTAGTACTTGAGGAACGCAGAAACCCTAACCCTAATTTCAACTAACCCTAACCCTAACCCTAGTTTCAGCCTTAACGTTAACCCTAATTCAATGCAAGTCTATGGGGTGAAATTTCAACTTTGTCCTAGAGACATGGGGCCACTTGCTATTTCATCAAGAGCCCCAAAGAAGCGCCCATGCCAAATTTGGGGTTTCTAATACTTGAGGAAGACAGAAACCCTAACCCTAATTTCAGCTAACCCTAACCATAACCCTAACCCTAGTTTCTGCCTTAATGTTAACCCTAATTCAATTCAAGTCTGATGGGGTTAAAATTCATTCAGACAGTGGGATGTCTTTTTTTTTATTGCTCTATTGTGCTTCTCTCGCTGAGTTATGCGCAGTGTGAGCAGAAAGGGTGAACTTGAGTGGAATTGTTATTTTCTGTTGAAATACATGAGGGAAACATCTCTCCTGTGGTTCCTCAGTACATTGTAGGTTCCCCCATAAGGAAATAGTTGAGTTCTCAATTTAACATGAAAACTCATTCAGACAGTGGGATGTCATTTTTTATTGCTCTATTGTGCTTCTCTCGCTGAGTTATGCGCAGTGTGAGCAGAAAGGGTGAACTTGAGTGGAATTGTTATTTTCTACTGAAATACATGAGGGAAACATCTGTCCTGTTGTTCCTCAGTACATTGTAGGTTCCCCCATAAGGAAATAGTTGATTTCTCAATTTAACATGAAAACTCATTCAGACAGTGGGATGTCATTTTTTATTGCTCTATTGTGCTTCTCTCGCTGAGTTATGCGCAGTGTGAGCAGAAAGGGTGAACTTGAGTGGAATTGTTATTTTCTGCTGAAATACATGAGGGAAACATCTCTCCTGTTGTTCCTCAGTACATTGTAGGTTCCCCCATAAGGAAATAGTTGAGTTCTCAATTTAACATGAAAACTCATTCAGACAGTGGGATGTCATTTTTTATTGCTCTATTGTGCTTCTCTCGCTGAGTTATGCGCAGTGTGAGCAGAAAGGGTGAACTTGAGTGGAATTGTTATTTTCTACTGAAATACATGAGGGAAACATCTGTCCTGTTGTTCCTCAGTACATTGTAGGTTCCCCCATAAGGAAATAGTTGATTTCTCAATTTAACATGAAAACTCATTCAGACAGTGGGATGTCATTTTTTATTGCTCTATTGTGCTTCTCTCGCTGAGTGATGCGCAGTGTGAGCAGAAAGGGTGAACTTTGAGTGGAACTGTTATTTTCTGCTGAAATACATGAGGGAAACATCTCTCCTGTTGTTCCTCAGTACATTGTAGGTTCCCCCATAAGGAAATAGTTGATTTCTCAATTTAACATGAAAACTCATTCAGACAGTGGGATGTCATTTTTTATTGCTCTATTGTGCTTCTCTCGCTGAGTTATGTGCAGTGTGAGCAGAAAGGGTTAACTTGAGTGGAATTGTTATTTTCTGCTGAAATACATGAGGAAAACATCTGTCCTGTTGTTCCTCAGTACATTGTAGGTTCCCCCATAAGGAAATAGTTGATTTCTCAATTTAACATGAAAACTCATTCAGACAGTGGGATGTCATTTTTTATTGCTCTATTGTGCTTCTCTCGCTGAGTTATGCGCAGTGTGAGCAGAAAGGGTGAACTTGAGTGGAATTGTTATTTTCTGCTGAAATACATGAGGGAAACATCTGTCCTGTTGTTCCTCAGTACATTGTAGGTTCCCCCATAAGGAAATAGTTGATTTCTCAATTTAACATGAAAACTCATTCAGACAGTGGGATGTCATTTTTTATTGCTCTATTGTGCTTCTCTCGCTGAGTGATGCGCAGTGTGAGCAGAAAGGGTGAACTTTGAGTGGAACTGTTATTTTCTGCTGAAATACATGAGGGAAACATCTCTCCTGTTGTTCCTCAGTACATTGTAGGATTCCCCCATAAGGAAATAGTTGATTTCTCAATTTAACATGAAAACTCATTCAGACAGTGGGATGTCATTTTTTATTGCTCTATTGTGCTTCTCTCGCTGAATTATGCGCAGTGTGAGCAGAAAGGGTGAACTTGAGTGGAATTGTTATTTTCTGCTGAAATACATGAGGGAAACATCTCTCCTGTTGTTCCTGAGTACATTGTAGGTCCCCCCATAAGGAAATAGTTGATTTCTCAATTTAACATGAAAACTCATTCAGACAGTGGGATGTCATTTTTTATTGCTCTATTGTGCTTCTCTCGCTGAGTTATGCGCAGTGTGAGCAGAAAGGGTGAACTTGAGTGGAATTGTTATTTTCTGCTGAAATACATGAGGGAAACATCTCTCCTGTTGTTCCTGAGTACATTGTAGGTTCCCCCATAAGGAAATAGTTGAATTCTAAATTTTACATGAAAACTCATTCAGACAGTGGGATGTCATTTTTTATTGCTCTATTGTGCTTCTCTCGCTGAATTATGCGCAGTGTGAGCAGAAAGGGTGAACTTGAGTGGAATTGTTATTTTCTGCTGAAATACATGAGGGAAACATCTGTCCTGTTGTTCCTCACTACATTGTAGGTTCCCCCATAAGGAAATAGTTGATTTCTCAATTTAACATGAAAACTCATTCAGACAGTGGGATGTCATTTTTTATTGCTCTATTGTGCTTCTCTCGCTGAGTGATGCGCAGTGTGAGCAGAAAGGGTGAACTTTGAGTGGAACTGTTATTTTCTGCTGAAATACATGAGGGAAACATCTCTCCTGTTGTTCCTCAGTACATTGTAGGATTCCCCCATAAGGAAATAGTTGATTTCTCAATTTAACATGAAAACTCATTCAGACAGTGGGATGTCATTTTTTATTGCTCTATTGTGCTTCTCTCGCTGAATTATGCGCAGTGTGAGCAGAAAGGGTGAACTTGAGTGGAATTGTTATTTTCTGCTGAAATACATGAGGGAAACATCTCTCCTGTTGTTCCTGAGTACATTGTAGGTCCCCCCATAAGGAAATAGTTGATTTCTCAATTTAACATGAAAACTCATTCAGACAGTGGGATGTCATTTTTTATTGCTCTATTGTGCTTCTCTCGCTGAGTTATGCGCAGTGTGAGCAGAAAGGGTGAACTTGAGTGGAATTGTTATTTTCTGCTGAAATACATGAGGGAAACATCTCTCCTGTTGTTCCTGAGTACATTGTAGGTTCCCCCATAAGGAAATAGTTGAATTCTAAATTTAACATGAAAACTCATTCAGACAGTGGGATGTCATTTTTTATTGCTCTATTGTGCTTCTCTCGCTGAATTATGCGCAGTGTGAGCAGAAAGGGTGAACTTGAGTGGAATTGTTATTTTCTGCTGAAATACATGAGGGAAACATCTGTCCTGTTGTTCCTCACTACATTGTAGGTTCCCCCATAAGGAAATAGTTGATTTCTCAATTTAACATGAAAACTCATTCAGACAGTGGGATGTCATTTTTTATTGCTCTATTGTGCTTCTCTCGCTGAGTTATGCGCAGTGTGAGCAGAAAGGGTGAACTTGAGTGGAATTGTTATTTTCTGCTGAAATACATGAGGGAAACATCTCTCCTGTTGTTCCTGAGTACATTGTAGGATCCCCCATAAGGAAATAGTTGAATTCTAAATTTAACATGAAAACTCATTCAGACAGTGGGATGTCATTTTTTATTGCTCTATTGTGCTTCTCTCGCTGAATTATGCGCAGTGTGAGCAGAAAGGGTGAACTTGAGTGGAATTGTTATTTTCTGCAGAAATACATGAGGGAAACATCTGTCCTGTTGTTCCTCAGTA
Organism: Nelusetta ayraudi; assembly: GCF_046127955.1. Classification (NCBI taxonomy): domain Eukaryota; kingdom Metazoa; phylum Chordata; class Actinopteri; order Tetraodontiformes; family Monacanthidae; genus Nelusetta; species Nelusetta ayraudi. Next base: position 201,908 of record NW_027466195.1, on the reverse strand, counting down.
CATTGTAGGTTCCCCCATAAGGAAATAGTTGATTTCTCAATTTAACATGAAAACTCATTCAGACAGTGGGATGTCATTTTTTATTGCTCTATTGTGCTTCTCTCGCTGAATTATGCGCACTGTGAGCAGAAAGGGTGAACTTGAGTGGAATTGTTATTTTCTGCTGAAATACATGGGGGAAACATCTCTCCTGTTGTTCCTCTGTACATTGTAGGTTCCCCCATAAGGAAATAGTTGATTTCCCAATTTAACATGAAAACTCATTCAGACAGTGGGATGTCATTTTTTATTGCTCTATTGTGCTTCTCTCGCTGAGTTATGCGCAGTGTGAGCAGAAAGGGTGAACTTGAGTGGAATTGTTATTTTCTGCTGAAATACATGAGGGAAACATCTCTCCTGTTGTTCCTCACTACATTGTAGGTTCCCCCATAAGGAAATAGTTGAATTCTTTTTTTTGAAGGAGCAGAAGTGATATCTGTGCTGACTGACTGTAAAATAACTCCTAATTCATTTCAGAAACAGGAGAAAAATCCTGTTTCTGAAATGAATTAAAGTCTCTATGCAAGTAAACGGCTGCACTGAGCTGCACACAGCCTTAAACTTGAACATTCATTCATATTCATATGCCTGGAGAAATAAACAAAGCAAAACTAAGATTCAAATGAGACTGACAATAGAGGAACAACAGGAAAGATTTTTTCCTTATTTTTTCCACCAGAGAATTACAATTCCATTCAAGTTCACCTTTTATGCTCGCATTGAGCATAAAGCTCTTGTTTTCTTTCACAAATTCCTGAATTCACTAATTCCGTGCCCCCCCCCCCCCCACACACACACACTGATTAAAGCAGATAACTTTTGAAATGTTTTTATTGTTTTTTCTTAAATAAAATTATTCCAGTTATTGATGAAAAAATTTCTATCTTGTTTCAGTGGTGTCGATTCCTTTTCATGGTTGATTTGATCTTATGCGTTTGGTGATGTGCAGTGGCACCATTACTCCTGTGGGTGGAGACACAGACCGTGTGATGAATATCAGGTGACGATCGATCACAGTCGACTCTCTGTTGGTCTGAGATTGAGGGGCACTGTGCGTATTCCGTTGCTTGATGAACACTGACCTGGTGTATTGTCAGTCTCATTTGAATCTTTGTTTTGCTAGTGTTAAAATGTAAAGCTGTGTGCAGCTCTATGCAGCTGTTTTCTTTCATAGAGACTTTAATTCAGCTCAGAAACAGGAGACACAAAGTTCTTTAAGAGTAAGTCAGCACAGATATCACTGCTGCTCCTTCAAAAAAAAAGACAACATCTCAACTTGTTGAGATAAGGCCCATAACCACAATAAAAAAAGAAATCCAAGTGGTTGAATGAGTTTTCTTTTCAAAATTTGTGTGCGACTGTTTACTTTCATAGTTGTCTTGATTCAGCTGAGGAAAAAGAGAGAGAAAAAAAACATATTTTTTATACAAATAAATACAATTTGCTCAATAAAAAATGCTGCTGCTTGAAGAAAACAGACATCAAAGTGATGGAATGCGTGTTCAAACATTTTCAAAAACTTTGAAGTGTGAAGTTGTTTGTAAACAGACTTTTAGGTCTGATGATCAAAGCCGTTCAAACGCTTTGAAGTCTGAAGTTGTTTGTAAACAGACTTGTAAGTCAGATTACAAACCAATTAAAGTGCTTCTGCAGCTGCTGGCGTTGCTGATGCTGATTCTGCTGCTTGAATAACACTCAATTTACTGGGGAACACTAGAAAAGATATAAAAAAAAAAACTCTTTATGAATACAGGAGGAGCAGAAAATATTTTTTCACGCCATGACTGATGACAGACCTCTGTTGGTCTGAGAGGGAGGGGCACTGTGCGTATTCCGTTGCTTAATGTACACTGACCTGGTGTATTGTCAGTTTCATTTGAATCTTTGTTTTGCTATGTTTATTCCTTCAGGCTCATGTGTATGAATGAGTGTTCAAGTGTAAAGCTGTGTGCAGCTATGTGCAGCTGTTGTCTTGCATGGAGACTTTCATTCAGCTCAGAAATAGGAGAAACAGAGTTCTTTCAGAGTAAGTCAGCACAGATATCACAGCTGCTCCTTCAAAAAAAAAGACAACATCTCAACTTGTTGAGATAAGGCCCAATAACCACAATAAAAAAAGAAATCCAAGTGGTTGAATGAGTTTTCTTTTCAAAATCTGTATGCGACTGTTTACTTTCATAGATGTCTTGATTCAGCTGAGGAACAAGAGAGAGAAAAAAAAATCCAACCTGTTAACTTGAGTGGAATTGTTATTTTCTGCTGAAATACATGAGGGAAACATCTCTCCTCTTGTTCTTCAGTACATTTTAGGTTCCCCCATAAGGAAATAGTTGAATTCTCAATTTAACATAAAAACTCATTCAGACAGTGGGATGTAATTTTTTATTGCTCTATTGTGCTTGTCTCGCTGAGTTATGCGCAGTGTGAGCAGAAAGGGTGAACTTTCGTGGAATTCTTATTTTCTACTGAAATACATGAGGGAAAAATGTCTCCTGTTGTTCCTCAGTACATTGTAGGTTCCCCCATAAGGAAATAGTTGAATTCTTTTTTTTGAATGAGCAGCAGTGATATCTGTGCTGACTTACTCTGAAAGAACTCTGTTTCTCTTGTTTCTGAGCTGAATTAAAATCTCTATGCAAGAAAACAGCTGCACAGAGCTGCACACAGCTTTACACTTGAACACTCATTCATACTCATCAGCCTGGAGGAATAAACAAAGCAAAACAAAGATTCAAGTGAGACTGACAATACACCAGGAAAAACAGGAGAGATGTTTTCCTAATTTTTTTCACCAGAGAATTACAATTCTATTCAAGTTCACCGTTTATGCTCGCAATGAGCATAAAGCACTTGTTTTCGTTCACAAATTCCTGAATTCAAAAATTCAGTGCCCCCACTCCCCCTACACACACCGATTAAAGCAGATAACTTTTGAAATGTTTTTATTGTTTTTTCTTAAATAAAATTATTCCAGTTATTGATGAAAAAATTTCTATCTTGTTTCAGTGGTGTCGATTCATTTGCATGGTTGATTTGTTCTTCTGCGTTTGGTGATGTGCAGTGGCACCATTACGCCTGTGGGTCGGGACACAGACCGTGTGATGAATATCAGGTGACGATCGATCACAGTCGACTCTCTGTTGGTCTATAATTGAGGGGCACTGTGCGTATTCCGTTGCTTGATGAACACTGACCTGGTGTATTGTCAGTCTCATTTGAATCTTTGTTTTGCTATGTTTATTCCTCCAGGCTCATGTGTATGAATGAGTGTTCAAATGTAAAGCTGTGTTCAGCTCTGTGCAGCTGATTTCTTGCATGGAGACTTTAATTCAGATCAGAAACAGGAGACACAAAGTTCTTTAAGAGTAAGTCAGCACAGATATCACTGCTGCTCCTTCAAAAAAAAAGATAACATCTCAACTTGTTGAGATAAGGCCCATAACCACAATAAAAAAAGAAATCCAAGTGGTTGAATGAGTTTTCTTTTCAAAATTTGTATGCGACTGTTTACTTTCATAGATGTCTTGATTCAGCTGAGGAACAAGACAGAGAAAAAAAAAAATCCAACCTGTTATTCCACACACAATACAATTTGTTCAATAAAAAATGCTGCTGCTTGAAGAAAACAGACATCAAAGTGATGGAATGCGTGTTCAAACATTTTCAAAAACTTTGAAGTCTGAAGTTGTTTGTAAATAGACTTTTAGGTCTGATGATCAAAGCCGTTCAAACGCTTTGAAGTCTGAAGTTGTTTTTTAAACAGACTTGTAAGTCTGATTACAAACCAATTAAAGTGCTTCTGCAGCTGCTGCCGTTGCTGATGCTGCTTCTGCTGCTTGAATAACACTCAATTTACAGGGGAACACTAAAAAAGATATAAAAAAAAAACTCTTTATGAACACAGGAGGAGCAGAAAATATTTTTTCACGCCATGACTGATGACAGACCTCTGTTGGTCTGAGAGGGAGGGGCACTGTGCGTATTCCGTTGCTTAATGTACACTGACCTGGTGTATTGTCAGTTTCATTTGAATCTTTGTTTTGATATATTTATTCCTTCAGGCTCATGTGTATGAATGAGTGTTCAAGTGTAAAGCTGAGTGCAGCTCTGTGCAGCTGTTGTCTTGCATGGAGACTTTCATTCAGCTCAGAAACAGGAGAAACAGAGTTCTTTCAGAGTAAGTCAGCACAGATATCACAGCTGCTCCTTCAAAAAAAAAAAGATAACATCTCAACTTGTTTAAATAAGGCCTATAACCACAATAAAAAAAGAAATCCAAGTGGTTGAATGAGTTTTCTTTTCAAAATCTGTATGCGACTGTTTACTTTCATAGTTGTCTTGATTCAGCTGAGGAACAAGAGAGAAAAAAAAAATCCAACCTGTTATTCCACACACAATCCAATTTGCTCAATAAAAAATGCTGCTGCTTGAAGAAAACAGACATCAAAGTGATGGAATGCGTGTTCAAACATTTTCAAAAACTTTGAAGTCTGAAGTTGTTTGTAAACAGACTTATAGGTCTGATGATCAAAACCGTTCAAACGCTTTGAAGTCTGAAGTTGTTTGTAAACAGACTTTTAGGTCTGATGATCAAAGCCGTTCAAACGCTTTGAAGTCTGAAGTTGTTTGTAAACAGACTTGTAAGTCTGATTACAAACCAATTAAAGTGCTTCTGCAGCTGCTGGCGTTGCTGATGCTGCTTCTGCTGCTTGAATAACACTCAATTTACTGGGGAACATTAAAAAAGATATTAAAAAAAACTCTTTATGAACACAGGAGGAGCAGAAAATATTTTCTCACGCCATGACTGATGACAGACCTCTGTTGGTCTGAGAGGGAGGGGCACTGTGCGTATTCCGTTGCTTAATGTACACTGACCTGGTGTATTGTCAGTCTCATTTGAATCTTTGTTTTGCTAGTGTTCAAATGTAAAGCTGTGTGCAGCTCTATGCAGCTGTTTTCTTGCATAGAGACTTTAATTCAGCTCAGAAACAGGAGACGCAAAGTTCTTTCAGAGTAAGTCAGCACAGATATCACAGCTGCTCCTTCAAAAAAAAGACAACATCTAAACTTGTTTAGATAAGGCCCATAACCACAATAAAAAAAGAAATCCAAGTGGTTGAATGAGTTTTCTTTTCAAAATCTGTATGTGACTGTTTACTTTCATAGATGTCTTGATTCAGCTGAGGAACAAGAGAGAAAAAAAAAATCCAACCTGTTATTCCACACAGAATACAATTTGCTCAATAAAAAATGCTGCTGCTTGAAGAAAATAGACATCAAAGTGATGGAATGCGTGTTCAAACATTATCAAAAACTTTGAAGTCTGAAGTTGTTTGTAAACAGACTTTATAGGTCTGATGATCAAAGCCGTTCAAACGCTTTGAAGTCTGAAGTTGTTTGTAAACAGACTTTTAGGTCTGATGATCAAAGCCGTTCAAACGCTTTGAAGTCTGAAGTTGTTTGTAAACAGACTTGTAATTCTGATTACAAACCAATTAAAGTGCTTCAGCAGCTGCTGGCGTTGCTGATGCTGATTCTGATGCTTGAATAACACTCAATTTACTGGGGAACACTAGAAAAGATATAAAAAAAAAACTCTTTATGAACACAGGAGGAGCAGAAAATATTTTTTCACGCCATGACTGATGACAGACCTCTGTTGGTCTGAGAGGGAGGGGCACTGTGCGTATTCCGTTGCTTAATGTACACTGACCTGGTGTATTGTCAGTTTCATTTGAATCTTTGTTTTGCTGTGTTTATTCCTTCAGGCTCATGTGTATGAATGAGTGTTCAAGTGTAAAGCTGTGTGCAGCTATGTGCAGCTGTTGTCTTGCATGGAGACTTTCATTCAGCTCAGAAATAGGAGAAACAGAGTTCTTTCAGAGTAAGTCAGCACAGATATCACAGCTGCTCCTTCAAAAAAAAAGACAACATCTCAACTTGTTGAGATAAGGCCCAATAACCACAATAAAAAAAGAAATCCAAGTGGTTGAATGAGTTTTCTTTTCAAAATCTGTATGCGACTGTTTACTTTCATAGATGTCTTGATTCAGCTGAGGAACAAGAGAGAGAAAAAAAAATCCAACCTGTTAACTTGAGTGGAATTGTTATTTTCTGCTGAAATACATGAGGGAAACATCTCTCCTCTTGTTCTTCAGTACATTTTAGGTTCCCCCATAAGGAAATAGTTGAATTCTCAATTTAACATAAAAACTCATTCAGACAGTGGGATGTAATTTTTTATTGCTCTATTGTGCTTGTCTCGCTGAGTTATGCGCAGTGTGAGCAGAAAGGGTGAACTTTCATGGAATTCTTATTTTCTACTGAAATACATGAGGGAAAAATGTCTCCTGTTGTTCCTCAGTACATTGTAGGTTCCCCCATAAGGAAATAGTTGAATTCTTTTTTTTGAATGAGCAGCAGTGATATCTGTGCTGACTTACTCTGAAAGAACTCTGTTTCTCTTGTTTCTGAGCTGAATTAAAATCTCTATGCAAGAAAACAGCTGCACAGAGCTGCACACAGCTTTACACTTGAACACTCATTCATACTCATCAGCCTGGAGGAATAAACAAAGCAAAACAAAGATTCAAGTGAGACTGACAATACACCAGGAAAAACAGGAGAGATGTTTTCCTAATTTTTTTCACCAGAGAATTACAATTCTATTCAAGTTCACCGTTTATGCTCGCAATGAGCATAAAGCACTTGTTTTCGTTCACAAATTCCTGAATTCACTAATTCAGTGCCCCCACTCCCCCTACACACACCGATTAAAGCAGATAACTTTTGAAATGTTTTTATTGTTTTTTCTTAAATAAAATTATTCCAGTTATTGATGAAAAAATTTCTATCTTGTTTCAGTGGTGTCGATTCATTTGCATGGTTGATTTGTTCTTATGCGTTTGGTGATGTGCAGTGGCACCATTACGCCTGTGGGTGGGGACACAGACCGTGTGATGAATATCAGGTGACGATCGATCACAGTCGACTCTCTGTTGGTCTATAATTGAGGGGCACTGTGCGTATTCCGTTGCTTGATGAACACTGACCTGGTGTATTGTCAGTCTCATTTGAATCTTTGTTTTGCTATGTTTATTCCTCCAGGCTCATGTGTATGAATGAGTGTTCAAATGTAAAGCTGTGTTCAGCTCTGTGCAGCTGATTTCTTGCATGGAGACTTTAATTCAGATCAGAAACAGGAGACACAAAGTTCTTTAAGAGTAAGTCAGCACAGATATCACTGCTGCTCCTTCAAAAAAAAAGATAACATCTCAACTTGTTGAGATAAGGCCCATAACCACAATAAAAAAAGAAATCCAAGTGGTTGAATGAGTTTTCTTTTCAAAATTTGTATGCGACTGTTTACTTTCATAGATGTCTTGATTCAGCTGAGGAACAAGACAGAGAAAAAAAAAAATCCAACCTGTTATTCCACACACAATACAATTTGTTCAATAAAAAATGCTGCTGCTTGAAGAAAACAGACATCAAAGTGATGGAATGCGTGTTCAAACATTTTCAAAAACTTTGAAGTCTGAAGTTGTTTGTAAATAGACTTTTAGGTCTGATGATCAAAGCCGTTCAAACGCTTTGAAGTCTGAAGTTGTTTTTTAAACAGACTTGTAAGTCTGATTACAAACCAATTAAAGTGCTTCTGCAGCTGCTGGCGTTGCTGATGCTGCTTCTGCTGCTTGAATAACACTCAATTTACAGGGGAACACTAAAAAAGATATAAAAAAAAAACTCTTTATGAACACAGGAGGAGCAGAAAATATTTTTTCACGCCATGACTGATGACAGACCTCTGTTGGTCTGAGAGGGAGGGGCACTGTGCGTATTCCGTTGCTTAATGTACACTGACCTGGTGTATTGTCAGTTTCATTTGAATCTTTGTTTTGATATATTTATTCCTTCAGGCTCATGTGTATGAATGAGTGTTCAAGTGTAAAGCTGAGTGCAGCTCTGTGCAGCTGTTGTCTTGCATGGAGACTTTCATTCAGCTCAGAAACAGGAGAAACAGAGTTCTTTCAGAGTAAGTCAGCACAGATATCACAGCTGCTCCTTCAAAAAAAAAAAGATAACATCTCAACTTGTTTAAATAAGGCCTATAACCACAATAAAAAAAGAAATCCAAGTGGTTGAATGAGTTTTCTTTTCAAAATCTGTATGCGACTGTTTACTTTCATAGTTGTCTTGATTCAGCTGAGGAACAAGAGAGAAAAAAAAAAAATCCAACCTGTTATTCCACACACAATCCAATTTGCTCAATAAAAAATGCTGCTGCTTGAAGAAAACAGACATCAAAGTGATGGAATGCGTGTTCAAACATTTTCAAAAACTTTGAAGTCTGAAGTTGTTTGTAAACAGACTTATAGGTCTGATGATCAAAACCGTTCAAACGCTTTGAAGTCTGAAGTTGTTTGTAAACAGACTTTTAGGTCTGATGATCAAAGCCGTTCAAACGCTTTGAAGTCTGAAGTTGTTTGTAAACAGACTTGTAAGTCTGATTACAAACCAATTAAAGTGCTTCTGCAGCTGCTGGCGTTGCTGATGCTGATTCTGCTGCTTGAATAACACTCAATTTACTGGGGAACACTAGAAAAGATATAAAAAAAAAAACTCTTTATGAACACAGGAGGAGCAGAAAATATTTTTTCACGCCATGACTGATGACAGACCTCTGTTGGTCTGAGAGGGAGGGGCACTGTGCGTATTCCGTTGCTTAATGTACACTGACCTGGTGTATTGTCAGTTTCATTTGAATCTTTGTTTTGCTGTGTTTATTCCTTCAGGCTCATGTGTATGAATGAGTGTTCAAGTGTAAAGCTGAGTGCAGCTCTGTGCAGCTGTTGTCTTGCATGGAGACTTTTATTCAGCTCAGAAACAGGAGAAACAGAGTTCTTTCAGAGTAAGTCAGCACAGATATAACTGCTGCTCCTTCAAAAAAAAAAAGACAACATCTCAACTAGTTTAGATAAGGCCCATAACCACAATAAAAAAAGAAATCCAAGTGGTTGAATGAGTTTTCTTTTCAAAATCTGTATGCGACTGTTTACTTTCATAGTTGTCTTGATTCAGCTGAGGAACAAGAGAGAAAAAAAATCCAACCTGTTATTCCACACAGAATACAATTTGCTTAATAAAAAATGCTGCTGCTTGAAGAAAACAGACATCAAAGTGATGGAATTCGTGTTCAAACATTTTCAAAAACTTTGAAGTCTGAAGTTGTTTGTAAACAGACTTTTAGGTCTGATGATCAAAGCCGTTCAAATGCTTTGAAGTCTGAAGTTGTTTGTAAACAGATTTGTAAGTATGATTACAAACCAATTAAAGTGCTTCAGCAGCTGCTGGCGTTGCTGATGCTGCTTCTGCTGCTTGAATGACACTCAATTTACTGGTGAACATTAAAAAAGATATAATAAAAATCTCTTTATGAACACAGGAGGAGCAGAAAATATTTTTTCACGCCATGACTGATGACAGACCTCTGTTGGTCTGAGAGGGAGGGGCACTGTGCGTATTCCGTTGCTTAATGTACACTGACCTGGTGTATTGTCAGTTTCATTTGAATCTTTGTTTTGATATATTTATTCCTCCAGGCTCATGTGTATGAATGAGTGTTCAAGTGTAAAGCTGAGTGCAGCTCTGTGCAGCTGCTGTCTTGCATGGAGACTTTCATTCAGCTCAGAAACAGGAGAAACAGAGTTCTTTCAGAGTAAGTCAGCACAGATATCACAGCTGCTCCTTCAAAAAAAAAAAGACAACATCTCAACTTGTTTAGATAAGGCCCATAACCACAATAAAAAAAGAAATCCAAGTGGTTGAATGAGTTTTCTTTTCAAAATCTGTATGCGACTGTTTACTTTCATAGTTGTCTTGATTCAGCTGAGGAACAAGAGAGAAAAAAAAAATCCAACGTGTTATTCCACACACAATACAATTTGCTCAATAAAAAATGCTGCTGCTTGAAGAAAACAGACATCAAAGTGATGGAATGCGTGTTCAAACATTTTCAAAAACTTTGAAGTCTGAAGTTGTTTGTAAACAGACTTAAGGTTTGATGATCAAAGCCGTTCAAACGCTTTGAAGTCTGAAGTTGTTTGTAAACAGACTTTTAGGTCTGATGATCAAAGCCGTTCAAACGCTTTGAAGTCTGAAGTTGTTTGTAAACAGACTTGTAAGTCTGATTACAAACCAATTAAAGTGCTTCTGCAGCTGCTGGCGTTGCTGATGCTGCTTCTGCTGCTTGAATAACACTCAATTTACTGGGGAACACTAGAAAAGATATTAAAAAAAAACTCTTTATGAACACAGGAGGAGCAGAAAATATTTTCTCACGCCATGACTGATGACAGACTTCTGTTGGTCTGAGACAATTTCAACTTTGTCCTAGAGACATGGGGCCACTTGCTATTTCATCAAGAGCCCCAAAGAAGCGCCCACACCAAATTTGGGGTTTCTAATAATTGAAGAACGCAGAAACCCTAACCCTAATTTCAGCTAACCCTAACCCTAACCCTAGTTTCAGTCTTAACGCAACCCTAATTCAATGCACGTCTATAGGTTGAAATTTCAACTTTGTCGTAGAGACATGGGGCCACTTGCATTTTCATCAAGAGCACCAAAGAAACACCCACGCAAAATTTGGGGCTTCTAGTACTTGAGGAACGGAGAAATCCTAACCCTAATTTCAACTAACCCTAACCCTAACCCTAGTTTCAGCCTTAACGTTAACCCTAATTCAATGCAAGTCTATGGGGTGAAATTTCAACTTTGTCCTAGAGACATGGGGCCACTTGCATTTTCATCAAGAGCCCCAAAGAAACACCCACGCAAAATTTGGGGCTTCTAGTACTTGAGGAACGGAGAAATCCTAACCCTAATTTCAACTAACCCTAACCCTAACCCTAGTTTCAGCCTTAACGTTAACCCTAATTCAATGCAAGTCTATGGGGTGAAATTTCAACTTTGTCCTAGAGACATGGGGCCACTTGCTATTTCATCAAGAGCCCCAAAGAAGCGCCCACGCAAAATTTGGGGTTTCTAATACTTGAGGAAGACAGAAACCCTAACCCTAATTTCAGCTAACCCTAACCCTAACCCTAACCCTAGTTTCAGCCTTAACGTTAACCCTAATTCAATGCAAGTCTATGGGGTGAAATTTCAACTTTGTCCTAGAGACATGGGGCCACTTGCATTTTCATCAAGAGCCCCAAAGAAACACCCACGCAAAATTTGGGGTTTCTAGTACTTGAGGAACGCAGAAACCCTAACCCTAATTTCAACTAACCCTAACCCTAACCCTAGTTTCAGCCTTAACGTTAACCCTAATTCAATGCAAGTCTATGGGGTGAAATTTCAACTTTGTCCTAGAGACATGGGGCCACTTGCTATTTCATCAAGAGCCCCAAAGAAGCGCCCACGCCAAATTTGGGGTTTCTAATACTTGAGGAAGACAGAAACCCTAACCCTAATTTCAGCTAACCCTAACCCTAACCCTAACCCTAGTTTCAGCCTTAATGTTAACCCTAATTCAATTCAAGTCTGATGGGGTTAAAATTCATTCAGACAGTCGGATGTCTTTTTTTATTGCTCTATTGTGCTTCTCTCGCTGAGTTATGCGCAGTGTGAGCAGAAAGGGTGAACTTGAGTGGAATTGTTATTTTCTGCTGAAATACATGAGGGAAACATCTCTCCTGTTGTTCCTCAGTACATTGTAGGTTCCCCCATAAGGAAATAGTTGAGTTCTCAATTTAACATGAAAACTCATTCAGACAGTGGGATGTCATTTTTTATTGCTCTATTGTGCTTCTCTCGCTGAGTTATGCGCAGTGTGAGCAGAAAGGGTGAACTTGAGTGGAATTGTTATTTTCTACTGAAATACATGAGGGAAACATCTGTCCTGTTGTTCCTCAGTACATTGTAGGTTCCCCCATAAGGAAATAGTTGATTTCTCAATTTAACATGAAAACTCATTCAGACAGTGGGATGTCATTTTTTATTGCTCTATTGTGCTTCTCTCGCTGAGTGATGCGCAGTGTGAGCAGAAAGGGTGAACTTGAGTGGAATTGTTATTTTCTGCTGAAATACATGAGGGAAACATCTCTCCTGTTGTTCCTCAGTACATTGTAGGTTCCCCCATAAGGAAATAGTTGAGTTCTCAATTTAACATGAAAACTCATTCAGACAGTGGGATGTCATTTTTTATTGCTCTATTGTGCTTCTCTCGCTGAGTTATGCGCAGTGTGAGCAGAAAGGGTGAACTTGAGTGGAATTGTTATTTTCTACTGAAATACATGAGGGAAACATCTGTCCTGTTGTTCCTCAGTACATTGTAGGTTCCCCCATAAGGAAATAGTTGATTTCTCAATTTAACATGAAAACTCATTCAGACAGTGGGATGTCATTTTTTATTGCTCTATTGTGCTTCTCTCGCTGAATTATGCGGAGTGTGAGCAGAAAGGGTGAACTTTGAGTGGAACTGTTATTTTCTGCTGAAATACATGGGGGAAACATCTCTCCTGTTGTTCCTCAGTACATTGTAGGTTCCCCCATAAGGAAATAGTTGATTTCCCAATTTAACATGAAAACTCATTCAGACAGTGGGATGTCATTTTTTATTGCTCTATTGTGCTTCTCTCGCTGAGTTATGCGCAGTGTGAGCAGAAAGGGTGAACTTGAGTGGAATTGTTATTTTCTACTGAAATACATGAGGGAAACATCTGTCCTGTTGTTCCTCAGTACATTGTAGGTTCCCCCATAAGGAAATAGTTGATTTCTCAATTTAACATGAAAACTCATTCAGACAGTGGGATGTCATTTTTTATTGCTCTATTGTGCTTCTCTCGCTGAGTGATGCGCAGTGTGAGCAGAAAGGGTGAACTTGAGTGGAATTGTTATTTTCTGCTGAAATACATGAGGGAAACATCTCTCCTGTTGTTCCTCAGTACATTGTAGGTTCCCCCATAAGGAAATAGTTGAGTTCTCAATTTAACATGAAAACTCATTCAGACAGTGGGATGTCATTTTTTATTGCTCTATTGTGCTTCTCTCGCTGAGTTATGCGCAGTGTGAGCAGAAAGGGTGAACTTGAGTGGAATTGTTATTTTCTACTGAAATACATGAGGGAAACATCTGTCCTGTTGTTCCTCAGTACATTGTAGGTTCCCCCATAAGGAAATAGTTGATTTCTCAATTTAACATGAAAACTCATTCAGACAGTGGGATGTCATTTTTTATTGCTCTATTGTGCTTCTCTCGCTGAATTATGCGGAGTGTGAGCAGAAAGGGTGAACTTTGAGTGGAACTGTTATTTTCTGCTGAAATACATGGGGGAAACATCTCTCCTGTTGTTCCTCAGTACATTGTAGGTTCCCCCATAAGGAAATAGTTGATTTCCCAATTTAACATGAAAACTCATTCAGACAGTGGGATGTCATTTTTTATTGCTCTATTGTGCTTCTCTCGCTGAGTTATGTGCAGTGTGAGCAGAAAGGGTGAACTTGAGTGGAATTGTTATTTTCTGCTGAAATACATGAGGGAAACAGCTCTCCTGTTGTTCCTCACTACATTGTAGGTTCCCCCATAAGGAAATAGTTGATTTCTCAATTTAACATGAAAACTCATTCAGACAGTGGGATGTCATTTTTTATTGCTCTATTGTGCTTCTCTCGCTGAGTGATGCGCAGTGTGAGCAGAAAGGGTGAACTTGAGTGGAATTGTTATTTTCTGCTGAAATACATGAGGGAAACATCTCTCCTGTTGTTCCTGAGTACATTGTAGGTCCCCCCATAAGGAAATAGTTGATTTCTCAATTTAACATGAAAACTCATTCAGACAGTGGGATGTCATTTTTTATTGCTCTATTGTGCTTCTCTCGCTGAGTTATGCACAGTGTGAGCAGAAAGGGTGAACTTTGAGTGGAACTGTTATTTTCTGCTGAAATACATGAGGGAAACATCTCTCCTGTTGTTCCTGATTACATTGTAGGTTCCCCCATAAGGAAATAGTTGATTTCTCAATTTAACATGAAAACTCATTCAGACAGTGGGATGTCATTTTTTATTGCTCTATTGTGCTTCTCTCGCTGAATTATGCGCAGTGTGAGCAGAAAGGGTGAACTTTGAGTGGAACTGTTATTTTCTGCTGAAATACATGGGGGAAACATCTCTCCTGTTGTTCCTCAGTACATTGTAGGTTCCCCCATAAGGAAATAGTTGATTTCCCAATTTAACATGAAAACTCATTCAGACAGTGGGATGTCATTTTTTATTGCTCTATTGTGCTTCTCTCGCTGAGTTATGTGCAGTGTGAGCAGAAAGGGTGAACTTGAGTGGAATTGTTATTTTCTGCTGAAATACATGAGGGAAACAGCTCTCCTGTTGTTCCTCACTACATTGTAGGTTCCCCCATAAGGAAATAGTTGATTTCTCAATTTAACATGAAAACTCATTCAGACAGTGGGATGTCATTTTTTATTGCTCTATTGTGCTTCTCTCGCTGAGTGATGCGCAGTGTGAGCAGAAAGGGTGAACTTGAGTGGAATTGTTATTTTCTGCTGAAATACATGAGGGAAACATCTCTCCTGTTGTTCCTGAGTACATTGTAGGTCCCCCCATAAGGAAATAGTTGATTTCTCAATTTAACATGAAAACTCATTCAGACAGTGGGATGTCATTTTTTATTGCTCTATTGTGCTTCTCTCGCTGAGTTATGCACAGTGTGAGCAGAAAGGGTGAACTTTGAGTGGAACTGTTATTTTCTGCTGAAATACATGAGGGAAACATCTCTCCTGTTGTTCCTGATTACATTGTAGGTTCCCCCATAAGGAAATAGTTGATTTCTCAATTTAACATGAAAACTCATTCAGACAGTGGGATGTCATTTTTTATTGCTCTATTGTGCTTCTCTCGCTGAATTATGCGCAGTGTGAGCAGAAAGGGTGAACTTTGAGTGGAACTGTTATTTTCTGCTGAAATACATGGGGGAAACATCTCTCCTGTTGTTCCTCAGTACATTGTAGGTTCCCCCATAAGGAAATAGTTGATTTCCCAATTTAACATGAAAACTCATTCAGACAGTGGGATGTCATTTTTTATTGCTCTATTGTGCTTCTCTCGCTGAGTTATGTGCAGTGTGAGCAGAAAGGGTGAACTTGAGTGGAATTGTTATTTTCTGCTGAAATACATGAGGGAAACAGCTCTCCTGTTGTTCCTCACTACATTGTAGGTTCCCCCATAAGGAAATAGTTGAATTCTAAATTTAACATGAAAACTCATTCTGACAGTGGGATGTCATTTTTTATTGCTCTATTGTGCTTCTCTCGCTGAATTATGCGCAGTGTGAGCAGAAAGGGTGAACTTGAGTGGAATTGTTATTTTCTGCAGAAATACATGAGGGAAACATCTGTCCTGTTGTTCCTCAGTACATTGTAGGTTCCCCCATAAGGAAATAGTTGATTTCTCAATTTAACATGAAAACTCATTCAGACAGTGGGATGTCATTTTTTATTGCTCTATTGTGCTTCTCTCGCTGAATTATGCGCAGTGTGAGCAGAAAGGGTGAACTTGAGTGGAATTGTTATTTTCTGCTGAAATACATGGGGGAAACATCTCTCCTGTTGTTCCTCTGTACATTGTAGGTTCCCCCATAAGGAAATAGTTGATTTCCCAATTTAACATGAAAACTCATTCAGACAGTGGGATGTCATTTTTTATTGCTCTATTGTGCTTCTCTCGCTGAGTTATGCGCAGTGTGAGCAGAAAGGGTGAACTTGAGTGGAATTGTTATTTTCTGCTGAAATACATGAGGGAAACATCTGCCCTGTTGTTCCTCAGTACATTGTAGGTTCCCCCATAAGGAAATAGTTGATTTCTCAATTTAACATAAAAACTCATTCAGACAGTGGGATGTCTTTTTTTATTGCTCTATTGTGCTTCTCTCGCTGAGTTATGCGCAGTGTGAGCAGAAAGGGTGAACTTGAGTGGAATTGTTATTTTCTGCTGAAATACATGAGGGAAACATCTCTCCTGTTGTTCCTGATTACATTGTAGGTTCCCCCATAAGGAAATAGTTGAATTCTAAATTTAACATGAAAACTCATTCAGACAGTGGGATGTCATTTTTTATTGCTCTATTGTGCTTCTCTCGCTGAGTTATGCGCAGTGTGAGCAGAAAGGGTGAACTTGAGTGGAATTGTTATTTTCTGCTGAAATACATGAGGGAAACATCTCTCCTGTTGTTCCTGAGTACATTGTAGGTTCCCCCATAAGGAAATAGTTGAATTCTAAATTTAACATGAAAACTCATTCAGACAGTGGGATGTCATTTTTTATTGCTCTATTGTGCTTCTCTCGCTGAATTATGCGCAGTGTGAGCAGAAAGGGTGAACTTGAGTGGAATTGTTATTTTCTGCTGAAATACATGGGGGAAACATCTCTCCTGTTGTTCCTCTGTACATTGTAGGTTCCCCCATAAGGAAATAGTTGATTTCCCAATTTAACATGAAAACTCATTCAGACAGTGGGATGTCATTTTTTATTGCTCTATTGTGCTTCTCTCGCTGAGTTATGCGCAGTGTGAGCAGAAAGGGTGAACTTGAGTGGAATTGTTATTTTCTGCTGAAATACATGAGGGAAACATCTCTCCTGTTGTTCCTCACTACATTGTAGGTTCCCCCATAAGGAAATAGTTGAATTCTTTTTTTTGAAGGAGCAGCAGTGATATCTGTGCTGACTGACTGTAAAATAACTCCTAATTCATTTCAGAAACAGGAGAAAAATCCTGTTTCTGAAATGAATTAAAGTCTCTATGCAAGTAAACGGCTGCACTGAGCTGCACACAGCCTTAAACTTGAACATTCATTCATATTCATCTGCCTGGAGGAATAAACAAAGCAAAACTAAGATTCAAATGAGACTGACAATAGAGGAACAACAGGAAAGATTTTTTCCTTATTTTTTCCACCAGAGAATTACAATTCCATTCAAGTTCACCTTTTATGCTCGCATTGAGCATAAAGCTCTTGTTTTCTTTCACAAATTCCTGAATTCACTAATTCCGTGCCCCCACTCCCCCCCCACACACTGATTAAAGCAGATAACTTTTGAAATGTTTTTATTGTTTTTTCTTAAATAAAATTATTCCAGTTATTGATGAAAAAATTTCTATCTTGTTTCAGTGGTGTCGATTCCTTTTCATGGTTGATTTGATCTTATGCGTTTGGTGATGTGCAGTGGCACCATTACTCCTGTGGGTGGAGACACAGACCGTGTGATGAATATCAGGTGACGATCGATCACAGTCGACTCTCTGTTGGTCTGAGATTGAGGGGCACTGTGCGTATTCCGTTGCTTGATGAACACTGACCTGGTGTATTGTCAGTCTCATTTGAATCTTTGTTTTGCTAGTGTTAAAATGTAAAGCTGTGTGCAGCTCTATGCAGCTGTTTTCTTTCATAGAGACTTTAATTCAGCTCAGAAACAGGAGACACAAAGTTCTTTAAGAGTAAGTCAGCACAGATATCACTGCTGCTCCTTCAAAAAAAAAGACAACATCTCAACTTGTTGAGATAAGGCCCATAACCACAATAAAAAAAGAAATCCAAGTGGTTGAATGAGTTTTCTTTTCAAAATTTGTGTGCGACTGTTTACTTTCATAGTTGTCTTGATTCAGCTGAGGAAAAAGAGAGAGAGAAAAAAATCCAACCTGTTATTCCACACACAATACAATTTGCTCAATAAAAAATGCTGCTGCTTGAAGAAAACAGACATCAAAGTGATGGAATGCGTGTTCAAACATTTTCAAAAACTTTGAAGTGTGAAGTTGTTTGTAAACAGACTTTTAGGTCTGATGATCAAAGCCGTTCAAACGCTTTGAAGTCTGAAGTTGTTTGTAAACAGATTTGTAAGTCTGATTACAAACCAATTAAAGTGCTTCAGCAGCTGCTGGCGTTGCTGATGCTGCTTCTGCTGCTTGAATAACACTCAATTTACTGGGGAACATTAAAAAAGATATTAAAAAAAACTCTTTATGAACACAGGAGGAGCAGAAAATATTTTTTCACGCCATGACTGATGACAGACCTCTGTTGGTCTGAGAAGGAGGGGCACTGTGCGTATTCCGTTGCTTAATGTACACTGACCTGGTGTATTGTCAGTTTCATTTGAATCTTTGTTTTGCTAGTGTTCAAATGTAAAGCTGTGTGCAGCTCTATGCAGCTGTTTTCTTGCATAGAGACTTTAATTCAGCTCAGAAACAGGAGACGCAAAGTTCTTTCAGAGTAAGTCAGCACAGATATCACAGCTGCTCCTTCAAAAAAAAGACAACATCTAAACTTGTTTAGATAAGGCCCATAACCACAATAAAAAAAGAAATCCAAGTGGTTGAATGAGTTTTCTTTTCAAAATCTGTATGTGACTGTTTACTTTCATAGATGTCTTGATTCAGCTGAGGAACAAGAGAGAAAAAAAAAATCCAACCTGTTATTCCACACAGAATACAATTTGCTCAATAATAAATGCTGCTGCTTGGAGAAAATAGACATCAAAGTGATGGAATGCGTGTTCAAACATTATCAAAAACTTTGAAGTCTGAAGTTGTTTGTAAACAGACTTTATAGGTCTGATGATCAAAGCCGTTCAAACGCTTTGAAGTCTGAAGTTGTTTGTAAACAGACTTTTAGGTCTGATGATCAAAGCCGTTCAAACGCTTTGAAGTCTGAAGTTGTTTGTAAACAGACTTGTAATTCTGATTACAAACCAATTAAAGTGCTTCAGCAGCTGCTGGCGTTGCTGATGCTGCTTCTGCTGCTTGAATAACACTCAATTTACTGGTGAACATTAAAAAAGATATAAAAAAAAACTCTTTATGAACACAGGAGGAGCAGAAAATATTTTTTCACGCCATGACTGATGACAGACCTCTGTTGGTCTGAGAGGGAGGGGCACTGTGCGTATTCCGTTGCTTAATGTACACTGACCTGGTGTATTGTCAGTTTCATTTGAATCTTTGTTTTGCTATGTTTATTCCTTCAGGCTCATGTGTATGAATGAGTGTTCAAGTGTAAAGCTGTGTGCAGCTATGTGCAGCTGTTGTCTTGCATGGAGACTTTCATTCAGCTCAGAAATAGGAGAAACAGAGTTCTTTCAGAGTAAGTCAGCACAGATATCACAGCTGCTCCTTCAAAAAAAAAGACAACATCTCAACTTGTTGAGATAAGGCCCAATAACCACAATAAAAAAAGAAATCCAAGTGGTTGAATGAGTTTTCTTTTCAAAATCTGTATGCGACTGTTTACTTTCATAGATGTCTTGATTCAGCTGAGGAACAAGAGAGAGAAAAAAAAATCCAACCTGTTAACTTGAGTGGAATTGTTATTTTCTGCTGAAATACATGAGGGAAACATCTCTCCTCTTGTTCTTCAGTACATTTTAGGTTCCCCCTTAAGGAAATAGTTGAATTCTCAATTTAACATAAAAACTCATTCAGACAGTGGGATGTAATTTTTTATTGCTCTATTGTGCTTGTCTCGCTGAGTTATGCGCAGTGTGAGCAGAAAGGGTGAACTTTCATGGAATTCTTATTTTCTACTGAAATACATGAGGGAAAAATGTCTCCTGTTGTTCCTCAGTACATTGTAGGTTCCCCCATAAGGAAATAGTTGAATTCTTTTTTTTGAATGAGCAGCAGTGATATCTGTGCTGACTTACTCTGAAAGAACTCTGTTTCTCTTGTTTCTGAGCTGAATTAAAATCTCTATGCAAGAAAACAGCTGCACAGAGCTGCACACAGCTTTACACTTGAACACTCATTCATACTCATCAGCCTGGAGGAATAAACAAAGCAAAACAAAGATTCAAGTGAGACTGACAATACACCAGGAAAAACAGGAGAGATGTTTTCCTAATTTTTTTCACCAGAGAATTACAATTCTATTCAAGTTCACCGTTTATGCTCGCAATGAGCATAAAGCACTTGTTTTCGTTCACAAATTCCTGAATTCACTAATTCAGTGCCCCCACTCCCCTACACACACCGATTAAAGCAGATAACTTTTGAAATGTTTTTATTGTTTTTTCTTAAATAAAATTATTCCAGTTATTGATGAAAAAATTTCTATCTTGTTTCAGTGGTGTCGATTCATTTGCATGGTTGATTTGTTCTTATGCGTTTGGTGATGTGCAGTGGCACCATTACGCCTGTGGGTGGGGACACAGACCGTGTGATGAATATCAGGTGACGATCGATCACAGTCGACTCTCTGTTGGTCTATAATTGAGGGGCACTGTGCGTATTCCGTTGCTTGATGAACACTGACCTGGTGTATTGTCAGTCTCATTTGAATCTTTGTTTTGCTATGTTTATTCCTCCAGGCTCATGTGTATGAATGAGTGTTCAAATGTGAAGCTGTGTTCAGCTCTGTGCAGCTGATTTCTTGCATGGAGACTTTAATTCAGATCAGAAACAGGAGACACAAAGTTCTTTAAGAGTAAGTCAGCACAGATATCACTGCTGCTCCTTCAAAAAAAAAGATAACATCTCAACTTGTTGAGATAAGGCCCATAACCACAATAAAAAAAGAAATCCAAGTGGTTGAATGAGTTTTCTTTTCAAAATCTGTATGCGACTGTTTACTTTCATAGTTGTCTTGATTCAGCTGAGGAACAAGAGAGAAAAAAAAAAAATCCAACCTGTTATTCCACACACAATCCAATTTGCTCAATAAAAAATGCTGCTGCTTGAAGAAAACAGACATCAAAGTGATGGAATGCGTGTTCAAACATTTTCAAAAACTTTGAAGTCTGAAGTTGTTTGTAAACAGACTTATAGGTCTGATGATCAAAACCGTTCAAACGCTTTGAAGTCTGAAGTTGTCTGTAAACAGACTTTTAGGTCTGATGATCAAAGCCGTTCAAACGCTTTGAAGTCTGAAGTTGTTTGTAAACAGACTTGTAAGTCTGATTACAAACCAATTAAAGTGCTTCTGCAGCTGCTGGCGTTGCTGATGCTGATTCTGCTGCTTGAATAACACTCAATTTACTGGGGAACACTAGAAAAGATATATAAAAAAACTCTTTATGAACACAGGAGGAGCAGAAAATATTTTTTCACGCCATGACTGATGACAGACCTCTGTTGGTCTGAGAGGGAGGGGCACTGTGCGTATTCCGTTGCTTAATGTACACTGACCTGGTGTATTGTCAGTCTCATTTGAATCTTTGTTTTGCTAGTGTTCAAATGTAAAGCTGTGTGCAGCTCTATGCAGCTGTTTTCTTGCATAGAGACTTTAATTCAGCTCAGAAACAGGAGACGCAAAGTTCTTTCAGAGTAAGTCAGCACAGATATCACAGCTGCTCCTTCAAAAAAAAGACAACATCTAAACTTGTTTAGATAAGGCCCATAACCACAATTAAAAAATAAATCCAAGTGGTTGAATGAGTTTTCTTTTCAAAATCTGTATGTGACTGTTTACTTTCATAGATGTCTTGATTCAGCTGAGGAACAAGAGAGAAAAAAAAAATCCAACCTGTTATTCCACACAGAATACAATTTGCTCAATAAAAAATGCTGCTGCTTGAAGAAAATAGACATCAAAGTGATGGAATGCGTGTTCAAACATTATCAAAAACTTTGAAGTCTGAAGTTGTTTGTAAACAGACTTTATAGGTCTGATGATCAAAGCCGTTCAAACGCTTTGAAGTCTGAAGTTGTTTGTAAACAGACTTTTAGGTCTGATGATCAAAGCCGTTCAAACGCTTTGAAGTCTGAAGTTGTTTGTAAACAGACTTGTAATTCTGATTACAAACCAATTAAAGTGCTTCAGCAGCTGCTGGCGTTGCTGATGCTGCTTCTGCTGCTTGAATAACACTCAATTTACTGGTGAACATTAAAAAAGATATAAAAAAAAACTCTTTATGAACACAGGAGGAGCAGAAAATATTTTTTCACGCCATGACTGATGACAGACCTCTGTTGGTCTGAGAGGGAGGGGCACTGTGCGTATTCCGTTGCTTAATGTACACTGACCTGGTGTATTGTCAGTTTCATTTGAATCTTTGTTTTGCTATGTTTATTCCTTCAGGCTCATGTGTATGAATGAGTGTTCAAGTGTAAAGCTGTGTGCAGCTATTTGCAGCTGTTGTCTTGCATGGAGACTTTCATTCAGCTCAGAAATAGGAGAAACAGATTTCTTTCAGAGTAAGTCAGCACAGATATCACAGCTGCTCCTTCAAAAAAAAAGACAACATCTCAACTTGTTGAGATAAGGCCCAATAACCACAATAAAAAAAGAAATCCAAGTGGTTGAATGAGTTTTCTTTTCAAAATCTGTATGCGACTGTTTACTTTCATAGATGTCTTGATTCAGCTGAGGAACAAGAGAGAGAAAAAAAAATCCAACCTGTTAACTTGAGTGGAATTGTTATTTTCTGCTGAAATACATGAGGGAAACATCTCTCCTCTTGTTCTTCAGTACATTTTAGGTTCCCCCATAAGGAAATAGTTGAATTCTCAATTTAACATAAAAACTCATTCAGACAGTGGGATGTAATTTTTTATTGCTCTATTGTGCTTGTCTCGCTGAGTTATGCGCAGTGTGAGCAGAAAGGGTGAACTTTCGTGGAATTCTTATTTTCTACTGAAATACATGAGGGAAAAATGTCTCCTGTTGTTCCTCAGTACATTGTAGGTTCCCCCATAAGGAAATAGTTGAATTCTTTTTTTTGAATGAGCAGCAGTGATATCTGTGCTGACTTACTCTGAAAGAACTCTGTTTCTCTTGTTTCTGAGCTGAATTAAAATCTCTATGCAAGAAAACAGCTGCACAGAGCTGCACACAGCTTTACACTTGAACACTCATTCATACTCATCAGCCTGGAGGAATAAACAAAGCAAAACAAAGATTCAAGTGAGACTGACAATACACCAGGAAAAACAGGAGAGATGTTTTCCTAATTTTTTTCACCAGAGAATTACAATTCTATTCAAGTTCACCGTTTATGCTCGCAATGAGCATAAAGCACTTGTTTTCGTTCACAAATTCCTGAATTCACTAATTCAGTGCCCCCACTCCCCCTACACACACCGATTAAAGCAGATAACTTTTGAAATGTTTTTATTGTTTTTTCTTAAATAAAATTATTCCAGTTATTGATGAAAAAATTTCTATCTTGTTTCAGTGGTGTCGATTCATTTGCATGGTTGATTTGTTCTTATGCGTTTGGTGATGTGCAGTGGCACCATTACGCCTGTGGGTGGGGACACAGACCGTGTGATGAATATCAGGTGACGATCGATCACAGTCGACTCTCTGTTGGTCTATAATTGAGGGGCACTGTGCGTATTCCGTTGCTTGATGAACACTGACCTGGTGTATTGTCAGTCTCATTTGAATCTTTGTTTTGCTATGTTTATTCCTCCAGGCTCATGTGTATGAATGAGTGTTCAAATGTGAAGCTGTGTTCAGCTCTGTGCAGCTGATTTCTTGCATGGAGACTTTAATTCAGATCAGAAACAGGAGACACAAAGTTCTTTAAGAGTAAGTCAGCACAGATATCACTGCTGCTCCTTCAAAAAAAAAGATAACATCTCAACTTGTTGAGATAAGGCCCATAACCACAATAAAAAAAGAAATCCAAGTGGTTGAATGAGTTTTCTTTTCAAAATTTGTATGCGACTGTTTACTTTCATAGATGTCTTGATTCAGCTGAGGAACAAGACAGAGAAAAAAAAAAATCCAACCTGTTATTCCACACACAATACAATTTGTTCAATAAAAAATGCTGCTGCTTGAAGAAAACAGACATCAAAGTGATGGAATGCGTGTTCAAACATTTTCAAAAACTTTGAAGTCTGAAGTTGTTTGTAAATAGACTTTTAGGTCTGATGATCAAAGCCGTTCAAACGCTTTGAAGTCTGAAGTTGTTTTTTAAACAGACTTGTAAGTCTGATTACAAACCAATTAAAGTGCTTCTGCAGCTGCTGGCGTTGCTGATGCTGCTTCTGCTGCTTGAATAACACTCAATTTACTGGTGAACATTAAAAAAGATATAAAAAAAAACTCTTTATGAACACAGGAGGAGCAGAAAATATTTTTTCACGCCATGACTGATGACAGACCTCTGTTGGTCTGAGAGGGAGGGGCACTGTGCGTATTCCGTTGCTTAATGTACACTGACCTGGTGTATTGTCAGTTTCATTTGAATCTTTGTTTTGATATATTTATTCCTTCAGGCTCATGTGTATGAATGAGTGTTCAAGTGTAAAGCTGAGTGCAGCTCTGTGCAGCTGTTGTCTTGCATGGAGACTTTCATTCAGCTCAGAAACAGGAGAAACAGAGTTCTTTCAGAGTAAGTCAGCACAGATATCACAGCTGCTCCTTCAAAAAAAAAAAGATAACATCTCAACTTGTTTAAATAAGGCCTATAACCACAATAAAAAAAGAAATCCAAGTGGTTGAATGAGTTTTCTTTTCAAAATCTGTATGCGACTGTTTACTTTCATAGTTGTCTTGATTCAGCTGAGGAACAAGAGAGAAAAAAAAAATCCAACCTGTTATTCCACACACAATCCAATTTGCTCAATAAAAAATGCTGCTGCTTGAAGAAAACAGACATCAAAGTGATGGAATGCGTGTTCAAACATTTTCAAAAACGTTGAAGTCTGAAGTTGTTTGTAAACAGACTTATAGGTCTGATGATCAAAACCGTTCAAACGCTTTGAAGTCTGAAGTTGTTTGTAAACAGACTTTTAGGTCTGATGATCAAAGCCGTTCAAACGCTTTGAAGTCTGAAGTTGTTTGTAAACAGACTTGTAAGTCTGATTACAAACCAATTAAAGTGCTTCTGCAGCTGCTGGCGTTGCTGATGCTGATTCTGCTGCTTGAATTACACTCAATTTACTGGGGAACACTAGAAAAGATATAAAAAAAAAACTCTTTATGAACACAGGAGGAGCAGAAAATATTTTTTCACGCCATGACTGATGACAGACCTCTGTTGGTCTGAGAGGGAGGGGCACTGTGAAGTATTCCGTTGCTTAATGTACACTGACCTGGTGTATTGTCAGTTTCATTTGAATCTTTGTTTTGCTGTGTTTATTCCTTCAGGCTCATGTGTATGAATGAGTGTTCAAGTGTAAAGCTGTGTGCAGCTCTGTGCAGCTGTTGTCTTGCATGGAGACTTTTATTCAGCTCAGAAACAGGAGAAACAGAGTTCTTTCAGAGTAAGTCAGCACAGATATAACTGCTGCTCCTTCAAAAAAAAAAGACAACATCTCAACTAGTTTAGATAAGGCCCATAACCACAATAAAAAAAGAAATCCAAGTGGTTGAATGAGTTTTCTTTTCAAAATCTGTATGCGACTGTTTACTTTCATAGTTGTCTTGATTCAGCTGAGGAACAAGAGAGAAAAAAAATCCAACCTGTTATTCCACACAGAATACAATTTGCTTAATAAAAAATGCTGCTGCTTGAAGAAAACAGACATCAAAGTGATGGAATTCGTGTTCAAACATTTTCAAAAACTTTGAAGTCTGAAGTTGTTTGTAAACAGACTTTTAGGTCTGATGATCAAAGCCGTTCAAATGCTTTGAAGTCTGAAGTTGTTTGTAAACAGATTTGTAAGTATGATTACAAACCAATTAAAGTGCTTCAGCAGCTGCTGGCGTTGCTGATGCTGCTTCTGCTGCTTGAATGACACTCAATTTACTGGGGAACATTAAAAAAGATATTAAAAAAAACTCTTTATGAACACAGGAGGAGCAGAAAATATTTTTTCACGCCATGACTGATGACAGACCTCTGTTGGTCTGAGAGGGAGGGGCTCTGTGCGTATTCCGTTGCTTAATGTACACTGACCTGGTGTATTGTCAGTTTCATTTGAATCTTTGTTTTGATATATTTATTCCTTCAGGCTCATGTGTATGAATGAGTGTTCAAGTGTAAAGCTGAGTGCAGCTCTGTGCAGCTGCTGTCTTGCATGGAGACTTTCATTCAGCTCAGAAACAGGAGAAACAGAGTTCTTTCAGAGTAAGTCAGCACAGATATCACAGCTGCTCCTTCAAAAAAAAAAAGACAACATCTCAACTTGTTTAGATAAGGCCCATAACCACAATAAAAAAAGAAATCCAAGTGGTTGAATGAGTTTTCTTTTCAAAATCTGTATGCGACTGTTTACTTTCATAGTTGTCTTGATTCAGCTGAGGAACAAGAGAGAAAAAAAAAATCCAACGTGTTATTCCACACACAATACAATTTGCTCAATAAAAAATGCTGCTGCTTGAAGAAAACAGACATCAAAGTGATGGAATGCGTGTTCAAACATTTTCAAAAACTTTGAAGTCTGAAGTTGTTTGTAAACAGACTTATAGGTTTGATGATCAAAGCCGTTCAAACGCTTTGAAGTCTGAAGTTGTTTGTAAACAGACTTTTAGGTCTGATGATCAAAGCCGTTCAAACGCTTTGAAGTCTGAAGTTGTTTGTAAACAGACTTGTAAGTCTGATTACAAACCAATTAAAGTGCTTCTGCAGCTGCTGGCGTTGCTGATGCTGCTTCTGCTGCTTGAATAACACTCAATTTACTGGGGAACACTAGAAAAGATATTAAAAAAAAACTCTTTATGAACACAGGAGGAGCAGAAAATATTTTCTCACGCCATGACTGATGACAGACTTCTGTTGGTCTGAGACAATTTCAACTTTGTCCTAGAGACATGGGGCCACTTGCATTTTCATCAAGAGCACCAAAGAAACACCCACGCAAAATTTGGGGCTTCTAGTACTTGAGGAACGGAGAAATCCTAACCCTAATTTCAACTAACCCTAACCCTAACCCTAGTTTCAGCCTTAACGTTAACCCTAATTCAATGCAAGTCTATGGGGTGAAATTTCAACTTTGTGCTAGAGACATGGGGCCACTTGCATTTTCATCAAGAGCCCCAAAGAAGCGCCCACGCCAAATTTGGGGTTTCTAATACTTGAGGAAGACAGAAACCCTAACCCTAATTTCAGCTAACCCTAACCATAACCCTAACCCTAGTTTCAGCCTTAATGTTAACCCTAATTCAATTCAAGTCTGATGGGGTTAAAATTCATTCAGACAGTGGGATGTCATTTTTTATTGCTCTATTGTGCTTCTCTCGCTGAGTTATGCGCAGTGTGAGCAGAAAGGGTGAACTTGAGTGGAATTGTTATTTTCTGCTGAAATACATGAGGGAAACATCTCTCCTGTTGTTCCTCAGTACATTGTAGGTTCCCCCATAAGGAAATAGTTGATTTCTCAATTTAACATGAAAACTCATTCAGACAGTGGGATGTCATTTTTTATTGCTCTATTGTGCTTCTCTCGCTGAGTTATGCGCAGTGTGAGCAGAAAGGGTGAACTTGAGTGGAATTGTTATTTTCTGCTGAAATACATGAGGGAAACATCTCTCCTGTTGTTCCTGAGTACATTGTAGGTTCCCCCATAAGGAAATAGTTGAATTCTAAATTTAACATGAAAACTCATTCAGACAGTGGGATGTCATTTTTTATTGCTCTATTGTGCTTCTCTCGCTGAGTTATGCGCAGTGTGAGCAGAAAGGGTGAACTTGAGTGGAATTGTTATTTTCTGCAGAAATACATGAGGGAAACATCTGTCCTGTTGTTCCTCAGTACATTGTAGGTTCCCCCATAAGGAAATAGTTGATTTCTCAATTTAACATGAAAACTCATTCAGACAGTGGGATGTCATTTTTTATTGCTCTATTGTGCTTCTCTCGCTGAGTTATGCGCAGTGTGAGCAGAAAGGGTGAACTTGAGTGGAATTGTTATTTTCTGCTGAAATACATGAGGGAAACATCTGTCCTGTTGTTCCTCAGTACATTGTAGGTTCCCCCATAAGGAAATAGTTGATTTCTCAATTTAACATGAAAACTCATTCAGACAGTGGGATGTCATTTTTTATTGCTCTATTGTGCTTCTCTCGCTGAGTTATGCACAGTGTGAGCAGAAAGGGTGAACTTTGAGTGGAACTGTTATTTTCTGCTGAAATACATGAGGGAAACATCTCTCCTGTTGTTCCTCAGTACATTGTAGGTTACCCCATAAGGAAATAGTTGATTTCTCAATTTAACATGAAAACTCATTCAGACAGTGGGATGTCATTTTTTATTGCTCTATTGTGCTTCTCTCGCTGAATTATGCGCAGTGTGAGCAGAAAGGGTGAACTTGAGTGGAATTGTTATTTTCTGCAGAAATACATGAGGGAAACATCTGTCCTGTTGTTCCTCAGTACATTGTAGGTTCCCCCATAAGGAAATAGTTGATTTCTCAATTTAACATGAAAACTCATTCAGACAGTGGGATGTCATTTTTTATTGCTCTATTGTGCTTCTCTCGCTGAGTTATGCGCAGTGTGAGCAGAAAGGGTGAACTTGAGTGGAATTGTTATTTTCTGCTGAAATACATGAGGGAAACATCTGTCCTGTTGTTCCTCAGTACATTGTAGGTTCCCCCATAAGGAAATAGTTGATTTCTCAATTTAACATGAAAACTCATTCAGACAGTGGGATGTCATTTTTTATTGCTCTATTGTGCTTCTCTCGCTGAGTTATGCACAGTGTGAGCAGAAAGGGTGAACTTTGAGTGGAACTGTTATTTTCTGCTGAAATACATGAGGGAAACATCTCTCCTGTTGTTCCTCAGTACATTGTAGGTTCCCCCATAAGGAAATAGTTGAATTCTCAATTTAACATGAAAACTCATTCAGACAGTGGGATGTCATTTTTTATTGCTCTATTGTGCTTCTCTCGCTGAGTTATGTGCAGTGTGAGCAGAAAGGGTGAACTTGAGTGGAATTGTTATTTTCTGCTGAAATACATGAGGAAAACATCTGTCCTGTTGTTCCTCAGTACATTGTAGGTTCCCCCATAAGGAAATAGTTGATTTCTCAATTTAACATGAAAACTCATTCAGACAGTGGGATGTCATTTTTTATTGCTCTATTGTGCTTCTCTCGCTGAGTTATGCGCAGTGTGAGCAGAAAGGGTGAACTTGAGTGGAATTGTTATTTTCTGCTGAAATACATGAGGGAAACATCTGTCCTGTTGTTCCTCAGTACATTGTAGGTTCCCCCATAAGGAAATAGTTGATTTCTCAATTTAACATGAAAACTCATTCAGACAGTGGGATGTCATTTTTTATTGCTCTATTGTGCTTCTCTCGCTGAGTTATGCACAGTGTGAGCAGAAAGGGTGAACTTTGAGTGGAACTGTTATTTTCTGCTGAAATACATGAGGGAAACATCTCTCCTGTTGTTCCTCAGTACATTGTAGGTTCCCCCATAAGGAAATAGTTGATTTCTCAATTTAACATGAAAACTCATTCAGACAGTGGGATGTCATTTTTTATTGCTCTATTGTGCTTCTCTCGCTGAGTTATGTGCAGTGTGAGCAGAAAGGGTGAACTTGAGTGGAATTGTTATTTTCTGCTGAAATACATGAGGAAAACATCTGTCCTGTTGTTCCTCAGTACATTGTAGGTTCCCCCATAAGGAAATAGTTGATTTCTCAATTTAACATGAAAACTCATTCAGACAGTGGGATGTCATTTTTTATTGCTCTATTGTGCTTCTCTCGCTGAGTTATGCGCAGTGTGAGCAGAAAGGGTGAACTTTGAGTGGAACTGTTATTTTCTGCTGAAATACATGGGGGAAACATCTCTCCTGTTGTTCCTCAGTACATTGTAGGTTCCCCCATAAGGAAATAGTTGATTTCCCAATTTAACATGAAAACTCATTCAGACAGTGGGATGTCATTTTTTATTGCTCTATTGTGCTTCTCTCGCTGAGTTATGTGCAGTGTGATCAGAAAGGGTGAACTTGAGTGGAATTGTTAATTTCTGCTGAAATACATGAGGGAAACATCTCTCCTGTTGTTCCTGAGTACATTGTAGTTCCCCCCATAAGGAAATAGTTGATTTCCCAATTTAACATGAAAACTCATTCAGACAGTGGGATGTCATTTTTTATTGCTCTATTGTGCTTCTCTCGCTGAATTATGCGCAGCGTGAGCAGAAAGGGTGAACTTGAGTGGAATTGTTATTTTCTGCTGAAATACATGAGGGAAACATCTCTCCTGTTGTTCCTGAGTACATTGTAGGTCCCCCCATAAGGAAATAGTTGATTTCTCAATTTAACATGAAAACTCATTCAGACAGTGGGATGTCTTTTTTTATTGCTCTATTGTGCTTCTCTCGCTGAGTTATGCGCAGTGTGAGCAGAAAGGGTGAACTTGAGTGGAATTGTTATTTTCTGCTGAAATACATGAGGGAAACATCTCTCCTGTTGTTCCTGAGTACATTGTAGGTTCCCCCATAAGGAAATAGTTGAATTCTAAATTTAACATGAAAACTCATTCAGACAGTGGGATGTCATTTTTTATTGCTCTATTGTGCTTCTCTCGCTGAGTTATGCGCAGTGTGAGCAGAAAGGGTGAACTTGAGTGGAATTGTTATTTTCTGCAGAAATACATGAGGGAAACATCTGTCCTGTTGTTCCTCAGTACATTGTAGGTTCCCCCATAAGGAAATAGTTGAATTCTTTTTTTTGAATGAGCAGCAGTGATATCTGTGCTGACTTACTCTGAAAGAACTCTGTTTCTCTTGTTTCTGAGCTGAATTAAAATCTCTATGCAAGAAAACAGCTGCACAGAGCTGCACACAGCTTTACACTTGAACACTCATTCATACTCATCAGCCTGGAGGAATAAACAAAGCAAAACAAAGATTCAAGTGAGACTGACAATACACCAGGAAAAACAGGAGAGATGTTTTCCTAATTTTTTTCACCAGAGAATTACAATTCTATTCAAGTTCACCGTTTATGCTCGCAATGAGCATAAAGCACTTGTTTTCGTTCACAAATTCCTGAATTCACAAATTCAGTGCCCCCACTCCCCCTACACACACCGATTAAAGCAGATAACTTTTGAAATGTTTTTATTGTTTTTTCTTAAATAAAATTATTCCAGTTATTGATGAAAAAAATTCTATCTTGTTTCAGTGGTGTCGATTCATTTGCATGGTTGATTTGTTCTTATGCGTTTGGTGATGTGCAGTGGCACCATTACGCCTGTGGGTCGGGACACAGACCGTGTGATGAATATCAGGTGACGATCGATCACAGTCGACTCTCTGTTGGTCTATAATTGAGGGGCACTGTGCGTATTCCGTTGCTTGATGAACACTGACCTGGTGTATTGTCAGTCTCATTTGAATCTTTGTTTTGCTATGTTTATTCCTCCAGGCTCATGTGTATGAATGAGTGTTCAAATGTAAAGCTGTGTTCAGCTCTGTGCAGCTGATTTCTTGCATGGAGACTTTAATTCAGATCAGAAACAGGAGACACAAAGTTCTTTAAGAGTAAGTCAGCACAGATATCACTGCTGCTCCTTCAAAAAAAAAGATAACATCTCAACTTGTTGAGATAAGGCCCATAACCACAATAAAAAAAGAAATCCAAGTGGTTGAATGAGTTTTCTTTTCAAAATTTGTATGCGACTGTTTACTTTCATAGATGTCTTGATTCAGCTGAGGAACAAGACAGAGAAAAAAAAAAATCCAACCTGTTATTCCACACACAATACAATTTGTTCAATAAAAAATGCTGCTGCTTGAAGAAAACAGACATCAAAGTGATGGAATGCGTGTTCAAACATTTTCAAAAACTTTGAAGTCTGAAGTTGTTTGTAAATAGACTTTTAGGTCTGATGATCAAAGCCGTTCAAACGCTTTGAAGTCTGAAGTTGTTTTTTAAACAGACTTTTAAGTCTGATTACAAACCAATTAAAGTGCTTCTGCAGCTGCTGGCGTTGCTGATGCTGCTTCTGCTGCTTGAATAACACTCAATTTACAGGGGAACACTAAAAAAGATATAAAAAAAAAACTCTTTATGAACACAGGAGGAGCAGAAAATATTTTTTCACGCCATGACTGATGACAGACCTCTGTTGGTCTGAGAGGGAGGGGCACTGTGCGTATTCCGTTGCTTAATGTACACTGACCTGGTGTATTGTCAGTTTCATTTGAATCTTTGTTTTGATATATTTATTCCTTCAGGCTCATGTGTATGAATGAGTGTTCAAGTGTAAAGCTGAGTGCAGCTCTGTGCAGCTGTTGTCTTGCATGGAGACTTTCATTCAGCTCAGAAACAGGAGAAACAGAGTTCTTTCAGAGTAAGTCAGCACAGATATCACAGCTGCTCCTTCAAAAAAAAAAAGATAACATCTCAACTTGTTTAAATAAGGCCTATAACCACAATAAAAAAAGAAATCCAAGTGGTTGAATGAGTTTTCTTTTCAAAATCTGTATGCGACTGTTTACTTTCATAGTTGTCTTGATTCAGCTGAGGAACAAGAGAGAAAAAAAAAAATCCAACCTGTTATTCCACACACAATCCAATTTGCTCAATAAAAAATGCTGGTGCTTGAAGAAAACAGACATCAAAGTGATGGAATGCGTGTTCAAACATTTTCAAAAACGTTGAAGTCTGAAGTTGTTTGTAAACAGACTTATAGGTCTGATGATCAAAACCGTTCAAACGCTTTGAAGTCTGAAGTTGTTTGTAAACAGACTTTTAGGTCTGATGATCAAAGCCGTTCAAACGCTTTGAAGTCTGAAGTTGTTTGTAAACAGACTTGTAAGTCTGATTACAAACCAATTAAAGTGCTTCTGCAGCTGCTGGCGTTGCTGATGCTG
Source organism: Nelusetta ayraudi (assembly GCF_046127955.1). Classification (NCBI taxonomy): domain Eukaryota; kingdom Metazoa; phylum Chordata; class Actinopteri; order Tetraodontiformes; family Monacanthidae; genus Nelusetta; species Nelusetta ayraudi. The sequence goes on along the minus strand of NW_027466195.1, from coordinate 169,131 downwards.
ATTCTGCTGCTTGAATAACACTCAATTTACTGGGGAACACTAGAAAAGATATAAAAAAAAAACTCTTTATGAACACAGGAGGAGCAGAAAATATTTTTTCACGCCATGACTGATGACAGACCTCTGTTGGTCTGAGAGGGAGGGGCACTGTGAAGTATTCCGTTGCTTAATGTACACTGACCTGGTGTATTGTCAGTTTCATTTGAATCTTTGTTTTGCTGTGTTTATTCCTTCAGGCTCATGTGTATGAATGAGTGTTCAAGTGTAAAGCTGTGTGCAGCTCTGTGCAGCTGTTGTCTTGCATGGAGACTTTTATTCAGCTCAGAAACAGGAGAAACAGAGTTCTTTCAGAGTAAGTCAGCACAGATATAACTGCTGCTCCTTCAAAAAAAAAAGACAACATCTCAACTAGTTTAGATAAGGCCCATAACCACAATAAAAAAAGAAATCCAAGTGGTTGAATGAGTTTTCTTTTCAAAATCTGTATGCGACTGTTTACTTTCATAGTTGTCTTGATTCAGCTGAGGAACAAGAGAGAAAAAAAATCCAACCTGTTATTCCACACAGAATACAATTTGCTTAATAAAAAATGCTGCTGCTTGAAGAAAACAGACATCAAAGTGATGGAATTCGTGTTCAAACATTTTCAAAAACTTTGAAGTCTGAAGTTGTTTGTAAACAGACTTTTAGGTCTGATGATCAAAGCCGTTCAAATGCTTTGAAGTCTGAAGTTGTTTGTAAACAGATTTGTAAGTATGATTACAAACCAATTAAAGTGCTTCAGCAGCTGCTGGCGTTGCTGATGCTGCTTCTGCTGCTTGAATGACACTCAATTTACTGGGGAACATTAAAAAAGATATTAAAAAAAACTCTTTATGAACACAGGAGGAGCAGAAAATATTTTTTCACGCCATGACTGATGACAGACCTCTGTTGGTCTGAGAGGGAGGGGCTCTGTGCGTATTCCGTTGCTTAATGTACACTGACCTGGTGTATTGTCAGTTTCATTTGAATCTTTGTTTTGATATATTTATTCCTTCAGGCTCATGTGTATGAATGAGTGTTCAAGTGTAAAGCTGAGTGCAGCTCTGTGCAGCTGCTGTCTTGCATGGAGACTTTCATTCAGCTCAGAAACAGGAGAAACAGAGTTCTTTCAGAGTAAGTCAGCACAGATATCACAGCTGCTCCTTCAAAAAAAAAAAGACAACATCTCAACTTGTTTAGATAAGGCCCATAACCACAATAAAAAAAGAAATCCAAGTGGTTGAATGAGTTTTCTTTTCAAAATCTGTATGCGACTGTTTACTTTCATAGTTGTCTTGATTCAGCTGAGGAACAAGAGAGAAAAAAAAATCCAACGTGTTATTCCACACACAATACAATTTGCTCAATAAAAAATGCTGCTGCTTGAAGAAAACAGACATCAAAGTGATGGAATGCGTGTTCAAACATTTTCAAAAACTTTGAAGTCTGAAGTTGTTTGTAAACAGACTTATAGGTTTGATGATCAAAGCCGTTCAAACGCTTTGAAGTCTGAAATTGTTTGTAAACAGACTTTTAGGTCTGATGATCAAAGCCGTTCAAACGCTTTGAAGTCTGAAGTTGTTTGTAAACAGACTTGTAAGTCTGATTACAAACCAATTAAAGTGCTTCTGCAGCTGCTGGCGTTGCTGATGCTGCTTCTGCTGCTTGAATAACACTCAATTTACTGGGGAACACTAGAAAAGATATTAAAAAAAAACTCTTTATGAACACAGGAGGAGCAGAAAATATTTTCTCACGCCATGACTGATGACAGACTTCTGTTGGTCTGAGACAATTTCAACTTTGTCCTAGAGACATGGGGCCACTTGCATTTTCATCAAGAGCACCAAAGAAACACCCACGCAAAATTTGGGGCTTCTAGTACTTGAGGAACGGAGAAATCCTAACCCTAATTTCAACTAACCCTAACCCTAACCCTAGTTTCAGCCTTAACGTTAACCCTAATTCAATGCAAGTCTATGGGGTGAAATTTCAACTTTGTCCTAGAGACATGGGGCCACTTGCATTTTCATCAAGAGCCCCAAAGAAACACCCACGCAAAATTTGGGGCTTCTAGTACTTGAGGAACGCAGAAACCCTAACCCTAATTTCAACTAACCCTAACCCTAACCCTAGTTTCAGCCTTAACGTTAACCCTAATTCAATGCAAGTCTATGGGGTGAAATTTCAACTTTGTCCTAGAGACATGGGGCCACTTGCTATTTCATCAAGAGCCCCAAAGAAGCGCCCACGCCAAATTTGGGGTTTCTAATACTTGAGGAAGACAGAAACCCTAACCCTAATTTCAGCTAACCCTAACCCTAACCCTAACCCTAGTTTCAGCCTTAACGTTAACCCTAATTCAATGCAAGTCTATGGGGTGAAATTTCAACTTTGTGCTAGAGACATGGGGCCACTTGCATTTTCATCAAGAGCCCCAAAGAAACACCCACGCAAAATTTGGGGCTTCTAGTACTTGAGGAACGCAGAAACCCTAACCCTAATTTCAACTAACCCTAACCCTAACCCTAGTTTCAGCCTTAACGTTAACCCTAATTCAATGCAAGTCTATGGGGTGAAATTTCAACTTTGTCCTAGAGACATGGGGCCACTTGCTATTTCATCAAGAGCCCCAAAGAAGCGCCCACGCCAAATTTGGGGTTTCTAATACTTGAGGAAGACAGAAACCCTAACCCTAATTTCAGCTAACCCTAACCATAACCCTAACCCTAGTTTCAGCCTTAATGTTAACCCTAATTCAATTCAAGTCTGATGGGGTTAAAATTCATTCAGACAGTGGGATGTCTTTTTTTTATTGCTCTATTGTGCTTTTCTCGCTGAGTTATGCGCAGTGTGAGCAGAAAGGGTGAACTTGAGTGGAATTGTTATTTTCTGCTGAAATACATGAGGGAAACATCTCTCCTGTTGTTCCTCAGTACATTGTAGGTTCCCCCATAAGGAAATAGTTGAGTTCTCAATTTAACATGAAAACTCATTCAGACAGTGGGATGTCATTTTTTATTGCTCTATTGTGCTTCTCTCGCTGAGTTATGCGCAGTGTGAGCAGAAAGGGTGAACTTGAGTGGAATTGTTATTTTCTGCTGAAATACATGAGGGAAACATCTCTCCTGTTGTTCCTGAGTACATTGTAGGTCCCCCCATAAGGAAATAGTTGAATTCTCAATTTAACATAAAAACTCATTCAGACAGTGGGATGTCATTTTTATTGCTCTATTGTGCTTCTCTCGCTGAGTTATGCGCAGTGTGAGCAGAAAGGGTGAACTTGAGTGGAATTGTTATTTTCTGCAGAAATACATGAGGGAAACATCTGTCCTGTTGTTCCTCAGTACATTGTAGGTTCCCCCATAAGGAAATAGTTGATTTCTCAATTTAACATGAAAACTCATTCAGACAGTGGGATGTCATTTTTTATTGCTCTATTGTGCTTCTCTCGCTGAGTTATGCGCAGTGTGAGCAGAAAGGGTGAACTTGAGTGGAATTGTTATTTTCTGCTGAAATACATGAGGGAAACATCTGTCCTGTTGTTCCTCAGTACATTGTAGGTTCCCCCATAAGGAAATAGTTGATTTCTCAATTTAACATGAAAACTCATTCAGACAGTGGGATGTCATTTTTTATTGCTCTATTGTGCTTCTCTCGCTGAGTTATGCACAGTGTGAGCAGAAAGGGTGAACTTTGAGTGGAACTGTTATTTTCTGCTGAAATACATGAGGGAAACATCTCTCCTGTTGTTCCTCAGTACATTGTAGGTTCCCCCATAAGGAAATAGTTGATTTCTCAATTTAACATGAAAACTCATTCAGACAGTGGGATGTCATTTTTTATTGCTCTATTGTGCTTCTCTCGCTGAGTTATGTGCAGTGTGAGCAGAAAGGGTGAACTTGAGTGGAATTGTTATTTTCTGCTGAAATACATGAGGAAAACATCTGTCCTGTTGTTCCTCAGTACATTGTAGGTTCCCCCATAAGGAAATAGTTGATTTCTCAATTTAACATGAAAACTCATTCAGACAGTGGGATGTCATTTTTTATTGCTCTATTGTGCTTCTCTCGCTGAGTTATGCGCAGTGTGAGCAGAAAGGGTGAACTTGAGTGGAATTGTTATTTTCTGCTGAAATACATGAGGGAAACATCTGTCCTGTTGTTCCTCAGTACATTGTAGGTTCCCCCATAAGGAAATAGTTGATTTCTCAATTTAACATGAAAACTCATTCAGACAGTGGGATGTCATTTTTTATTGCTCTATTGTGCTTCTCTCGCTGAGTTATGCACAGTGTGAGCAGAAAGGGTGAACTTTGAGTGGAATTGTTATTTTCTGCTGAAATACATGAGGGAAACATCTCTCCTGTTGTTCCTCAGTACATTGTAGGTTCCCCCATAAGGAAATAGTTGATTTCTTACTTTAACATGAAAACTCATTCAGACAGTGGGATGTCATTTTTTATTGCTCTATTGTACTTCTCTCGCTGAATTATGCGCAGTGTGAGCAGAAAGGGTGAACTTTGAGTGGAACTGTTATTTTCTGCTGAAATACATGGGGGAAATATCTCTCCTGTTGTTCCTCAGTACATTGTAGGTTCCCCCATAAGGAAATAGTTGATTTCCCAATTTAACATGAAAACTCATTCAGACAGTGGGATGTCATTTTTTATTGCTCTATTGTGCTTCTCTCGCTGAGTTATGTGCAGTGTGAGCAGAAAGGGTGAACTTGAGTGGAATTGTTAATTTCTGCTGAAATACATGAGGGAAACAGCTCTCCTGTTGTTCCTCAGTACATTGTAGGTTCCCCCATAAGGAAATAGTTGATTTCTCAATTTAACATGAAAACTCATTCAGACAGTGGGATGTCATTTTTTATTGCTCTATTGTGCTTCTCTCGCTGAATTATGCGCAGTGTGAGCAGAAAGGGTGAACTTGAGTGGAATTGTTATTTTCTGCTGAAATACATGAGGGAAACATCTCTCCTGTTGTTCCTGAGTACATTGTAGGTTCCCCCATAAGGAAATAGTTGAATTCTAAATTTAACATGAAAACTCATTCAGACAGTGGGATGTCATTTTTTATTGCTCTATTGTGCTTCTCTCGCTGAGTTATGCGCAGTGTGAGCAGAAAGGGTGAACTTGAGTGGAATTGTTATTTTCTGCTGAAATACATGAGGGAAACATCTCTCCTGTTGTTCCTCAGTACATTGTAGGTTCCCCCATAAGGAAATAGTTGAATTCTAAATTTAACATGAAAACTCATTCAGACAGTGGGATGTCATTTTTTATTGCTCTATTGTGCTTCTCTCGCTGAATTATGCGCAGTGTGAGCTGAAAGGGTGAACTTGAGTGGAATTGTTATTTTCTGCTGAAATACATGAGGGAAACATCTCTCCTGTTGTTCCTCACTACATTGTAGGTTCCCCCATAAGGAAATAGTTGAATTCTTTTTTTTGAAGGAGCAGCAGTGATATCTGTGCTGACTGACTGTAAAATAACTCCTAATTCATTTCAGAAACAGGAGAAAAATCCTGTTTCTGAAATGAATTAAAGTCTCTATGCAAGTAAACGGCTGCACTGAGCTGCACACAGCCTTAAACTTGAACATTCATTCATATTCATCTGCCTGGAGGAATAAACAAAGCAAAACTAAGATTCAAATGAGACTGACAATAGAGGAACAACAGGAAAGATTTTTTCCTTATTTTTTCCACCAGAGAATTACAATTCCATTCAAGTTCACCTTTTATGCTCGCATTGAGCATAAAGCTCTTGTTTTCTTTCACAAATTCCTGAATTCACTAATTCCGTGCCCCCACCCCCCCCACACACACTGATTAAAGCAGATAACTTTTGAAATGTTTTTATTGTTTTTTCTTAAATAAAATTATTCCAGTTATTGATGAAAAAATTTCTATCTTGTTTCAGTGGTGTCGATTCCTTTTCATGGTTGATTTGATCTTATGCGTTTGGTGATGTGCAGTGGCACCATTACTCCTGTGGGTGGAGACACAGACCGTGTGATGAATATCAGGTGACGATCGATCACAGTCGACTCTCTGTTGGTCTGAGATTGAGGGGCACTGTGCGTATTCCGTTGCTTGATGAACACTGACCTGGTGTATTGTCAGTCTCATTTGAATCTTTGTTTTGCTAGTGTTAAAATGTAAAGCTGTGTGCAGCTCTATGCAGCTGTTTTCTTTCATAGAGACTTTAATTCAGCTCAGAAACAGGAGACACAAAGTTCTTTAAGAGTAAGTCAGCACAGATATCACTGCTGCTCCTTCAAAAAAAAAGACAACATCTCAACTTGTTGAGATAAGGCCCATAACCACAATAAAAAAAGAAATCCAAGTGGTTGAATGAGTTTTCTTTTCAAAATTTGTGTGCGACTGTTTACTTTCATAGTTGTCTTGATTCAGCTGAGGAAAAAGAGAGAGAAAAAAAAATCCAACCTGTTATTCCACACACAATACAATTTGCTCAATAAAAAATGCTGCTGCTTGAAGAAAACAGACATCAAAGTGATGGAATGCGTGTTCAAACATTTTCAAAAACTTTGAAGTGTGAAGTTGTTTGTAAACAGACTTTTAGGTCTGATGATCAAAGCCGTTCAAACGCTTTGAAGTCTGAAGTTGTTTGTAAACAGACTTGTAAGTCTGATTACAAACCAATTAAAGTGCTTCTGCAGCTGCTGGCGTTGCTGATGCTGCTTCTGCTGCTTGAATAACACTCAATTTACTGGGGAACACTAGAAAAGATATAAAAAAAAAAACTCTTTATGAATACAGGAGGAGCAGAAAATATTTTTTCACGCCATGACTGATGACAGACCTCTGTTGGTCTGAGAGGGAGGGGCACTGTGCGTATTCCGTTGCTTAATGTACACTGACCTGGTGTATTGTCAGTTTCATTTGAATCTTTGTTTTGCTGTGTTTATTCCTTCAGGCTCATGTGTATGAATGAGTGTTCAAGTGTAAAGCTGTGTGCAGCTCTGTGCAGCTGTTGTCTTGCATGGAGACTTTAATTCAGCTCAGAAACAGGAGACGCAAAGTTCTTTCAGAGTAAGTCAGCACAGATATCACAGCTGCTCCTTCAAAAAAAAAAAGACAACATCTCAACTTGTTTAGATAAGGCCCATAACCACAATAAAAAAAGAAATCCAAGTGGTTGAATGAGTTTTCTTTTCAAAATCTGTATGTGACTGTTTACTTTCATAGATGTCTTGATTCAGCTGAGGAACAAGAGAGAAAAAAAAAATCCAACCTGTTATTCCACACAGAATACAATTTGCTCAATAAAAAATGCTGCTGCTTGAAGAAAATAGACATCAAAGTGATGGAATGCGTGTTCAAACATTATCAAAAACTTTGAAGTCTGAAGTTGTTTGTAAACAGACTTTATAGGTCTGATGATCAAAGCCGTTCAAACGCTTTGAAGTCTGAAGTTTTTTGTAAACAGACTTTTAGGTCTGATGATCAAAGCCGTTCAAACGCTTTGAAGTCTGAAGTTGTTTGTAAACAGACTTGTAATTCTGATTACAAACCAATTAAAGTGCTTCAGCAGCTGCTGGCGTTGCTGATGCTGCTTCTGCTGCTTGAATAACACTCAATTTACTGGTGAACATTAAAAAAGATATAAAAAAAAACTCTTTATGAACACAGGAGGAGCAGAAAATATTTTTTCACGCCATGACTGATGACAGACCTCTGTTGGTCTGAGAGGGAGGGGCACTGTGCGTATTCCGTTGCTTAATGTACACTGACCTGGTGTATTGTCAGTTTCATTTGAATCTTTGTTTTGCTAGTGTTCAAATGTAAAGCTGTGTGCAGCTCTATGCAGCTGTTTTCTTGCATAGAGACTTTAATTCAGCTCAGAAACAGGAGACGCAAAGTTCTTTCAGAGTAAGTCAGCACAGATATCACAGCTGCTCCTTCAAAAAAAAGACAACATCTAAACTTGTTTAGATAAGGCCCATAACCACAATAAAAAAAGAAATCCAAGTGGTTGAATGAGTTTTCTTTTCAAAATCTGTATGTGACTGTTTACTTTCATAGATGTCTTGATTCAGCTGAGGAACAAGAGAGAAAAAAAAAATCCAACCTGTTATTCCACACAGAATACAATTTGCTCAATAAAAAATGCTGCTGCTTGAAGAAAATAGACATCAAAGTGATGGAATGCGTGTTCAAACATTATCAAAAACTTTGAAGTCTGAAGTTGTTTGTAAACAGACTTTATAGGTCTGATGATCAAAGCCGTTCAAACGCTTTGAAGTCTGAAGTTGTTTGTAAACAGACTTTTAGGTCTGATGATCAAAGCCGTTCAAACGCTTTGAAGTCTGAAGTTGTTTGTAAACAGACTTGTAATTCTGATTACAAACCAATTAAAGTGCTTCAGCAGCTGCTGGCGTTGCTGATGCTGCTTCTGCTGCTTGAATAACACTCAATTTACTGGTGAACATTAAAAAAGATATAAAAAAAAACTCTTTATGAACACAGGAGGAGCAGAAAATATTTTTTCACGCCATGACTGATGACAGACCTCTGTTGGTCTGAGAGGGAGGGGCACTGTGCGTATTCCGTTGCTTAATGTACACTGACCTGGTGTATTGTCAGTTTCATTTGAATCTTTGTTTTGCTATGTTTATTCCTTCAGGCTCATGTGTATGAATGAGTGTTCAAGTGTAAAGCTGTGTGCAGCTATGTGCAGCTGTTGTCTTGCATGGAGACTTTCATTCAGCTCAGAAATAGGAGAAACAGAGTTCTTTCAGAGTAAGTCAGCACAGATATCACAGCTGCTCCTTCAAAAAAAAAGACAACATCTCAACTTGTTGAGATAAGGCCCAATAACCACAATAAAAAAAGAAATCCAAGTGGTTGAATGAGTTTTCTTTTCAAAATCTGTATGCGACTGTTTACTTTCATAGATGTCTTGATTCAGCTGAGGAACAAGAGAGAGAAAAAAAAATCCAACCTGTTAACTTGAGTGGAATTGTTATTTTCTGCTGAAATACATGAGGGAAACATCTCTCCTCTTGTTCTTCAGTACATTTTAGGTTCCCCCATAAGGAAATAGTTGAATTCTCAATTTAACATAAAAACTCATTCAGACAGTGGGATGTCATTTTTTATTGCTCTATTGTGCTTGTCTCGCTGAGTTATGCGCAGTGTGAGCAGAAAGGGTGAACTTTCGTGGAATTCTTATTTTCTACTGAAATACATGAGGGAAAAATGTCTCCTGTTGTTCCTCAGTACATTGTAGGTTCCCCCATAAGGAAATAGTTGAATTCTTTTTTTTGAATGAGCAGCAGTGATATCTGTGCTGACTTACTCTGAAAGAACTCTGTTTCTCTTGTTTCTGAGCTGAATTAAAATCTCTATGCAAGAAAACAGCTGCACAGAGCTGCACACAGCTTTACACTTGAACACTCATTCATACTCATCAGCCTGGAGGAATAAACAAAGCAAAACAAAGATTCAAGTGAGACTGACAATACACCAGGAAAAACAGGAGAGATGTTTTCCTAATTTTTTTCACCAGAGAATTACAATTCTATTCAAGTTCACCGTTTATGCTCGCAATGAGCATAAAGCACTTGTTTTCGTTCACAAATTCCTGAATTCACTAATTCAGTGCCCCCACTCCCCCTACACACACCGATTAAAGCAGATAACTTTTGAAATGTTTTTATTGTTTTTTCTTAAATAAAATTATTCCAGTTATTGATGAAAAAATTTCTATCTTGTTTCAGTGGTGTCGATTCATTTGCATGGTTGATTTGTTCTTATGCGTTTGGTGATGTGCAGTGGCACCATTACGCCTGTGGGTGGGGACACAGACCGTGTGATGAATATCAGGTGACGATCGATCACAGTCGACTCTCTGTTGGTCTAAGATTGAGGGGCACTGTGCGTATTCCGTTGCTTGATGAACACTGACCTGGTGTATTGTCAGTCTCATTTGAATCTTTGTTTTGCTATGTTTATTCCTCCAGGCTCATGTGTATGAATGAGTGTTCAAATGTAAAGCTGTGTTCAGCTCTGTGCAGCTGATTTCTTGCATGGAGACTTTAATTCAGATCAGAAACAGGAGACACAAAGTTCTTTAAGAGTAAGTCAGCACAGATATCACTGCTGCTCCTTCAAAAAAAAAGATAACATCTCAACTTGTTGAGATAAGGCCCATAACCACAATAAAAAAAGAAATCCAAGTGGTTGAATGAGTTTTCTTTTCAAAATTTGTATGCGACTGTTTACTTTCATAGATGTCTTGATTCAGCTGAGGAACAAGACAGAGAAAAAAAAAAATCCAACCTGTTATTCCACACACAATACAATTTGTTCAATAAAAAATGCTGCTGCTTGAAGAAAACAGACATCAAAGTGATGGAATGCGTGTTCAAACATTTTCAAAAACTTTGAAGTCTGAAGTTGTTTGTAAATAGACTTTTAGGTCTGATGATCAAAGCCGTTCAAACGCTTTGAAGTCTGAAGTTGTTTTTTAAACAGACTTGTAAGTCTGATTACAAACCAATTAAAGTGCTTCTGCAGCTGCTGCCGTTGCTGATGCTGCTTCTGCTGCTTGAATAACACTCAATTTACAGGGGAACACTAAAAAAGATATAAAAAAAAAACTCTTTATGAACACAGGAGGAGCAGAAAATATTTTTTCACGCCATGACTGATGACAGACCTCTGTTGGTCTGAGAGGGAGGGGCACTGTGCGTATTCCGTTGCTTAATGTACACTGACCTGGTGTATTGTCAGTTTCATTTGAATCTTTGTTTTGATATATTTATTCCTTCAGGCTCATGTGTATGAATGAGTGTTCAAGTGTAAAGCTGAGTGCAGCTCTGTGCAGCTGTTGTCTTGCATGGAGACTTTCATTCAGCTCAGAAACAGGAGAAACAGAGTTCTTTCAGAGTAAGTCAGCACAGATATCACAGCTGCTCCTTCAAAAAAAAAAAGATAACATCTCAACTTGTTTAAATAAGGCCTATAACCACAATAAAAAAAGAAATCCAAGTGGTTGAATGAGTTTTCTTTTCAAAATCTGTATGCGACTGTTTACTTTCATAGTTGTCTTGATTCAGCTGAGGAACAAGAGAGAAAAAAAAAAAATCCAACCTGTTATTCCACACACAATCCAATTTGCTCAATAAAAAATGCTGCTGCTTGAAGAAAACAGACATCAAAGTGATGGAATGCGTGTTCAAACATTTTCAAAAACTTTGAAGTCTGAAGTTGTTTGTAAACAGACTTATAGGTCTGATGATCAAAACCGTTCAAACGCTTTGAAGTCTGAAGTTGTTTGTAAACAGACTTTTAGGTCTGATGATCAAAGCCGTTCAAACGCTTTGAAGTCTGAAGTTGTTTGTAAACAGACTTGTAAGTCTGATTACAAACCAATTAAAGTGCTTCTGCAGCTGCTGGCGTTGCTGATGCTGATTCTGCTGCTTGAATAACACTCAATTTACTGGGGAACACTAGAAAAGATATAAAAAAAAAAACTCTTTATGAACACAGGAGGAGCAGAAAATATTTTTTCACGCCATGACTGATGACAGACCTCTGTTGGTCTGAGAGGGAGGGGCACTGTGCGTATTCCGTTGCTTAATGTACACTGACCTGGTGTATTGTCAGTTTCATTTGAATCTTTGTTTTGCTGTGTTTATTCCTTCAGGCTCATGTGTATGAATGAGTGTTCAAGTGTAAAGCTGTGTGCAGCTCTGTGCAGCTGTTGTCTTGCATGGAGACTTTTATTCAGCTCAGAAACAGGAGAAACAGAGTTCTTTCAGAGTAAGTCAGCACAGATATAACTGCTGCTCCTTCAAAAAAAAAAAGACAACATCTCAACTAGTTTAGATAAGGCCCATAACCACAATAAAAAAAGAAATCCAAGTGGTTGAATGAGTTTTCTTTTCAAAATCTGTATGCGACTGTTTACTTTCATAGTTGTCTTGATTCAGCTGAGGAACAAGAGAGAAAAAAAATCCAACCTGTTATTCCACACAGAATACAATTTGTTTAATAAAAAATGCTGCTGCTTGAAGAAAACAGACATCAAAGTGATGGAATTCGTGTTCAAACATTTTCAAAAACTTTGAAGTCTGAAGTTGTTTGTAAACAGACTTTTAGGTCTGATGATCAAAGCCGTTCAAATGCTTTGAAGTCTGAAGTTGTTTGTAAACAGATTTGTAAGTCTGATTACAAACCAATTAAAGTGCTTCAGCAGCTGCTGGCGTTGCTGATGCTGCTTCTGCTGCTTGAATGACACTCAATTTACTGGGGAACATTAAAAAAGATATTAAAAAAAACTCTTTATGAACACAGGAGGAGCAGAAAATATTTTTTCACGCCATGACTGATGACAGACCTCTGTTGGTCTGAGAGGGAGGGGCACTGTGCGTATTCCGTTGCTTAATGTACACTGACCTGGTGTATTGTCAGTTTCATTTGAATCTTTGTTTTGATATATTTATTCCTTCAGGCTCATGTGTATGAATGAGTGTTCAAGTGTAAAGCTGAGTGCAGCTCTGTGCAGCTGCTGTCTTGTATGGAGACTTTCATTCAGCTCAGAAACAGGAGAAACAGAGTTCTTTCAGAGTAAGTCAGCACAGATATCACAGCTGCTCCTTCAAAAAAAAAAAGACAACATCTCAACTTGTTTAGATAAGGCCCATAACCACAATAAAAAAAGAAATCCAAGTGGTTGAATGAGTTTTCTTTTCAAAATCTGTATGCGACTGTTTACTTTCATAGTTGTCTTGATTCAGCTGAGGAACAAGAGAGAAAAAAAAAATCCAACGTGTTATTCCACACACAATACAATTTGCTCAATAAAAAATGCTGCTGCTTGAAGAAAACAGACATCAAAGTGATGGAATGCGTGTTCAAACATTTTCAAAAACTTTGAAGTCTGAAGTTGTTTGTAAACAGACTTATAGGTTTGATGATCAAAGCCGTTCAAACGCTTTGAAGTCTGAAGTTGTTTGTAAACAGACTTTTAGGTCTGATGATCAAAGCCGTTCAAATGCTTTGAAGTCTGAAGTTGTTTGTAAACAGATTTGTAAGTCTGATTACAAACCAATTAAAGTGCTTCTGCAGCTGCTGGCGTTGCTGATGCTGCTTCTGCTGCTTGAATAACACTCAATTTACTGGGGAACATTAAAAAAGATATTAAAAAAAACTCTTTATGAACACAGGAGGAGCAGAAAATATTTTTTCACGCCATGACTGATGACAGACCTCTGTTGGTCTGAGAGGGAGGGGCACTGTGCGTATTCCGTTGCTTAATGTACACTGACCTGGTGTATTGTCAGTTTCATTTGAATCTTTGTTTTGATATATTTATTCCTTCAGGCTCATGTGTATGAATGAGTGTTCAAGTGTAAAGCTGAGTGCAGCTCTGTGCAGCTGCTGTCTTGTATGGAGACTTTCATTCAGCTCAGAAACAGGAGAAACAGAGTTCTTTCAGAGTAAGTCAGCACAGATATCACAGCTGCTCCTTCAAAAAAAAAAAGACAACATCTCAACTTGTTTAGATAAGGCCCATAACCACAATAAAAAAAGAAATCCAAGTGGTTGAATGAGTTTTCTTTTCAAAATCTGTATGCGACTGTTTACTTTCATAGTTGTCTTGATTCAGCTGAGGAACAAGAGAGAAAAAAAAAATCCAACGTGTTATTCCACACACAATACAATTTGCTCAATAAAAAATGCTGCTGCTTGAAGAAAACAGACATCAAAGTGATGGAATGCGTGTTCAAACATTTTCAAAAACTTTGAAGTCTGAAGTTGTTTGTAAACAGACTTAAGGTTTGATGATCAAAGCCGTTCAAACGCTTTGAAGTCTGAAGTTGTTTGTAAACAGACTTTTAGGTCTGATGATCAAAGCCGTTCAAACGCTTTGAAGTCTGAAGTTGTTTGTAAACAGACTTGTAAGTCTGATTACAAACCAATTAAAGTGCTTCAGCAGCTGCTGGCGTTGCTGATGCTGCTTCTGCTGCTTGAATAACACTCAATTTACTGGGGAACACTAGAAAAGATATTAAAAAAAAACTCTTTATGAACACAGGAGGAGCAGAAAATATTTTCTCACGCCATGACTGATGACAGACTTCTGTTGGTCTGAGACAATTTCAACTTTGTCCTAGAGACATGGGGCCACTTGCTATTTCATCAAGAGCCCCAAAGAAGCGCCCACACCAAATTTGGGGTTTCTAATAATTGAAGAACGCAGAAACCCTAACCCTAATTTCAGCTAACCCTAACCCTAACCCTAGTTTCAGTCTTAACGCAACCCTAATTCAATGCAAGTCTATGGGGTGAAATTTCAACTTTGTCCTAGAGACATGGGGCCACTTGCATTTTCATCAAGAGCACCAAAGAAACACCCACGCAAAATTTGGGGCTTCTAGTACTTGAGGAACGCAGAAACCCTAACCCTAATTTCAACTAACCCTAACCCTAACCCTAGTTTCAGCCTTAACGTTAACCCTAATTCAATGCAAGTCTATGGGGTGAAATTTCAACTTTGTCCTAGAGACATGGGGCCACTTGCTATTTCATCAAGAGCCCCAAAGAAGCGCCCACGCAAAATTTGGGGTTTCTAATACTTGAGGAAGACAGAAACCCTAACCCTAATTTCAGCTAACCCTAACCATAACCCTAACCCTAGTTTCAGCCTTAATGTTAACCCTAATTCAATTCAAGTCTGATGGGGTTAAAATTCATTCAGACAGTGGGATGTCTTTTTTTATTGCTCTATTGTGCTTCTCTCGCTGAGTTATGCGCAGTGTGAGCAGAAAGGGTGAACTTGAGTGGAATTGTTATTTTCTGCTGAAATACATGAGGGAAACATCTGTCCTGTTGTTCCTCACTACATTGTAGGTTCCCCCATAAGGAAATAGTTGATTTCTCAATTTAACATGAAAACTCATTCAGACAGTGGGATGTCATTTTTTATTGCTCTATTGTGCTTCTCTCGCTGAGTTATGTGCAGTGTGAGCAGAAAGGGTGAACTTGAGTGGAATTGTTATTTTCTGCTGAAATACATGAGGGAAACATCTCTCCTGTTGTTCCTGAGTACATTGTAGGTCCCCCCATAAGGAAATAGTTGAATTCTCAATTTAACATAAAAACTCATTCAGACAGTGGGATGTCATTTTTATTGCTCTATTGTGCTTCTCTCGCTATGTTATGCGCAGTGTGAGCAGAAAGGGTGAACTTGAGTGGAATTGTTATTTTCTGCTGAAATACATGAGGGAAACATCTCTCCTGTTGTTCCTGAGTACATTGTAGGTCCCCCCATAAGGAAATAGTTGAATTCTCAATTTAACATGAAAACTCATTCAGACAGTGGGATGTCATTTTTTATTGCTCTATTGTGCTTCTCTCGCTGAGTTATGCGCAGTGTGAGCAGAAAGGGTGAACTTGAGTGGAATTGTTATTTTCTGCTGAAATACATGAGGGAAACATCTGTCCTGTTGTTCCTCAGTACATTGTAGGTTCCCCCATAAGGAAATAGTTGATTTCTCAATTTAACATGAAAACTCATTCAGACAGTGGGATGTCATTTTTTATTGCTCTATTGTGCTTCTCTCGCTGAGTTATGCACAGTGTGAGCAGAAAGGGTGAACTTTGAGTGGAACTGTTATTTTCTGCTGAAATACATGAGGGAAACATCTCTCCTGTTGTTCCTCAGTACATTGTAGGTTCCCCCATAAGGAAATAGTTGATTTCTCAATTTAACATGAAAACTCATTCAGACAGTGGGATGTCATTTTTTATTGCTCTATTGTGCTTCTCTCGCTGAGTTATGCGCAGTTTGAGCAGAAAGGGTGAACTTGAGTGGAATTGTTATTTTCTGCTGAAGTAAATGAGGAAAACATCTGTCCTGTTGTTCCTCAGTACATTGTAGGTTCCCCCATAAGGAAATAGTTGATTTCTCAATTTAACATGAAAACTCATTCAGACAGTGGGATGTCATTTTTTATTGCTCTATTGTGCTTCTCTCACTGAATTATGCGCAGTGTGAGCAGAAAAGGGTGAACTTTGAGTGGAACTGTTATTTTCTGCTGAAATACATGGGGGAAACATCTCTCCTGTTGTTCCTCAGTACATTGTAGGTTCCCCCATAAGGAAATAGTTTATTTCCCAATTTAACATGAAAACTCATTCAGACAGTGGGATGTCATTTTTTATTGCTCTATTGTGCTTCTCTCGCTGAGTTATGTGCAGTGTGAGCAGAAAGGGTGAACTTGAGGGGAATTGTTATTTTCTGCTGAAATACATGAGGGAAACAGCTCTCCTGTTGTTCCTCAGTACATTGTAGGTCCCCCCATAAGGAAATAGTTGATTTCTCAATTTAACATGAAAACTCATTCAGACAGTGGGATGTCATTTTTTATTGCTCTATTGTGCTTCTCTCGCTGAGTTATGTGCAGTGTGAGCAGAAAGGGTGAACTTGAGTGGAATTGTTATTTTCTGCTGAAATACATGAGGGAAACAGCTCTCCTGTTGTTCCTCACTACATTGTAGGTTCCCCCATAAGGAAATAGTTGATTTCTCAATTTAACATGAAAACTCATTCAGACAGTGGGATGTCATTTTTTATTGCTCTATTGTGCTTCTCTCGCTATGTTATGCGCAGTGTGAGCAGAAAGGGTGAACTTGAGTGGAATTGTTATTTTCTGCTGAAATACATGAGGGAAACATCTGTCCTGTTGTTCCTCAGTACATTGTAGGTTCCCCCATAAGGAAATAGTTGATTTCTCAATTTAACATGAAAACTCATTCAGACAGTGGGATGTCATTTTTTATTGCTCTATTGTGCTTCTCTCGCTGAATTATGCGCAGTGTGAGCAGAAAGGGTGAACTTGAGTGGAATTGTTATTTTCTGCTGAAATACATGAGGGAAACATCTCTCCTGTTGTTCCTGAGTACATTGTAGGTCCCCCCATAAGGAAATAGTTGATTTCTCAATTTAACATGAAAACTCATTCAGACAGTGGGATGTCTTTTTTTATTGCTCTATTGTGCTTCTCTCGCTGAGTTATGCGCAGTGTGAGCAGAAAGGGTGAACTTGAGTGGAATTGTTATTTTCTGCTGAAATACATGAGGGAAACATCTCTCCTGTTGTTCCTGAGTACATTGTAGGTTCCCCCATAAGGAAATAGTTGAATTCTAAATTTAACATGAAAACTCATTCAGACAGTGGGATGTCATTTTTTATTGCTCTATTGTGCTTCTCTCGCTGAATTATGCGCAGTGTGAGCAGAAAGGGTGAACTTGAGTGGAATTGTTATTTTCTGCAGAAATACATGAGGGAAACATCTGTCCTGTTGTTCCTCAGTACATTGTAGGTTCCCCCATAAGGAAATAGTTGATTTCTCAATTTAACATGAAAACTCATTCAGACAGTGGGATGTCATTTTTTATTGCTCTATTGTGCTTCTCTCGCTGAGTTATGCGCAGTGTGAGCAGAAAGGGTGAACTTCAGTGGAATTGTTATTTTCTGCTGAAATACATGAGGGAAACATCTCTCCTGTTGTTCATGAGTACATTGTAGGTTCCCCCATAAGGAAATAGTTGAATTCTCAATTTAACATGAAAACTCATTCAGACAGTGGGATGTCATTTTTTATTGCTCTATTGTGCTTCTCTCGCTGAGTTATGCGCAGTGTGAGCAGAAAGGGTGAACTTGAGTGGAATTGTTATTTTCTGCTGAAATACATGAGGGAAACATCTCTCCTGTTGTTCCTGAGTACATTGTAGGTTCCCCCATAAGGAAATAGTTGATTTCTCAATTTAACATGAAAACTCATTCAGACAGTGGGATGTCATTTTTTATTGCTCTATTGTGCTTCTCTCGCTGAGTTATGCACAGTGTGAGCAGAAAGGGTGAACTTTGAGTGGAACTGTTATTTTCTGCTGAAATACATGAGGGAAACATCTCTCCTGTTGTTCCTCAGTACATTGTAGGTTCCCCCATAAGGAAATAGTTGATTTCTCAATTTAACATGAAAACTCATTCAGACAGTGGGATGTCATTTTTTATTGCTCTATTGTGCTTCTCTCGCTGAGTTATGCGCAGTGTGAGCAGAAAGGGTGAACTTGAGTGGAATTGTTATTTTCTGCTGAAATACATGAGGGAAACATCTGTCCTGTTGTTCCTCAGTACATTGTAGGTTACCCCATAAGGAAATAGTTGATTTCTCAATTTAACATGAAAACTCATTCAGACAGTGGGATGTCATTTTTTATTGCTCTATTGTGCTTCTCTCGCTGAATTATGCGCAGTGTGAGCAGAAAGGGTGAACTTGAGTGGAATTGTTATTTTCTGCTGAAATACATGAGGGAAACATCTCTCCTGTTGTTCCTGAGTACATTGTAGGTCCCCCCATAAGGAAATAGTTGATTTCTCAATTTAACATGAAAACTCATTCAGACAGTGGGATGTCATTTTTTATTGCTCTATTGTGCTTCTCTCGCTGAGTTATGCGCAGTGTGAGCAGAAAGGGTGAACTTGAGTGGAATTGTTATTTTCTGCTGAAATACATGAGGGAAACATCTCTCCTGTTGTTCCTGAGTACATTGTAGGTTCCCCCATAAGGAAATAGTTGAATTCTAAATTTAACATGAAAACTCATTCAGATAGTGGGATGTCATTTTTTATTGCTCTATTGTGCTTCTCTCGCTGAGTTATGCGCAGAGTGAGCAGAAAGGGTGAACTTGAGTGGAATTGTTATTTTCTGCTGAAATACATGAGGGAAACATCTCTCCTGTTGTTCCTGAGTACATTGTAGGTTCCCCCATAAGGAAATAGTTGAATTCTTTTTTTTGAATGAGCAGCAGTGATATCTCGTGCTGACTTACTCTGAAAGAACTCTGTTTCTCTTGTTTCTGAGCTGAATTAAAATCTCTATGCAAGAAAACACCTGCACAGAGCTGCACACAGCTTTACACTTGAACACTCATTCATACTCATCAGCCTGGAGGAATAAACAAAGCAAAACAAATATTCAAGTGAGACTGACAATACACCAGGAAAAACAGGAGAGATGTTTTCCTTATGTTTTTCACCAGAGAATTACAATTCCATTCAAGTTCACCGTTTATGCTCGCAATGAGCATAAAGCACTTGTTTTCTTTCACAAATTCCTGAATTCACTAATTCAGTGCCCCCACTCCCCCCACACACACCGATTAAAGCAGATAACTTTTGAAATGTTTTTATTGTTTTTTCTTAAATAAAATTATTCCAGTTATTGATGAAAAAAATTCTATCTTGTTTCAGTGGTGTCGATTCATTTGCATGGTTGATTTGTTCTTATGCGTTTGGTGATGTGCAGTGGCACCATTACGCCTGTGGGTGGGGACACAGACCGTGTGATGAATATCAGGTGACGATCGATCACAGTCGACTCTCTGTTGGTCTATATTGAGGGGCACTGTGCGTATTCCGTTGCTTGATGAACACTGACCTGGTGTATTGTCAGTCTCATTTGAATCTTTGTTTTGCTATGTTTATTCCTCCAGGCTCATGTGTATGAATGAGTGTTCAAATGTAAAGCTGTGTTCAGCTCTGTGCAGCTGATTTCTTGCACGGAGACTTTAATTCAGATCAGAAAAAGGAGACACAAAGTTCTTTAAGAGTAAGTCAGCACAGATATCACTGCTGCTCCTTCAAAAAAAAAGATAACATCTCAACTTGTTGAGATAAGGCCCATAACCACAATAAAAAAAGAAATCCAAGTGGTTGAATGAGTTTTCTTTTCAAAATTTGTATGCGACTGTTTACTTTCATAGATGTCTTGATTCAGCTGAGGAACAAGACAGAGAAAAAAAAAAAATCCAACCTGTTATTCCACACACAATACAATTTGTTCAATAAAAAATGCTGCTGCTTGAAGAAAAAAGACATCAAAGTGATGGAATGCGTGTTCAAACATTTTCAAAAACTTTGAAGTCTGAAGTTGTTTGTAAATAGACTTTTAGGTCTGATGATCAAAGCCGTTCAAACGCTTTGAAGTCTGAAGTTGTTTTTTAAACAGACTTGTAAGTCTGATTACAAACCAATTAAAGTGCTTCTGCAGCTGCTGGCGTTGCTGATGCTGCTTCTGCTGCTTGAATAACACTCAATTTACAGGGGAACACTAAAAAAGATATAAAAAAAAAACTCTTTATGAACACAGGAGGAGCAGAAAATATTTTTTCACGCCATGACTGATGACAGACCTCTGTTGGTCTGAGAGGGAGGGGCACTGTGCGTATTCCGTTGCTTAATGTACACTGACCTGGTGTATTGTCAGTTTCATTTGAATCTTTGTTTTGATATATTTATTCCTTCAGGCTCATGTGTATGAATGAGTGTTCAAGTGTAAAGCTGAGTGCAGCTCTGTGCAGCTGTTGTCTTCCATGGAGACTTTCATTCAGCTCAGAAACAGGAGAAACAGAGTTCTTTCAGAGTAAGTCAGCACAGATATCACAGCTGCTCCTTCAAAAAAAAAAAGATAACATCTCAACTTGTTTAGATAAGGCCCATAACCACAATAAAAAAAGAAATCCAAGTGGTTGAATGAGTTTTCTTTTCAAAATCTGTATGCTACTGTTTACTTTCATAGTTGTCTTGATTCAGCTGAAGAACAAGAGAGAAAAAAAAAAATCCAACCTGTTATTCCACACACAATCCAATTTGCTCAATAAAAAATGCTGCTGCTTGAAGAAAACAGACATCAAAGTGATGGAATGCGTGTTCAAACATTTTCAAAAACTTTGAAGTCTGAAGTTGTTTGTAAACAGACTTATAGGTCTGATGATCAAAACCGTTCAAACGCTTTGAAGTCTGAAGTTGTTTGTAAACAGACTTTTAGGTCTGATGATCAAAGCCGTTCAAACGCTTTGAATTCTGAAGTTGTTTGTAAACAGACTTGTAAGTCTGATTACAAACCAATTAAAGTGCTTCTGCAGCTGCTGGCGTTGCTGATGCTGATTCTGATGCTTGAATAACACTCAATTTACTGGGGAACACTAGAAAAGATATAAAAAAAAAACTCTTTATGAACACAGGAGGAGCAGAAAATATTTTTTCACGCCATGACTGATGACAGACCTCTGTTGGTCTGAGAGGGAGGGGCACTGTGCGTATTCCGTTGCTTAATGTACACTGACCTGGTGTATTGTCAGTTTCATTTGAATCTTTGTTTTGCTGTGTTGATTCCTTCAGGCTCATGTGTATGAATGAGTGTTCAAGTGTAAAGCTGTGTGCAGCTCTGTGCAGCTGTTGTCTTGCATGGAGACTTTTATTCAGCTCAGAAACAGGAGAAACAGAGTTCTTTCAGAGTAAGTCAGCACAGATATCACAGCTGCTCCTTCAAAAAAAAAAAGACAACATCTCAACTAGTTTAGATAAGGCCCATAACCACAATAAAAAAAGAAATCCAAGTGGTTGAATGAGTTTTCTTTTCAAAATCTGTATGCGACTGTTTACTTTCATAGTTGTCTTGATTCAGCTGAGGAACAAGAGAGAAAAAAAATCCAACCTGTTATTCCACACAGAATACAATTTGTTCAATAAAAAATGCTGCTGCTTGAAGAAAACAGACATCAAAGTGATGGAATTCGTGTTCAAACATTTTCAAAAACTTTGAAGTCTGAAGTTGTTTGTAAACAGACTTTTAGGTCTGATGATCAAAGCCGTTCAAATGCTTTGAAGTCTGAAGTTGTTTGTAAACAGATTTGTAAGTCTGATTACAAACCAATTAAAGTGCTTCAGCAGCTGCTGGCGTTGCTGATGCTGCTTCTGCTGCTTGAATGACACTCAATTTACTGGGGAACATTAAAAAAGATATTAAAAAAAACTCTTTATGAACACAGGAGGAGCAGAAAATATTTTTTCACGCCATGACTGATGACAGACCTCTGTTGGTCTGAGAGGGAGGGGCACTGTGCGTATTCCGTTGCTTAATGTACACTGACCTGGTGTATTGTCAGTTTCATTTGAATCTTTGTTTTGATATATTTATTCCTTCAGGCTCATGTGTATGAATGAGTGTTCAAGTGTAAAGCTGAGTGCAGCTCTGTGCAGCTGCTGTCTTGCATGGAGACTTTCATTCAGCTCAGAAACAGGAGAAACAGAGTTCTTTCAGAGTAAGTCAGCACAATTATCACAGCTGCTCCTTCAAAAAAAAAAAGACAACATCTCAACTTGTTTAGATAAGGCCCATAACCACAATAAAAAAAGAAATCCAAGTGGTTGAATGAGTTTTCTTTTCAAAATCTGTATGCGACTGTTTACTTTCATAGTTGTCTTGATTCAGCTGAGGAACAAGAGAGAAAAAAAAAATCCAACGTGTTATTCCACACACAATACAATTTGCTCAATAAAAAATGCTGCTGCTTGAAGAAAACAGACATCAAAGTGATGGAATGCGTGTTCAAACATTTTCAAAAACTTTGAAGTCTGAAGTTGTTTGTAAACAGACTTATAGGTTTGATGATCCAAGCCGTTCAAACGCTTTGAAGTCTGAAGTTGTTTGTAAACAGACTTGTAAGTCTGATGATCAAAGCCGTTCAAACGCTTTGAAGTCTGAAGTTGTTTGTAAACAGACTTGTAAGTCTGATTACAAACCAATTAAAGTGCTTCTGCAGCTGCTGGCGTTGCTGATGCTGCTTCTGCTGCTTGAATAGCACTCAATTTACTGGGGAACACTAGAAAAGATATTAAAAAAAAACTCTTTATGAACACAGGAGGAGCAGAAAATATTTTCTCACGCCATGACTGATGACAGACTTCTGTTGGTCTGAGACAATTTCAACTTTGTCCTAGAGACATGGGGCCACTTGCTATTTCATCAAGAGCCCCAAAGAAGCGCCCACACCAAATTTGGGGTTTCTAATAATTGAAGAACGCAGAAACCCTAACCCTAATTTCAGCTAACCCTAACCCTAACCCTAGTTTCAGTCTTAACGCAACCCTAATTCAATGCAAGTCTATAGGTTGAAATTTCAACTTTGTCGTAGAGACATGGGGCCACTTGCATTTTCATCAAGAGCACCAAAGAAACACCCACGCAAAATTTGGGGCTTCTAGTACTTGAGGAACGGAGAAATCCTAACCCTAATTTCAACTAACCGTAACCCTAACCCTAATTTCAGCCTTAACGTTAACCCTAATTCAATGCAAGTCTATGGGGTGAAATTTCAACTTTGTCCTAGAGACATGGGGCCACTTGCATTTTCATCAAGAGCCCCAAAGAAACACCCACGCAAAATTTGGGGCTTCTAGTACTTGAGGAACGCAGAAACCCTAACCCTAATTTCAACTAACCCTAACCCTAACCCTAGTTTCAGCCTTAACGTTAACCCTAATTCAATGCAAGTCTATGGGGTGAAATTTCAACTTTGTCCTAGAGACATGGGGCCACTTGCTATTTCATCAAGAGCCCCAAAGAAGCGCCCACGCCAAATTTGGGGTTTCTAATACTTGAGGAAGACAGAAACCCTAACCCTAATTTCAGCTAACCCTAACCCTAACCCTAACCCTAGTTTCAGCCTTAATGTTAACCCTAATTCAATTCAAGTCTGATGGGGTTAAAACTCATTCAGACAGTGGGATGTCATTTTTTATTGCTCAATTGTGCTTCTCTCGCTGAGTTATGCGCAGTGTGAGCAGAAAGGGTGAACTTGAGTGGAATTGTTATTTTCTGCTGAAATACATGAGGGAAACATCTGTCCTGTTGTTCCTCAGTACATTGTAGGTTCCCCCATAAGGAAATAGTTGATTTCTCAATTTAACATGAAAACTCATTCAGACAGTGGGATGTCATTTTTTATTGCTCTATTGTGCTTCTCTCGCTGAGTTATGCACAGTGTGAGTAGAAAGGGTGAACTTTGAGTGGAACTGTTATTTTCTGCTGAAATACATGAGGGAAACATCTCTCCTGTTGTTCCTCAGTACATTGTAGGTTCCCCCATAAGGAAATAGTTGAGTTCTCAATTTAACATGAAAACTCATTCAGACAGTGGGATGTCATTTTTTATTGCTCTATTGTGCTTCTCTCGCTGAGTTATGCGCAGTGTGAGCAGAAAGGGTGAACTTGAGTGGAATTGTTATTTTCTGCTGAAATACATGAGGGAAACATGTCTCCTGTTGTTCCTGAGTACATTGTAGGTCCCCCCCATAAGGAAATAGTTGATTTCTCAATTTAACATGAAAACTCATTCAGACAGTGGGATGTCATTTTTTATTGCTCTATTGTGCTTCTCTCGCTGAGTTATGCGCAGTGTGAGCAGAAAGGGTGAACTTGAGTGGAACTGTTATTTTCTGCTGAAATACATGAGGGAAACATCTCTCCTGTTGTTCCTCAGTACATTGTAGGTTCCCCCATAAGGAAATAGTTGATTTCTCAATTTAACATGAAAACTCATTCAGACAGTGGGATGTCATTTTTTATTGCTCTATTGTGCTTCTCTCGCTGAGTTATGCACAGTGTGAGCAGAAAGGGTGAACTTTGAGTGGAACTGTTATTTTCTGCTGAAATACATGAGGGAAACATCTCTCCTGTTGTTCCTCAGTACATTGTAGGTCCCCCCATAAGGAAATAGTTGAATTCTAAATTTAACATGAAAACTCATTCAGACAGTGGGATGTCATTTTTTATTGCTCTATTGTGCTTCTCTCGCTGAATTATGCGCAGTGTGAGCAGAAAGGGTGAACTTGAGTGGAATTGTTATTTTCTGCTGAAATACATGGGGGAAACATCTCTCCTCTTGTTGCTCTGTACATTGTAGGTTCCCCCATAAGGAAATAGTTGATTTCCCAATTTAACATGAAAACTCATTCAGACAGTGGAATGTCATTTTTTATTGCTCTATTGTGCTTCTCTCGCTGAGTTATGCGCAGTGTGAGCAGAAAGGGTGAACTTGAGTGGAATTGTTATTTTCTGCTGAAATACATGAGGGAAACATCTCTCCTGTTGTTCCTCACTACATTGTAGGTTCCCCCATAAGGAAATAGTTGAATACTTTTTTTTGAAGGAGCATCAGTGATATCTGTGCTGACTGACTGTAAAATAACTCCTAATTCATTTCAGAAACAGAAGAAAAATCCTGTTTCTGAAATGAATTAAAGTCTCTATGCAAGAAAACGGCTGCACTGAGCTGCACACAGCCTTAAACTTGAACATTCATTCATACTCATCTGCCTGGAGGAATAAACAAAGCAAAACAAAGATTCAAATGAGACTGACAATAGAGGAACAACAGGAAAGATTTTTTCCTTATTTTTTCCACCAGAGAATTACAATTCTATTCAAGTTCACCGTTTATGCTCGCAATGAGCATAAAGCACTTGTTTTCGTTCACAAATTCCTGAATTCACTAATTCAGTGCCCCCACTCCCCCTACACACACCGATTAAAGCAGATAACTTTTGAAATGTTTTTATTGTTTTTTCTTAAATAAAATTATTCCATTTATTGATGAAAAAATTTCTATCTTGTTTCAGTGGTGTCGATTCATTTGCATGGTTGATTTGTTCTTATGCGTTTGGTGATGTGCAGTGGCACCATTACGCCTGTGGGTGGGGACACAGACCGTGTGATGAATATCAGGTGACGATCGATCACAGTCGACTCTCTGTTGGTCTATATTGAGGGGCACTGTGCGTATTCAGTTGCTTGATGAACACTGACCTGGTGTATTGTCAGTCTCATTTGAATCTTTGTTTTGCTATGTTTATTCCTCCAGGCTCATGTGTATGAATGAGTGTTCAAGTGTAAAGCTGTGTTCAGCTCTGTGCAGCTGATTTCTTGCATGGAGACTTTAATTCAGATCAGAAAAAGGAGACACAAAGTTCTTTAAGAGTAAGTCAGCACAGATATCACTGCTGCTCCTTCAAAAAAAAAGATAACGTCTCAACTTGTTGAGATAAGGCCCATAACCACAATAAAAAAAGAAATCCAAGTGGTTGAATGAGTTTTCTTTTCAAAATTTGTATGCGACTGTTTACTTTCATAGATGTCTTGATTCAGCTGAGGAACAAGACAGAGAAAAAAAAAAATCCAACCTGTTATTCCACACACAATACAATTTGTTCAATAAAAAATGCTGCTGCTTGAAGAAAACAGACATCAAAGTGATGGAATGCGTGTTCAAACATTTTCAAAAACTTTGAAGTCTGAAGTTGTTTGTAAATAGACTTTTAGGTCTGATGATCAAAGCCGTTCAAACGCTTTGAAGTCTGAAGTTGTTTTTTAAACAGACTTGTAAGTCAGATTACAAACCAATTAAAGTGCTTCTGCAGCTGCTGGCGTTGCTGATGCTGCTTCTGCTGCTTGAATAACACTCAATTTACAGGGGAACACTAAAAAAGATATAAAAAAAAAAACTCTTTATGAACACAGGAGGAGCAGAAAATATTTTTTCACGCCATGACTGATGACAGACCTCTGTTGGTCTGAGAGGGAGGGGCACTGTGCGTATTCCGTTGCTTAATGTACACTGACCTGGTGTATTGTCAGTTTCATTTGAATCTTTGTTTTGATATATTTATTCCTTCAGGCTCATGTGTATGAATGAGTGTTCAAGTGTAAAGCTGAGTGCAGCTCTGTGCAGCTGTTGTCTTGCATGGAGACTTTCATTCAGCTCAGAAACAGGAGAAACAGAGTTATTTCAGAGTAAGTCAGCACAGATATCACAGCTGCTCCTTCAAAAAAAAAAAGATAACATCTCAACTTGTTTAGATAAGGCCCATAACCACAATAAAAAAAGAAATCCAAGTGGTTGAATGAGTTTTCTTTTCAAAATCTGTATGCGACTGTTTACTTTCATAGTTGTCTTGATTCAGCTGAGGAACAAGAGAGAAAAAAAAAAATCCAACCTGTTATTCCACACACAATCCAATTTGCTCAATAAAAAATGCTGCTGCTTGAAGAAAACAGACATCAAAGTGATGGAATGCGTGTTCAAACATTTTCAAAAACTTTGAAGTCTGAAGTTGTTTGTAAACAGACTTATAGGTCTGATGATCAAAACCGTTCAAACGCTTTGAAGTCTGAAGTTGTTTGTAAACAGACTTTTAGGTCTTATGATCAAAGCCGTTCAAACGCTTTGAAGTCTGAAGTTGTTTGTAAACAGACTTGTAAGTCTGATTACAAACCAATTAAAGTGCTTCTGCAGCTGCTGGCGTTGCTGATGCTGATTCTGATGCTTGAATAACACTCAATTTACTGGGGAACACTAGAAAAGATATAAAAAAAAAAACTCTTTATGAACACAGGAGGAGCAGAAAATATTTTTTCACGCCATGACTGATGACAGACCTCTGTTGGTCTGAGAGGGAGGGGCACTGTGCGTATTCCGTTGCTTAATGTACACTGATCTGGTGTATTGTCAGTTTCATTTGAATCTTTGTTTTGCTGTGTTTATTCCTTCAGGCTCATGTGTATGAATGAGTGTTCAAGTGTAAAGCTGAGTGCAGCTCTGTGCAGCTGCTGTCTTGCATGGAGACTTTCATTCAGCTCAGAAACAGGAGAAACAGAGTTCTTTCAGAGTAAGTCAGCACAGATATCACAGCTGCTCCTTCAAAAAAAAAAAGACAACATCTCAACTTGTTTAGATAAGGCCCATAACCACAATAAAAAAAGAAATCCAAGTGGTTGAATGAGTTTTCTTTTCAAAATCTGTATGCGACTGTTTACTTTCATAGTTGTCTTGATTCAGCTGAGGAACAAGAGAGAAAAAAAAAATCCAACGTGTTATTCCACACACAATACAATTTGCTCAATAAAAAATGCTGCTGCTTGAAGAAAACAGACATCAAAGTGATGGAATGCGTGTTCAAACATTTTCAAAAACTTTGAAGTCTGAAGTTGTTTGTAAACGGACTTATAGGTTTGATGATCAAAGCCGTTCAAACGCTTTGAAGTCTGAAGTTGTTTGTAAACAGACTTTTAGGTCTGATGATCAAAGCCGTTCAAACGTTTTGAAGTCTGAAGTTGTTTGCAAACAGACTTGTAAGTCTGATTACAAACCAATTAAAGTGCTTCTGCAGCTGCTGGCGTTGCTGATGCTGCTTCTGCTGCTTGAATAACACTCAATTTACTGGGGAACACTAGAAAAGATATTAAAAAAAAACTATTAAAAAATATTTTCTCATGCCATGACTTCTGTTGGTCTGAGACAATTTCAACTTTGTCCTAGAAACATGGGGCCACTTGCTATTTCATCAAGAGCCCCAAAGAAGCGCCCACACCAAATTTGGGGTTTCTAATAATTGAAGAACGCAGAAACCCTAACCCTAATTTCAGCTAACCCTAACCCTAACCCTAGTTTCAGTCTTAACGCAACCCTAATTCAATGCAAGTCTATAGGTTGAAATTTCAACTTTGTCGTAGAGACATGGGGCCACTTGCATTTTCATCAAGAGCACCAAAGAAACACCCACGCAAAATTTGGGGCTTCTAGTACTTGAGGAACGGAGAAATCCTAACCCTAATTTCAACTAACCCTAACCCTAACCCTAGTTTCAGCCTTAACGTTAAACCCTAATTCAATGCAAGTCTATGGGGTGAAATTTCAACTTTGTCCTAGAGACATGGGGCCACTTGCATTTTCATCAAGAGCCCCAAAGAAACACCCACGCAAAATTTGGGGCTTCTAGTACTTGAGGAACGCAGAAACCCTAACCCTAATTTCAGCTAACCCTAACCCTAACCCTAACCCTAGTTTCAGCCTTAATGTTAACCCTAATTCAATTCAAGTCTGATGGGGTTAAAATTCATTCAGACAGTGGGATGTCATTTTTTATTGCTCTATTGTGCTTCTCTCGCTGAGTTATGCGCAGTGTGAGCAGAAAGGGTGAACTTGAGTGGAATTGTTATTTTCTGCTGAAATACATGAGGGAAACATCTGTCCTGTTGTTCCTCAGTACATTGTAGGTTCCCCCATAAGGAAATAGTTGATTTCTCAATTTAACATGAAAACTCATTCAGACAGTGGGATGTCATTTTTTATTGCTCTATTGTGCTTCTCTCGCTGAGTTATGCGCAGTGTGAGCAGAAAGGGTGAACTTGAGTGGAATTGTTATTTTCTGCTGAAATACATGAGGGAAACATCTCTCCTGTTGTTCCTCACTAAATTGTAGGTTCCCCCATAAGGAAATAGTTGATTTCTCAATTTAACATAAAAACTCATTCAGACAGTGGGATGTCATTTTTTTATTGCTCTATTGTGCTTCTCTCGCTGAGTTATGCGCAGTGTGAGCAGAAAGGGTGAACTTGAGTGGAATTGTTATTTTCTGCTGAAATACATGAGGGAAACATCTCTCCTGTTGTTCCTGAGTACATTGTAGGTTCCCCCATAAGGAAATAGTTGAATTCTCAATTTAACATGAAAACTCATTCAGACAGTGGGATGTCATTTTTTATTGCTCTATTGTGCTTCTCTCGCTGAGTTATGCGCAGTGTGAGCAGAAAGGGTGAACTTGAGTGGAATTGTTATTTTCTGCTGAAATACATGAGGGAAACATCTGTCCTGTTGTTCCTCAGTACATTGTAGGTTCCCCCATAAGGAAATAGTTGATTTCTCAATTTAACATGAAAACTCATTCAGACAGTGGGATGTCATTTTTTATTGCTCTATTGTGCTTCTCTCGCTGAGTTATGCGCAGTGTGAGCAGAAAGGGTGAACTTGAGTGGAATTGTTATTTTCTGCTGAAATACATGAGGGAAACATCTCTCCTGTTGTTCCTCAGTACATTGTAGGTTCCCCATAAGGAAATAGTTGATTTCTCAATTTAACATGAAAACTCATTCAGACAGTGGGATGTCATTTTTTATTGCTCTATTGTGCTTCTCTCGCTGAGTTATGCGCAGTGTGAGCAGAAAGGGTGAACTTGAGTGGAATTGTTATTTTCTGCTGAAATACATGAGGGAAACATCTCTCCTGTTGTTCCTCAGTACATTGTAGGTTCCCCCATAAGGAAATAGTTGAGTTCTCAATTTAACATGAAAACTCATTCAGACAGTGGGATGTCATTTTTTATTGCTCTATTGTGCTTCTCTCGCTGAGTTATGCGCAGTGTGAGCAGAAAGGGTGAACTTTGAGTGGAACTGTTATTTTCTGCTGAAATACATGAGGGAAACATCTCTCCTGTTGTTCCTCAGTACATTGTAGGTTCCCCCATAAGGAAATAGTTGATTTCCCAATTTAACATGAAAACTCATTCAGACAGTGGGATGTCATTTTTTATTGCTCTATTGTGCTTCTCTCGCTGAGTTATGCGCAGTGTGAGCAGAAAGGGTGAACTTGAGTGGAATTGTTATTTTCTGCTGAAATACATGAGGGAAACATCTCTCCTGTTGTCCCTCAGTACATTGTAGGTTCCCCCATAAGGAAATAGTTGAATTCTTTTTTTCGAAAGAGCAGCAGTGATATCTGTGCTGACTTACTCTGAAAGAACTCTGTTTCTCCTGTTTCTGAGCTGAATGAAAGTCTCCATGCAAGACAACAGCTGCACACAGCTGCACACAGCTTTACACTTGAACACTCATTCATACACATGAGCCTGAAGGAATAAACAGAGGTCTTTCATCAGTCATGTCGTGAAAAAATATTTTCTGCTCCTCCTGTGTTCATAAAGAGCTTTTGTTTTATATCTTTTTTAATGTTCCCCAGTAAATTGAGTGTTATTCAAGCAGCAGAAGCAGCATCAGCAACGCCAGCAGCTGCTGAAGCACTTTAATTGGTTTGTAATCAGACTTACAAGTCTGTTTACAAACAACTTCAGACTTCAAAGCGTTTGAACGGCTTTGATCATCAGACCTAAAAGTCTGTTTTACAAACAAAACTTCAGACTTCAAAGCTTTTGCAAATGTTTCAACACGCATTCCATCACTTTGATGTCTGTTTTCTTCAAGCAGCAGCATTTTTTATTGAGCAAATTGTATTCTGTGTGGAATAACAGGTTGGATTTTTTTTTTCTCTTTTGTTCCTCAGCTGAATCAAGACATCTATGAAAGTAAACAGTTGCATACAGATTTTGAAAAGAAAACTCATTCAACCACTTGGATTTCTTCTTTTATTGTGGTTATGGGCCTTATCTCAACAAGTTGAGATGTTGTCTTTTTTTTGAAGGAGCAGCTGTGATATCTGTGCTGACTTACTCTGAAAGAACTCTGTTTCTCCTGTTTCTGAGCTGAATGAAAGTCTCCATGCAAGACAACAGCTGCACACAGCTGCACACAGCTTTACACTTGAACACTCATTCATACACATGAGCCTGGAGGAATAAACATAGCAAAACAAAGATTCAAATGAAACTGACAATACACCAGGTCAGTGTTCATCAAGCAACGGAATACGCACAGTGCCCCTCAATCTCAGACCAACAGAGAGTCGACTGTGAACGATCGTCATCTGATATTCATCATACGGTCTGTGTCTCCACCCACAGGCGTAATGGTGCCACTGCACATCACCAAACGCATAAGAACAAATCAACCATGTAAATGAATCGACACCACTGAAACAAGAGAGAAATTGTTTCATCAATAACTGGAATAATTTTATTAAAATATATATATATATATATATATATTTCAATAGTTATCTGCTTTAATCAATGTGTGTGGGGGGAGTGGGGGCACTGAATTAGTGAATTCAAGAATTTGTGAAAGAAAACAAGTGCTTTATGCTCATTGCGAGTATAAAAGGTGAACTTGAATGGAATTGTAATTCTCTGCTGAAAAAAATAAGGAAAAAATCTTTCCTGTTGTTCCTCTATTGTAAGTCTCATTTGAATCTTTGTTTTGCTTTGTTTATTCCTCCAGGCTGATGAGTATGAATGAGTATTCAAGTGTAAAGCTGTGTGTAGCTGTGTGCAGCTGTTTTCTTGCATAGAGACTTTAATTCAGCTCAGAAACAGGAGAAAAAGTGTTATTTCAGAGTAAGTCAGCACAGATATCACTGCTGCTCCTTCAAAAAAAAGATTTCAACGATTTCATTATGGGGGAACCTACAATGTACTGAGGAACAACAGGAGAGATGTTTCCCTCATGTATTTCAGCAGAAAATAACAATTCCACTCAAGTTCACCCTTTCTGCTCACACTGCGCATAACTCAGCGAGAGAAGCACAATAGAGCAATAAAAAATGACATCCCACTGTCTGAATGAGTTTTTGTGTTAAATTGAGAATTCAACTATTTCCTTATGGGGGAACCTACAATGTACTGAGGAACAACAGGAGAGATGTTTCCCTCATGTATTTCAGCAGAAAATAACAATTCCACTCAAGTTCACCCTTTCTGCTCACACTGCGCATAACTCAGCGAGAGAAGCACAATAGAGCAATAAAAAATGACATCCCACTGTCTGAATGAGTTTTCATGTTAAATTGTAAAATCAACTATTTCCTTATGGGGACCCTACAATGTACTGAGGAACAACAGGAGAGATGTTTCCCTCATGTATTTCAGCAGAAAATAACAATTCCACTCAAGTTCACCCTTTCTGCTCACACTGCGCATAACTCAGCGAGAGAAGCACAATAGAGCAATAAAAAATGACATCCCACTGTCTGAATGAGTTTTTATGTTAAATTGGGAATTCAACTATTTCCTTATGGGGGAACCTAAAATGTACTGAAGAACAAGAGGAGAGATGTTTCCCTCATGTATTTCAGCAGAAAATAACAATTCCACTCAAGTTCACCCTTTCTGCTCACACTGCGCATAACTCAGCGAGAGAAGCACAATAGAGCAATAAAAAATGACATCCCACTGTCTGAATGAGTTTTTATGTTAAATTGAGAATTCAACTATTTCCTTATGGGGGGACTTACAATGTACTCAGGAATAACCGGAGAGATGTTTCCCTCATGTATTTCAGCAGAAAATAACAATTCCACTCAAGTTCACCCTTTCTGCTCACACTGCGCATAACTCAGCGAGAGAAGCACAATAGAGCAATAAAAAATGACATCCCACTGTCTGAATGAGTTTTCATGTTAAATTGAGTATTCAACTATTTTCTTATGGGGGAACCTACAATGTACTGAGGAACAACAGGAGAGATGTTTCCCTCATGTATTTCAGCAGAAAATAACAATTCCACTCAAGTTCACCCTTTCTGCTCACACTGCGCATAACTCAGCGAGAGAAGCACAATAGAGCAATAAAAAATGACATCCCACTGTCTGAATGAGTTTTTATGTTAAATTTAGAATTCAACTATTTCCTTATGGGGCGACCTACAATGTACTCAGGAATAACAGGAGAGATGTTTCCCTCATGTATTTCAGCAGAAAATAACAATTCCACTCAAGTTCACCCTTTCTGCTCACACTGCGCACAACTCAGCGAGAGAAGCACAATAGAGCAATAAAAAATGACATCCCACTGTCTGACTGAGTTTTCATGTTAAATTGAGAATTCAACTATTTCCTTATGGGGGAACCTACAATGTACTGAGGAACAACAGGAGAGATGTTTCCCTCATGTATTTCAGCAGAAAATAACAATTCCACTCAAGTTAACCCTTTCTGCTCACACTGCGCATAACTCAGCGAGAGAAGCACAATAGAGCAATAAAAAATGACATCCCACTGTCTGACTGAGTTTTCATGTTAAATTGAGTATTCAACTATTTCCTTATGGGGGAACCTACAATGTACTGAGGAACAACAGGACAGATGTTTCCCTCATGTATTTCAGCAGAAAATAACAATTCCACTCAAGTTCACCCTTTCTGCTCACACTGCGCATAACTCAGCGAGAGAAGCACAATAGAGCAATAAAAAATGACATCCCACTGTCTGAATGAGTTTTCACCCCATCAGACTTGAATTGAATTAGGGTTAACGATAAGGCTGAAACTAGGGTTAGGGTTAGAGTTAGCTGAAATTAGGGTTAGGGTTTCTGCCTTCCTCAAGTATTAGAAACCCCAAATTTGGCGTGGGCGCTTCTTTGGGGCTCTTGATGAAATAGCAAGTGGCCCCATGTCTCTAGGACAAAGTTGAAATGTCAACCCATAGACTTGCATTGAATGAGGGTTAACGTTAAGGCTGAAACTAGGGTTAGGGTTAGGGTTAGTTGAAATTAGGGTTAGGGTTTCTGCCTTCCTCAAGTACTAGAAGACCCAAATTCGGCGTGGGCGCTTCTTTGGGGGCTCTTGATGAAATAACAAGTTCCCCCATGTCTCTAGGACAAAGTTGAAATGTTAACCCATAGACTTGCTTTGAATGAGGGTTAAGAATAAGGCTGAAAGTAGGGTTAGGGTAGGGATGGAGTTGTTATTCTCTGCTGGAATACATGAGGGAAACATCTCTCATGTTGTTCCTCAGTACATTTTAGGTTCCCCAACAAGGAAAAAGGTGAATTCTGAATTTAAAATGAAAACTCATTCAGACGTCAGGATGTCATTTTTATGATGTTTATTGGCCTTATCTCAACGATTTGAGAGGTTGTTTTTTTTTTTTTTTTTAAAGGAGCAGCAGTGATATCTGTGCTGACTTACTCTGAAAGAATTCTGTTTCTCCTGTTTCTGAGCTGAATGAAACTCTCCATGCAAGACAACAGCTGCACACAGCTGCACACAGCTTTACACTTGAACACTCATTCATACACATGAGCCTGAAGGAATAAACAGAGGTCTGTCATCAGTCATGGCGTGAAAAAATATTTTCTGCTCCTCCTGTGTTCATAAAGAGTTTTTGTTTTATATCTTTTTTAATGTTCCCCAGTAAATTGAGTGTTATTCAAGCAGCAGAAGCAGCATCAGCAACGCCAGCAGCTGCTGAAGCACTTTAATTGGTTTGTAATCAGACTTACAATTCTGTTTACAAACAACTTCAGACTTCAAAGCGTTTGAACGGCTTTGATCATCAGACCTAAAAATCTGTTTACAAACAACTTCAGACTTCAAAGTTTTTGAAAATGTTTGCACACACATTCCATCACTTTGATGTCTGTTTTCTTCAAGCAGCAGCATTTTTTATTGAGCAAATTGTATTCTGTGTGGAATAACAGGTTGGATTTTTTTTTCTCTCTTGTTCCTCAGCTGAATCAAGACATCTATGAAAGTAAACAGTCGCATACAAATTTTGAAAAGAAAACTCATTCAACAACTTGGATTTCTTCTTTTATTGTGGTTATGGGCCTTATCTCAACAAGTTGAGATGTTTTCTTTTTTGTTGAAGGAGCAGCTGTGATATCTGTGCTGACTTACTCTGAAAGAACTCTGTTTCTCCTGTTTCTGAGCTGAATGAAAGTCTCCATGCAAGACAACAGCTGCACACAGCTGCACACAGCTTTACACTTGAACACTCATTCATACACATGAGCCTGAAGGAATAAACAGAGGTCTATCAACAGTCATGGCGTGAAAAAATATTTTCTGCTCCCCCTGTGTTCATAAAGAGTTTTTGTTTTATATCTTTTTTAATGTTCCCCAGTAAATTGAGTGTTATTCAAGCAGCAGAAGCAGCATCAGCAACGCCAGCAGCTGCTGAAGCACTTTAATTGGTTTGTAATCAGACTTACAAGTCTGTTTACAAACAACTTCAGACTTCAAAGCGTTTGAACGGCTTTGATCATCAGACCTAAAAGTCTGTTTACAAACAACTTCAGACTTCAAAGCGTTTGAACGGCTTTGATCATCAGACCTAAAAGTCTGTTTACAAACAACTTCAGACTTCAAAGTTTTTGAAAATGTTTGAACACGCATTCCATCACTTTGATGTCTATTTTCTTCAATCAGCAGCATTTTTTATTGAGCAAATTGTATTCTGTGTGGAATAACAGGTTGGATTTTTTTTTTCTCTTTTGTTCCTCAGCTGAATCAAGACATCTATGAAAGTAAACAGTCGCATACAGATTTTGAAAAGAAAACTCATTCAACCACTTGGATTTCTTCTTTTATTGTGGTTATGGGCCTTATCTCAACAAGTTGAGATGTTTTCTTTTTTGTTGAAGGAGCAGCTGTGATATCTGTGCTGACTTACTCTGAAAGAACTCTGTTTCTCCTGTTTCTGAGCTGAATGAAAGTCTCCATGCAAGACAACAGCTGCACACAGCTGCACACAGCTTTACACTTGAACACTCATTCATACACATGAGCCTGAAGGAATAAACAGAGGTCTGTCATCAGTCATGTCGTGAAAAAATATTTTCTGCTCCTCCTGTGTTCATAAAGAGCTTTTGTTTTATATCTTTTTTAATGTTCCCCAGTAAATTGAGTGTTATTCAAGCAGCAGAAGCAGCATCAGCAACGCCAGCAGCTGCTGAAGCACTTTAATTGGTTTGTAATCAGACTTACAAGTCTGTTTACAAACAACTTCAGACTTCAAAGCGTTTGAACGGCTTTGATCATCAGACCTAAAAGTCTGTTTACAAACACAACTTCAGACTTCAAAGCTTTTGCAAATGTTTCAACACGCATTCCATCACTTTGATGTCTGTTTTCTTCAAGCAGCAGCATTTTTTATTGAGCAAATTGTATTCTGTGTGGAATAACAGGTTGGATTTTTTTTTTCTCTTTTGTTCCTCAGCTGAATCAAGACATCTATGAAAGTAAACAGTTGCATACAGATTTTGAAAAGAAAACTCATTCAACCACTTGGATTTCTTCTTTTATTGTGGTTATGGGCCTTATCTCAACAAGTTTAGATGTTGTCTTTTTTTTGAAGGAGCAGCTGTGATATCTGTGCTGACTTACTCTGAAAGAACTCTGTTTCTCCTGTTTCTGAGCTGAATGAAAGTCTCCATGCAAGACAACAGCTGCACACAGCTGCACACAGCTTTACACTTGAACACTCATTCATACACATGAGCCTGGAGGAATAAACATAGCAAAACAAAGATTCAAATGAAACTGACAATACACCAGGTCAGTGTTCATCAAGCAACGGAATACGCACAGTGCCCCTCAATCTCAGACCAACAGAGAGTCGACTGTGAACGATCGTCACCTGATATTCATCATACGGTCTGTGTCTCCACCCACAGGCGTAATGGTGCCACTGCACATCACCAAACGCATTAGAACAAATCAACCATGTAAATGAATCGACACCACTGAAACAAGAGAGAAATTGTTTCATCAATAAATGGAATAATTTTATTAAAAAAAAATATATATATATATATATTTCAATAGTTATCTGCTTTAATCAATGTGTGTGGGGGGAGTGGGGGCACTGAATTAGTGAATTCAGGAATTTGTGAAAGAAAACAAGTGCTTGATGCTCATTGCGAGCATAAAAGGTGAACTTGAATGGAATTGTAATTCTCTGCTGAAAAAAATAAGGAAAAAATCTTTCCTGTTGTTCCTCTATTGTAAGTCTCATTTGAATCTTTGTTTTGCTTTGTTTATTCCTCCAGGCTGATGAGTATGAATGAGTATTCAAGTGTAAAGCTGTGTGCAGCTCTGTGCAGCTGTTTTCTTGCATAGAGACTTTAATTCAGCTCAGAAACAGGAGAAAAAGAGTTATTTCAGAGTAAGTCAGCACAGATATCACTGCTGCTGCTTCAAAAAAAAGATTTCAACGATTTCCTTATGGGGGAACCTACAATGTACTGAGGAACAACAGGAGAGATGTTTCCCTCATGTATTTCAGCAGAAAATAACACTTCCACTCAAGTTCACTCTTTCTGCTCACACTGCGCATAACTCAGCGAGAGAAACACAATAGAGCAATAAAAAATGACATCCCACTGTCTGAATGAGTTTTCATGTTAAATTGAGAATTCAACTATTTCCTAATGGGGGAACCTACAATGTACTGAGGAACAACAGGAGAGATGTTTCCCTCATGTATTTCAGCAGAAAATAACAATTCCACTCAAGTTCACCCTTTCTGCTCACACTGCGCATAACTCAGCGAGAGAAGCACAATAGAGCAATAAAAAATGACATCCCACTGTCTGAATGAGTTTTCATGTTAAATTGAGTATTCAACTATTTCTTTATGGGGGAACCTACAATGTACTGAGGAACAACAGGAGAGATGTTTCCCTCATGTATTTCAGCAGAAAATAACAATTCCACTCAAGTTCACCCTTTCTGCTCACACTGCGCATAACTCAGCGAGAGAAGCACAATAGAGCAATAAAAAATGACATCCCACTGTCTGACTGAGTTTTCATGTTAAATTGAGAATTCAACTATTTCCTTATGGGGGAACCTACAATGTACTGAGGAACAACAGGAGAGATGTTTCCCTCATGTATTTCAGCAGAAAATAACAATTCCACTCAAGTTCACTTTTTCTGCTCACACTGCGCATAACTCAGCGAGAGAAGCACAATAGAGCAATAAAAAATGACATCCCACTGTCTGAATGAGTTTTTGTGTTAAATTGAGAATTCAACTATTTCCTTATGGGGGAACCTACAATGTACTGAGGAACAACAGGAGAGATGTTTCCCTCATGTATTTCAGCAGAAAATAACAATTCCACTCAAGTTCACCCTTTCTGCTCACACTGCGCATAACTCAGCGAGAGAAGCACAATAGAGCAATAAAAAATGACATCCCACTGTCTGAATGAGTTTTTATGTTAAATTGAGAATTCAACTATTTCCTTATGGGGGGAACTACAATGTACTCAGGAACAACAGGAGAGATGTTTCCCTCATGTATTTCAGCAGAAAATAACACTTCCACTCAAGTTCACCCTTTCTGCTCACACTGCGCATAACTCAGCGAGAGAAGCACAATAGAGCAATAAAAAATGACATCCCACTGTCTGAATGAGTTTTTATGTTAAATTGATAAATCAACTATTACCTTATGGGGGGACCTACAATGTACTCAGGAACAACAGGAGAGATGTTTCCCTCATGTATTTCAGCAGAAAATAACACTTCCACTCAAGTTCACCCTTTCTGCTCACACTGCGCATAACTCAGCGAGAGAAGCACAATAGAGCAATAAAAAATGACATCCCACTGTCTGAATGAGTTTTCATGTTAAATTGTAAAATCAACTATTTCCTTATGGGGGACCCTACAATGTACTGAGGAACAACAGGAGAGATGTTTCCCTCATGTATTTCAGCAGAAAATAACAATTCCACTCAAGTTCACCCTTTCTGCTCACACTGCGCATAACTCAGCGAAAGAAGCACAATAGAGCAATAAAAAATGACATCCCACTGTCTGAATGAGTTTTCATGTTAAATTGAGAATTCAACTATTTCCTTATGGTGGGACCTACAATGTACTCAGGAACAACAGGAGAGATGTTTCCCTCATGTATTTCAGCAGAAAATAACAATTCCACTCAAGTTCACCCTTTCTGCTCACACTGCGCATAACTCAGCGAGAGAAGCACAATAGAGCAATAAAAAATGACATCCCACTGTCTGAATGAGTTTTCATGTTAAATTGAGAATTCAACTATTTCCTTATGGGGGGACCTACAATGTACTCAGGAATAATAGGAGAGATGTTTCCCTCATGTATTTCAGCAGAAAATAACAATTCCACTCAAGTTCACCCTTTCTGCTCACACTGCGCATAACTCAGCGAGAGAAGCACAATAGAGCAATAAAAAATGACATCCCACTGTCTGAATGAGTTTTCATGTTAAATTGTAAAATCAACTATTTCCTTATGGGGGAACCTACAATGTACTGAGGAACAACAGGAGAGATGTTTCCCTCATGTATTTCAGCAGAAAATAACAATTCCACTCAAGTTCACCCTTTCTGCTCACACTGCGCATAACTCAGCGAGAGAAGCACAATAGAGCAATAAAAAATGACATCCCACTGTCTGAATGAGTTTTTATGTTAAATTGAGAATTCAACTATTTCCTTATGGGGGGACCTACAATGTACTCAGGAACAACAGTAGAGATGTTTCCCTCATGTATTTCAGCAGAAAATAACACTTCCACTCAAGTTCACCCTTTCTGCTCACACTGCGCATAACTCAGCGAGAAAAGCACAATAGAGCAATAAAAAATGACATCCCACTGTCTGAATGAGTTTTCACCCCATCAGACTTGAATTGAATTAGGGTTAACGATAAGGCTGAAACTAGGGTTAGGGTTAGGGTTTGCTGAAATTAGGGTTAGGGTTTCTGCGTTCCTCAAGTATTAGAAACCCCAAATTTGGCGTGGGCGCTTCTTTGGGGCTCTTGATGAAATAGCAAGTGGCCCCATGTCTCTAGGACAAAGTTGAAATTTCACCCCATAGACTTGCATTGAATTAGGGTTAACGTTAAGGCTGAAACTAGGGTTAGGGTTAGGATTAGTTGAAATTAGGGTTAGGGTTTCTGCCTTCCTCAAGTATTAGAAACCCCAAATTTTGCGTGGACACTTCTTGGGGGCTCCTGATGAAAAAGCAAATGGTCCCATGTCTCTAGGACAAAGTTGAAATTTCACCCCATAGACTTGCATTGAATTAGGGTTAACGTTAAGGCTGAAACTAGGGTTAGGGTTAGGGTTAGTTGAAATTAGGGTTAGGGTTTCTGCGTTCCTCAAGTACTAGAAGACCCAAATTCGGCGTGTGCGCTTCTTTGGGGGCTCTTGATGAAAAAGCAAGTGGCCCCATGTCTCTAGGACAAAGTTGAAATGTCAACCCATAGACTTGCATTGAATGAGGGTTAAGGATAAGGCTGAAAGTAGGGTTAGGGTAGGGATGAAGTTGTTATTCTCTGCTGCAATACATGAGGGAAACATCTCTCATGTTGTTCCTCAGTACATTTTAGGTTCCCCAACAAGGAAAAAGGTGAATTCTGAATTTAACATGAAAACTCATTCAGACGTCAGGATGTCATTCTTTATGGTGTTTATTGGCCTTATCTCAACGATTTGAGAGGTTGTTTTTTTTTTTTTTTTTAAAGGAGCAGCAGTGATATCTGTGCTGACTTACTCTGAAAGAATTCTGTTTCTCCTGTTTCTGAGCTGAATTGAAAGTCTCCATGCAAGACAACAGCTGCACACAGCTGCACACAGCTTTACACTTGAACACTCATTCATACACATGAGCCTGAAGGAATAAACAGAGGTCTGTCATCAGTCATGGCGTGAAAAAATATTTTCTGCTCCTCCTGTGTTCATAAAGAGTTTTTTTTTTATATCTTTTTTAATGTTCCCCAGTAAATTGAGTGTTATTCAAGCAGCAGAAGCAGCATCAGCAACACCAGCAGCTGCTGAAGTACTTTAATTGGTTTGTAATCAGACTTACAAGTCTGTTTACAAACAACTTCAGACTTCAAAGCGTTTGAACGGCTTTGATCATCAGACCTAAAAGTCTGTTTACAAACAACTTCAGACTTCAAAGTTTTTGAAAATGTTTGAACACGCATTCCATCACTTTGATGTCTGTTTTCTTCAAGCAGCAGCATTTTTTATTGAGCAAATTGTATTCTGTGTGGAATAACAGGTTGGATTTTTTTTTCTCTCTTGTTCCTCAGCTGAATCAAGACAACTATGAAAGTAAACAGTCGCATAAAGATTTTGAAAAGAAAACTCATTCAACCATTTGGATTTCTTTTTTTTATTGTGGTTATGGGCCTTATCTCAACAAGTTGAGATGTTGTCTTTTTTTTTGAAGGAGCAGCTGTGATATCTGTGCTGACTTACTCTGAAAGAACTCTGTTTCTCCTGTTTCTGAGCTGATTGAAAGTCTCCATGCAAGACAACAGCTGCACACAGCTGCACACAGCTTTACACTTGAACACTCATTCATACACATGAGCCTGAAGGAATAAACAGAGGTCTGTCATCAGTCAATGGCGTGAAAAAATATTTTCTGCTCCTCCTGTGTTCATAAAGAGTTTTTTTTTTATATCTTTTTTAATGTTCCCCAGTAAATTGAGTGTTATTCAAGCAGCAGAAGCAGCATCAGCAACGCCAGCAGCTGCTGAAGCACTTTAATTGGTTTTGTAATCAGACTTACAAGTCTGTTTACAAACAACTTCAGACTTCAAAGCGTTTGAACGGCTTTGATCATCAGACCTAAAAGTCTGTTTACAAACAACTTCAGAGTTCAAAGCGTTTGAACGGCTTTGATCATCAAACCTAAAAGTCTGTTTACAAACAACTTCAGACTTCAAAGTTTTTGAAAATGTTTCAACACGCATTCCATCACTTTGATGTCTGTTTTCTTCAAGCAGCAGCATTTTTTATTGCGCAAATTGTATTCTGTGTGGAATAACAGGTTGGATTTTTTTTTCTCTTTTGTTCCTCAGCTGAATCAAGACAACTATGAAAGTAAACAGTCGCATAAAGATTTTGAAAAGAAAACTCATTCAACCACTTGGATTTCTTTTTTTTATTGTGGTTATGGGCCTTATCTCAACAAGTTGAGATGTTGTCTTTTTTTTTGAAGGAGCAGCTGTGATATCTGTGCTGACTTACTCTGAAAGAACTCTGTTTCTCCTGTTTCTGAGCTGAATGAAAGTCTCCATGCAAGACAACAGCTGCACACAGCTGCACACAGCTTTACACTTGAACACTCATTCATACACATGAGCCTGAAGGAATAAACAGAGGTCTGTCATCAGTCAATGGCGTGAAAAAATATTTTCTGCTCCTCCTGTGTTCATAAAGAGTTTTTTTTTTATATCTTTTTTAATGTTCCCCAGTAAATTGAGTGTTATTCAAGCAGCAGAAGCAGCATCAGCAACGCCAGCAGCTGCTGAAGCACTTTAATTGGTTTGTAATCAGACTTACAAGTCTGTTTACAAACAACTTCAGACTTCAAAGCGTTTGAACGGCTTTGATCATCAGACCTAAAAGTCTGTTTACAAACAACTTCAGACTTCAAAGCGTTTGAACGGCTTTGATCATCAAACCTAAAAGTCTGTTTACAAACAACTTCAGACTTCAAAGTTTTTGAAAATGTTTCAACACGCATTCCATCACTTTGATGTCTGTTTTCTTCAAGCAGCAGCATTTTTTATTGAG
This sequence comes from Nelusetta ayraudi, assembly GCF_046127955.1. Lineage (NCBI taxonomy): Eukaryota > Metazoa > Chordata > Actinopteri > Tetraodontiformes > Monacanthidae > Nelusetta > Nelusetta ayraudi. Next base: position 126,181 of record NW_027466195.1, on the reverse strand, counting down.
CAAATTGTATTCTGTGTGGAATAACAGGTTGGATTTTTTTTTCTCTCTTGTTCCTCAGCTGAATCAAGACATCTATGAAAGTAAACAGTCGCATACAAATTTTGAAAAGAAAACTCATTCAACCACTTGGTTTTCTTCTTTTATTGTGGTTATGGGCCTTATCTCAACAAGTTGAGATGTTTTCTTTTTTGTTGAAGGAGCAGCTGTGATATCTGTGCTGACTTACTCTGAAAGAACTCTGTTTCTGTTGTTTCTGAGCTGAATGAAAGTCTCCATGCAAGACAACAGCTGCACACAGCTGCACACAGCTTTACACTTGAACACTCATTCATACACATTAGCCTGAAGGAATAAACAGAGGTCTGTCATCAGTCAATGGCGTGAAAAAATATTTTCTGCTCCTCCTGTGTTCATAAAGAGCTTTTGTTTTATATCTTTTTTAATGTTCCCCAGTAAATTGAGTGTTATTCAAGCAGCAGAAGCAGCATCAGCAACGCCAGCAGCTGCTGAAGCACTTTAATTGGTTTGTAATCAGACTTACAAGTCTGTTTACAAACAACTTCAGACTTCAAAGCGTTTGAACGGCTTTGATCATCAGACCTAAAAGTCTGTTTACAAACACAACTTCAGACTTCAAAGCTTTTGCAAATGTTTCAACACGCATTCCATCACTTTGATGTCTTTTTTCTTCAAGCAGCAGCATTTTTTATTGAGCAAATTGTATTCTGTGTGGAATAACAGGTTGGATTTTTTTTTCTCTTTTGTTCCTCAGCTGAATCAAGACATCTATGAAAGTAAACAGTCGCATACAGATTTTGAAAAGAAAACTCATTCAACCACTTGGATTTCTTCTTTTATTGTGGTTATGGGCCTTATCTCAACAAGTTGAGATGTTGTCTTTTTTTTGAAGGAGCAGCTGTGATATCTGTGCTGACTTACTCTGAAAGAACTCTGTTTCTCCTGTTTCTGAGCTGAATGAAAGTCTCCATGCAAGACAACAGCTGCACACAGCTGCACACAGCTTTACACTTGAACACTCATTCATACACATGAGCCTGGAGGAATAAACATAGCAAAACAAAGATTCAAATGAAACTGACAATACACCAGGTCAGTGTTCATCAAGCAACGGAATACGCACAGTGCCCCTCAATCTCAGACCAACAGAGAGTCGACTGTGAACGATCGTCACCTGATATTCATCATACGGTCTGTGTCTCCACCCACAGGCGTAATGGTGCCACTGCACATCACCAAACGCATAAGAACAAATCAACCATGTAAATGAATCGACACCACTGAAACAAGAGAGAAATTGTTTCATCAATAACTGGAATAATTTTATTAAAAATATAAATATATATATATATATATATATATATATATATATTTCAATAGTTATCTGCTTTAATCAATGTGTGTGGGGGGAGTGGGGGCACTGAATTAGTGAATTCAGGAATTTGTTAAAGAAAAAAAGTGCTTTATGCTCATTGCGAGCATAAAAGGTGAACTTGAATGGAATTGTAATTCTCTGCTGAAAAAAATAAGGAAAAAATCTTTCCTGTTGTTCCTCTATTGTCAGTCTCATTTGAATCTTTGTTTTGCTTTGTTTATTCCTCCAGGCTGATGAGTATGAATGAGTATTCAAGTGTAAAGCTGTGTGCAGCTCTGTTTTCTTGCATAGAGACTTTAATTCAGCTCAGAAACAGGAGAAAAAGAGTTATTTCAGAGTAAGTCAGCACAGATATCACTGCTGCTCCTTCAAAAAAAAGATTTCAACTATTTCCTTATGGGGGAACCTACAATGTAGTGAGGAACAACAGGAGAGATGTTTCCCTCATGTATTTCAGCAGAAAATAACAATTCCACTCAAGTTCACCCTTTCTGCTCACACTGCGCATAACTCAGCGAGAGAAGCACAATAGAGCAATAAAAAATGACATCCCACTGTCTGAATGAGTTTTTATGTTAAATTGTAAAATCAACTATTTCCTTATGGGGGACCCTACAATGTACTGAGGAACAACAGGAGAGATTTTTCCCTCATGTATTTCAGCAGAAAATAACAATTCCACTCAAGTTCACCCTTTCTGCTCACACTGCGCATAACTCAGCGAGAGAAGCACAATAGAGCAATAAAAAATGACATCCCACTGTCTGAATGAGTTTTTATGTTAAATTGAGAATTCAACTATTACCTTATGGGGGAACCTACAATGTACTGAGGAACAACAGGAGAGATGTTTCCCTCATGTATTTCAGCAGAAAATAACAATTCCACTCAAGTTCACCCTTTCTGCTCACACTGCGCATAACTCAGCGAGAGAAGCACAATAGAGCAATAAAAAAATGACATCCCACTGTCTGAATGAGTTTTCATGTTAAATTGAGAATTCAACTATTTACTTAAGGGGGAACCTACAATGTACTGAGGAACAACAGGAGAGATGTTTCCCTCATGTATTTCAGCAGAAAATAACAATTCCACTCAAGTTCACCCTTTCTGCTCACACTGCGCATAACTCAGCGAGAGAAGCACAATAGAGCAATAAAAAATGACATCCCACTGTCTGAATGAGTTTTCATGTTAAATTGAGAATTCAACTATTTCCTTATGGGGGGACCTACAATGTACTCAGGAATAACAGGAGAGATGTTTCCCTCATGTATTTCAGCAGAAAATAACAATTCCACTCAAGTTCACCCTTTCTGCTCACACTGCGCATAACTCAGCGAGAGAAGCACAATAGAGCAATAAAAAATGACATCCCACTGTCTGAATGAGTTTTCATGTTAAATTGTAAAATCAACTATTTCCTTATGGGGGACCCTACAATGTACTGAGGAACAACAGGAGAGATGTTTCCCTCATGTATTTCAGCAGAAAATAACAATTCCACTCAAGTTCACCCTTTCTGCTCACACTGCGCATAACTCAGCGAAAGAAGCACAATAGAGCAATAAAAAATGACATCCCACTGTCTGAATGAGTTTTCATGTTAAATTGAGAATTCAACTATTTCCTTATGGTGGGACCTACAATGTACTCAGGAACAACAGGAGAGATGTTTCCCTCATGTATTTCAGCAGAAAATAACAATTCCACTCAAGTTCACCCTTTCTGCTCACACTGCGCATAACTCAGCGAGAGAAGCACAATAGAGCAATAAAAAATGACATCCCACTGTCTGAATGAGTTTTCATGTTAAATTGTAAAATCAACTATTTCCTTATGGGGGAACCTACAATGTACTGAGGAACAACAGGAAAGATGTTTCCCTCATGTATTTCAGCAGAAAATAACAATTCCACTCAAGTTCACCCTTTCTGCTCACACTGCGCATAACTCAGCGAGAGAAGCACAATAGAGCAATAAAAAATGACATCCCACTGTCTGAATGAGTTTTCATGTTAAATTGAGAACTCAACTATTTCCTTATGGGGGAACCTACAATGTACTGAGGAACAACAGGAGAGATGTTTCCCTCATGTATTTCAGCAGAAAATAACAATTCCACTCAAGTTCACCCTTTCTGCTCACACTGCGCATAACTCAGCGAGAGAAGCACAATAGCGCAATAAAAAATGACATCCCACTGTCTGAATGAGTTTTCATGTTAAATTGAGAATTCAACTATTTCCTTATGGGGGGACCTACAATGTACTCAGGAATAATAGGAGAGATGTTTCCCTCATGTATTTCAGCAGAAAATAACAATTCCACTCAAGTTCACCCTTTCTGCTCACACTGCGCATAACTCAGCGAGAGAAGCACAATAGAGCAATAAAAAATGACATCCCACTGTCTGAATGAGTTTTCATGTTAAATTGTAAAATCAACTATTTCCTTATGGGGGAACCTACAATGTACTGAGGAACAACAGGAGAGATGTTTCCCTCATGTATTTCAGCAGAAAATAACAATTCCACTCAAGTTCACCCTTTCTGCTCACACTGCGCATAACTCAGCGAGAGAAGCACAATAGAGCAATAAAAAATGACATCCCACTGTCTGAATGAGTTTTTATGTTAAATTGAGAATTCAACTATTTCCTTATGGGGGGACCTACAATGTACTCAGGAACAACAGTAGAGATGTTTCCCTCATGTATTTCAGCAGAAAATAACACTTCCACTCAAGTTCACCCTTTCTGCTCACACTGCGCATAACTCAGCGAGAAAAGCACAATAGAGCAATAAAAAATGACATCCCACTGTCTGAATGAGTTTTCACCCCATCAGACTTGAATTGAATTAGGGTTAACGATAAGGCTGAAACTAGGGTTAGGGTTAGGGTTTGCTGAAATTAGGGTTAGGGTTTCTGCGTTCCTCAAGTATTAGAAACCCCAAATTTGGCGTGGGCGCTTCTTTGGGGCTCTTGATGAAATAGCAAGTGGCCCCATGTCTCTAGGACAAAGTTGAAATTTCACCCCATAGACTTGCATTGAATTAGGGTTAACGTTAAGGCTGAAACTAGGGTTAGGGTTAGGGTTAGTTGAAATTAGGGTTAGGGTTTCTGCCTTCCTCAAGTATTAGAAACCCCAAATTTTGCGTGGACACTTCTTGGGGGCTCCTGATGAAAAAGCAAATGGTCCCATGTCTCTAGGACAAAGTTGAAATTTCACCCCATAGACTTGCATTGAATTAGGGTTAACGTTAAGGCTGAAACTAGGGTTAGGGTTAGGGTTAGTTGAAATTAGGGTTAGGGTTTCTGCGTTCCTCAAGTACTAGAAGACCCAAATTCGGCGTGTGCGCTTCTTTGGGGGCTCTTGATGAAAAAGCAAGTGGCCCCATGTCTCTAGGACAAAGTTGAAATGTCAACCCATAGACTTGCATTGAATGAGGGTTAAGGATAAGGCTGAAAGTAGGGTTAGGGTAGGGATGAAGTTGTTATTCTCTGCTGCAATACATGAGGGAAACATCTCTCATGTTGTTCCTCAGTACATTTTAGGTTCCCCAACAAGGAAAAAGGTGAATTCTGAATTTAACATGAAAACTCATTCAGACGTCAGGATGTCATTCTTTATGGTGTTTATTGGCCTTATCTCAACGATTTGAGAGGTTGCTTTTTTTTTTTTTTTTAAAGGAGCAGCAGTGATATCTGTGCTGACTTACTCTGAAAGAATTCTGTTTCTCCTGTTTCTGAGCTGAATTGAAAGTCTCCATGCAAGACAACAGCTGCACACAGCTGCACACAGCTTTACACTTGAACACTCATTCATACACATGAGCCTGAAGGAATAAACAGAGGTCTGTCATCAGTCATGGCGTGAAAAAATATTTTCTGCTCCTCCTGTGTTCATAAAGAGTTTTTTTTTTATATCTTTTTTAATGTTCCCCAGTAAATTGAGTGTTATTCAAGCAGCAGAAGCAGCATCAGCAACACCAGCAGCTGCTGAAGTACTTTAATTGGTTTGTAATCAGACTTACAAGTCTGTTTACAAACAACTTCAGACTTCAAAGCGTTTGAACGGCTTTGATCATCAGACCTAAAAGTCTGTTTACAAACAACTTCAGACTTCAAAGTTTTTGAAAATGTTTGAACACGCATTCCATCACTTTGATGTCTGTTTTCTTCAAGCAGCAGCATTTTTTATCGAGCAAATTGTATTCTGTGTGGAATAACAGGTTGGATTTTTTTTTCTCTCTTGTTCCTCAGCTGAATCAAGACAACTATGAAAGTAAACAGTCGCATAAAGATTTTGAAAAGAAAACTCATTCAACCATTTGGATTTCTTTTTTTTATTGTGGTTATGGGCCTTATCTCAACAAGTTGAGATGTTGTCTTTTTTTTTGAAGGAGCAGCTGTGATATCTGTGCTGACTTACTCTGAAAGAACTCTGTTTCTCCTGTTTCTGAGCTGATTGAAAGTCTCCATGCAAGACAACAGCTGCACACAGCTGCACACAGCTTTACACTTGAACACTCATTCATACACATGAGCCTGAAGGAATAAACAGAGGTCTGTCATCAGTCAATGGCGTGAAAAAATATTTTCTGCTCCTCCTGTGTTCATAAAGAGTTTTTTTTTTATATCTTTTTTAATGTTCCCCAGTAAATTGAGTGTTATTCAAGCAGCAGAAGCAGCATCAGCAACGCCAGCAGCTGCTGAAGCACTTTAATTGGTTTTGTAATCAGACTTACAAGTCTGTTTACAAACAACTTCAGACTTCAAAGCCTTTGAACGGCTTTGATCATCAGACCTAAAAGTCTGTTTACAAACAACTTCAGAGTTCAAAGCGTTTGAACGGCTTTGATCATCAAACCTAAAAGTCTGTTTACAAACAACTTCAGACTTCAAAGTTTTTGAAAATGTTTCAACACGCATTCCATCACTTTGATGTCTGTTTTCTTCAAGCAGCAGCATTTTTTATTGCGCAAATTGTATTCTGTGTGGAATAACAGGTTGGATTTTTTTTTCTCTCTTGTTCCTCAGCTGAATCAAGACAACTATGAAAGTAAACAGTCGCATAAAGATTTTGAAAAGAAAACTCATTCAACCACTTGGATTTCTTTTTTTTATTGTGGTTATGGGCCTTATCTCAACAAGTTGAGATGTTGTCTTTTTTTTTGAAGGAGCAGCTGTGATATCTGTGCTGACTTACTCTGAAAGAACTCTGTTTCTCCTGTTTCTGAGCAGAATGAAAGTCTCCATGCAAGACAACAGCTGCACACAGCTGCACACAGCTTTACACTTGAACACTCATTCATACACATGAGCCTGAAGGAATAAACAGAGGTCTGTCATCAGTCAATGGCGTGAAAAAATATTTTCTGCTCCTCCTGTGTTCATAAAGAGTTTTTTTTTTATATCTTTTTTAATGTTCCCCAGTAAATTGAGTGTTATTCAAGCAGCAGAAGCAGCATCAGCAACGCCAGCAGCTGCTGAAGCACTTTAATTGGTTTGTAATCAGACTTACAAGTCTGTTTACAAACAACTTCAGACTTCAAAGCGTTTGAACGGCTTTGATCATCAGACCTAAAAGTCTGTTTACAAACAACTTCAGACTTCAAAGCGTTTGAACGGCTTTGATCATCAAACCTAAAAGTCTGTTTACAAACAACTTCAGACTTCAAAGTTTTTGAAAATGTTTCAACACGCATTCCATCACTTTGATGTCTGTTTTCTTCAAGCAGCAGCATTTTTTATTGAGCAAATTGTATTCTGTGTGGAATAACAGGTTGGATTTTTTTTTCTCTCTTGTTCCTCAGCTGAATCAAGACATCTATGAAAGTAAACAGTCGCATACAAATTTTGAAAAGAAAACTCATTCAACCACTTGGTTTTCTTCTTTTATTGTGGTTATGGGCCTTATCTCAACAAGTTGAGATGTTTTCTTTTTTGTTGAAGGAGCAGCTGTGATATCTGTGCTGACTTACTCTGAAAGAACTCTGTTTCTGTTGTTTCTGAGCTGAATGAAAGTCTCCATGCAAGACAACAGCTGCACACAGCTGCACACAGCTTTACACTTGAACACTCATTCATACACATTAGCCTGAAGGAATAAACAGAGGTCTGTCATCAGTCAATGGCGTGAAAAAATATTTTCTGCTCCTCCTGTGTTCATAAAGAGCTTTTGTTTTATATCTTTTTTAATGTTCCCCAGTAAATTGAGTGTTATTCAAGCAGCAGAAGCAGCATCAGCAACGCCAGCAGCTGCTGAAGCACTTTAATTGGTTTGTAATCAGACTTACAAGTCTGTTTACAAACAACTTCAGACTTCAAAGCGTTTGAACGGCTTTGATCATCAGACCTAAAAGTCTGTTTACAAACACAACTTCAGACTTCAAAGCTTTTGCAAATGTTTCAACACGCATTCCATCACTTTGATGTCTTTTTTCTTCAAGCAGCAGCATTTTTTATTGAGCAAATTGTATTCTGTGTGGAATAACAGGTTGGATTTTTTTTTTCTCTTTTGTTCCTCAGCTGAATCAAGACATCTATGAAAGTAAACAGTCGCATACAGATTTTGAAAAGAAAACTCATTCAACCACTTGGATTTCTTCTTTTATTGTGGTTATGGGCCTTATCTCAACAAGTTGAGATGTTGTCTTTTTTTTGAAGGAGCAGCTGTGATATCTGTGCTGACTTACTCTGAAAGAACTCTGTTTCTCCTGTTTCTGAGCTGAATGAAAGTCTCCATGCAAGACAACAGCTGCACACAGCTGCACACAGCTTTACACTTGAACACTCATTCATACACATGAGCCTGGAGGAATAAACATAGCAAAACAAAGATTCAAATGAAACTGACAATACACCAGGTCAGTGTTCATCAAGCAACGGAATACGCACAGTGCCCCTCAATCTCAGACCAACAGAGAGTCGACTGTGAACGATCGTCACCTGATATTCATCATACGGTCTGTGTCTCCACCCACAGGCGTAATGGTGCCACTGCACATCACCAAACGCATAAGAACAAATCAACCATGTAAATGAATCGACACCACTGAAACAAGAGAGAAATTGTTTCATCAATAACTGGAATAATTTTATTAAAAATATAAATATATATATATATATATATATATATATTTCAATAGTTATCTGCTTTAATCAATGTGTGTGGGGGGAGTGGGGGCACTGAATTAGTGAATTCAGGAATTTGTTAAAGAAAAAAAGTGCTTTATGCTCATTGCGAGCATAAAAGGTGAACTTGAATGGAATTGTAATTCTCTGCTGAAAAAAATAAGGAAAAAATCTTTTCTGTTGTTCCTCTATTGTCAGTCTCATTTGAATCTTTGTTTTGCTTTGTTTATTCCTCCAGGCTGATGAGTATGAATGAGTATTCAAGTGTAAAGCTGTGTGCAGCTCTGTTTTCTTGCATAGAGACTTTAATTCAGCTCAGAAACAGGAGAAAAAGAGTTATTTCAGAGTAAGTCAGCACAGATATCACTGCTGCTCCTTCAAAAAAAAGATTTCAACTATTTCCTTATGGGGGAACCTACAATGTAGTGAGGAACAACAGGAGAGATGTTTCCCTCATGTATTTCAGCAGAAAATAACAATTCCACTCAAGTTCACCCTTTCTGCTCACACTGCGCATAACTCAGCGAGAGAAGCACAATAGAGCAATAAAAAATGACATCCCACTGTCTGAATGAGTTTTTATGTTAAATTGTAAAATCAACTATTTCCTTATGGGGGACCCTACAATGTACTGAGGAACAACAGGAGAGATTTTTCCCTCATGTATTTCAGCAGAAAATAACAATTCCACTCAAGTTCACCCTTTCTGCTCACACTGCGCATAACTCAGCGAGAGAAGCACAATAGAGCAATAAAAAATGACATCCCACTGTCTGAATGAGTTTTTATGTTAAATTGAGAATTCAACTATTACCTTATGGGGGAACCTACAATGTACTGAGGAACAACAGGAGAGATGTTTCCCTCATGTATTTCAGCAGAAAATAACACTTCCACTCAAGTTCACCCTTTCTGCTCACACTGCGCATAACTCAGCGAGAGAAGCACAATAGAGCAATAAAAAATGACATCCCACTGTCTGAATGAGTTTTCATGTTAAATTGAGAATTCAACTATTTCCTTATGGGGGGACCTACAATGTACTCAGGAGTAACAGGAGAGATGTTTCCCTCATGTATTTCAGCAGAAAATAACAATTCCACTCAAGTTCACCCTTTCTGCTCACACTGCGCATAACTCAGCGAGAGAAGCACAATAGAGCAATAAAAAATGACATCCCACTGTCTGAATGAGTTTTCATGTTAAATTGAGTATTCAACTATTTCCTTATGGGGGACCCTACAATGTACTGAGGAACAACAGGAGAGATTTTTCCCTCATGTATTTCAGCAGAAAATAACAATTCCACTCAAGTTCACCCTTTCTGCTCACACTGCGCATAACTCAGCGAGAGAAGCACAATAGAGCAATAAAAAATGACATCCCACTGTCTGAATGAGTTTTTATGTTAAATTGAGAATTCAACTATTACCTTATGGGGGAACCTACAATGTACTGAGGAACAACAGGAGAGATGTTTCCCTCATGTATTTCAGCAGAAAATAACAATTCCACTCAAGTTCACCCTTTCTGCTCACACTGCGCATAACTCAGCGAGAGAAGCACAATAGAGCAATAAAAAAATGACATCCCACTGTCTGAATGAGTTTTCATGTTAAATTGAGAATTCAACTATTTACTTAAAGGGGAACCTACAATGTACTGAGGAACAACAGGAGAGATGTTTCCCTCATGTATTTCAGCAGAAAATAACAATTCCACTCAAGTTCACCCTTTCTGCTCACACTGCGCATAACTCAGCGAGAGAAGCACAATAGAGCAATAAAAAATGACATCCCACTGTCTGAATGAGTTTTCATGTTAAATTGAGAATTCAACTATTTCCTTATGGGGGGACCTACAATGTACTCAGGAATAACAGGAGAGATGTTTCCCTCATGTATTTCAGCAGAAAATAACAATTCCACTCAAGTTCACCCTTTCTGCTCACACTGCGCATAACTCAGCGAGAGAAGCACAATAGAGCAATAAAAAATGACATCCCACTGTCTGAATGAGTTTTCATGTTAAATTGAGTATTCAACTATTTCCTTATGGGGGAACCTACAATGTACTCAGGAACAACAGGAGAGATGTTTCCCTCATGTATTTCAGCAGAAAATAACAATTCCACTCAAGTTCACCCTTTCTGCTCACACTGCGCATAACTCAGCGAGAGAAGCACAATAGAGCAATAAAAAATGACATCCCACTGTCTGAATGAGTTTTCATGTTAAATTGTAAAATCAACTATTTCCTTATGGGGGACCCTACAATGTACTGAGGAACAACAGGAGAGATGTTTCCCTCATGTATTTCAGCAGAAAATAACAATTCCACTCAAGTTCACCCTTTCTGCTCCCACTGCGCATAACTCAGCGAGAGAAGCACAATAGCGCAATAAAAAATGACATCCCACTGTCTGAATGAGTTTTCATGTTAAATTGAGAATTCAACTATTTCCTTATGGGGGGACCTACAATGTACTCAGGAATAACAGGAGAGATGTTTCCCTCATGTATTTCAGCAGAAAATAACAATTCCACTCAAGTTCACCCTTTCTGCTCACACTGCGCATAACTCAGCGAGAGAAGCACAATAGAGCAATAAAAAATGACATCCCACTGTCTGAATGAGTTTTTATGTTAAATTGAGAATTCAACTATTTCCTTATGGGGGGACCTACAATGTACTCAGGAATAACAGGAGAGATGTTTCCCTCATGTATTTCAGCAGAAAATAACAATTCCACTCAAGTTCACCCTTTCTGCTCACACTGCGCATAACTCAGCGAGAGAAGCACAATAGAGCAATAAAAAATGACATCCCACTGTCTGAATGAGTTTTCATGTTAAATTGAGAATTCAACTATTTCCTTATGGGGGGACCTACAATGTACTCAGGAACAACATGAGAGATGTTTCCCTCATGTATTTCAGCAGAAAATAACAATTCCACTCAAGTTCACCCTTTCTGATCACACTGCGCATAACTCAGCGAGAGAAGCACAATAGAGCAATAAAAAATGACATCCCACTGTCTGAATGAGTTTTTATGTTAAATTGAGAATTCAACTATTTCCTTATGGGGGGACCTACAATGAACTCAGGAACAACAGTAGAGATGTTTCCCTCATGTATTTCAGCAGAAAATAACACTTCCACTCATGTTCACCCTTTCTGCTCACACTGCGCATAACTCAGCGAGAAAAGCACAATAGAGCAATAAAAAATGACATCCCACTGTCTGAATGAGTTTTCACCCCATCAGACTTGAATTGAATTAGGGTTAACGATAAGGCTGAAACTAGGGTTAGGGTTAGGGTTAGCTGAAATTAGGGTTAGGGTTTCTGCGTTCCTCAAGTATTAGAAACCCCAAATTTGGCGTGGGCGCTTCTTTGGGGCTCTTGATGAAATAGCAAGTGGCCCCATGTCTCTAGGACAAAGTTGAAATTTCACCCCATAGACTTGCATTGAATTAGGGTTAACGTTAAGGCTGAAACTAGGGTTAGGGTTAGGGTTAGTTGAAATTAGGGTTAGGGTTTCTGCCTTCCTCAAGTATTAGAAACCCCAAATTTTGCGTGGACACTTCTTGGGGGCTCCTGATGAAAAAGCAAATGGTCCCATGTCTCTAGGACAAAGTTGAAATTTCACCCCATAGACTTGCATTGAATTAGGGTTAACGTTAAGGCTGAAACTAGGGTTAGGGTTAGGGTTAGTTGAAATTAGGTTTAGGGTTTCTGCGTTCCTCAAGTACTAGAAGACCCAAATTCGGCGTGTGCGCTTCTTTGGGGGCTCTTGATGAAAAAGCAAGTGGCCCCATGTCTCTAGGACAAAGTTGAAATGTCAACCCATAGACTTGCATTGAATGAGGGTTAAGGATAAGGCTGAAAGTAGGGTTAGGGTAGGGATGGAGTTGTTATTCTCTGCTGCAATACATGAGGGAAACATCTCTCATGTTGTTCCTCAGTACATTTTAGGTTCCCCAACAAGGAAAAAGGTGAATTCTGAATTTAACATGAAAACTCATTCAGACGTCAGGATGTCATTCTTTATGGTGTTTATTGGCCTTATCTCAACGATTTGAGAGGTTGTTTTTTTTTTTTTTTTTAAAGGAGCAGCAGTGATATCTGTGCTGACTTACTCTGAAAGAATTCTGTTTCTCCTGTTTCTGAGCTGAATTGAAAGTCTCCATGCAAGACAACAGCTGCACACAGCTGCACACAGCTTTACACTTGAACACTCATTCATACACATGAGCCTGAAGGAATAAACAGAGGTCTGTCATCAGTCATGGCGTGAAAAAATATTTTCTGCTCCTCCTGTGTTCATAAAGAGTTTTTTTTTTATATCTTTTTTAATGTTCCCCAGTAAATTGAGTGTTATTCAAGCAGCAGAAGCAGCATCAGCAACACCAGCAGCTGCTGAAGTACTTTAATTGGTTTGTAATCAGACTTACAAGTCTGTTTACAAACAACTTCAGACTTCAAAGCGTTTGAACGGCTTTGATCATCAGACCTAAAAGTCTGTTTACAAACAACTTCAGACTTCAAAGTTTTTGAAAATGTTTGAACACGCATTCCATCACTTTGATGTCTGTTTTCTTCAAGCAGCAGCATTTTTTATTGAGCAAATTGTATTCTGTGTGGAATAACAGGTTGGATTTTTTTTTCTCTCTTGTTCCTCAGCTGAATCAAGACAACTATGAAAGTAAACAGTCGCATAAAGATTTTGAAAAGAAAACTCATTCAACCATTTGGATTTCTTTTTTTTATTGTGGTTATGGGCCTTATCTCAACAAGTTGAGATGTTGTCTTTTTTTTTGAAGGAGCAGCTGTGATATCTGTGCTGACTTACTCTGAAAGAACTCTGTTTCTCCTGTTTCTGAGCTGAATGAAAGTCTCCATGCAAGACAACAGCTGCACACAGCTGCACACAGCTTTACACTTGAACACTCATTCATACACATGAGCCTGAAGGAATAAACAGAGGTCTGTCATCAGTCAATGGCGTGAAAAAATATTTTCTGCTCCTCCTGTGTTCATAAAGAGTTTTTTTTTTATATCTTTTTTAATGTTCCCCAGTAAATTGAGTGTTATTCAAGCAGCAGAAGCAGCATCAGCAACGCCAGCAGCTGCTGAAGCACTTTAATTGGTTTGTAATCAGACTTACAAGTCTGTTTACAAACAACTTCAGACTTCAAAGCGTTTGAACGGCTTTGATCATCAGACCTAAAAGTCTGTTTACAAACAACTTCAGACTTCAAAGCGTTTGAACGGCTTTGATCATCAGACTTAAAAGTCTGTTTACAAACACAACTTCAGACTTCAAAGCTTTTGCAAATGTTTCAACACGCATTCCATCACTTTGATGTCTTTTTTCTTCAAGCAGCAGCATTTTTTATTGAGCAAATTGTATTCTGTGTGGAATAACAGGTTGGATTTTTTTTTCTCTTTTGTTCCTCAGCTGAATCAAGCCATCTATGAAAGTAAACAGTCGCATACAGATTTTGAAAAGAAAACTCATTCAACCACTTGGATTTCTTCTTTTATTGTGGTTATGGGCCTTATCTCAACAAGTTGAGATGTTGTCTTTTTTTTGAAGGAGCAGCTGTGATATCTGTGCTGACTTACTCTGAAAGAACTCTGTTTCTCCTGTTTCTGAGCTGAATGAAAGTCTCCATGCAAGACAACAGCTGCACAGAGCTGCACACAGCTTTACACTTGAACACTCATTCATACACATGAGCCTGGAGGAATAAACATAGCAAAACAAAGATTCAAATGAAACTGACAATACACCAGGTCAGTGTTCATCAATCTCAGACCAACAGAGAGTCGACTGTGAACGATCGTCACCTGATATTCATCATACGGTCTGTGTCTCCACCCACAGGCGAAATGGTGCCACTGCACATCACCAAACGCATAAGAACAAATCAACCATGTAAATGAATCGACACCACTGAAACAAGAGAGAAATTGTTTCATCAATAACTGGAATAATGTTATTATTAAAATATATATATATATATATATTTCAATAGTTAGCTGCTTTAATCAATGTGTGTGGGGAGAGTGGGGGCACTGAATTAGTGAATTCAGGAATTTGTGAAAGAAAACAAGTGCTTTATGCTCATTGCGAGCATAAAAGGTGAACTTGAATGGAATTGTAATTCTCTGCTGAAAAAAATAAGGAAAAAAATTTTCCTGTTGTTCCTCTATTGTCAGTCTCATTTGAATCTTTGTTTTGCATTGTTTATTCCTCCATGCTGATGAGTATGAATGAGTGTTCAAGTGTAAAGCTGTGTGCAGCTCTGTGCAGCTGTTTTCTTGCATAGAGACTTTAATTCAGCTCAGAAACAGGAGAAAAAGAGTTATTTCAGAGTAAGTCAGCACAGATATCACTGCTGCTCCTTCAAAAAAAAGATTTCAACTATTTCCTTATGGGGGAACCTACAATGTAGTGAGGAACAACAGGAGAGATGTTTCCCTCATGTATTTCAACAGAAAATAACAATTCCACTCAAGTTCACCCTTTCTGCTCACACTGCGCATAACTCAGCGAGAGAAGCACAATAGAGCAATAAAAAATGACATCCCACTGTCTGAATGAGTTTTCATGTTAAATTGTAAAATCAACTATTTCCTTATGGGGGACCCTACAATGTACTGAGGAACAACAGGAGAGATGTTTCCCTCATGTATTTCAGCAGAAAATAACAATTCCACTCAAGTTCACCCTTTCTGCTCACACTGCGCATAACTCAGCGAGAGAAGCACAATAGAGCAATAAAAAATGACATCCCACTGTCTGAATGAGTCTTCATGTTAAATTGAGAATTCAACTATTTCCTTATGGGGGAACCTACAATGTACTGAGGAACAACAGGAGAGATGTTTCCCTCATGTATTTCAGCAGAAAATAACAATTCCACTCAAGTTCACCCTTTCTGCTCACACTGCGCATAACTCAGCGAGAGAAGCACAATAGAGCAATAAAAAATGACATCCCACTGTCTGAATGAGTTTTCATGTTAAATTGAGAATTCAACTATTTCCTTATGGGGGAACCTACAATGTACTGAGGAACAACAGGAGAGATGTTTCCCTCATGTATTTCAGCAGAAAATAACAATTCCACTCAAGTTCACCCTTTCTGCTCACACTGCGCATAACTCAACGAGAGAAGCACAATAGAGCAATAAAAAATGACATCCCACTGTCTGAATGAGTTTTTATGTTAAATTGAGAATTCAACTATTTCCTTATGGGGGGACCTACAATGTACTCAGGAATAACAGGAGAGATGTTTCCCTCATGTATTTCAGCAGAAAATAACAATTCCACTCAAGTTCACCCTTTCTGCTCACACTGCGCATAACTCAGCGAGAGAAGCACAATAGAGCAATAAAAAATGACATCCCACTGTCTGAATGAGTTTTCATGTTAAATTGAGAATTCAACTATTTCCTTAAGGGGGAACCTACAATGTACTGAGGAACAACCGGAGAGATGTTTCCCTCATGTATTTCAGCAGAAAAAAACAATTCCACTCAAGTTCACCCTTTCTGCTCACACTGCGCATAACTCAGCGAGAGAAGCACAATAGAGCAATAAAAAATGACATCCCACTGTCTGAATGAGTTTTCATGTTAAATTGTAAAATCAACTATTTCCTTATGGGGGACCCTACAATGTACTGAGGAACAACAGGAGAGATGTTTCCCTCATGTATTTCAGCAGAAAATAACAATTCCACTCAAGTTCACCCTTTCTGCTCACACTGCGCATAACTCAGCGAGAGAAGCACAATAGAGCAATAAAAAATGACATCCCACTGTCTGAATGAGTTTTCATGTTAAATTGAGAATTCAACTATTTCCTTATGGGGGAACCTACAATGTACTGAGGAACAACAGGAGAGATGTTTCCCTCATGTATTTCAGCAGAAAATAACAATTCCACTCAAGTTCACCCTTTCTGCTCACACTGCGCATAACTCAGCGAGAGAAGCACAATAG
Source organism: Nelusetta ayraudi (assembly GCF_046127955.1). NCBI lineage: Eukaryota > Metazoa > Chordata > Actinopteri > Tetraodontiformes > Monacanthidae > Nelusetta > Nelusetta ayraudi. The sequence goes on along the minus strand of NW_027466195.1, from coordinate 109,626 downwards.
AGCAATAAAAAATGACATCCCACTGTCTGAATGAGTTTTTATGTTAAATTGAGAATTCAACTATTTCCTTATGGGGGGACCTACAATGTACTCAGGAATAACAGGAGAGATGTTTCCCTCATGTATTTCAGCAGAAAATAACAATTCCACTCAAGTTCACCCTTTCTGTTCACACTGCGCATAACTCAGCGAGAGAAGCACAATAGAGCAATAAAAAATGACATCCCACTGTCTGAATGAGTTTTTATGTTAAATTGAAAATTCAACTATTTCCTTATGGGGGAACCTACAATGTACTGAGGAACAACAGGAGAGATGTTTCCCTCATGTATTTCAGCAGAAAATAACAATTCCACTCAAGTTCACCCTTTCTGCTCACACTGCGCATAACTCAGCGAGAGAAGCACAATAGAGCAATAAAAAATGACATCCCACTGTCTGAATGAGTTTTCATGTTAAATTGAGAATTCAACTATTTCCTTATGGGGGAACCTACAATGTACTGAGGAACAACAGGAGAGATGTTTCCCTCATGTATTTCAGCAGAAAATAACAATTCCACTCAAGTTCACCCTTTCTGCTCACACTGCGCATAACTCAGCGAGAGAAGCACAATAGAGCAATAAAAAATGACATCCCACTGTCTGAATGAGTTTTCATGTTAAATTGTAAAATCAACTATTTCCTTATGGGGGACCCTACAATGTACTGAGGAACAACAGGAGAGATGTTTCCCTCATGTATTTCAGCAGAAAATAACAATTCCACTCAAGTTCACCCTTTCTGCTCACACTGCGCATAACTCAGCGAGAGAAGCACAATAGAGCAATAAAAAATGACATCCCACTGTCTGAATGAGTTTTCATGTTAAATTGAGAATTCAACTATTTCCTTATGGGGGAACCTACAATGTACTGAGGAACAACAGGAGAGATGTTTCCCTCATGTATTTCAGCAGAAAATAACAATTCCACTCAAGTTCACCCTTTCTGCTCACACTGCGCATAACTCAGCGAGAGAAGCACAATAGAGCAATAAAAAATGACATCCCACTGTCTGAATGAGTTTTTATGTTAAATTGAGAATTCAACTATTTCCTTATGGGGGGACCTACAATGTACTCAGGAATAACAGGAGAGATGTTTCCCTCATGTATTTCAGCAGAAAATAACAATTCCACTCAAGTTCACCCTTTCTGCTCACACTGCGCATAACTCAGCGAGAGAAGCACAATAGAGCAATAAAAAATGACATCCCACTGTCTGAATGAGTTTTTATGTTAAATTGAAAATTCAACTATTTCCTTATGGGGGAACCTACAATGTACTGAGGAACAACAGGAGAGATGTTTCCCTCATGTATTTCAGCAGAAAATAACAATTCCACTCAAGTTCACCCTTTCTGCTCACACTGCGCATAACTCAGCGAGAGAAGCACAATAGAGCAATAAAAAAATGACATCCCACTGTCTGAATGAGTTTTCATGTTAAATTGAGAATTCAACTATTTCCTTAAGGGGGAACCTACAATGTACTGAGGAACAACCGGAGAGATGTTTCCCTCATGTATTTCAGCAGAAAATAACAATTCCACTCAAGTTCACCCTTTCTGCTCACAATGCGCATAACTCAGCGAGAGAAGCACAATAGAGCAATAAAAAATGACATCCCACTGTCTGAATGAGTTTTCATGTTAAATTGTAAAATCAACTATTTCCTTATGGGGGACCCTACAATGTACTGAGGAACAACAGGAGAGATGTTTCCCTCATGTATTTCAGCAGAAAATAACAATTCCACTCAAGTTCACCCTTTCTGCTCACACTGCGCATAACTCAGCGAGAGAAGCACAATAGAGCAATAAAAAATGACATCCCACTGTCTGAATGAGTTTTCATGTTAAATTGAGAATTCAACTATTTCCTTATGGGGGAACCTACAATGTACTGAGGAACAACAGGAGAGATGTTTCCCTCATGTATTTCAGCAGAAAATAACAATTCCACTCAAGTTCACCCTTTCTGCTCACACTGCGCATAACTCAGCGAGAGAAGCACAATAGAGCAATAAAAAATGACATCCCACTGTCTGAATGAGTTTTCATGTTAAATTGTAAAATCAACTATTTCCTTATGGGGGACCCTACAATGTACTGAGGAACAACAGGAGAGATGTTTCCCTCATGTATTTCAGCAGAAAATAACAATTCCACTCAAGTTCACCCTTTCTGCTCACACTGCGCATAACTCAGCGAGAGAAGCACAATAGAGCAATAAAAAATGACATCCCACTGTCTGAATGAGTTTTCATGTTAAATTGAGAATTCAACTATTTCCTTATGGGGGAACCTACAATGTACTGAGGAACAACAGGAGAGATGTTTCCCTCATGTATTTCAGCAGAAAATAACAATTCCACTCAAGTTCACCCTTTCTGCTCACACTGCGCATAACTCAGCGAGAGAAGCACAATAGAGCAATAAAAAATGACATCCCACTGTCTGAATGAGTTTTTATGTTAAATTGAGAATTCAACTATTTCCTTATGGGGGGACCTACAATGTACTCAGGAATAACAGGAGAGATGTTTCCCTCATGTATTTCAGCAGAAAATAACAATTCCACTCAAGTTCACCCTTTCTGCTCACACTGCGCATAACTCAGCGAGAGAAGCACAATAGAGCAATAAAAAATGACATCCCACTGTCTGAATGAGTTTTTATGTTAAATTGAAAATTCAACTATTTCCTTATGGGGGAACCTACAATGTACTGAGGAACAACAGGAGAGATGTTTCCCTCATGTATTTCAGCAGAAAATAACAATTCCACTCAAGTTCACCCTTTCTGCTCACACTGCGCATAACTCAGCGAGAGAAGCACAATAGAGCAATAAAAAAATGACATCCCACTGTCTGAATGAGTTTTCATGTTAAATTGAGAATTCAACTATTTCCTTAAGGGGGAACCTACAATGTACTGAGGAACAACCGGAGAGATGTTTCCCTCATGTATTTCAGCAGAAAATAACAATTCCACTCATGTTCACCCTTTCTGCTCACAATGCGCATAACTCAGCGAGAGAAGCACAATAGAGCAATAAAAAATGACATCCCACTGTCTGAATGAGTTTTCATGTTAAATTGTAAAATCAACTATTTCCTTATGGGGGACCCTACAATGTACTGAGGAACAACAGGAGAGATGTTTCCCTCATGTATTTCAGCAGAAAATAACAATTCCACTCAAGTTCACCCTTTCTGCTCACACTGCGCATAACTCAGCGAGAGAAGCACAATAGAGCAATAAAAAATGACATCCCACTGTCTGAATGAGTTTTCATGTTAATTTGAGAATTCAACTATTTCCTTAAGGGGAACCTACAATGTACTGAGGAACAACCGGAGAGATGTTTCCCTCATGTATTTCAGCAGAAAATAACAATTCCACTCAAGTTCACCCTTTCTGCTCACAATGCGCATAACTCAGCGAGAGAAGCACAATAGAGCAATAAAAAATGACATCCCACTGTCTGAATGAGTTTTCATGTTAAATTGTAAAATCAACTATTTCCTTATGGGGGACCCTACAATGTACTGAGGAACAACAGGAGAGATGTTTCCCTCATGTATTTCAGCAGAAAATAACAATTCCACTCAAGTTCACCCTTTCTGCTCACACTGCGCATAACTCAGCGAGAGAAGCACAATAGAGCAATAAAAAATGACATCCCACTGTCTGAATGAGTTTTCATGTTAAATTGAGAATTCAACTATTTCCTTATGGGGGAACCTACAATGTACTGAGGAACAACAGGAGAGATGTTTCCCTCATGTATTTCAGCAGAAAATAACAATTCCACTCAAGTTCACCCTTTCTGCTCACACTGCGCATAACTCAGCGAGAGAAGCACAATAGAGCAATAAAAAATGACATCCCACTGTCTGAATGAGTTTTCATGTTAAATTGTAAAATCAACTATTTCCTTATGGGGGAACCTACAATGTACTGAGGAACAACAGGAGAGATGTTTCCCTCATGTATTTCAGCAGAAAATAACAATTCCACTCAAGTTCACCCTTTCTGCTCACACTGCGCATAACTCAGCGAGAGAAGCACAATAGAGCAATAAAAAATGACATCCCACTGTCTGAATGAGTTTTCATGTTAAATTGAGAATTCAACTATTTCCTTATGGGGGAACCTACAATGTACTGAGGAACAACAGGAGAGATGTTTCCCTCATGTATTTCAGCAGAAAATAACAATTCCACTCAAGTTCACCCTTTCTGCTCACACTGCGCATAACTCAGCGAGAGAAGCACAATAGAGCAATAAAAAATGACATCCCACTGTCTGAATGAGTTTTCATGTTAAATTGTAAAATCAACTATTTCCTTATGGGGGAACCTACAATGTACTGAGGAACAACAGGAGAGATGTTTCCCTCATGTATTTCAGCAGAAAATAACAATTCCACTCAAGTTCACCCTTTCTGCTCACACTGCGCATAACTCAGCGAGAGAAGCACAATAGAGCAATAAAAAATGACATCCCACTGTCTGAATGAGTTTTTATGTTAAATTGAGAATTCAACTATTTCCTTATGGGGGGACCTACAATGTACTCAGGAATAACAGGAGAGATGTTTCCCTCATGTATTTCAGCAGAAAATAACAATTCCACTCAAGTTCACCCTTTCTGCTCACACTGCGCATAACTCAGCGAGAGAAGCACAATAGAGCAATAAAAAATGACATCCCACTGTCTGAATGAGTTTTTATGTTAAATTGAGAATTCAACTATTTCCTTATGGGGGAACCTACAATGTACTGAGGAACAACAGGAGAGATGTTTCCCTCATGTATTTCAGCAGAAAATAACAATTCCACTCAAGTTCACCCTTTCTGCTCACACTGCGCATAACTCAGCGAGAGAAGCACAATAGAGCAATAAAAAATGACATCCCACTGTCTGAATGAGTTTTTATGTTAAATTGAGAATTCAACTATTTCCTTATGGGGGAACCTACAATGTACTGAGGAACAACAGGAGAGATGTTTCCCTCATGTATTTCAGCAGAAAATAACAATTCCACTCAAGTTCACCCTTTCTGCTCACACTGCGCATAACTCAGCGAGAGAAGCACAATAGAGCAATAAAAAATGACATCCCACTGTCTGAATGAGTTTTCATGTTAAATTGAGAATTCAACTATTTCCTTATGGGGGAACCTACAATGTACTGAGGAACAACAGGAGAGATGTTTCCCTCATGTATTTCAGCAGAAAATAACAATTCCACTCAAGTTCACCATTTCTGCTCACACTGCGCATAACTCAGCGAGAGAAGCACAATAGAGCAATAAAAAATGACATCCCACTGTCTGAATGAGTTTTCATGTTAAATTGAGTATTCAACTATTTCCTTATGGGGGAACCTACAATGTACTGAGGAACAACAGGAGAGATGTTTCCCTCATGTATTTCAGCAGAAAATAACAATTCCACTCAAGTTCACCCTTTCTGCTCACACTGCGCATAACTCAGCGAGAGAAGCACAATAGAGCAATAAAAAATGACATCCCACTGTCTGAATGAGTTTTCATGTTAAATTGAGTATTCAACTATTTCCTTATGGGGGACCCTACAATGTACTTAGTAAAAACAGGAGAGATGTTTCCCTCATGTATTTCAGCAGAAAATAACAATTCCACTCAAGTTCACCCTTTCTGCTCACACTGCGCATAACTCAGCGAGAGAAGCACAATAGAGCAATAAAAAATGACATCCCACTGTCTGAATGAGTTTTTATGTTAAATTGAGAATTCAACTATTTCCTTATGGGGGGACCTACAATGTACTCAGGAATAACAGGAGAGATGTTTCCCTCATGTATTTCAGCAGAAAATAACAATTCCACTCAAGTTCACCCTTTCTGCTCACACTGCGCATAACTCAGCGAGAGAAGCACAATAGAGCAATAAAAAATGACATCCCACTGTCTGAATGAGTTTTTATGTTAAATTGAGAATTCAACTATTTCCTTATGGGGGAACCTACAATGTACTGAGGAACAACAGGAGAGATGTTTCCCTCATGTATTTCAGCAGAAAATAACAATTCCACTCAAGTTCACCCTTTCTGCTCACACTGCGCATAACTCAGCGAGAGAAGCACAATAGAGCAATAAAAAATGACATCCCACTGTCTGAATGAGTTTTCATGTTAAATTGAGAATTCAACTATTTCCTTATGGGGGAACCTACAATGTACTGAGGAACAACAGGAGAGATGTTTCCCTCATGTATTTCAGCAGAAAATAACAATTCCACTCAAGTTCACCATTTCTGCTCACACTGCGCATAACTCAGCGAGAGAAGCACAATAGAGCAATAAAAAATGACATCCCACTGTCTGAATGAGTTTTCATGTTAAATTGAGAATTCAACTATTTCCTTATGGGGGGACCTACAATGTACTCAGGAACAACATGAGAGATGTTTCCCTCATGTATTTCAGCAGAAAATAACAATTCCACTCAAGTTCACCCTTTCTGATCACACTGCGCATAACTCAGCGAGAGAAGCACAATAGAGCAATAAAAAATGACATCCCACTGTCTGAATGAGTTTTTATGTTAAATTGAGAATTCAACTATTTCCTTATGGGGGGACCTACAATGAACTCAGGAACAACAGTAGAGATGTTTCCCTCATGTATTTCAGCAGAAAATAACACTTCCACTCATGTTCACCCTTTCTGCTCACACTGCGCATAACTCAGCGAGAAAAGCACAATAGAGCAATAAAAAATGACATCCCACTGTCTGAATGAGTTTTCACCCCATCAGACTTGAATTGAATTAGGGTTAACGATAAGGCTGAAACTAGGGTTAGGGTTAGGGTTAGCTGAAATTAGGGTTAGGGTTTCTGCGTTCCTCAAGTATTAGAAACCCCAAATTTGGCGTGGGCGCTTCTTTGGGGCTCTTGATGAAATAGCAAGTGGCCCCATGTCTCTAGGACAAAGTTGAAATTTCACCCCATAGACTTGCATTGAATTAGGGTTAACGTTAAGGCTGAAACTAGGGTTAGGGTTAGGGTTAGTTGAAATTAGGGTTAGGGTTTCTGCCTTCCTCAAGTATTAGAAACCCCAAATTTTGCGTGGACACTTCTTGGGGGCTCCTGATGAAAAAGCAAATGGTCCCATGTCTCTAGGACAAAGTTGAAATTTCACCCCATAGACTTGCATTGAATTAGGGTTAACGTTAAGGCTGAAACTAGGGTTAGGGTTAGGGTTAGTTGAAATTAGGTTTAGGGTTTCTGCGTTCCTCAAGTACTAGAAGACCCAAATTCGGCGTGTGCGCTTCTTTGGGGGCTCTTGATGAAAAAGCAAGTGGCCCCATGTCTCTAGGACAAAGTTGAAATGTCAACCCATAGACTTGCATTGAATGAGGGTTAAGGATAAGGCTGAAAGTAGGGTTAGGGTAGGGATGGAGTTGTTATTCTCTGCTGCAATACATGAGGGAAACATCTCTCATGTTGTTCCTCAGTACATTTTAGGTTCCCCAACAAGGAAAAAGGTGAATTCTGAATTTAACATGAAAACTCATTCAGACGTCAGGATGTCATTCTTTATGGTGTTTATTGGCCTTATCTCAACGATTTGAGAGGTTGTTTTTTTTTTTTTTTTAAAGGAGCAGCAGTGATATCTGTGCTGACTTACTCTGAAAGAATTCTGTTTCTCCTGTTTCTGAGCTGAATTGAAAGTCTCCATGCAAGACAACAGCTGCACACAGCTGCACACAGCTTTACACTTGAACACTCATTCATACACATGAGCCTGAAGGAATAAACAGAGGTCTGTCATCAGTCATGGCGTGAAAAAATATTTTCTGCTCCTCCTGTGTTCATAAAGAGTTTTTTTTTTATATCTTTTTTAATGTTCCCCAGTAAATTGAGTGTTATTCAAGCAGCAGAAGCAGCATCAGCAACACCAGCAGCTGCTGAAGTACTTTAATTGGTTTGTAATCAGACTTACAAGTCTGTTTACAAACAACTTCAGACTTCAAAGCGTTTGAACGGCTTTGATCATCAGACCTAAAAGTCTGTTTACAAACAACTTCAGACTTCAAAGTTTTTGAAAATGTTTGAACACGCATTCCATCACTTTGATGTCTGTTTTCTTCAAGCAGCAGCATTTTTTATTGAGCAAATTGTATTCTGTGTGGAATAACAGGTTGGATTTTTTTTTCTCTCTTGTTCCTCAGCTGAATCAAGACAACTATGAAAGTAAACAGTCGCATAAAGATTTTGAAAAGAAAACTCATTCAACCATTTGGATTTCTTTTTTTTATTGTGGTTATGGGCCTTATCTCAACAAGTTGAGATGTTGTCTTTTTTTTTGAAGGAGCAGCTGTGATATCTGTGCTGACTTACTCTGAAAGAACTCTGTTTCTCCTGTTTCTGAGCTGAATGAAAGTCTCCATGCAAGACAACAGCTGCACACAGCTGCACACAGCTTTACACTTGAACACTCATTCATACACATGAGCCTGAAGGAATAAACAGAGGTCTGTCATCAGTCAATGGCGTGAAAAAATATTTTCTGCTCCTCCTGTGTTCATAAAGAGTTTTTTTTTTATATCTTTTTTAATGTTCCCCAGTAAATTGAGTGTTATTCAAGCAGCAGAAGCAGCATCAGCAACGCCAGCAGCTGCTGAAGCACTTTAATTGGTTTGTAATCAGACTTACAAGTCTGTTTACAAACAACTTCAGACTTCAAAGCGTTTGAACGGCTTTGATCATCAGACCTAAAAGTCTGTTTACAAACAACTTCAGACTTCAAAGCGTTTGAACGGCTTTGATCATCAGACTTAAAAGTCTGTTTACAAACACAACTTCAGACTTCAAAGCTTTTGCAAATGTTTCAACACGCATTCCATCACTTTGATGTCTTTTTTCTTCAAGCAGCAGCATTTTTTATTGAGCAAATTGTATTCTGTGTGGAATAACAGGTTGGATTTTTTTTTCTCTTTTGTTCCTCAGCTGAATCAAGACATCTATGAAAGGAAACAGTCGCATACAGATTTTGAAAAGAAAACTCATTCAACCACTTGGATTTCTTCTTTTATTGTGGTTATGGGCCTTATCTCAACAAGTTGAGATGTTGTCTTTTTTTTGAAGGAGCAGCTGTGATATCTGTGCTGACTTACTCTGAAAGAACTCTGTTTCTCCTGTTTCTGAGCTGAATGAAAGTCTCCATGCAAGACAACAGCTGCACACAGCTGCACACAGCTTTACACTTGAACACTCATTCATACACATGAGCCTGAAGGAATAAACAGAGGTCTGTCATCAGTCAATGGCGTGAAAAAATATTTTCTGCTCCTCCTGTGTTCATAAAGAGTTTTTTTTTTATATCTTTTTTAATGTTCCCCAGTAAATTGAGTGTTATTCAAGCAGCAGAAGCAGCATCAGCAACGCCAGCAGCTGCTGAAGCACTTTAATTGGTTTGTAATCAGACTTACAAGTCTGTTTACAAACAACTTCAGACTTCAAAGCGTTTGAACGGCTTTGATCATCAGACCTAAAAGTCTGTTTACAAACAACTTCAGACTTCAAAGCGTTTGAACGGCTTTGATCATCAGACTTAAAAGTCTGTTTACAAACACAACTTCAGACTTCAAAGCTTTTGCAAATGTTTCAACACGCATTCCATCACTTTGATGTCTTTTTTCTTCAAGCAGCAGCATTTTTTATTGAGCAAATTGTATTCTGTGTGGAATAACAGGTTGGATTTTTTTTTCTCTTTTGTTCCTCAGCTGAATCAAGCCATCTATGAAAGTAAACAGTCGCATACAGATTTTGAAAAGAAAACTCATTCAACCACTTGGATTTCTTCTTTTATTGTGGTTATGGGCCTTATCTCAACAAGTTGAGATGTTGTCTTTTTTTTGAAGGAGCAGCTGTGATATCTGTGCTGACTTACTCTGAAAGAACTCTGTTTCTCCTGTTTCTGAGCTGAATGAAAGTCTCCATGCAAGACAACAGCTGCACAGAGCTGCACACAGCTTTACACTTGAACACTCATTCATACACATGAGCCTGGAGGAATAAACATAGCAAAACAAAGATTCAAATGAAACTGACAATACACCAGGTCAGTGTTCATCAATCTCAGACCAACAGAGAGTCGACTGTGAACGATCGTCACCTGATATTCATCATACGGTCTGTGTCTCCACCCACAGGCGAAATGGTGCCACTGCACATCACCAAACGCATAAGAACAAATCAACCATGTAAATGAATCGACACCACTGAAACAAGAGAGAAATTGTTTCATCAATAACTGGAATAATGTTATTATTAAAATATATATATATATATATATTTCAATAGTTAGCTGCTTTAATCAATGTGTGTGGGGAGAGTGGGGGCACTGAATTAGTGAATTCAGGAATTTGTGAAAGAAAACAAGTGCTTTATGCTCATTGCGAGCATAAAAGGTGAACTTGAATGGAATTGTAATTCTCTGCTGAAAAAAATAAGGAAAAAAATTTTCCTGTTGTTCCTCTATTGTCAGTCTCATTTGAATCTTTGTTTTGCATTGTTTATTCCTCCATGCTGATGAGTATGAATGAGTGTTCAAGTGTAAAGCTGTGTGCAGCTCTGTGCAGCTGTTTTCTTGCATAGAGACTTTAATTCAGCTCAGAAACAGGAGAAAAAGAGTTATTTCAGAGTAAGTCAGCACAGATATCACTGCTGCTCCTTCAAAAAAAAGATTTCAACTATTTCCTTATGGGGGAACCTACAATGTAGTGAGGAACAACAGGAGAGATGTTTCCCTCATGTATTTCAACAGAAAATAACAATTCCACTCAAGTTCACCCTTTCTGCTCACACTGCGCATAACTCAGCGAGAGAAGCACAATAGAGCAATAAAAAATGACATCCCACTGTCTGAATGAGTTTTCATGTTAAATTGTAAAATCAACTATTTCCTTATGGGGGACCCTACAATGTACTGAGGAACAACAGGAGAGATGTTTCCCTCATGTATTTCAGCAGAAAATAACAATTCCACTCAAGTTCACCCTTTCTGCTCACACTGCGCATAACTCAGCGAGAGAAGCACAATAGAGCAATAAAAAATGACATCCCACTGTCTGAATGAGTCTTCATGTTAAATTGAGAATTCAACTATTTCCTTATGGGGGAACCTACAATGTACTGAGGAACAACAGGAGAGATGTTTCCCTCATGTATTTCAGCAGAAAATAACAATTCCACTCAAGTTCACCCTTTCTGCTCACACTGCGCATAACTCAGCGAGAGAAGCACAATAGAGCAATAAAAAATGACATCCCACTGTCTGAATGAGTTTTCATGTTAAATTGAGAATTCAACTATTTCCTTATGGGGGAACCTACAATGTACTGAGGAACAACAGGAGAGATGTTTCCCTCATGTATTTCAGCAGAAAATAACAATTCCACTCAAGTTCACCCTTTCTGCTCACACTGCGCATAACTCAACGAGAGAAGCACAATAGAGCAATAAAAAATGACATCCCACTGTCTGAATGAGTTTTTATGTTAAATTGAGAATTCAACTATTTCCTTATGGGGGGACCTACAATGTACTCAGGAATAACAGGAGAGATGTTTCCCTCATGTATTTCAGCAGAAAATAACAATTCCACTCAAGTTCACCCTTTCTGCTCACACTGCGCATAACTCAGCGAGAGAAGCACAATAGAGCAATAAAAAATGACATCCCACTGTCTGAATGAGTTTTCATGTTAAATTGAGAATTCAACTATTTCCTTAAGGGGGAACCTACAATGTACTGAGGAACAACCGGAGAGATGTTTCCCTCATGTATTTCAGCAGAAAAAAACAATTCCACTCAAGTTCACCCTTTCTGCTCACACTGCGCATAACTCAGCGAGAGAAGCACAATAGAGCAATAAAAAATGACATCCCACTGTCTGAATGAGTTTTCATGTTAAATTGTAAAATCAACTATTTCCTTATGGGGGACCCTACAATGTACTGAGGAACAACAGGAGAGATGTTTCCCTCATGTATTTCAGCAGAAAATAACAATTCCACTCAAGTTCACCCTTTCTGCTCACACTGCGCATAACTCAGCGAGAGAAGCACAATAGAGCAATAAAAAATGACATCCCACTGTCTGAATGAGTTTTCATGTTAAATTGAGAATTCAACTATTTCCTTATGGGGGAACCTACAATGTACTGAGGAACAACAGGAGAGATGTTTCCCTCATGTATTTCAGCAGAAAATAACAATTCCACTCAAGTTCACCCTTTCTGCTCACACTGCGCATAACTCAGCGAGAGAAGCACAATAGAGCAATAAAAAATGACATCCCACTGTCTGAATGAGTTTTTATGTTAAATTGAGAATTCAACTATTTCCTTATGGGGGGACCTACAATGTACTCAGGAATAACAGGAGAGATGTTTCCCTCATGTATTTCAGCAGAAAATAACAATTCCACTCAAGTTCACCCTTTCTGTTCACACTGCGCATAACTCAGCGAGAGAAGCACAATAGAGCAATAAAAAATGACATCCCACTGACTGAATGAGTTTTTATGTTAAATTGAAAATTCAACTATTTCCTTATGGGGGAACCTACAATGTACTGAGGAACAACAGGAGAGATGTTTCCCTCATGTATTTCAGCAGAAAATAACAATTCCACTCAAGTTCACCCTTTCTGCTCACACTGCGCATAACTCAGCGAGAGAAGCACAATAGAGCAATAAAAAATGACATCCCACTGTCTGAATGAGTTTTCATGTTAAATTGAGAATTCAACTATTTCCTTATGGGGGAACCTACAATGTACTGAGGAACAACAGGAGAGATGTTTCCCTCATGTATTTCAGCAGAAAATAACAATTCCACTCAAGTTCACCCTTTCTGCTCACACTGCGCATAACTCAGCGAGAGAAGCACAATAGAGCAATAAAAAATGACATCCCACTGTCTGAATGAGTTTTCATGTTAAATTGAGAATTCAACTATTTCCTTAAGGGGGAACCTACAATGTACTGAGGAACAACCGGAGAGATGTTTCCCTCATGTATTTCAGCAGAAAATAACAATTCCACTCAAGTTCACCCTTTCTGCTCACAATGCGCATAACTCAGCGAGAGAAGCACAATAGAGCAATAAAAAATGACATCCCACTGTCTGAATGAGTTTTCATGTTAAATTGTAAAATCAACTATTTCCTTATGGGGGACCCTACAATGTACTGAGGAACAACAGGAGAGATGTTTCCCTCATGTATTTCAGCAGAAAATAACAATTCCACTCAAGTTCACCCTTTCTGCTCACACTGCGCATAACTCAGCGAGAGAAGCACAATAGAGCAATAAAAAATGACATCCCACTGTCTGAATGAGTTTTCATGTTAAATTGAGAATTCAACTATTTCCTTATGGGGGAACCTACAATGTACTGAGGAACAACAGGAGAGATGTTTCCCTCATGTATTTCAGCAGAAAATAACAATTCCACTCAAGTTCACCCTTTCTGCTCACACTGCGCATAACTCAGCGAGAGAAGCACAATAGAGCAATAAAAAATGACATCCCACTGTCTGAATGAGTTTTTATGTTAAATTGAGAATTCAACTATTTCCTTATGGGGGGACCTACAATGTACTCAGGAATAACAGGAGAGATGTTTCCCTCATGTATTTCAGCAGAAAATAACAATTCCACTCAAGTTCACCCTTTCTGCTCACACTGCGCATAACTCAGCGAGAGAAGCACAATAGAGCAATAAAAAATGACATCCCACTGTCTGAATGAGTTTTCATGTTAAATTGAAAATTCAACTATTTCCTTATGGGGGAACCTACAATGTACTGAGGAACAACAGGAGAGATGTTTCCCTCATGTATTTCAGCAGAAAATAACAATTCCACTCAAGTTCACCCTTTCTGCTCACACTGCGCATAACTCAGCGAGAGAAGCACAATAGAGCAATAAAAAATGACATCCCACTGTCTGAATGAGTTTTCATGTTAAATTGAGAATTCAACTATTTCCTTAAGGGGGAACCTACAATGTACTGAGGAACAACCGGAGAGATGTTTCCCTCATGTATTTCAGCAGAAAATAACAATTCCACTCAAGTTCACCCTTTCTGCTCACAATGCGCATAACTCAGCGAGAGAAGCACAATAGAGCAATAAAAAATGACATCCCACTGTCTGAATGAGTTTTCATGTTAAATTGTAAAATCAACTATTTCCTTATGGGGGACCCTACAATGTACTGAGGAACAACAGGAGAGATGTTTCCCTCATGTATTTCAGCAGAAAATAACAATTCCACTCAAGTTCACCCTTTCTGCTCACACTGCGCATAACTCAGCGAGAGAAGCACAATAGAGCAATAAAAAATGACATCCCACTGTCTGAATGAGTTTTCATGTTAAATTGAGAATTCAACTATTTCCTTAAGGGGAACCTACAATGTACTGAGGAACAACCGGAGAGATGTTTCCCTCATGTATTTCAGCAGAAAATAACAATTCCACTCAAGTTCACCCTTTCTGCTCACACTGCGCATAACTCAGCGAGAGAAGCACAATAGAGCAATAAAAAATGACATCCCACTGTCTGAATGAGTTTTCATGTTAAATTGTAAAATCAACTATTTCCTTATGGGGGAACCTACAATGTACTGAGGAACAACAGGAGAGATGTTTCCCTCATGTATTTCAGCAGAAAATAACAATTCCACTCAAGTTCACCCTTTCTGCTCACACTGCGCATAACTCAGCGAGAGAAGCACAATAGAGCAATAAAAAATGACATCCCACTGTCTGAATGAGTTTTCATGTTAAATTGAGAATTCAACTATTTCCTTATGGGGGAACCTACAATGTACTGAGGAACAACAGGAGAGATGTTTCCCTCATGTATTTCAGCAGAAAATAACAATTCCACTCAAGTTCACCCTTTCTGCTCACACTGCGCATAACTCAGCGAGAGAAGCACAATAGAGCAATAAAAAATGACATCCCACTGTCTGAATGAGTTTTCATGTTAAATTGTAAAATCAACTATTTCCTTATGGGGGAACCTACAATGTACTGAGGAACAACAGGAGAGATGTTTCCCTCATGTATTTCAGCAGAAAATAACAATTCCACTCAAGTTCACCCTTTCTGCTCACACTGCGCATAACTCAGCGAGAGAAGCACAATAGAGCAATAAAAAATGACATCCCACTGTCTGAATGAGTTTTTATGTTAAATTGAGAATTCAACTATTTCCTTATGGGGGGACCTACAATGTACTCAGGAATAACAGGAGAGATGTTTCCCTCATGTATTTCAGCAGAAAATAACAATTCCACTCAAGTTCACCCTTTCTGCTCACACTGCGCATAACTCAGCGAGAGAAGCACAATAGAGCAATAAAAAATGACATCCCACTGTCTGAATGAGTTTTTATGTTAAATTGAGAATTCAACTATTTCCTTATGGGGGAACCTACAATGTACTGAGGAACAACAGGAGAGATGTTTCCCTCATGTATTTCAGCAGAAAATAACAATTCCACTCAAGTTCACCCTTTCTGCTCACACTGCGCATAACTCAGCGAGAGAAGCACAATAGAGCAATAAAAAATGACATCCCACTGTCTGAATGAGTTTTCATGTTAAATTGAGTATTCAACTATTTCCTTATGGGGGAACCTACAATGTACTGAGGAACAACAGGAGAGATGTTTCCCTCATGTATTTCAGCAGAAAATAACAATTCCACTCAAGTTCACCCTTTCTGTTCACACTGCGCATAACTCAGCGAGAGAAGCACAATAGAGCAATAAAAAATGACATCCCACTGTCTGAATGAGTTTTTATGTTAAATTGAAAATTCAACTATTTCCTTATGGGGGAACCTACAATGTACTGAGGAACAACAGGAGAGATGTTTCCCTCATGTATTTCAGCAGAAAATAACAATTCCACTCAAGTTCACCCTTTCTGCTCACACTGCGCATAACTCAGCGAGAGAAGCACAATAGAGCAATAAAAAATGACATCCCACTGTCTGAATGAGTTTTCATGTTAAATTGAGAATTCAACTATTTCCTTATGGGGGAACCTACAATGTACTGAGGAACAACAGGAGAGATGTTTCCCTCATGTATTTCAGCAGAAAATAACAATTCCACTCAAGTTCACCCTTTCTGCTCACACTGCGCATAACTCAGCGAGAGAAGCACAATAGAGCAATAAAAAATGACATCCCACTGTCTGAATGAGTTTTCATGTTAAATTGTAAAATCAACTATTTCCTTATTGGGGAACCTACAATGTACTGAGGAACAACAGGAGAGATGTTTCCCTCATGTATTTCAGCAGAAAATAACAATTCCACTCAAGTTCACCATTTCTGCTCACACTGCGCATAACTCAGCGAGAGAAGCACAATAGAGCAATAAAAAATGACATCCCACTGTCTGAATGAGTTTTCATGTTAAATTGAGTATTCAACTATTTCCTTATGGGGGAACCTACAATGTACTGAGGAACAACAGGAGAGATGTTTCCCTCATGTATTTCAGCAGAAAATAACAATTCCACTCAAGTTCACCCTTTCTGCTCACACTGCGCATAACTCAGCGAGAGAAGCACAATAGAGCAATAAAAAATGACATCCCACTGTCTGAATGAGTTTTCATGTTAAATTGAGTATTCAACTATTTCCTTATGGGGGACCCTACAATGTACTTAGTAAAAACAGGAGAGATGTTTCCCTCATGTATTTCAGCAGAAAATAACAATTCCACTCAAGTTCACCCTTTCTGCTCACACTGCGCATAACTCAGCGAGAGAAGCACAATAGAGCAATAAAAAATGACATCCCACTGTCTGAATGAGTTTTTATGTTAAATTGAGAATTCAACTATTTCCTTATGGGGGGACCTACAATGTACTCAGGAATAACAGGAGAGATGTTTCCCTCATGTATTTCAGCAGAAAATAACAATTCCACTCAAGTTCACCCTTTCTGCTCACACTGCGCATAACTCAGCGAGAGAAGCACAATAGAGCAATAAAAAATGACATCCCACTGTCTGAATGAGTTTTTATGTTAAATTGAGAATTCAACTATTTCCTTATGGGGGAACCTACAATGTACTGAGGAACAACAGGAGAGATGTTTCCCTCATGTATTTCAGCAGAAAATAACAATTCCACTCAAGTTCACCCTTTCTGCTCACACTGCGCATAACTCAGCGAGAGAAGCACAATAGAGCAATAAAAAATGACATCCCACTGTCTGAATGAGTTTTCATGTTAAATTGAGAATTCAACTATTTCCTTATGGGGGAACCTACAATGTACTGAGGAACAACAGGAGAGATGTTTCCCTCATGTATTTCAGCAGAAAATAACAATTCCACTCAAGTTCACCATTTCTGCTCACACTGCGCATAACTCAGCGAGAGAAGCACAATAGAGCAATTAAAAATTACATCCCACTGTGTGAATGAGTTTTCATGTTAAATTGTAAAATCAACTATTTCCTTATGGGGGAACATACAATGTACTCAGGAACAACAGGAGAGATGTTTCCCTCATGTATTTCAGCAGAAAATAACAATTCCACTCAAGTTCACCCTTTCTGCTCACACTGCGCATAACTCAGCGAGAGAAGCACAATAGAGCAATAAAAAATGACATCCCACTGTCTGAATGAGTTTTCATGTTAAATTGTAAAATCAACTATTTCCTTATGGGGGAACCTACAATGTACTGAGGAACAACAGGAGAGATGTTTCCCTCATGTATTTCAGCAGAAAATAACAATTCCACTCAAGTTCACCCTTTCTGCTCACACTGCGCATAACTCAGCGAGAGAAGCACAATAGAGCAATAAAAAATGACATCCCACTGTCTGAATGAGTTTTCATGTTAAATTGTAAAATCAACTATTTCCTTATGGGGGAACCTACAATGTACTGAGGAACAACAGGAGAGATGTTTCCCTCATGTATTTCAGCAGAAAATAACAATTCCACTCAAGTTCACCATTTCTGCTCACACTGCGCATAACTCAGCGAGAGAAGCACAATAGAGCAATAAAAAATGACATCCCACTGTCTGAATGAGTTTTCATGTTAAATTGAGTATTCAACTATTTCCTTATGGGGGAACCTACAATGTACTGAGGAACAACAGGAGAGATGTTTCCCTCATGTATTTCAGCAGAAAATAACAATTCCACTCAAGTTCACCCTTTCTGCTCACACTGCGCATAACTCAGCGAGAGAAGCACAATAGAGCAATAAAAAATGACATCCCACTGTCTGAATGAGTTTTCATGTTAAATTGAGTATTCAACTATTTCCTTATGGGGGACCCTACAATGTACTGAGTAAAAACAGGAGAGATGTTTCCCTCATGTATTTCAGCAGAAAATAACAATTCCACTCAAGTTCACCCTTTCTGCTCACACTGCGCATAACTCAGCGAGAGAAGCACAATAGAGCAATAAAAAATGACATCCCACTGTCTGAATGAGTTTTTATGTTAAATTGAGAATTCAACTATTTCCTTATGGGGGGACCTACAATGTACTCAGGAATAACAGGAGAGATGTTTCCCTCATGTATTTCAGCAGAAAATAACAATTCCACTCAAGTTCACCCTTTCTGCTCACACTGCGCATAACTCAGCGAGAGAAGCACAATAGAGCAATAAAAAATGACATCCCACTGTCTGAATGAGTTTTTATGTTAAATTGAGAATTCAACTATTTCCTTATGGGGGAACCTACAATGTACTGAGGAACAACAGGAGAGATGTTTCCCTCATGTATTTCAGCAGAAAATAACAATTCCACTCAAGTTCACCCTTTCTGCTCACACTGCGCATAACTCAGCGAGAGAAGCACAATAGAGCAATAAAAAATGACATCCCACTGTCTGAATGAGTTTTCATGTTAAATTGAGAATTCAACTATTTCCTTATGGGGGAACCTACAATGTACTGAGGAACAACAGGAGAGATGTTTCCCTCATGTATTTCAGCAGAAAATAACAATTCCACTCAAGTTCACCATTTCTGCTCACACTGCGCATAACTCAGCGAGAGAAGCACAATAGAGCAATAAAAAATGACATCCCACTGTCTGAATGAGTTTTCATGTTAAATTGAGTATTCAACTATTTCCTTATGGGGGAACCTACAATGTACTGAGGAACAACAGGAGAGATGTTTCCCTCATGTATTTCAGCAGAAAATAACAATTCCACTCAAGTTCACCCTTTCTGCTCACACTGCGCATAACTCAGCGAGAGAAGCACAATAGAGCAATAAAAAATGACATCCCACTGTCTGAATGAGTTTTCATGTTAAATTGAGTATTCAACTATTTCCTTATGGGGGACCCTACAATGTACTGAGTAAAAACAGGAGAGATGTTTCCCTCATGTATTTCAGCAGAAAATAACAATTCCACTCAAGTTCACCCTTTCTGCTCACAATGCGCATAACTCAGCGAGAGAAGCACAATAGAGCAATAAAAAATGACATCCCACTGTCTGAATGAGTTTTCATGTTAAATTGAGAATTCAACTATTTCCTTATGGGGGGACCTACAATGTACTCAGGAATAACAGGAGAGATGTTTCCCTCATGTATTTCAGCAGAAAATAACAATTCCACTCAAGTTCACCCTTTCTGCTCACACTGCGCATAACTCAGCGAGAGAAGCACAATAGAGCAATAAAAAATGACATCCCACTGTCTGAATGAGTTTTCATGTTAAATTGAGAATTCAACTATTTCCTTATGGGGGAACCTACAATGTACTGAGGAATAACAGGAGAGATGTTTCCCTCATGTATTTCAGCAGAAAATAACAATTCCACTCAAGTTCACCCTTTCTGCTCACACTGCGCATAACTCAGCGAGAGAAGCACAATAGAGCAATAAAAAATGACATCCCACTGTCTGAATGAGTTTTCATGTTAAATTGAGTATTCAACTATTTCCTTATGGGGGACCCTACAATGTACTGAGTAACAACAGGAGAGATGTTTCCCTCATGTATTTCAGCAGAAAATAACAATTCCACTCAAGTTCACCCTTTCTGCTCACAATGCGCATAACTCAGCGAGAGAAGCACAATAGCGCAATAAAAAATGACATCCCACTGTCTGAATGAGTTTTCATGTTAAATTGAGAATTCAACTATTTCCTTATGGGGGGACCTACAATGTACTCAGGAATAACAGGAGAGATGTTTCCCTCATGTATTTCAGCAGAAAATAACAATTCCACTCAAGTTCACCCTTTCTGCTCACACTGCGCATAACTCAGCGAGAGAAGCACAATAGAGCAATAAAAAATGACATCCCACTGTCTGAATGAGTTTTCATGTTAAATTGAGAATTCAACTATTTCCTTATGGGGGAACCTACAATGTACTGAGGAATAACAGGAGAGATGTTTCCCTCATGTATTTCAGCAGAAAATAACAATTCCACTCAAGTTCACCCTTTCTGCTCACACTGCGCATAACTCAGCGAGAGAAGCACAATAGAGCAATAAAAAATGACATCCCACTGTCTGAATGAGTTTTCATGTTAAATTGAGAATTCAACTATTTCCGTATGGGGGGACCTACAATGTACTCAGGAATAACAGGAGAGATGTTTCCCTCATGTATTTCAGCAGAAAATAACAATTCCACTCAAGTTCACCCTTTCTGCTCACACTGCGCATAACTCAGCGAGAGAAGCACAATAGAGCAATAAAAAATGACATCCCACTGTCTGAATGAGTTTTCATGTTAAATTGAGAATTCAACTATTTCCTTATGGGGGAACCTACAATGTACTGAGGAACAACAGGAGAGATGTTTCCCTCATGTATTTCAGCAGAAAATAACAATTCCACTCAAGTTCACCCTTTCTGCTCACACTGCGCATAACTCAGCGAGAGAAGCACAATAGAGCAATAAAAAATGACATCCCACTGTCTGAATGAGTTTTTATTTTAAATTGAGAATTCAACTATTTCCTTATGGGGGGACCTACAATGTACTCAGGAATAACAGGAGAGATGTTTCCCTCATGTATTTCAGCAGAAAATAACAATTCCACTCAAGTTCACCCTTTCTGCTCACACTGCGCATAACTCAGCGAGAGAAGCACAATAGAGCAATAAAAAATGACATCCCACTGTCTGAATGAGTTTTCATGTTAAATTGAGAATTCAACTATTTCCTTATGGGGGTACCTACAATGTACTCAGGAATAACAGGAGAGATGTTTCCCTCATGTATTTCAGCAGAAAATAACAATTCCACTCAAGTTCACCCTTTCTGCTCACACTGCGCATAACTCAGCGAGAGAAGCACAATAGAGCAATAAAAAATGACATCCCACTGTCTGAATGAGTTTTCATGTTAAATTGTAAAATCAACTATTTCCTTATGGGGGAACCTACAATGTACTGAGGAACAACAGGAGAGATGTTTCCCTCATGTATTTCAGCAGAAAATAACAATTCCACTCAAGTTCACCCTTTCTGCTCACACTGCGCATAACTCAGCGAGAGAAGCACAATAGAGCAATAAAAAATGACATCCCACTGTCTGAATGAGTTTTCATGTTAAATTGAGAATTCAACTATTTCCTTATGGGGGAACCTACAATGTACTGAGGAACAACAGGAAAGATGTTTCCCTCATGTATTTCAGCAGAAAATAACAATTCCACTCAAGTTCACCCTTTCTGCTCACACTGCGCATAACTCAGCGAGAGAAGCACAATAGAGCAATAAAAAATGACATCCCACTGTCTGAATGAGTTTTCATGTTAAATTGAGAATTCAACTATTTCCTTTATGGGGGGACCTACAATGTACTGAGGAACAACAGGAGAGATGTTTCCCTCATGTATTTCAGCAGAAAATAACACTTCCACTCAAGTTCACCCTTTCTGCTCACACTGCGCATAACTCAGCGAGAAAAGCACAATAGAGCAATAAAAAATGACATCCCACTGTCTGAATGAGTTTTCACCCCATCAGACTTGAATTGAATTAGGGTTAACGATAAGGCTGAAACTAGGGTTAGGGTTAGGGTTAGCTGAAATTAGGGTTAGGGTTTCTGCGTTCCTCAAGTATTAGAAACCCCAAATTTGGCGTGGGCGCTTCTTTGGGGCTCTTGATGAAATAGCACGTGGCCCCATGTCTCTAGGACAAAGTTGAAATTTCACCCCATAGACTTGCATTGAATTAGGGTTAACGTTAAGGCTGAAACTAGGGTTAGGGTTAGGGTTAGTTGAAATTAGGGTTAGGGTTTCTGCCTTCCTCAAGTATTAGAAACCCCAAATTTTGCGTGGACACTTCTTGGGGGCTCCTGATGAAAAAGCAAATGGTCCCATGTCTCTAGGACAAAGTTGAAATTTCACCCCATAGACTTGCATTGAATTAGGGTTAACGTTAAGGCTGAAACTATGGTTAGGGTTAGGGTTAGTTGAAATTAGGGTTAGGGTTTCTGCGTTCCTCAAGTACTAGAAGACCCAAATTCGGCATGTGCGCTTCTTTGGGGGCTCTTGATGAAAAAGCAAGTGGCCCCATGTCTCTAGGACAAAGTTGAAATGTCAACCCATAGACTTGCATTGAATGAGGGTTAAGGATAAGGCTGAAAGTAGGGTTAGGGTAGGGATGGAGTTGTTATTCTCTGCTGCAATACATGAGGGAAACATCTCTCATGTTGTTCCTCAGTACATTTTAGGTTCCCCAACAAGGAAAAAGGTGAATTCTGAATTTAACATGAAAACTCATTCAGACGTCAGGATGTCATTCTTTATGGTGTTTATTGGCCTTATCTCAACGATTTGAGAGGTTGTTTTTTTTTTTTTTTTTAAAGGAGCAGCAGTGATATCTGTGCTGACTTACTCTGAAAGAATTCTGTTTCTCCTGTTTCTGAGCTGAATTGAAAGTCTCCATGCAAGACAACAGCTGCACACAGCTGCACACAGCTTTACACTTGAACACTCATTCATACACATGAGCCTGAAGGAATAAACAGAGGTCTGTCATCAGTCATGGCGTGAAAAAATATTTTCTGCTCCTCCTGTGTTCATAAAGAGTTTTTTTTTTATATCTTTTTTAATGTTCCCCAGTAAATTGAGTGTTATTCAAGCAGCAGAAGCAGCATCAGCAACACCAGCAGCTGCTGAAGTACTTTAATTGGTTTGTAATCAGACTTACAAGTCTGTTTACAAACAACTTCAGACTTCAAAGCGTTTGAACGGCTTTGATCATCAGACCTAAAAGTCTGTTTACAAACAACTTCAGACTTCAAAGTTTTTGAAAATGTTTGAACACGCATTCCATCACTTTGATGTCTGTTTTCTTCAAGCAGCAGCATTTTTTATTGAGCAAATTGTATTCTGTGTGGAATAACAGGTTGGATTTTTTTTTCTCTCTTGTTCCTCAGCTGAATCAAGACAACTATGAAAGTAAACAGTCGCATAAAGATTTTGAAAAGAAAACTCATTCAACCATTTGGATTTCTTTTTTTTATTGTGGTTATGGGCCTTATCTCAACAAGTTGAGATGTTGTCTTTTTTTTTGAAGGAGCAGCTGTGATATCTGTGCTGACTTACTCTGAAAGAACTCTGTTTCTCCTGTTTCTGAGCTGAATGAAAGTCTCCATGCAAGACAACAGCTGCACACAGCTGCACACAGCTTTACACTTGAACACTCATTCATACACATGAGCCTGAAGGAATAAACAGAGGTCTGTCATCAGTCAATGGCGTGAAAAAATATTTTCTGCTCCTCCTGTGTTCATAAAGAGTTTTTTTTTTATATCTTTTTTAATGTTCCCCAGTAAATTGAGTGTTATTCAAGCAGCAGAAGCAGCATCAGCAACGCCAGCAGCTGCTGAAGCACTTTAATTGGTTTGTAATCAGACTTACAAGTCTGTTTACAAACAACTTCAGACTTCAAAGCGTTTGAACGGCTTTGATCATCAGACCTAAAAGTCTGTTTACAAACACAACTTCAGACTTCAAAGCTTTTGCAAATGTTTCAACACGCATTCCATCACTTTGATGTCTTTTTTCTTCAAGCAGCAGCATTTTTTATTGAGCAAATTGTATTCTGTGTGGAATAACAGGTTGGATTTTTTTTTCTCTTTTGTTCCTCAGCTGAATCAAGACATCTATGAAAGTAAACAGTCGCATACAGATTTTGAAAAGAAAACTCATTCAACCACTTGGATTTCTTCTTTTATTGTGGTTATGGGCCTTATCTCAACAAGTTGAGATGTTGTCTTTTTTTTGAAGGAGCAGCTGTGATATCTGTGCTGACTTACTCTGAAAGAACTCTGTTTCTCCTGTTTCTGAGCTGAATGAAAGTCTCCATGCAAGACAACAGCTGCACAGAGCTGCACACAGCTTTACACTTGAACACTCATTCATACACATGAGCCTGGAGGAATAAACATAGCAAAACAAAGATTCAAATGAAACTGACAATACACCAGGTCAGTGTTCATCAAGCAACGGAATACGCACAGTGCCCCTCAATCTCAGACCAACAGAGAGTCGACTGTGAACGATCGTCACCTGATATTCATCATACGGTCTGTGTCTCCACCCACAGGCGTAATGGTGCCACTGCACATCACCAAACGCATAAGAACAAATCAACCATGTAAATGAATCGACACCACTGAAACAAGAGAGAAATTGTTTCATCAATAACTGGAATAATTTTATTAAAAATATAAATATATATATATATATATATATATTTCAATAGTTATCTGCTTTAATCAATGTGTGTGGGGGGAGTGGGGGCACTGAATTAGTGAATTCAGGAATTTGTGAAAGAAAACAAGTGCTTTATGCTCATTGCGAGCATAAAAGGTGAACTTGAATGGAATTGTAATTCTCTGCTGAAAAAAATAAGGAAAAAATCTTTCCTGTTGTTCCTCTATTGTCAGTCTCATTTGAATCTTTGTTTTGCTTTGTTTATTCCTCCAGGCTGATGAGTATGAATGAGTATTCAAGTGTAAAGCTGTGTGCAGCTCTGTTTTCTTGCATAGAGACTTTAATTCAGCTCAGAAACAGGAGAAAAAGAGTTATTTCAGAGTAAGTCAGCACAGATATCACTGCTGCTCCTTCAAAAAAAAGATTTCAACTATTTCCTTATGGGGGAACCTACAATGTACTGAGGAACAACAGGAGAGATGTTTCCCTCATGTATTTCAGCAGAAAATAACAATTCCACTCAAGTTCACCCTTTCTGCTCACACTGCGCATAACTCAGCGAGAGAAGCACAATAGAGCAATAAAAAATGACATCCCACTGTCTGAATGAGTTTTCATGTTAAATTGAGAATTCAACTATTTCCTTATGGGGGAACCTACAATGTACTGAGGAACAACAGGAGAGATGTTTCCCTCATGTATTTCAGCAGAAAATAACAATTCCACTCAAGTTCACCCTTTCTGCTCACAATGCGCATAACTCAGCGAGAGAAGCACAATAGCGCAATAAAAAATGACATCCCACTGTCTGAATGAGTTTTCATGTTAAATTGAGAATTCAACTATTTCCTTATGGGGGAACCTACAATGTACTGAGGAACAACAGGAGAGATGTTTCCCTCATGTATTTCAGCAGAAAATAACAATTCCACTCAAGTTCACCCTTTCTGCTCACACTGCGCATAACTCAGCGAGAGATGCACAATAGAGCAATAAAAAATGACATCCCACTGTCTGAATGAGTTTTCATGTTAAATTGAGAATTCAACTATTTCCTTAAGGGGGAACCTACAATGTACTGAGGAACAACAGGAGAGATGTTTCCCTCATGTATTTCAGCAGAAAATAACAATTCCACTCAAGTTCACCATTTCTGCTCACAATGCGCATAACTCAGCGAGAGAAGCACAATAGAGCAATAAAAAATGACATCCCACTGTCTGAATGAGTTTTCATGTTAAATTGTAAAATCAACTATTTCCTTATGGGGGACCCTACAATGTACTGAGGAACAACAGGAGAGATGTTTCCCTCATGTATTTCAGCAGAAAATAACAATTCCACTCAAGTTCACCCTTTCTGCTCACACTGCGCATAACTCAGCGAGAGAAGCACAATAGAGCAATAAAAAATGACATCCCACTGTCTGAATGAGTTTTCATGTTAAATTGAGAATTCAACTATTTCCTTATGGGGGAACCTACAATGTACTGAGGAACAACAGGAGAGATGTTTCCCTCATGTATTTCAGCAGAAAATAACAATTCCACTCAAGTTCACCCTTTCTGCTCACACTGCGCATAACTCAGCGAGAGAAGCACAATAGAGCAATAAAAAATGACATCCCACTGTCTGAATGAGTTTTCATGTTAAATTGTAAAATCAACTATTTCCTTATGGGGGAACCTACAATGTACTGAGGAACAACAGGAGAGATGTTTCCCTCATGTATTTCAGCAGAAAATAACAATTCCACTCAAGTTCACCCTTTCTGCTCACACTGCGCATAACTCAGCGAGAGAAGCACAATAGAGCAATAAAAAATGACATCCCACTGTCTGAATGAGTTTTCATGTTAAATTGTAAAATCAACTATTTCCTTATGGGGGAACCTACAATGTACTGAGGAACAACAGGAGAGATGTTTCCCTCATGTATTTCAGCAGAAAATAACAATTCCACTCAAGTTCACCATTTCTGCTCACACTGCGCATAACTCAGCGAGAGAAGCACAATAGAGCAATAAAAAATGACATCCCACTGTCTGAATGAGTTTTCATGTTAAATTGAGTATTCAACTATTTCCTTATGGGGGAACCTACAATGTACTGAGGAACAACAGGAGAGATGTTTCCCTCATGTATTTCAGCAGAAAATAACAATTCCACTCAAGTTCACCCTTTCTGCTCACACTGCGCATAACTCAGCGAGAGAAGCACAATAGAGCAATAAAAAATGACATCCCACTGTCTGAATGAGTTTTCATGTTAAATTGAGTATTCAACTATTTCCTTATGGGGGACCCTACAATGTACTGAGTAAAAACAGGAGAGATGTTTCCCTCATGTATTTCAGCAGAAAATAACAATTCCACTCAAGTTCACCCTTTCTGCTCACACTGCGCATAACTCAGCGAGAGAAGCACAATAGAGCAATAAAAAATGACATCCCACTGTCTGAATGAGTTTTTATGTTAAATTGAGAATTCAACTATTACCTTATGGGGGAACCTACAATGTACTGAGGAACAACAGGAGAGATGTTTCCCTCATGTATTTCAGCAGAAAATAACAATTCCACTCAAGTTCACCCTTTCTGCTCACACTGCGCATAACTCAGCGAGAGAAGCACAATAGAGCAATAAAAAATGACATCCCACTGTCTGAATGAGTTTTCATGTTAAATTGAGTATTCAACTATTTCCTTATGGGGGACCCTACAATGTACTGAGTAACAACAGGAGAGATGTTTCCCTCATGTATTTCAGCAGAAAATAACAATTCCACTCAAGTTCACCCTTTCTGCTCACAATGCGCATAACTCAGCGAGAGAAGCACAATAGCGCAATAAAAAATGACATCCCACTGTCTGAATGAGTTTTCATGTTAAATTGAGAATTCAACTATTTCCTTATGGGGGGACCTACAATGTACTCAGGAATAACAGGAGAGATGTTTCCCTCATGTATTTCAGCAGAAAATAACAATTCCACTCAAGTTCACCCTTTCTGCTCACACTGCGCATAACTCAGCGAGAGAAGCACAATAGAGCAATAAAAAATGACATCCCACTGTCTGAATGAGTTTTCATGTTAAATTGAGAATTCAACTATTTCCTTATGGGGGAACCTACAATGTACTGAGGAATAACAGGAGAGATGTTTCCCTCATGTATTTCAGCAGAAAATAACAATTCCACTCAAGTTCACCCTTTCTGCTCACACTGCGCATAACTCAGCGAGAGAAGCACAATAGAGCAATAAAAAATGACATCCCACTGTCTGAATGAGTTTTCATGTTAAATTGAGAATTCAACTATTTCCTTATGGGGGGACCTACAATGTACTCAGGAACAACAGGAGAGATGTTTCCCTCATGTATTTCAGCAGAAAATAACAATTCCACTCAAGTTCACCCTTTCTGCTCACACTGCGCATAACTCAGCGAGAGAAGCACAATAGAGCAATAAAAAATGACATCCCACTGTCTGAATGAGTTTTTATTTTAAATTGAGAATTCAACTATTTCCTTATGGGGGAACCTACAATGTACTCAGGAATAACAGGAGAGATGTTTCCCTCATGTATTTCAGCAGAAAATAACAATTCCACTCAAGTTCACCCTTTCTGCTCACACTGCGCATAACTCAGCGAGAGAAGCACAATAGAGCAATAAAAAATGACATCCCACTGTCTGAATGAGTTTTCATGTTAAATTGAGAATTCAACTATTTCCTTATGGGGGTACCTACAATGTACTCAGGAATAACAGGAGAGATGTTTCCCTCATGTATTTCAGCAGAAAATAACAATTCCACTCAAGTTCACCCTTTCTGCTCACACTGCGCATAACTCAGCGAGAGAAGCACAATAGAGCAATAAAAAATGACATCCCACTGTCTGAATGAGTTTTCATGTTAAATTGTAAAATCAACTATTTCCTTATGGGGGAACCTACAATGTACTGAGGAACAACAGGAGAGATGTTTCCCTCATGTATTTCAGCAGAAAATAACAATTCCACTCAAGTTCACCCTTTCTGCTCACACTGCGCATAACTCAGCGAGAGAAGCACAATAGAGCAATAAAAAATGACATCCCACTGTCTGAATGAGTTTTCATGTTAAATTGAGAATTCAACTATTTCCTTATGGGGGAACCTACAATGTACTGAGGAACAACAGGAAAGATGTTTCCCTCATGTATTTCAGCAGAAAATAACAATTCCACTCAAGTTCACCCTTTCTGCTCACACTGCGCATAACTCAGCGAGAGAAGCACAATAGAGCAATAAAAAATGACATCCCACTGTCTGAATGAGTTTTCATGTTAAATTGAGAATTCAACTATTTCCTTTATGGGGGGACCTACAATGTACTGAGGAACAACAGGAGAGATGTTTCCCTCATGTATTTCAGCAGAAAATAACACTTCCACTCAAGTTCACCCTTTCTGCTCACACTGCGCATAACTCAGCGAGAAAAGCACAATAGAGCAATAAAAAATGACATCCCACTGTCTGAATGAGTTTTCACCCCATCAGACTTGAATTGAATTAGGGTTAACGATAAGGCTGAAACTAGGGTTAGGGTTAGGGTTAGCTGAAATTAGGGTTAGGGTTTCTGCGTTCCTCAAGTATTAGAAACCCCAAATTTGGCGTGGGCGCTTCTTTGGGGCTCTTGATGAAATAGCACGTGGCCCCATGTCTCTAGGACAAAGTTGAAATTTCACCCCATAGACTTGCATTGAATTAGGGTTAACGTTAAGGCTGAAACTAGGGTTAGGGTTAGGGTTAGTTGAAATTAGGGTTAGGGTTTCTGCCTTCCTCAAGTATTAGAAACCCCAAATTTTGCGTGGACACTTCTTGGGGGCTCCTGATGAAAAAGCAAATGGTCCCATGTCTCTAGGACAAAGTTGAAATTTCACCCCATAGACTTGCATTGAATTAGGGTTAACGTTAAGGCTGAAACTAGGGTTAGGGTTAGGGTTAGTTGAAATTAGGGTTAGGGTTTCTGCGTTCCTCAAGTACTAGAAGACCCAAATTCGGCATGTGCGCTTCTTTGGGGGCTCTTGATGAAAAAGCAAGTGGCCCCATGTCTCTAGGACAAAGTTGAAATGTCAACCCATAGACTTGCATTGAATGAGGGTTAAGGATAAGGCTGAAAGTAGGGTTAGGGTAGGGATGGAGTTGTTATTCTCTGCTGCAATACATGAGGGAAACATCTCTCATGTTGTTCCTCAGTACATTTTAGGTTCCCCAACAAGGAAAAAGGTGAATTCTGAATTTAACATGAAAACTCATTCAGACGTCAGGATGTCATTCTTTATGGTGTTTATTGGCCTTATCTCAACGATTTGAGAGGTTGTTTTTTTTTTTTTTTTTAAAGGAGCAGCAGTGATATCTGTGCTGACTTACTCTGAAAGAATTCTGTTTCTCCTGTTTCTGAGCTGAATTGAAAGTCTCCATGCAAGACAACAGCTGCACACAGCTGCACACAGCTTTACACTTGAACACTCATTCATACACATGAGCCTGAAGGAATAAACAGAGGTCTGTCATCAGTCATGGCGTGAAAAAATATTTTCTGCTCCTCCTGTGTTCATAAAGAGTTTTTTTTTTATATCTTTTTTAATGTTCCCCAGTAAATTGAGTGTTATTCAAGCAGCAGAAGCAGCATCAGCAACACCAGCAGCTGCTGAAGTACTTTAATTGGTTTGTAATCAGACTTACAAGTCTGTTTACAAACAACTTCAGACTTCAAAGCGTTTGAACGGCTTTGATCATCAGACCTAAAAGTCTGTTTACAAACAACTTCAGACTTCAAAGTTTTTGAAAATGTTTGAACACGCATTCCATCACTTTGATGTCTGTTTTCTTCAAGCAGCAGCATTTTTTATTGAGCAAATTGTATTCTGTGTGGAATAACAGGTTGGATTTTTTTTTCTCTCTTGTTCCTCAGCTGAATCAAGACAACTATGAAAGTAAACAGTCGCATAAAGATTTTGAAAAGAAAACTCATTCAACCATTTGGATTTCTTTTTTTTATTGTGGTTATGGGCCTTATCTCAACAAGTTGAGATGTTGTCTTTTTTTTTGAAGGAGCAGCTGTGATATCTGTGCTGACTTACTCTGAAAGAACTCTGTTTCTCCTGTTTCTGAGCTGAATGAAAGTCTCCATGCAAGACAACAGCTGCACACAGCTGCACACAGCTTTACACTTGAACACTCATTCATACACATGAGCCTGAAGGAATAAACAGAGGTCTGTCATCAGTCAATGGCGTGAAAAAATATTTTCTGCTCCTCCTGTGTTCATAAAGAGTTTTTTTTTTATATCTTTTTTAATGTTCCCCAGTAAATTGAGTGTTATTCAAGCAGCAGAAGCAGCATCAGCAACGCCAGCAGCTGCTGAAGCACTTTAATTGGTTTGTAATCAGACTTACAAGTCTGTTTACAAACAACTTCAGACTTCAAAGCGTTTGAACGGCTTTGATCATCAGACCTAAAAGTCTGTTTACAAACACAACTTCAGACTTCAAAGCTTTTGCAAATGTTTCAACACGCATTCCATCACTTTGATGTCTTTTTTCTTCAAGCAGCAGCATTTTTTATTGAGCAAATTGTATTCTGTGTGGAATAACAGGTTGGATTTTTTTTTCTCTTTTGTTCCTCAGCTGAATCAAGACATCTATGAAAGTAAACAGTCGCATACAGATTTTGAAAAGAAAACTCATTCAACCACTTGGATTTCTTCTTTTATTGTGGTTATGGGCCTTATCTCAACAAGTTGAGATGTTGTCTTTTTTTTGAAGGAGCAGCTGTGATATCTGTGCTGACTTACACTGAAAGAACTCTGTTTCTCCTGTTTCTGAGCTGAATGAAAGTCTCCATGCAAGACAACAGCTGCACAGAGCTGCACACAGCTTTACACTTGAACACTCATTCATACACATGAGCCTGGAGGAATAAACATAGCAAAACAAAGATTCAAATGAAACTGACAATACACCAGGTCAGTGTTCATCAAGCAACGGAATACGCACAGTGCCCCTCAATCTCAGACCAACAGAGAGTCGACTGTGAACGATCGTCACCTGATATTCATCATACGGTCTGTGTCTCCACCCACAGGCGTAATGGTGCCACTGCACATCACCAAACGCATAAGAACAAATCAACCATGTAAATGAATCGACACCACTGAAACAAGAGAGAAATTGTTTCATCAATAACTGGAATAATTTTATTAAAAATATAAATATATATATATATATATATATATATATTTCAATAGTTATCTGCTTTAATCAATGTGTGTGGGGGGAGTGGGGGCACTGAATTAGTGAATTCAGGAATTTGTGAAAGAAAACAAGTGCTTTATGCTCATTGCGAGCATAAAAGGTGAACTTGAATGGAATTGTAATTCTCTGCTGAAAAAAATAAGGAAAAAATCTTTCCTGTTGTTCCTCTATTGTCAGTCTCATTTGAATCTTTGTTTTGCTTTGTTTATTCCTCCAGGCTGATGAGTATGAATGAGTATTCAAGTGTAAAGCTGTGTGCAGCTCTGTTTTCTTGCATAGAGACTTTAATTCAGCTCAGAAACAGGAGAAAAAGAGTTATTTCAGAGTAAGTCAGCACAGATATCACTGCTGCTCCTTCAAAAAAAAGATTTCAACTATTTCCTTATGGGGGAACCTACAATGTAGTGAGGAACAACAGGAGAGATGTTTCCCTCATGTATTTCAGCAGAAAATAACAATTCCACTCAAGTTCACCCTTTCTGCTCACACTGCGCATAACTCAGCGAGAGAAGCACAATAGAGCAATAAAAAATGACATCCCACTGTCTGAATGAGTTTTCATGTTAAATTGAGAATTCAACTATTTCCTTATGGGGGAACCTACAATGTACTGAGGAACAACAGGAGAGATGTTTCCCTCATGTATTTCAGCAGAAAATAACAATTCCACTCAAGTTCACCCTTTCTGCTCACACTGCGCATAACTCAGCGAGAGAAGCACAATAGAGCAATAAAAAATGACATCCCACTGTCTGAATGAGTTTTTATGTTAAATTGAGAATTCAACTATTTCCTTATGGGGGAACCTACAATGTACTGAGGAACAACAGGAGAGATGTTTCCCTCATGTATTTCAGCAGAAAATAACAATTCCACTCAAGTTCACCCTTTCTGCTCACACTGCGCATAACTCAGCGAGAGAAGCACAATAGAGCAATAAAAAATGACATCCCACTGTCTGAATGAGTTTTCATGTTAAATTGAGTATTCAACTATTTCCTTATGGGGGAACCTACAATGTACTGAGGAACAACAGGAGAGATGTTTCCCTCATGTATTTCAGCAGAAAATAACAATTCCACTCAAGTTCACCCTTTCTGCTCACACTGCGCATAACTCAGCGAGAGAAGCACAATAGAGCAATAAAAAATGACATCCCACTGTCTGAATGAGTTTTTATGTTAAATTGTAAAATCAACTATTTCCTTATGGGGGACCCTACAATGTACTGAGGAACAACAGGAGAGATGTTTCCCTCATGTATTTCAGCAGAAAATAACAATTCCACTCAAGTTCACCCTTTCTGCTCACACTGCGCATAACTCAGCGAGAGAAGCACAATAGAGCAATAAAAAATGACATCCCACTGTCTGAATGAGTTTTCATGTTAAATTGAGAATTCAACTATTTCCTTATGGGGGAACCTACAATGTACTGAGGAACAACAGGAGAGATGTTTCCCTCATGTATTTCAGCAGAAAATAACAATTCCACTCAAGTTCACCCTTTCTGCTCACACTGCGCATAACTCAGCGAGAGAAGCACAATAGAGCAATAAAAAATGACATCCCACTGTCTGAATGAGTTTTCATGTTAAATTGTAAAATCAACTATTTCCTTATGGCGGACCCTACAATGTACTGAGGAACAACAGGAGAGATGTTTCCCTCATGTATTTCAGCAGAAAATAACAATTCCACTCAAGTTCACCCTTTCTGCTCACACTGCGCATAACTCAGCGAGAGAAGCACAATAGAGCAATAAAAAATGACATCCCACTGTCTGAATGAGTTTTTATGTTAAATTGAGAATTCAACTATTTCCTTATGGGGGGGACCTACAATGTACTCAGGAATAACAGGAGAGATGTTTCCCTCATGTATTTCAGCAGAAAATAACAATTCCACTCAAGTTCACCCTTTCTGCTCACACTGCGCATAACTCAGCGAGAGAACTACAATAGAGCAATAAAAAATGACATCCCACTGTCTGAATGAGTTTTTATGTTAAATTGAGAATTCAACTATTTCCTTATGGGGGAACCTACAATGTACTGAGGAACAACAGGAGAGATGTTTCCCTCATGTATTTCAGCAGAAAATAACAATTCCACTCAAGTTCACCCTTTCTGCTCACACTGCGCATAACTCAGCGAGAGAAGCACAATAGAGCAATAAAAAATGACATCCCACTGTCTGAATGAGTTTTCATGTTAAATTGAGAATTCAACTATTTCCTTATGGGGGAACCTACAATGTACTGAGGAACAACAGGAGAGATGTTTCCCTCATGTATTTCAGCAGAAAATAACAATTCCACTCAAGTTCACCATTTCTGCTCACACTGCGCATAACTCAGCGAGAGAAGCACAATAGAGCAATAAAAAATGACATCCCACTGTCTGAATGAGTTTTCATGTTAAATTGAGAATTCAACTATTTCCTTATGGGGTAACCTACAATGTACTGAGGAACAACAGGAGAGATGTTTCCCTCATGTATTTCAGCAGAAAATAACAATTCCACTCAAGTTCACCCTTTCTGCTCACACTGCGCATAACTCAGCGAGAGAAGCACAATAGAGCAATAAAAAATGACATCCCACTGTCTGAATGAGTTTTTATGTTAAATTGAGAATTCAACTATTTCCTTATGGGGGAACCTACAATGTACTGAGGAACAACAGGAGAGATGTTTCCCTCATGTATTTCAGCAGAAAATAACAATTCCACTCAAGTTCACCCTTTCTGCTCACACTGCGCATAACTCAGCGAGAGAAGCACAATAGAGCAATAAAAAATGACATCCCACTGTCTGAATGAGTTTTCATGTTAAATTGAGAATTCAACTATTTCCTTATGGGGGAACCTACAATGTACTGAGGAACAACAGGAGAGATGTTTCCCTCATGTATTTCAGCAGAAAATAACAATTCCACTCAAGTTCACCCTTTCTGCTCACACTGCGCATAACTCAGCGAGAGAAGCACAATAGAGCAATAAAAAATGACATCCCACTGTCTGAATGAGTTTTTATGTTAAATTGAGAATTCAACTATTTCCTTATGGGGGGACCTACAATGTACTCAGGAATAACAGGAGAGATGTTTCCCTCATGTATTTCAGCAGAAAATAACAATTCCACTCAAGTTCACCCTTTCTGCTCACACTGCGCATAACTCAGCGAGAGAAGCACAATAGAGCAATAAAAAATGACATCCCACTGTCTGAATGAGTTTTCATGTTAAATTGAGAATTCAACTATTTCCTTATGGGGGAACCTACAATGTACTGAGGAATAACAGGAGAGATGTTTCCCTCATGTATTTCAGCAGAAAATAACAATTCCACTCAAGTTCACCCTTTCTGCTCACACTGCGCATAACTCAGCGAGAGAAGCACAATAGAGCAATAAAAAATGACATCCCACTGTCTGAATGAGTTTTCATGTTAAATTGAGAATTCAACTATTTCCTTATGGGGGAACCTACAATGTACTGAGGAACAACAGGAAAGATGTTTCCCTCATGTATTTCAGCAGAAAATAACAATTCCACTCAAGTTCACCCTTTCTGCTCACACTGCGCATAACTCAGCGAGAGAAGCACAATAGAGCAATAAAAAATGACATCCCACTGTCTGAATGAGTTTTCATGTTAAATTGAGAATTCAACTATTTCCTTTATGGGGGGACCTACAATGTACTGAGGAACAACAGGAGAGATGTTTCCCTCATGTATTTCAGCAGAAAATAACACTTCCACTCAAGTTCACCCTTTCTGCTCACACTGCGCATAACTCAGCGAGAAAAGCACAATAGAGCAATAAAAAATGACATCCCACTGTCTGAATGAGTTTTCACCCCATCAGACTTGAATTGAATTAGGGTTAACGATAAGGCTGAAACTAGGGTTAGGGTTAGGGTTAGCTGAAATTAGGGTTAGGGTTTCTGCGTTCCTCAAGTATTAGAAACCCCAAATTTGGCGTGGGCGCTTCTTTGGGGCTCTTGATGAAATAGCAAGTGGCCCCATGTCTCTAGGACAAAGTTGAAATTTCACCCCATAGACTTGCATTGAATTAGGGTTAACGTTAAGGCTGAAACTAGGGTTAGGGTTAGGGTTAGTTGAAATTAGGGTTAGGGTTTCTGCCTTCCTCAAGTATTAGAAACCCCAAATTTTGCGTGGACACTTCTTGGGGGCTCCTGATGAAAAAGCAAATGGTCCCATGTCTCTAGGACAAAGTTGAAATTTCACCCCATAGACTTGCATTGAATTAGGGTTAACGTTAAGGCTGAAACTATGGTTAGGGTTAGGGTTAGTTGAAATTAGGGTTAGGGTTTCTGCGTTCCTCAAGTACTAGAAGACCCAAATTCGGCATGTGCGCTTCTTCGGGGGCTCTTGATGAAAAAGCAAGTGGCCCCATGTCTCTAGGACAAAGTTGAAATGTCAACCCATAGACTTGCATTGAATGAGGGTTAAGGATAAGGCTGAAAGTAGGGTTAGGGTAGGGATGGAGTTGTTATTCTCTGCTGCAATACATGAGGGAAACATCTCTCATGTTGTTCCTCAGTACATTTTAGGTTCCCCAACAAGGAAAAAGGTGAATTCTGAATTTAACATGAAAACTCATTCAGACGTCAGGATGTCATTCTTTATGGTGTTTATTGGCCTTATCTCAACGATTTGAGAGGTTGTTTTTTTTTTTTTTTTTAAAGGAGCAGCAGTGATATCTGTGCTGACTTACTCTGAAAGAATTCTGTTTCTCCTGTTTCTGAGCTGAATTGAAAGTCTCCATGCAAGACAACAGCTGCACACAGCTGCACACAGCTTTACACTTGAACACTCATTCATACACATGAGCCTGAAGGAATAAACATAGCAAAACAAAGATTCAAATGAAACTGACAATACACCAGGTCAGTGTTCATCAAGCAACGGAATACGCACAGTGCCCCTCAAATCTCAGACCAACAGAGAGTCGACTGTGAACGATCGTCACCTGATATTCATCATACGGTCTGTGTCTCCACCCACAGGCGTAATGGTGCCACTGCACATCACCAAACGCATAAGAACAAATCAACCATGTAAATGAATCGACACCACTGAAACAAGAGAGAAATTGTTTCATCAATAACTGGAATAATTTTATTAAAAATATAAATATATATATATATATATATATATATATATATATATATATATATATATTTCAATAGTTATCTGCTTTAATCAATGTGTGTGGGGGGAGTGGGGGCACTGAATTAGTGAATTCAGGAATTTGTGAAAGAAAACAAGTGCTTTATGCTCATTGCGAGCATAAAAGGTGAACTTGAATGGAATTGTAATTCTCTGCTGAAAAAAATAAGGAAAAAATCTTTCCTGTTGTTCCTCTATTGTCAGTCTCATTTGAATCTTTGTTTTGCTTTGTTTATTCCTCCAGGCTGATGAGTATGAATGAGTATTCAAGTGTAAAGCTGTGTGCAGCTCTGTTTTCTTGCATAGAGACTTTAATTCAGCTCAGAAACAGGAGAAAAAGAGTTATTTCAGAGTAAGTCAGCACAGATATCACTGCTGCTCCTTCAAAAAAAAGATTTCAACTATTTCCTTATGGGGGAACCTACAATGTAGTGAGGAACAACAGGAGAGATGTTTCCCTCATGTATTTCAGCAGAAAATAACAATTCCACTCAAGTTCACCCTTTCTGCTCACACTGCGCATAACTCAGCGAGAGAAGCACAATAGAGCAATAAAAAATGACATCCCACTGTCTGAATGAGTTTTTATGTTAAATTGAGAATTCAACTATTTCCTTATGGGGGAACCTACAATGTACTGAGGAACAACAGGAGAGATGTTTCCCTCATGTATTTCAGCAGAAAATAACAATTCCACTCAAGTTCACCCTTTCTGCTCACACTGCGCATAACTCAGCGAGAGAAGCACAATAGAGCAATAAAAAATGACATCCCACTGTCTGAATGAGTTTTTATGTTAAATTGAGAATTCAACTATTTCCTTATGGGGGAACCTACAATGTACTGAGGAACAACAGGAGAGATGTTTCCCTCATGTATTTCAGCAGAAAATAACAATTCCACTCAAGTTCACCCTTTCTGCTCACACTGCGCATAACTCAGCGAGAGAAGCACAATAGAGCAATAAAAAATGACATCCCACTGTCTGAATGAGTTTTCATGTTAAATTGAGTATTCAACTATTTCCTTTTGGGGGGACCTACAATGTACTCAGGAATAACAGGAGAGATGTTTCCCTCATGTATTTCAGCAGAAAATAACAATTCCACTCAAGTTCACCCTTTCTGCTCACACTGCGCATAACTCAGCGAGAGAAGCACAATAGAGCAATAAAAAATGACATCCCACTGTCTGAATGAGTTTTCATGTTAAATTGAGTATTCAACTATTTCCTTATGGGGGACCCTACAATGTACTGAGTAAC
The DNA here is from genome assembly GCF_046127955.1 of Nelusetta ayraudi. NCBI lineage: Eukaryota > Metazoa > Chordata > Actinopteri > Tetraodontiformes > Monacanthidae > Nelusetta > Nelusetta ayraudi. The sequence goes on along the minus strand of NW_027466195.1, from coordinate 71,059 downwards.
AACAGGAGAGATGTTTCCCTCATGTATTTCAGCAGAAAATAACAATTCCACTCAAGTTCACCCTTTCTGCTCACACTGCGCATAACTCAGCGAGAGAAGCACAATAGCGCAATAAAAAATGACATCCCACTGTCTGAATGAGTTTTCATGTTAAATTGAGAATTCAACTATTTCCTTATGGGGGGACCTACAATGTACTCAGGAATAACAGGAGAGATGTTTCCCTCATGTATTTCAGCAGAAAATAACAATTCCACTCAAGTTCACCCTTTCTGCTCACACTGCGCATAACTCAGCGAGAGAAGCACAATAGAGCAATAAAAAATGACATCCCACTGTCTGAATGAGTTTTCATGTTAAATTGAGAATTCAACTATTTCCTTATGGGGGAACCTACAATGTACTGAGGAACAACAGGAGAGATGTTTCCCTCATGTATTTCAGCAGAAAATAACAATTCCACTCAAGTTCACCCTTTCTGCTCACACTGCGCATAACTCAGCGAGAGAAGCACAATAGAGCAATAAAAAATGACATCCCACTGTCTGAATGAGTTTTCATGTTAAATTGAGTATTCAACTATTTCCTTATGGGGGACCCTACAATGTACTGAGTAACAACAGGAGAGATGTTTCCCTCATGTATTTCAGCAGAAAATAACAATTCCACTCAAGTTCACCCTTTCTGCTCACAATGCGCATAACTCAGCGAGAGAAGCACAATAGCGCAATAAAAAATGACATCCCACTGTCTGAATGAGTTTTCATGTTAAATTGAGAATTCAACTATTTCCTTATGGGGGAACCTACAATGTACTGAGGAATAACAGGAGAGATGTTTCCCTCATGTATTTCAGCAGAAAATAACAATTCCACTCAAGTTCACCCTTTCTGCTCACACTGCGCATAACTCAGCGAGAGAAGCACAATAGAGCAATAAAAAATGACATCCCACTGTCTGAATGAGTTTTCATGTTAAATTGAGAATTCAACTATTTCCTTATGGGGGGACCTACAATGTACTCAGGAATAACAGGAGAGATGTTTCCCTCATGTATTTCAGCAGAAAATAACAATTCCACTCAAGTTCACCCTTTCTGCTCACACTGCGCATAACTCAGCGAGAGAAGCACAATAGAGCAATAAAAAATGACATCCCACTGTCTGAATGAGTTTTCATGTTAAATTGAGAATTCAACTATTTCCTTATGGGGGAACCTACAATGTACTGAGGAACAACAGGAGAGATGTTTCCCTCATGTATTTCAGCAGAAAATAACAATTCCACTCAAGTTCACCCTTTCTGCTCACACTGCGCATAACTCAGCGAGAGAAGCACAATAGAGCAATAAAAAATGACATCCCACTGTCTGAATGAGTTTTTATGTTAAATTGAGAATTCAACTATTTCCTTATGGGGGGACCTACAATGTACTCAGGAATAACAGGAGAGATGTTTCCCTCATGTATTTCAGCAGAAAATAACAATTCCACTCAAGTTCACCCTTTCTGCTCACACTGCGCATAACTCAGCGAGAGAAGCACAATAGAGCAATAAAAAATGACATCCCACTGTCTGAATGAGTTTTCATGTTAAATTGTAAAATCAACTATTTCCTTATGGGGGAACCTACAATGTACTGAGGAACAACAGGAGAGATGTTTCCCTCATGTATTTCAGCAGAAAATAACAATTCCACTCAAGTTCACCCTTTCTGCTCACACTGCGCATAACTCAGCGAGAGAAGCACAATAGAGCAATAAAAAATGACATCCCACTGTCTGAATGAGTTTTCATGTTAAATTGAGAATTCAACTATTTCCTTATGGGGGAACCTACAATGTACTGAGGAACAACAGGAAAGATGTTTCCCTCATGTATTTCAGCAGAAAATAACAATTCCACTCAAGTTCACCCTTTCTGCTCACACTGCGCATAACTCAGCGAGAGAAGCACAATAGAGCAATAAAAAATGACATCCCACTGTCTGAATGAGTTTTCATGTTAAATTGAGAATTCAACTATTTCCTTTATGGGGGGACCTACAATGTACTGAGGAACAACAGGAGAGATGTTTCCCTCATGTATTTCAGCAGAAAATAACACTTCCACTCAAGTTCACCCTTTCTGCTCACACTGCGCATAACTCAGCGAGAAAAGCACAATAGAGCAATAAAAAATGACATCCCACTGTCTGAATGAGTTTTCACCCCATCAGACTTGAATTGAATTAGGGTTAACGATAAGGCTGAAACTAGGGTTAGGGTTAGGGTTAGCTGAAATTAGTGTTAGGGTTTCTGCGTTCCTCAAGTATTAGAAACCCCAAATTTGGCGATGGCGCTTCTTTGGGGCTCTTGATGAAATAGCAAGTGGCCCCATGTCTCTATGACAAAGTTGAAATTTCACCCCATAGACTTGCATTGAATTAGGGTTAACGTTAAGGCTGAAACTAGGGTTAGGGTTAGGGTTAGTTGAAATTAGGGTTAGGGTTTCTGCCTTCCTCAAGTACTAGAAGACCCAAATTCGGCGTGTGCGCTTCTTTGGGGGCTCTTGATGAAATAACAAGTGGCCCCATGTCTCTAGGACAAAGTTGAAATGTCAACCCATAGACTTGCATTGAATGAGGGTTAAGGATAAGGCTGAAAGTAGGGTTAGGGTAGGGATGGAGTTGTTATTCTCTGCTGGAATACATGAGGGAAACATCTCTCATGTTGTTCCTCAGTACATTTTAGGTTCCCCAACAAGGAAAAAGGTGAATTCTGGATTTAACATGAAAACTCATTCAGACGTCAGGATGTCATTCTTTATGGTGTTTATTGGCCTTATCTCAACAATTTGAGAGGTTGTTTTTTTTTTTTTTTTTAAAGGAGCAGCAGTGATATCTGTGCTGACTTACTCTGAAAGAATTCTGTTTCTCCTGTTTCTGAGCTGAATTGAAAGTCTCCATGCAAGACAACAGCTGCACACAGCTGCACACAGCTTTACACTTGAACACTCATTCATACACATGAGCCTGAAGGAATAAACAGAGGTCTGTCATCAGTCATGGCGTGAAAAAATATTTTCTGCTCCTCCTGTGTTCATAAAGAGTTTTTTTTTTATATCTTTTTTAATGTTCCCCAGTAAATTGAGTGTTATTCAAGCAGCAGAAGCAGCATCAGCAACACCAGCAGCTGCTGAAGTACTTTAATTGGTTTGTAATCAGACTTACAAGTCTGTTTACAAACAACTTCAGACTTCAAAGCATTTGAACGGCTTTGATCATCAGACCTAAAAGTCTGTTTACAAACAACTTCAGACTTCAAAGTTTTTGAAAATGTTTCAACACGCATTCCATCACTTTGATGTCTGTTTTCTTCAAGCAGCAGCATTTTTTATTGAGCAAATTGTATTCTGTGTGGAATAACAGGTTGGATTTTTTTTTCTCTCTTGTTCCTCAGCTGAATCAAGACATCTATGAAAGTAAACAGTCGCATACAGATTTTGAAAAGAAAACTCATTCAACCACTTGGATTTCTTCTTTTATTGTGGTTATGGGCCTTATCTCAACAAGTTGAGATGTTGTCTTTTTTTTGAAGGAGCAGCTGTGATATCTGTGCTGACTTACTCTGAAAGAACTCTGTTTCTCTTGTTTCTGAGCTGAATGAAAGTCTCCATGCAAGACAACAGCTGCACAGAGCTGCACACAGCTTTACACTTGAAAACTCATTCATACACATGAGCCTGGAGAAATAAACATAGCAAAACAAAGATTCAAATGAAACTGACAATACACCAGGTCAGTGTTCATCAATCTCAGACCAACAGAGAGTCGACTGTGAACGATCGTCGCCTGATATTCATCATACGGTCTGTGTCTCCACCCACAGGCGAAATGGTGCCACTGCACATCACCAAACGCATAAGAACAAATCAACCATGTAAATGAATCGACACCACTGAAACAAGAGAGAAATTGTTTCATCAATAACTGGAATAATGTTATTATTAAAAAATATATATATATATATTTCAATAGTTATCTGCTTTAATCAATGTGTGTGGAGGGAGTGGGGGCACTGAATTAGTGAATTCAGGAATTTGTGAAAGAAAACAAGTGCTTTATGCTCATTGCGAGCATAAAAGGTGAACTTGAATGGAATTGTAATTCTCTGCTGAAAAAAATAAGGAAAAAAACTTTCCTGTTGTTCCTCTATTGTCAGTCTCATTTGAATCTTTGTTTTGCATTGTTTATTCCTCCATGCTGATGAGTATGAATGAGTGTTCAAGTGTAAAGCTGTGTGCAGCTCTGTGCAGCTGTTTTCTTGCATAGAGACTTTAATTCAGCTCAGAAACAGGAGAAAAAGAGTTATTTCAGAGTAAGTCAGCACAGATATCACTGCTGCTCCTTCAAAAAAAAGATTTCAACTATTTCCTTATGGGGGAACCTACAATGTAGTGAGGAACAACAGGAGAGATGTTTCCCTCATGTATTTCAGCAGAAAATAACAATTCCACTCAAGTTCACCCTTTCTGCTCACACTGCGCATAACTCAGCGAGAGAAGCACAATAGAGCAATAAAAAATGACATCCCACTGTCTGAATGAGTTTTCATGTTAAATTGTAAAATCAACTATTTCCTTATGGGGGAACCTACAATGTACTGAGGAACAACAGGAGAGATGTTTCCCTCATGTATTTCAGCAGAAAATAACAATTCCACTCAAGTTCACCCTTTCTGCTCACACTGCGCATAACTCAGCGAGAGAAGCACAATAGAGCAATAAAAAATGACATCCCACTGTCTGAATGAGTTTTTATGTTAAATTGAGAATTCAACTATTTCCTTATGGGGGGACCTACAATGTACTGAGGAACAACAGGAGAGATGTTTCCCTCATGTATTTCAGCAGAAAATAACAATTCCACTCAAGTTCACCCTTTCTGCTCACACTGCGCATAACTCAGCGAGAGAAGCACAATAGAGCAATAAAAAATGACATCCCACTGTCTGAATGAGTTTTCATGTTAAATTGAGAATTCAACTATTTCCTTATGGGGGAACCTACAATGTACTGAGGAACAACAGGAGAGATGTTTCCCTCATGTATTTCAGCAGAAAATAACAATTCCACTCAAGTTCACCCTTTCTGCTCACACTGCGCATAACTCAGCAAGAGAAGCACAATAGAGCAATAAAAAATGACATCCCACTGTCTGAATGAGTTTTCATGTTAAATTGAGAATTCAACTATTTCCTTATGGGGGAACCTACAATGTACTGAAAAACAACAGGAGAGAAGTTTCCCTCATGTATTTCAGCAGAAAATAACAATTCCACTCAAGTTCACCCTTTCTGCTCACACTGCGCATAACTCAGCGAGAGAAGCACAATAGAGCAATCAAAAAATGACATCCCACTGTCTGAATGAGTTTTCATGTTAAATTGTGAAATCAACTATTTCCTTGTGGGGGAACCTACAATGTACTGAGGAACAACAGGAGAGATGTTTCCCTCATGTATTTCAACAGAAAATAACAATTCCACTCAAGTTCACCCTTTCTGCTCGCACTGCGCATAACTCAGCGAGAGAAGCACAATAGAGCAATAAAAAATGACATCCCACTGTCTGAATGAGTTTTCATGTTAAATTGAGAATTCAACTATTTCCTTATGGGGGGGATCTACAATGTACTCAGGAAAAACAGGAGAGATGTTTCCCTCATGTATTTCTTCAGAAAATAACAATTCCACTCAAGTTCACCCTTTCTGCTCACACTGCGCATAACTCAGCGAGAGAAGCACAATAGAGCAATAAAAAATGACATCCCACTGTCTGAATGAGTTTTCATGTTAAATTGAGTATTCAACTATTTCCTTATGGGGGAACCTACAATGTACTGAGGAACAACAGGAGAGATGTTTCCCTCATGTATTTCAGCAGAAAATAACAATTCCACTCAAGTTCACCCTTTCTGCTCACACTGCGCATAACTCAGCGAGAGAAGCACAATAGAGCAATAAAAAATGACATCCCACTGTCTGAATGAGTTTTCATGTTAAATTGAGAATTCAACTATTTCCTTATGGGGGGACCTACAATGTACTCAGGAACAACAGGAGAGATGTTTCCCTCATGTATTTCAGCAGAAAATAACAATTCCACTCAAGTTCACCCTTTCTGCTCACACTGCGCATAACTCAGCGAGAGAAGCACAATAGAGCAATAAAAAATGACATCCCACTGTCTGAATGAGTTTTCATGTTAAATTGAGAATTCAACTATTTCCTTATGGGGGGACCTACAATGTACTCAGGAACAACAGGAGAGATGTTTCCCTCATGTATTTCAGCAGAAAATAACAATTCCACTCAAGTTCACCCTTTCTGCTCACACTGCGCATAACTCTGCGAGAGAAGCACAATAGAGCAATAAAAAATGACATCCCACTGTCTGAATGAGTTTTCATGTTAAATTGAGTATTCAACTATTTCCTTATGGGGGAACCTACAATGTACTGAGGAACAACAGGAGAGATGTTTCCCTCATGTATTTCAGCAGAAAATAACAATTCCACTCAAGTTCACCCTTTCTGCTCGCACTGCGCATAACTCAGCGAGAGAAGCACAATAGAGCAATAAAAAATGACATCCCACTGTCTGAATGAGTTTTTATGTTAAATTGAGAATTCAACTATTTCCTTATGGGGGGACCTACAATGTACTCAGGAACAACAGGAGAGATGTTTCCCTCATGTATTTCAGCAGAAAATAACAATTCCACTCAAGTTCACCCTTTCTGCTCCCACTGCGCATAACTCAGCGAGAGAAGCACAATAGAGCAATAAAAAATGACATCCCACTGTCTGAATGAGTTTTCATGTTAAATTGAGTATTCAACTATTTCCTTATGGGGGAACCTACAATGTACTGAGGAACAACAGGAGAGATGTTTCCCTCATGTATTTCAGCAGAAAATAACAATTCCACTCAAGTTCACCCTTTCTGCTCGCACTGCGCATAACTCAGCGAGAGAAGCACAATAGAGCAATAAAAAATGACATCCCACTGTCTGAATGAGTTTTAATGTTAAATTGAGAATTCAACTATTTCCTTATGGGGGGACCTACAATGTACTCAGGAACAACAGGAGAGATGTTTCCCTCATGTATTTCAGCAGAAAATAACAATTCCACTCAAGTTCACCCTTTCTGCTCACACTGCGCATAACTCAGCGAGAGAAGCACAATAGAGCAATAAAAAATGACATCCCACTGTCTGAATGAGTTTTCATGTTAAATTGAGAATTCAACTATTTCCTTATGGGGGGACCTACAATGTACTCAGGAACAACAGGAGAGATGTTTCCCTCATGTATTTCAGCAGAAAATAACAATTCCACTCAAGTTCACCCTTTCTGCTCACACTGCGCATAACTCAGCGAGAGAAGCACAATAGAGCAATAAAAAATGACATCCCACTGTCTGAATGAGTTTTCATGTTAAATTGAGAATTCAACTATTTCCTTATGGGGGAACCTACAATGTACTGAGGAACAACAGGAGAGATGTTTCCCTCATGTATTTCAGCAGAAAATAACAATTCCACTCAAGTTCACCCTTTCTGCTCACACTGCGCATAACTCAGCGAGAGAAGCACAATAGAGCAATAAAAAATGACATCCCACTGTCTGAATGAGTTTTTATGTTAAATTGAGAATTCAACTATTTCCTTATGGGGGGACCTACAATGTACTCAGGAACAACAGGAGAGATGTTTCCCTCATGCATTTCAGCAGAAAATAACAATTCCACTCAAGTTCACCCTTTCTGCTCACACTGCGCATAACTCAGCGAGAGAAGCACAATAGAGCAATAAAAAATGACATCCCACTGTCTGAATGAGTTTTTATGTTAAATTGAGAATTCAACTATTTCCTTATGGGGGACCCTACAATGTACTGAGGAACAACAGGAGAGATGTTTCCCTCATGTATTTCACCAGAAAATAACAATTCCACTCAAGTTCACCCTTTCTGCTCACACTGCGCATAACTCAGCGAGAGAAGCACAATAGAGCAATAAAAAATGACATCCCACTGTCTGAATGAGTTTTTATGTTAAATTGAGAATTCAACTATTTCCTTATGGGGGGACCTACAATGTATTCAGGAATAACAGGAGAGATGTTTCCCTCATGTATTTCAGCAGAAAATAACAATTCCACTCAAGTTCATCCTTTCTGCTCACACTACGCATAACTCAGCGAGAGAAGCACAATAGAGCAATAAAAAATGACATCCCACTGTCTGAATGAGTTTTCATGTTAAATTGAGTATTCAACTATTTCCTTATGGGGGAACCTACAATGTACTGAGGAACAACAGGAGAGATGTTTCCCTCATGTATTTCAGCAGAAAATAACAATTCCACTCAAGTTCACCCTTTCTGCTCACACTGCGCATAACTAAGCGAGAGAAGCACAATAGAGCAATAAAAAATGACATCCCACTGTCTGAATGAGTTTTCATGTTAAATTGAGAATTCAACTATTTCCTTATGGGGGGACCTACAATGTACTGAGGAACAACAGGAGAGATGTTTCCCTCATGTATTTCAGCAGAAAATAACAATTCCACTCAAGTTCACCCTTTCTGCTCACACTGCGCATAACTCAGCGAGAGAAGCACAATAGAGCAATAAAAAATGACATCCCACTGTCTGAATGAGTTTTCATGTTAAATTGAGAATTCAACTATTTCCTTATGGGGGGACCTACAATGTACTGAGGAACAACAGGAGAGATGTTTCCCTCATGTATTTCAGCAGAAAATAACAATTCCACTCAAGTTCACCCTTTCTGCTCACACTGCGCATAACTCAGCGAGAGAAGCACAATAGAGCAATAAAAAATGACATCCCACTGTCTGAATGAGTTTTTATGTTAAATTGAGAATTCAACTATTTCCTTATGGGGGGACCTACAATGTACTCAGGAACAACAGGAGAGATGTTTCCCTCATGTATTTCAGCAGAAAATAACAATTCCACTCAAGTTCACCCTTTCTGCTCACACTGCGCATAACTCAGCGAGAGAAGCACAATAGAGCAATAAAAAATGACATCCCACTGTCTGAATGAGTTTTCATGTTAAATTGAGAATTCAACTATTTCCTTATGGGGGGACCTACAATGTACTCAGGAACAACAGGAGAGATGTTTCCCTCATGTATTTCAGCAGAAAATAACAATTCCACTCAAGTTCACCCTTTCTGCTCACACTGCGCATAACTCAGCGAGAGAAGCACAATAGAGCAATAAAAAATGACATCCCACTGTCTGAATGAGTTTTCATGTTAAATTGAGTATTCAACTATTTCCTTATGGGGGAACCTACAATGTACTGAGGAACAACAGGAGAGATGTTTCCCTCATGTATTTCAGCAGAAAATAACAATTCCACTCATGTTCACCCTTTCTGCTCACACTGCGCATAACTCAGCGAGAGAAGCACAATAGAGCAATAAAAAATGACATCCCACTGTCTGAATGAGTTTTCATGTTAAATTGAGAATTCAACTATTTCCTTATGGGGGAACCTACAATGTACTGAGGAACAACAGGAGAGATGTTTCCCTCATGTATTTCAGCAGAAAATAACAATTCCACTCATGTTCACCCTTTCTGCTCACACTGCGCATAACTCAGCGAGAGAAGCACAATAGAGCAATAAAAAATGACATCCCACTGTCTGAATGAGTTTTCATGTTAAATTGAGAATTCAACTATTTCCTTATGGGGGGACCTACAATGTACTCAGGAACAACAGGAGAGATGTTTCCCTCATGTATTTCAGCAGAAAATAACAATTCCACTCAAGTTCACCCTTTCTGCTCACACTGCGCATAACTCAGCGAGAGAAGCACAATAGAGCAATAAAAAATGACATCCCACTGTCTGAATGAGTTTTTATGTTAAATTGAGAATTCAACTATTTCCTTATGGGGGAACATACAATGTACTCAGGAACAACAGGAGAGATGTTTCCCTCATGTATTTCAGCAGAAAATAACAATTCCACTCAAGTTCACCCTTTCTGCTCACACTGCGCATAACTCAGCGAGAGAAGCACAATAGAGCAATAAAAAATGACATCCCACTGTCTGAATGAGTTTTTATGTTAAATTGAGAATTCAACTATTTCCTTATGGGGGAACCTACAATGTACTGAGGAACAACAGGAGAGATGTTTCCCTCATGTATTTCAGCAGAAAATAACAATTCCACTCAAGTTCACCCTTTCTGCTCACACTGCGCATAACTCAGCGAGAGAAGCACAATAGAGCAATAAAAAATGACATCCCACTGTCTGAATGAGTTTTCATGTTAAATTGAGTATTCAACTATTTCCTTATGGGGGAACCTACAATGTACTGAGGAACAACAGGAGAGATGTTTCCCTCATGTATTTCAGCAGAAAATAACAATTCCACTCAAGTTCACCCTTTCTGCTCGCACTGCGCATAACTCAGCGAGAGAAGCACAATAGAGCAATAAAAAATGACATCCCACTGTCTGAATGAGTTTTTATGTTAAATTGAGAATTCAACTATTTCCTTATGGGGGGACCTACAATGTACTCAGGAACAACAGGAGAGATGTTTCCCTCATGTATTTCAGCAGAAAATAACAATTCCACTCAAGTTCACCCTTTCTGCTCACACTGCGCATAACTCAGCGAGAGAAGCACAATAGAGCAATAAAAAATGACATCCCACTGTCTGAATGAGTTTTCATGTTAAATTGAGTATTCAACTATTTCCTTATGGGGGAACCTACAATGTACTGAGGAACAACAGGAGAGATGTTTCCCTCATGTATTTCAGCAGAAAATAACAATTCCACTCAAGTTCACCCTTTCTGCTCCCACTGCGCATAACTCAGCGAGAGAAGCACAATAGAGCAATAAAAAATGACATCCCACTGTCTGAATGAGTTTTCATGTTAAATTGAGTATTCAACTATTTCCTTATGGGGGAACCTACAATGTACTGAGGAACAACAGGAGAGATGTTTCCCTCATGTATTTCAGCAGAAAATAACAATTCCACTCAAGTTCACCCTTTCTGCTCACACTGCGCATAACTCAGCGAGAGAAGCACAATAGAGCAATAAAAAATGACATCCCACTGTCTGAATGAGTTTTCATGTTAAATTGAGAATTCAACTATTTCCTTATGGGGGGACCTACAATGTACTCAGGAACAACAGGAGAGATGTTTCCCTCATGTATTTCAGCAGAAAATAACAATTCCACTCAAGTTCACCCTTTCTGCTCACACTGCGCATAACTCAGCGAGAGAAGCACAATAGAGCAATAAAAAATGACATCCCACTGTCTGAATGAGTTTTCATGTTAAATTGAGAATTCAACTATTTCCTTATGGGGGAACCTACAATGTACTGAGGAACAACAGGAGAGATGTTTCCCTCATGCATTTCAGCAGAAAATAACAATTCCACTCAAGTTCACCCTTTCTGCTCACACTGCGCATAACTCAGCGAGAGAAGCACAATAGAGCAATAAAAAATGACATCCCACTGTCTGAATGAGTTTTTATGTTAAATTGAGAATTCAACTATTTCCTTATGGGGGGACCTACAATGTACTCAGGAACAACAGGAGAGATGTTTCCCTCATGTATTTCAGCAGAAAATAACAATTCCACTCAAGTTCACCCTTTCTGCTCCCACTGCGCATAACTCAGCGAGAGAAGCACAATAGAGCAATAAAAAATGACATCCCACTGTCTGAATGAGTTTTCATGTTAAATTGAGTATTCAACTATTTCCTTATGGGGGAACCTACAATGTACTCAGGAACAACAGGAGAGATGTTTCCCTCATGTATTTCAGCAGAAAATAACAATTCCACTCAAGTTCACCCTTTCTGCTCACACTGCGCATAACTCAGCGAGAGAAGCACAATAGAGCAATAAAAAATGACATCCCACTGTCTGAATGAGTTTTCATGTTAAATTGAGTATTCAACTATTTCCTTATGGGGGAACCTACAATGTACTGAGGAACAACAGGAGAGATGTTTCCCTCATGTATTTCAGCAGAAAATAACAATTCCACTCAAGTTCACCCTTTCTGCTCACACTGCGCATAACTCAGCGAGAGAAGCACAATAGAGCAATAAAAAATGACATCCCACTGTCTGAATGAGTTTTTATGTTAAATTGAGAATTCAACTATTTCCTTATGGGGGACCCTACAATGTACTGAGGAACAACAGGAGAGATGTTTCCCTCATGTATTTCAGCAGAAAATAACAATTCCACTCAAGTTCACCCTTTCTGCTCACACTGCGCATAACTCAGCGAGAGAAGCACAATAGAGCAATAAAAAATGACATCCCACTGTCTGAATGAGTTTTTATGTTAAATTGAGAATTCAACTATTTCCTTATGGGGGGACCTACAATGTATTCAGGAATAACAGGAGAGATGTTTCCCTCATGTATTTCAGCAGAAAATAACAATTCCACTCAAGTTCATCCTTTCTGCTCACACTGCGCATAACTCAGCGAGAGAAGCACAATAGAGCAATAAAAAATGACATCCCACTGTGTGAATGAGTTTTCATGTTAAATTGAGAATTCAACTATTTCCTTATGGGGGAACCTACAATGTACTGAGGAACAACAGGAGAGATGTTTCCCTCATGTATTTCAGCAGAAAATAACAATTCCACTCAAGTTCACCCTTTCTGCTCACACTGCGCATAACTCAGCGAGAGAAGCACAATAGAGCAATAAAAAATGACATCCCACTGTCTGAATGAGTTTTCATGTTAAATTGAGTATTCAACTATTTCCTTATGGGGGAACCTACAATGTACTGAGGAACAACAGGAGAGATGTTTCCCTCATGTATTTCAACAGAAAATAACAATTCCACTCAAGTTCACCCTTTCTGCTCACACTGCGCATAACTCAGCGAGAGAAGCACAATAGAGCAATAAAAAATGACATCCCACTGTCTGAATGAGTTTTCATGTTAAATTGTAAAATCAACTATTTCCTTATGGGGGACCCTACAATGTACTGAGGAACAACAGGAGAGATGTTTCCCTCATGTATTTCAGCAGAAAATAACAATTCCACTCAAGTTCACCCTTTCTGCTCACACTGCGCATAACTCAGCGAGAGAAGCACAATAGAGCAATAAAAAATGACATCCCACTGTCTGAATGAGTTTTCACCCCATCAGACTTGAATTGAATTAGGGTTAACGTTAAGGCTGAAACTAGGGTTAGGGTTAGGGTTAGCTGAAATTAGGGTTAGGGTTTCTGCGTTCCTCAAGTACTAGAAGACCCAAATTCGGCGTGTGCGCTTCTTTGGGGGCTCTTGATGAAAAAGCAAGTGGCCCCATGTCTCTAGGACAAAGTTGAAATGTCAACCCATAGACTTGCATTGAATGATGGTTAAGGATAAGGCTGAAAGTAGGGTTAGGGTAGGGATGGAGTTGTTATTCTCTGCTGGAATACATGAGGGAAACATCTCTCATGTTGTTCCTCAGTACATTTTAGGTTCCCCAACAAGGTTAAAGGTGAATTCTGAATTTAACATGAAAACTCATTCAGACGTCAGGATGTCATTCTTTATGGTGTTTATTGGCCTTATCTCAACAATTTGAGAGGTTGTTTTTTTTTTTTTTTTTAAAGGAGCAGCAGTGATATCTGTGCTGACTTACTCTGAAAGAACTCTGTTTCTCCTGTTTCTGAGCTGAATGAAAGTCTCCATGCAAGACAACGGCTGCACACAGCTGCACACAGCTTTACACTTGAACACTCATTCATACACATGAGCCTGAAGGAATAAACAGAGGTCTGTCATCAGTCATGGCGTGAAAAAATATTTTCTGCTCCTCCTGTGTTCATAAAGAGTTTTTGTTTTATATCTTTTTTAATGTTCCCCAGTAAATTGAGTGTTATTCAAGCAGCAGAAGCAGCATCAGCAACGCCAGCAGCTGCTGAAGCACTTTAATTGGTTTGTAATCAGACTTACAAGTCTGTTTACAAACAACTTCAGACTTCAAAGCATTTGAACGGCTTTGATCATCAGACCTAAAAGTCTGTTTACAAACAACTTCAGACTTCAAAGTTTTTGAAAATGTGTGAACACGCATTCCATCACTTTGATGTCTGTTTTCTTCAAGCAGCAGCATTTTTTATTGAGCAAATTGTATTCTGAGTGGAATAACAGGTTGGATTTTTTTTTCTCTCTTGTTCCTCAGCTGAATCAAGACATCTATGAAAGTAAACAGTCGCATACAGATTTTGAAAAGAAAACTCATTCAACCACTTGGATTTCTTCTTTTATTGTGGTTATGGGCCTTATCTCAACAAGTTGAGATGTTGTCTTTTTTTTGAAGGAGCAGCTGTGATATCTGTGCTGACTTACTCTGAAAGAACTCTGTTTCTCCTGTTTCTGAGCTGAATGAAAGTCTCCATGCAAGACAACAGCTGCACAGAGCTGCACACAGCTTTACACTTGAACACTCATTCATACACATCAGCCTGGAGGAATAAACATAGCAAAACAAAGATTCAAATGAAACTGACAATACACCAGGTCAGTGTTCATCAAGCAACGGAATACGCACAGTGCCCCTCAATCTCAGACCAACAGAGAGTCGACTGTGAACGAGCGTCACCTGATATTCATCATACGGTCTGTGTCTCCACCCACAGGCGTAATGGTGCCACTGCACATCACCAAACGCATAAGAACAAATCAACCATGTAAATGAATCGACACCACTGAAACAAGAGAGAAATTTTTTCATCAATAACTGGAATAATTTTATTAAAAAAAAAAAAAAAAAAATATATATGTATATATATATATATATATATATATATATATATATATATATATATATATATATATATATATATATATTTCAATAGTTATCTGCTTTAATCAATGTGTGTGGGGGGAGTGGGGGCACTGAATTAGTGAATTCAGGAATTTGTGAAAGAAAACAAGTGCTTTATGCTCATTGCGAGCATAAAAGGTGAACTTGAATGGAATTGTTATTCTCTGCTGAAAAAAATGAGGAAAAAATCGTTCCTGTTGTTCCTCTATTGTCAGTCTCATTTGAATCTTTGTTTTGCATTGTTTATTCCTCCAGGCTGATGAGTATGAATGAGTGTTCAAGTGTAAAGCTGTGTGCAGCTCTGTGCAGCTGTTTTCTTGCATAGAGACTTTAATTCAGCTCAGAAACAGGAGAAAAAGAGTTATTTCAGAGTAAGTCAGCACAGATATCACTGCTGCTCCTTCAAAAAAAAGATTTCAACTATTTCCTTATGGGGGAACCTACAATGTAGTGAGGAACAACAGGAGAGATGTTTCCCTCATGCATTTCAGCAGAAAATAACAATTCCACTCAAGTTCACCCTTTCTGCTCACACTGCGCATAACTCAGCGAGAGAAGCACAATAGAGCAATAAAAAATGACATCCCACTGTCTGAATGAGTTTTCATGTTAAATTGAGAATTCAACTATTTCCTTATGGGGGGACCTACAATGTACTCAGGAACAACAGGAGAGATGTTTCCCTCATGTATTTCAGCAGAAAATAACACTTCCACTCAAGTTCACCCTTTCTGCTCACACTGCGCATAACTCAGCGAGAGAAGCACAATAGAGCAATAAAAAATGACATCCCACTGTCTGAATGAGTTTTTATGTTAAATTGAGAATTCAACTATTTCCTTATGGGGGGACCTACAATGTACTGAGGAACAACAGGAGAGATGTTTCCCTCATGTATTTCAGCAGAAAATAACAATTCCACTCAAGTTCACCCTTTCTGCTCACACTGCGCATAACTCAGCGAGAGAAGCACAATAGAGCAATAAAAAATGACATCCCACTGTCTGAATGAGTTTTCATGTTAAATTGAGAAATCAACTATTTCCTCATGGGGGGACCTACAATGTACTGAGGAACAACAGGACAGATGTTTCCCTCATGTATTTCAGCAGAAAATAACAATTCCACTCAAGTTCACCCTTTCTGCTCACACTGCGCATAACTCAGCGAGAGAAGCACAATAGAGCAATAAAAAATGACATCCCACTGTCTGAATGAGTTTTCATGTTAAATTGAGAATTCAACTATTTCCTTATGGGGGAACCTACAATGTACTGAGGAACAACAGGAGAGATGTTTCCCTCATGTATTTCAGCAAAAAATAACAATTCCACTCAAGTTCACCCTTTCTGCTCACACTGCGCATAACTCAGCGAGAGAAGCACAATAGAGCAATAAAAAATGACATCCCACTGACTGAATGAGTTTTCATGTTAAATTGAGAATTCAACTATTTCCTTATGGGGGGACCTACAATGTACTCAGGAACAACAGGAGAGATGTTTCCCTCATGTATTTCAGCAGAAAATAACAATTCCACTCAAGTTCACCCTTTCTGCTCACACTGCGCATAACTCAGCGAGAGAAGCACAATAGAGCAATCAAAAATGACATCCCACTGTCTGAATGAGTTTTCATGTTAAATTGAGAATTCAACTATTTCCTTGTGGGGGAACCTACAATGTACTAAGGAACAACAGGAGAGATGTTTCCCTCATGTATTTCAGCAGAAAATAACAATTCCACTCAAGTTCACCCTTTCTGCTCACACTGCGCATAACTCAGCGAGAGAAGCACAATAGAGCAATAAAAAATGACATCCCACTTTCTGAATGAGTTTTCATGTTAAATTGTGAAATCAACTATTTCCTTGTGGGGGAACCTACAATGTACTGAGGAACAACAGGAGAGATGTTTCCCTCATGTATTTCAGCAGAAAATAACAATTCCACTCAAGTTCACCCTTTCTGCTCACACTGCGCATAACTCAGCGAAAGAAGCACAATAGAGCAATAAAAAATGACATCCCACTGTCTGAATGAGTTTTCACCCCATCAGACTTGAATTGAATTAGGGTTAACGATAAGGCTGAAACTAGGGTTAGGGTTAGGGTTAGCTGAAATTAGGGTTAGGGTTTCTGCGTTCCTCAAGTACTAGAAGCCCCAAATTTGGCGTGGGCGCTTCTTTGGGGCTCTTGATGAAATAACAAGTGGCATGTCTCTAGGACAAAGTTGAAATTTCACCCCATAGACTTGCATTGAATGAGGGTTAAGGATAAGGCTGAAAGTAGGGTTCGGGTAGGGATGGAATTGTTATTCTCTGTTGGAATACATGAGGGAAACATCTCTCATGTTGTTCCTCAGTACATTGTAGGTTCCCCAATAAGGAAACAGGTGAATTCTGAATTTAACATGAAAACTCATTCAGACGTCAGGATGTCATTTTTTATTGTGTTTATTGGCCTTATCTCAACGATTTGAGAGGTTGTTTTTTTTTTTTTTTTTAAAGGAGCAGCAGTGATATCTGTGCTGACTTACTCTGAATGAACTTTGTGTCTCCTGTTTCTGATCTGAATTAAAGTCTCTATGCAAAAAACAGCTGCAAAGAGCTCTGCACAGCTTTACATTTGAACACTCATTCATACACATGAGCCTGAAGGAATAAACAGAGGTCTGTCATCAGTCATGGCGTGAAAAAATATTTTCTGCTCCTCCTGTGTTCATAAAGAGTTTTTTTTATATATCTTTTTTAGTGTTCCCCAGTAAATTGAGTGTTATTCAAGCAGCAGAAGCAGCAACAGCAACGCCAGCAGCTGCAGAAGCGCTTTAATTGTTTTGTAATCAGACTTACAAGTCTGTTTACAAACAACTTCAGACTTCAAAGCGTTTGAACGGCTTTGATCATCAGACCTAAAAGTCTCTTTACAAACAACTTCAGACTTCAAAGCGTTTGAATGGCTTTGATCATCAGACCTAAAAGTTTCTTTACAAACAACTTCAGACTTCAAAGTTTTTGAAAATGTTTGAACACGCATTCCATCACTTTGATGTCTGTTTTCTTCAAGCAGCAGCATTTTTTATTGAGCAAATTGTATTCTGTGTGGAATAACAGGTTGGATTTTTTTTTTCTCTCTTGTTCCTCAGCTGAATCAAGACATCTATGAAAGTAAACAGTCGCATACAGATTTTGAAAAGAAAACTCATTCAACCACTTGGATTTCTTTTTTTATTGTGGTTATGGGCCTTATCTCAACAAGTTGAGATGTTGTCTTTTTTTTTGAAGGAGCAGCTGTGATATCTGTGCTGACTTACTCTGAATGAACTCTGTTTCTTCTGTTTCTGAGCTGAATGAATGTCTCCATGCAAGACAACAGCTGCACAGAGCTGCACACAGCTTTGCACTTGAACACTCATTCATACACATGAGCCTGAAGGAATAAACATAGCAAAACAAAGATTCAAATGAAACTGACAATACACCAGGTCAGTGTACATTGAGCAACGGAATACGCACAGTGCCCCTCCCTCTCAGACCAACAGAGGTCTGTCATCAGTCATGGCGTGAAAAAATATTTTCTGCTCCTCCTGTGTTCATAAAGAGTTTTTTTTATATCTTTTTTAGTGTTCCCCAGTAAATTGAGTGTTATTCAAGCAGCAGAAGCAGCATCAGAAACGCCAGCAGTTTCAGAAGAATTTTAATTGGTTTGTAATCAGACTTACAAGTCTGTTTACAAACAACTTCAGACTTCAAAGCGTTTGAACGGCTTTGATTATCAGACCTACAAGTCTGTTTACAAACAACTTCAGACTTCAAAGTTTTTGAAAATGTTTGCACACGCATTCCATCACTTTGATGTCTGTTTTCTTCAAGCAGCAGCATTTTTTATTGAGCAAATTGTATTCTGTGTGGAATAACAGCTTGGATTTTTTTTTTCTCTCTTGTTCCTCAGCTGAATCAAGACATCTATGAAAGGAAACAGTCGCATACAGATTTTGAAAAGAAAACTCATTCAACCACTTGGATTTCTTTTTTTATTATGGTTATGGGCCTTATCTCAACAAGTTGAGATGTTGTCTTTTTTTTTGAAGGAGCAGCTGTGATATCTGTGCTGACTTACTCTGAAAGAACTCTGTTTCTCCTGTTTCTGAGCTGAATGAAAGTCTCCATGCAAGACAACAGCTGCACAGAGCTGCACACAGCTTTACACTTGAACACTCATTCATACACATGAGCCTGAAGGAATAAAAATAGCAAAACAAAGATTCAAATGAAACTGACAATACACCAGGTCAGTGTACATTCAGCAACGGAATACGCACAGTGCCCCTCCCTCTCAGACCAACAGAGGTCTGTCATTAGTCATGGCGTGAAAAAATATTTTCTGCTCCTCCGGTGTTCATAAAGAGTTTTTTTTTATATCTTTTTTAGTGTTCCCCAGTAAATTGAGTGTTATTCAAGCAGCAGAAGCAGCATCAGCAACGCCAGCAACTGCAGAAGAACTTTAATTGGTTTGTAATCAGACTTACAAGTCTGTTTACAAACAACTTCAGACTTCAAAGCGTTTGAACGGCTTTGATTATCAGACCTACAAGTCTGTTTACAAACAACTTCAGACTTCAAAGTTTTTGAAAATGTTTGCACACGCATTCCATCACTTTGATGTCTGTTTTCTTCAAGCAGCAGCATTTTTTATTGAGCAAATTGTATTCTGTGTGGAATAACAGCTTGGATTTTTTTTTCTCTCTTGTTCCTCAGCTGAATCAAGACATCTATGAAAGTAAACAGTCGCATACAGATTTTGAAAAGAAAACTCATTCAACCACTTGGATTTCTTTTTTTATTGTGGTTATGGGCCTTATCTCAACAAGTTGAGATGTTGTCTTTTTTTTTGAAGGAGCAGCTGTGATATCTGTGCTGACTTACTCTGAATGAACTCTGTTTCTCCTATTTCTGAGCTGAATGAAAGTCTCCATGCAAGACAACAGCTGCACAGAGCTGCACACAGCTTTGCACTTGAACACTCATTCATACACATGAGCCTAAAGGAATAAACATAGAAAAACAAAGATTCAAATGAAACTGACAATACACCAGGTCAGTGTACATTAAGCAACGGAATACGCACAGTGCCCCTCCCTCTCAGACCAACAGAGGTCTGTCATCAGTCATGGCGTGAAAAAATATTTTCTGCTCCTCCTCTGTTCATAAAGAGTTTTTTTTTATATCTTTTTTAGTGTTCCCCAGTAAATTGAGTGTTATTCAAGCAGCAGAAGCAGCATCAGCAACGCCAGCAGCTGCAGAAGCAATTTAATTGTTTTGTAATCAGACTTACAAGTCTGTTTACAAACAACTTCAGACTTCAAAGCGTTTGAACGGCTTTGAACATCAGACCTAAAAGTCTCTTTACAAACAACTTCAGACTTCAAAGCGTTTGAATGGCTTTGATCATCAGACCTAAAAGTTTCTTTACAAACAACTTCAGACTTCAAAGTTTTTGAAAATGTTTGAACACGCATTCCATCACTTTGATGTCTGTTTTCTTCAAGCAGCAGCATTTTTTATTGAGCAAATTGTATTCTGTGTGGAATAACAGGTTGGATTTTTTTTTTCTCTCTTGTTCCTCAGCTGAATCAAGACATCTATGAAAGGAAACAGTCGCATACAGATTTTGAAAAGAAAACTCATTCAACCACTTGGATTTCTTTTTTTATTGTGGTTATGGGCCTTATCTCAACAAGTTGAGATGTTGTCTTTTTTTTTGAAGGAGCAGCTGTGATATCTGTGCTGACTTACTCTGAATGAACTCTGTTTCTTCTGTTTCTGAGCTGAATGAATGTCTCCATGCAAGACAACAGCTGCACAGAGCTGCACACAGCTTTGCACTTGAACACTCATTCATACACATGAGCCTGAAGGAATAAACATAGCAAAACAAAGATTCAAATGAAACTGACAATACACCAGGTCAGTGTACATTGAGCAACGGAATACGCACAGTGCCCCTCCCTCTCAGACCAACAGAGGTCTGTCATCAGTCATGGCGTGAAAAAATATTTTCTGCTCCTCCTGTGTTCATAAAGAGTTTTTTTTTAAATCTTTTTTAGTGTTCCCCAGTAAATTGAGTGTTATTCGAGCAGCAGAAGCAGCATCAGCAACGCCAGCAGCTGCAGAAGCACTTTAATTGGTTTGTAATCAGACTTACAAGTCTGTTTACAAACAACTTCAGACTTCAAAGCGTTTGAACGGCTTTGATCATCAGAGCTAAAAGTCTTTTTACAAACAACTTCAGACTTCAAAGTTTTTGAAAATGTTTGAACACGCATTCCATCACTTTGATGTCTGTTTTCTTCAAGCAGCAGCATTTTTTATTGAGCAAATTGTATTCTGTGTGGAATAACAGGTTGGATTTTTTTTTTCTCTCTTGTTCCTCAGCTTAATCAAGACATCTATGAAAGTAAACAGTCGCATACAGATTTTGAAAAGAAAACTCATTCAACCACTTGGATTTCTTTTTTTATCGTGGTTATGGGCCTTATCTCAACAAGTTGAGATGTTGTCTTTTTTTTTGAAGGAGCAGCTGTGATATCTGTGCTGACTTATTCTGAATGAACTCTGTTTCTCCTGTTTCTGAGCTGAATGAAAGTCTCCATGCAAGACAACAGCTGCACAGAGCTGCACACAGCTTTACACTTGAACACTCATTCATACACATGAGCCTGAAGGAATAAAAATAGCAAAACAAAGATTCAAATGAAACTGACAATACACTAGGTCAGTGTACATTAAGCAACAGAATACGCACAGTGCCCCTCCCTCTCAGACCAACAGAGGTCTGTTATCAGTCATGGCGTGAAAAAATATTTTCTGCTCCTCCGGTGTTCATAAAGAGTTTTTTTTTTATATCTTTTTTCGTGTTCCCCAGTAAATTGAGTGTTATTCAAGCAGCAGAAGCAGCATCAGCAACGCCAGCAGCTGCAGAAGCACTTTAATTGGTTTGTAATCAGACTTACAAGTCTGTTTACAAACAACTTCAGACTTCAAAGCGTTTGAACGGCTTTGATCATCAGACCTAAAAGTCTCTTTACAAACAACTTCAGACTTCAAAGTTTTTGAAAATGTTTGAACACGCATTCCATCACTTTGATGTCTGTTTTCTTCAAGCAGCAGCATTTTTTATTGAGCAAATTGTATTCTGTGTGGAATAACAGGTTGGATTTTTTTTTCTCTCTTGTTCCTCAGCTTAATCAAGACATCTATGAAAGTAAACAGTCGCATACAGATTTTGAAAAGAAAACTCATTCAACCACTTGGATTTCTTTTTTTATTATGGTTATGGGCCTTATCTCAACAAGTTGAGATGTTGTCTTTTTTTTTGAAGGAGCAGCTGTGATATCTGTGCTGACTTACTCTGAATGAACTCTGTTTCTCCTGTTTCTGAGCTGAATGAAAGTCTCCATGCAAGACAACAGCTGCACAGAGCTGCACAGAGCTTTACACTTGAACACTCATTCATACACATGAGCCTGAAGGAATAAAAATAGCAAAACAAAGATTCAAATGAAACTGACAATACACTAGGTCAGTGTACATTAAGCAACAGAATACGCACAGTGCCCCTCCCTCTCAGACCAACAGAGGTCTGTCATCAGTCATGGCGTGAAAAAATATTTTCTGCTCCTCCTGTGTTCATAAAGAGTTTTTTTTTAAATCTTTTTTAGTGTTCCCCAGTAAATTGAGTGTTATTCGAGCAGCAGAAGCAGCATCAGCAACGCCAGCAGCTGCAGAAGCACTTTAATTGGTTTGTAATCAGACTTACAAGTCTGTTTACAAACAACTTCAGACTTCAAAGCGTTTGAACGGCTTTGATCATCAGACCTAAAAGTCTTTTTACAAACAACTTCAGACTTCAAAGTTTTTGAAAATGTTTGAACACGCATTCCATCACTTTGATGTCTGTTTTCTTCAAGCAGCAGCATTTTTTATTGAGCAAATTGTATTCTGTGTGGAATAACAGGTTGGATTTTTTTTTTCTCTCTTGTTCCTCAGCTTAATCAAGACATCTATGAAAGTAAACAGTCGCATACAGATTTTGAAAAGAAAACTCATTCAACCACTTGGATTTCTTTTTTTATCGTGGTTATGGGCCTTATCTCAACAAGTTGAGATGTTGTCTTTTTTTTTGAAGGAGCAGCTGTGATATGTGTGCTGACTTATTCTGAATGAACTCTGTTTCTCCTGTTTCTGAGCTGAATGAAAGTCTCCATGCAAGACAACAGCTGCACAGAGCTGCACACAGCTTTACACTTGAACACTCATTCATACACATGAGCCTGAAGGAATAAAAATAGCAAAACAAAGATTCAAATGAAACTGACAATACACTAGGTCAGTGTACATTAAGCAACAGAATACGCACAGTGCCCCTCCCTCTCAGACCAACAGAGGTCTGTCATCAGTCATGGCGTGAAAAAATATTTTCTGCTCCTCCGGTGTTCATAAAGAGTTTTTTTTTTATATCTTTTTTTGTGTTCCCCAGTAAATTGAGTGTTATTCAAGCAGCAGAAGCAGCATCAGCAACGCCAGCAGCTGCAGAAGCACTTTAATTGGTTTGTAATCAGACTTACAAGTCTGTTTACAAACAACTTCAGACTTCAAAGCGTTTGAACGGCTTTGATCATCAGACCTAAAAGTTTCTTTACAAACAACTTCAGACTTCAAAGTTTTTGAAAATGTTTGAACACGCATTCCATCACTTTGATGTCTGTTTTCTTCAAGCAGCAGCATTTTTTATTGAGCAAATTGTATTCTGTGTGGAATAACAGGTTGGATTTTTTTTTTCTCTCTTGTTCCTCAGCTTAATCAAGACATCTATGAAAGTAAACAGTCGCATACAGATTTTGAAAAGAAAACTCATTCAACCACTTGGATTTCTTTTTTTATCGTGGTTATGGGCCTTATCTCAACAAGTTGAGATGTTGTCTTTTTTTTTGAAGGAGCAGCTGTGATATCTGTGCTGACTTATTCTGAATGAACTCTGTTTCTCCTGTTTCTGAGCTGAATGAAAGTCTCCATGCAAGACAACAGCTGCACAGAGCTGCACACAGCTTTACACTTGAACACTCATTCATACACATGAGCCTGAAGGAATAAAAATAGCAAAACAAAGATTCAAATGAAACTGACAATACACTAGGTCAGTGTACATTAAGCAACAGAATACGCACAGTGCCCCTCCCTCTCAGACCAACAGAGGTCTGTCATCAGTCATGGCGTGAAAAAATATTTTCTGCTCCTCCGGTGTTCATAAAGAGTTTTTTTTTTATATCTTTTTTTGTGTTCCCCAGTAAATTGAGTGTTATTCAAGCAGCAGAAGCAGCATCAGCAACGCCAGCAGCTGCAGAAGCACTTTAATTGGTTTGTAATCAGACTTACAAGTCTGTTTACAAACAACTTCAGACTTCAAAGCGTTTGAACGGCTTTGATCATCAGACCTAAAAGTCTCTTTACAAACAACTTCAGACTTCAAAGTTTTTGAAAATGTTTGAACACGCATTCCATCACTTTGATGTCTGTTTTCTTCAAGCAGCAGCATTTTTTATTGAGCAAATTGTATTCTGTGTGGAATAACAGGTTGGATTTTTTTTTCTCTCTTGTTCCTCAGCTTAATCAAGACATCTATGAAAGTAAACAGTCGCATACAGATTTTGAAAAGAAAACTCATTCAACCACTTGGATTTCTTTTTTTATTATGGTTATGGGCCTTATCTCAACAAGTTGAGATGTTGTCTTTTTTTTTGAAGGAGCAGCTGTGATATCTGTGCTGACTTACTCTGAATGAACTCTGTTTCTCCTGTTTCTGAGCAGAATGAAAGTCTCCATGCAAGACAACAGCTGCACAGAGCTGCACACAGCTTTACACTTGAACACTCATTCATACACATGAGCCTGAAGGAATAAACATAGCAAAACAAAGATTCAAATGAGACTGACAATACACCAGGTCAGTGTTCATCAAGCAACGGAATACGCACAGTGCCCCTCAATCTCAGACCAACAGAGAGTCGACTGTGTTCGATCGTCACCTGATATTCATCACACGGTCTGTGTCTCCACCCAGAGGCGTAATGGTGCCACTGCACATCACCAAACGCATTAGAACAAATCAACAATGCAAATGAATTGACACCACTGAAACAAGAGAGAAATTGTTTCATCAATAACTGGAATAATTTTATTAAAAAAAAACAACAAAAAGATGTCAAAAATTATCTGCTTTAAACAGTGTGTGTGGGGAGAGAGGGGGCACTGAATTAGTGAATTCAGGAATTTGTGAAAGAAAACAAGTGACAAATACACCAGGTCAGTGTACATTAAGCAACGGAATACGCACAGTGCCCCTCCCTCTCAGACCAACAGAGGTCTGTCATTAGTCATGGCGTGAAAAAATATTTTCTGCTCCTCCGGTGATCATAAAGAGTTTTTTTTTATATCTTTTTTAGTGTTCCCCAGTAAATTGAGTGTTATTCAAGCAGCAGAAGCAGCATCAGCAACGCCAGCAACTGCAGAAGAACTTTAATTGGTTTGTAATCAGACTTACAAGTCTGTTTACAAACAACTTCAGACTTCAAAGCGTTTGAATGGCTTTGATCATCAGACCTAAAAGTTTCTTTACAAACAACTTCAGACTTCAAAGTTTTTGAAAATGTTTGAACACGCATTCCATCACTTTGATGTCTGTTTTCTTCAAGCAGCAGCATTTTTTATTGAGCAAATTGTATTCTGTGTGGAATAACAGGTTGGATTTTTTTTTTCTCTCTTGTTCCTCAGCTGAATCAAGACATCTATGAAAGTAAACAGTCGCATACAGATTTTGAAAAGAAAACTCATTCAACCACTTGGATTTCTTTTTTTATTGTGGTTATGGGCCTTATCTCAACAAGTTGAGATGTTGTCTTTTTTTTTGAAGGAGCAGCTGTGATATCTGTGCTGATTTACTCTGAATGAACTCTGTTTCTTCTGTTTCTGAGCTGAATGAATGTCTCCATGCAAGACAACAGCTGCACAGAGCTGCACACAGCTTTGCACTTGAACACTCATTCATACACATGAGCCTGAAGGAATAAACATAGCAAAACAAAGATTCAAATGAAACTGACAATACACCAGGTCAGTGTACATTGAGCAACGGAATACGCACAGTGCCCCTCCCTCTCAGACCAACAGAGGTCTGTCATCAGTCATGGCGTGAAAAAATATTTTCTGCTCCTCCTGTGTTCATAAAGAGTTTTTTTTTAAATCTTTTTTAGTGTTCCCCAGTAAATTGAGTGTTATTCGAGCAGCAGAAGCAGCATCAGCAACGCCAGCAGCTGCAGAAGCACTTTAATTGGTTTGTAATCAGACTTACAAGTCTGTTTACAAACAACTTCAGACTTCAAAGCGTTTGAACGGCTTTGATCATCAGACCTAAAAGTCTTTTTACAAACAACTTCAGACTTCAAAGTTTTTGAAAATGTTTGAACACGCATTCCATCACTTTGATGTCTGTTTTCTTCAAGCAGCAGCATTTTTTATTGAGCAAATTGTATTCTGTGTGGAATAACAGGTTGGATTTTTTTTTTCTCTCTTGTTCCTCAGCTTAATCAAGACATCTATGAAAGTAAACAGTCGCATACAGATTTTGAAAAGAAAACTCATTCAACCACTTGGATTTCTTTTTTTATCGTGGTTATGGGCCTTATCTCAACAAGTTGAGATGTTGTCTTTTTTTTTGAAGGAGCAGCTGTGATATCTGTGCTGACTTATTCTGAATGAACTCTGTTTCTCCTGTTTCTGAGCTGAATGAAAGTCTCCATGCAAGACAACAGCTGCACAGAGCTGCACACAGCTTTACACTTGAACACTCATTCATACACATGAGCCTGAAGGAATAAAAATAGCAAAACAAAGATTCAAATGAAACTGACAATACACTAGGTCAGTGTACATTAAGCAACAGAATACGCACAGTGCCCCTCCCTCTCAGACCAACAGAGGTCTGTCATCAGTCATGGCGTGAAAAAATATTTTCTGCTCCTCCGGTGTTCATAAAGAGTTTTTTTTTTATATCTTTTTTTGTGTTCCCCAGTAAATTGAGTGTTATTCAAGCAGCAGAAGCAGCATCAGCAACGCCAGCAGCTGCAGAAGCACTTTAATTGGTTTGTAATCAGACTTACAAGTCTGTTTACAAACAACTTCAGACTTCAAAGCGTTTGAACGGCTTTGATCATCAGACCTAAAAGTCTCTTTACAAACAACTTCAGACTTCAAAGTTTTTGAAAATGTTTGAACACGCATTCCATCACTTTGATGTCTGTTTTCTTCAAGCAGCAGCATTTTTTATTGAGCAAATTGTATTCTGTGTGGAATAACAGGTTGGATTTTTTTTTCTCTCTTGTTCCTCAGCTTAATCAAGACATCTATGAAAGTAAACAGTCGCATACAGATTTTGAAAAGAAAACTCATTCAACCACTTGGATTTCTTTTTTTATTATGGTTATGGGCCTTATCTCAACAAGTTGAGATGTTGTCTTTTTTTTTGAAGGAGCAGCTGTGATATCTGTGCTGACTTACTCTGAATGAACTCTGTTTCTCCTGTTTCTGAGCAGAATGAAAGTCTCCATGCAAGACAACAGCTGCACAGAGCTGCACACAGCTTTACACTTGAACACTCATTCATACACATGAGCCTGAAGGAATAAACATAGCAAAACAAAGATTCAAATGAGACTGACAATACACCAGGTCAGTGTTCATCAAGCAACGGAATACGCACAGTGCCCCTCAATCTCAGACCAACAGAGAGTCGACTGTGTTCGATCGTCACCTGATATTCATCACACGGTCTGTGTCTCCACCCAGAGGCGTAATGGTGCCACTGCACATCACCAAACGCATTAGAACAAATCAACAATGCAAATGAATTGACACCACTGAAACAAGAGAGAAATTGTTTCATCAATAACTGGAATAATTTTATTAAAAAAAAACAACAAAAAGATGTCAAAAATTATCTGCTTTAAACAGTGTGTGTGGGGGGAGTGGGGGCACTGAATTAGTGAATTCAGGAATTTGTGAAAGAAAACAAGTGACAAATACACCAGGTCAGTGTACATTAAGCAACGGAATACGCACAGTGCCCCTCCCTCTCAGACCAACAGAGGTCTGTCATCAGTCATGGCGTGAAAAAATATTTTCTGCTCCTCCTGTGTTCATAAAGAGTTTTTTTTATATCTTTTTTAGTGTTCCCCAGTTAATTGAGTGTTATTCAAGCAGCAGAAGCAGCATCAGAAACGCCAGCAGTTTCAGAAGAATTTTAATTGGTTTGTAATCAGACTTACAAGTCTGTTTACAAACAACTTCAGACTTCAAAGCGTTTGAACGGCTTTGATTATCAGACCTAAAAGTCTCTTTACAAACAACTTCAGACTTCAAAGTTTTTGAAAATGTTTGCACACGCATTCCATCACTTTGATGTCTGTTTTCTTCAAGCAGCAGCATTTTTTATTGAGCAAATTGTATTCTGTGTGGAATAACAGGTTGGATTTTTTTTTTCTCTCTTGTTCCTCAGCTTAATCAAGACATCTATGAAAGTAAACAGTCGCATACAGATTTTGAAAAGAAAACTCATTCAACCACTTGGATTTCTTTTTTTATCGTGGTTATGGGCCTTATCTCAACAAGTTGAGATGTTGTCTTTTTTTTTGAAGGAGCAGCTGTGATATCTGTGCTGACTTATTCTGAATGAACTCTGTTTCTCCTGTTTCTGAGCTGAATGAAAGTCTCCATGCAAGACAACAGCTGCACAGAGCTGCACACAGCTTTACACTTGAACACTCATTCATACACATGAGCCTGAAGGAATAAAAATAGCAAAACAAAGATTCAAATGAAACTGACAATACACTAGGTCAGTGTACATTAAGCAACAGAATACGCACAGTGCCCCTCCCTCTCAGACCAACAGAGGTCTGTCATCAGTCATGGCGTGAAAAAATATTTTCTGCTCCTCCGGTGTTCATAAAGAGTTTTTTTTTTATATCTTTTTTCGTGTTCCCCAGTAAATTGAGTGTTATTCAAGCAGCAGAAGCAGCATCAGCAACGCCAGCAGCTGCAGAAGCACTTTAATTGTTTTGTAATCAGACTTACAAGTCTGTTCACAAACAACTTCAGACTTCAAAGCGTTTGAACGGCTTTGATCATCAGACCTAAAAGTCTCTTTACAAACAACTTCAGACTTCAAAGTTTTTGAAAATGTTTGAACACGCATTCCATCACTTTGATGTCTGTTTTCTTCAAGCAGCAGCATTTTTTATTGAGCAAATTGTATTCTGTGTGGAATAACAGGTTGGATTTTTTTTTCTCTCTTGTTCCTCAGCTTAATCAAGACATCTATGAAAGTAAACAGTCGCATACAGATTTTGAAAAGAAAACTCATTCAACCACTTGGATTTCTTTTTTTATTATGGTTATGGGCCTTATCTCAACAAGTTGAGATGTTGTCTTTTTTTTTGAAGGAGCAGCTGTGATATCTGTGCTGACTTACTCTGAAAGAACTCTGTTTCTCCTGTTTCTGAGCAGAATGAAAGTCTCCATGCAAGACAACAGCTGCACAGAGCTGCACACAGCTTTACACTTGAACACTCATTCATACACATGAGCCTGAAGGAATAAACATAGCAAAACAAAGATTCAAATGAGACTGACAATACACCAGGTCAGTGTTCATCAAGCAACGGAATACGCACAGTGCCCCTCAATCTCAGACCAACAGAGAGTCGACTGTGTTCGATCGTCACCTGATATTCATCACACGGTCTGTGTCTCCACCCAGAGGCGTAATGGTGCCACTGCACATCACCAAACGCATTAGAACAAATCAACAATGCAAATGAATTGACACCACTGAAACAAGAGAGAAATTGTTTCATCAATAACTGGAATAATTTTATTAAAAAAAAACAACAAAAAGATGTCAAAAATTATCTGCTTTAAACAGTGTGTGTGGAGGGAGTGGGGGCACTGAATTAGTGAATTCAGGAATTTGTGAAAGAAAACAAGTGACAAATACACCAGGTCAGTGTACATTAAGCAACGGAATACGCACAGTGCCCCTCCCTCTCAGACCAACAGAGGTCTGTCATCAGTCATGGCGTGAAAAAATATTTTCTGCTCCTCCTGTGTTCATAAAGAGTTTTTTTTATATCTTTTTTAGTGTTCCCCAGTTAATTGAGTGTTATTCAAGCAGCAGAAGCAGCATCAGAAACGCCAGCAGTTTCAGAAGAATTTTAATTGGTTTGTAATCAGACTTACAAGTCTGTTTACAAACAACTTCAGACTTCAAAGCGTTTGAACGGCTTTGATTATCAGACCTACAAGTCTGTTTACAAACAACTTCAGACTTCAAAGTTTTTGAAAATGTTTGCACACGCATTCCATCACTTTGATGTCTGTTTTCTTCAAGCAGCAGCATTTTTTATTGAGCAAATTGTATTCTGTGTGGAATAACAGCTTGGATTTTTTTTTTCTCTCTTGTTCCTCAGCTGAATCAAGACATCTATGAAAGGAAACAGTCGCATACAGATTTTGAAAAGAAAACTCATTCAACCACTTGGATTTCTTTTTTTATTATGGTTATGGGCCTTATCTCAACAAGTTGAGATGTTGTCTTTTTTTTTGAAGGAGCAGCTGTGATATCTGTGCTGACTTACTCTGAAAGAACTCTGTTTCTCCTGTTTCTGAGCTGAATGAAAGTCTCCATGCAAGACAACAGCTGCACAGAGCTGCACACAGCTTTACACTTGAACACTCATTCATACACATGAGCCTGAAGGAATAAAAATAGCAAAACAAAGATTCAAATGAAACTGACAATACACCAGGTCAGTGTACATTCAGCAACGGAATACGCACAGTGCCCCTCCCTCTCAGACCAACAGAGGTCTGTCATCAGTCATGGCGTGAAAAAATATTTTCTGCTCCTCCGGTGTTCATAAAGAGTTTTTTTTTATATCTTTTTTAGTGTTCCCCAGTAAATTGAGTGTTATTCAAGCAGCAGAAGCAGCATCAGCAACGCCAGCAACTGCAGAAGAACTTTAATTGGTTTGTAATCAGACTTACAAGTCTGTTTACAAACAACTTCAGACTTCAAAGCGTTTGAACGGCTTTGATTATCAGACCTACAAGTCTGTTTACAAACAACTTCAGACTTCAAAGTTTTTGAAAATGTTTGCACACGCATTCCATCACTTTGATGTCTGTTTTCTTCAAGCAGCAGCATTTTTTATTGAGCAAATTGTATTCTGTGTGGAATAACAGCTTGGATTTTTTTTTTCTCTCTTGTTCCTCAGCTGAATCAAGACATCTATGAAAGTAAACAGTCGCATACAGATTTTGAAAAGAAAACTCATTCAACCACTTGGATTTCTTTTTTTATTGTGGTTATGGGCCTTATCTCAACAAGTTGAGATGTTGTCTTTTTTTTTGAAGGAGCAGCTGTGATATCTGTGCTGACTTACTCTGAATGAACTCTGTTTCTCCTATTTCTGAGCTGAATGAAAGTCTCCATGCAAGACAACAGCTGCACAGAGCTGCACACAGCTTTGCACTTGAACACTCATTCATACACATGAGCCTGAAGGAATAAACATAGAAAAACAAAGATTCAAATGAAACTGACAATACACCAGGTCAGTGTACATTAAGCAACGGAATACGCACAGTGCCCCTCCCTCTCAGACCAACAGAGGTCTGTCATCAGTCATGGCGTGAAAAAATATTTTCTGCTCCTCCTCTGTTCATAAAGAGTTTTTTTTTATATCTTTTTTAGTGTTCCCCAGTAAATTGAGTGTTATTCAAGCAGCAGAAGCAGCATCAGCAACGCCAGCAGCTGCAGAAGCACTTTAATTGTTTTGTAATCAGACTTACAAGTCTGTTTACAAACAACTTCAGACTTCAAAGCGTTTGAACGGCTTTGAACATCAGACCTAAAAGTCTCTTTACAAACAACTTCAGACTTCAAAGCGTTTGAATGGCTTTGATCATCAGACCTAAAAGTTTCTTTACAAACAACTTCAGACTTCAAAGTTTTTGAAAATGTTTGAACACGCATTCCATCACTTTGATGTCTGTTTTCTTCAAGCAGCAGCATTTTTTATTGAGCAAATTGTATTCTGTGTGGAATAACAGGTTGGATTTTTTTTTTCTCTCTTGTTCCTCAGCTGAATCAAGACATCTATGAAAGTAAACAGTCGCATACAGATTTTGAAAAGAAAACTCATTCAACCACTTGGATTTCTTTTTTTATTGTGGTTATGGGCCTTATCTCAACAAGTTGAGATGTTGTCTTTTTTTTTGAAGGAGCAGCTGTGATATCTGTGCTGACTTACTCTGAATGAACTCTGTTTCTTCTGTTTCTGAGCTGAATGAATGTCTCCATGCAAGACAACAGCTGCACAGAGCTGCACACAGCTTTGCACTTGAACACTCATTCATACACATGAGCCTGAAGGAATAAACATAGCAAAACAAAGATTCAAATGAAACTGACAATACACCAGGTCAGTGTACATTGAGCAACGGAATACGCACAGTGCCCCTCCCTCTCAGACCAACAGAGGTCTGTCATCAGTCATGGCGTGAAAAAATATTTTCTGCTCCTCCTGTGTTCATAAAGAGTTTTTTTTTTATATCTTTTTTAATGTTCCCCAGTAAATTGAGTGTTATTCGAGCAGCAGAAGCAGCATCAGCAACGCCAGCAGCTGCAGAAGCACTTTAATTGGTTTGTAATCAGACTTACAAGTCTGTTTACAAACAACTTCAGACTTCAAAGCGTTTAAACGGCTTTTATCATCAGACCTAAAAGTCTCTTTACAAACAACTTCAGACTTCAAAGTTTTTGAAAATGTTTGAACACGCATTCCATCACTTTGATGTCTGTTTTCTTCAAGCAGCAGCATTTTTTATTGAGCAAATTGTATTCTGTGTGGAATAACAGGTTGGATTTTTTTTTCTCTCTTGTTCCTCAGCTGAATCAAGACATCTATGAAAGTAAACAGTCGCATACAGATTTTGAAAAGAAAACTCATTCAACCACTTGGATTTCTTTTTTTATTGTGGTTATGGGCCTTATCTCAACAAGTTGAGATGTTGTCTTTTTTTTTGAAGGAGCAGCTGTGATATCTGTCCTGACTTAGTCTGAAAGAACTCTGTTTCTCCTGTTTCTGAGCTGAATGAAAGTCTCCATGCAAGACAACAGCTGCACAGAGCTGCACACAGCTTTGCACTTGAACACTCATTCATACACATGAGCCTGAAGGAATAAACATAACAAAACAAAGATTCAAATGAAACTGACAATACACCAGGTCAGTGTACATTAAGCAACGGAATACGCAGAGTGCCCCTCCCTCTCAGACCAACAGAGAGTCGACTGTGTTCGATCGTCACCTGATATTCATCACACGGTCTGTGTCTCCACCCACAGGCGTAATGGTGCCACTGCACATCACCAAACGCATTAGAACAAATCAACCATGCAAATGAATTGACACCACTGAAACAAGAGAGAAAATGTTTCATCAATAACTGGAATAATTTTATTAAAAAAAAAACAACAAAAAGATGTCAAAAATTATCTGCTTTAAACAGTGTGTGTGGGGGGAGTGGGGGCACTGAATTAGTGAATTCAGGAATTTGTGAAAGAAAACAAGTGACAAATACACCAGGTCAGTGTACATTAAGCAACGGAATACGCACAGTGCCCCTCCCTCTCAGACCAACAGAGGTCTGTCATCAGTCATGGCGTGAAAAAATATTTTCTGCTCCTCCTGTGTTCATAAAGAGTTTTTTTTTAAATCTTTTTTAGTGTTCCCCAGTAAATTGAGTGTTATTCAAGCAGCAGAAGCAGCATCAGCAACGCCAGCAGCTGCAGAAGCACTTTAATTGGTTTGTAATCAGACTTACAAGTCTGTTTACAAACAACTTCAGACTTCAAAGCGTTTGAACGGCTTTGATCATCAGACCTAAAAGTCTGTTTACAAACAACTTCAGACTTCAAAGTTTTTGAAAATGTTTGAACACGCATTCCATCACTTTGATGTCTGTTTTCTTCAAGCAGCAGCATTTTTTATTGAGCAAATTGTATTCTGTGTGGAATAACAGGTTGGATTTTTTTTTTCTCTCTTGTTCCTCAGCTGAATCAAGACATCTATGAAAGTAAACAGTCGCATACAGATTTTGAAAAGAAAACTCATTCAACCACTTGGATTTCTTTTTTTATTGTGGTTATGGGCCTTATCTCAACAAGTTGAGATGTTGTCTTTTTTTTTGAAGGAGCAGCTGTGATATCTGTGCTGACTTACTCTGAATGAACTCTGTTTCTTCTGTTTCTGAGCTGAATGAATGTCTCCATGCAAGACAACAGCTGCACAGAGCTGCACACAGCTTTGCACTTGAACACTCATTCATACACATGAGCCTGAAGGAATAAACATAGCAAAACAAAGATTCAAATGAAACTGACAATACACCAGGTCAGTGTACATTCAGCAACGGAATAGGCACAGTGCCCCTCCCTCTCAGACCAACAGAGGTCTGTCATCAGTCATGGCGTGAAAAAATATTTTCTGCTCCTCCCGTGTTCATAAAGAGTTTTTTTTTATATCTTTTTTAATGTTTCCCAGTAAATTGAGTGTTATCCGAGCAGCAGAAGCAGCATCAGCAACGCCAGCAGCTGCAGAAGCACTTTAATTGGTTTGTAATCAGACTTACAAGTCTGTTTACAAACAACTTCAGACTTCAAAGCGTTTGAACGGCTTTGATCATCAGACCTAAAAGTCTCTTTACAAACAACTTTAGACTTCAAAGTTTTTGAAAATGTTTGAACACGCATTCCATCACTTTGATGTCTGTTTTCTTCAAGCAGCAGCATTTTTTATTGAGCAAATTGTATTCTGTGTGGAATAACAGGTTGGATTTTTTTTTCTCTCTTTTCCTCTGCTGAATCAAGACATCTATGAAAGGAAACAGTCGCATACAGATTTTGAAAAGAAAACTCATTCAACCACTTGGATTTCTTTTTTTATTATGGTTATGGGCCTTATCTCAACAAGTTGAGATGTTGTCCTTTTTTTTGAAGGAGCAGCTGTGATATCTGTGCTGACTTACTCTGAAAGAACTCTGTTTCTCCTGTTTCTGAGCTGAATGAAAGTCTCCATGCAAGACAACAGCTGCACAGAGCTGCACACAGCTTTACACTTGAACACTCATTCATACACATGAGCCTGAAGGAATAAAAATAGCAAAACAAAGATTCAAATGAAACTGACAATACACCAGGTCAGTGTACATTCAGCAACGGAATACGCACAGTGCCCCTCCCTCTCAGACCAACAGAGGTCTGTCATCAGTCATGGCGTGAAAAAATATTTTCTGCTCCTCCGGTGTTCATAAAGAGTTTTTTTTTATATCTTTTTTAGTGTTCCCCAGTAAATTGAGTGTTATTCAAGCAGCAGAAGCAGCATCAGCAACGCCAGCAACTGCAGAAGAACTTTAATTGGTTTGTAATCAGACTTACAAGTCTGTTTACAAACAACTTCAGACTTCAAAGCGTTTGAACGGCTTTGATTATCAGACCTACAAGTCTGTTTACAAACAACTTCAGACTTCAAAGTTTTTGAAAATGTTTGCACACGCATTCCATCACTTTGATGTCTGTTTTCTTCAAGCAGCAGCATTTTTTATTGAGCAAATTGTATTCTGTGTGGAATAACAGCTTGGATTTTTTTTTCTCTCTTGTTCCTCAGCTGAATCAAGACATCTATGAAAGTAAACAGTCGCATACAGATTTTGAAAAGAAAACTCATTCAACCACTTGGATTTCTTTTTTTATTGTGGTTATGGGCCTTATCTCAACAAGTTGAGATGTTGTCTTTTTTTTTGAAGGAGCAGCTGTGATATCTGTGCTGACTTACTCTGAATGAACTCTGTTTCTCCTGTTTCTGAGCTGAATGAAAGTCTCCATGCAAGACAACAGCTGCACAGAGCTGCACACAGCTTTGCACTTGAACACTCATTCATACACATGAGCCTGAAGGAATAAACATAGCAAAACAAAGATTCAAATGAAACTGACAATACACCAGGTCAGTGTACATTAAGCAACGGAATACGCACAGTGCCCCTCCCTCTCAGACCAACAGAGGTCTGTCATCAGTCATGGCGTGAAAAAATATTTTCTGCTCCTCCTCTGTTCATAAAGAGTTTTTTTTATATCTTTTTTAGTGTTCCCCAGTAAATTGAGTGTTATTCAAGCAGCAGAAGCAGCATCAGCAACGCCAGCAGCTGCAGAAGCACTTTAATTGGTTTGTAATCAGACTTACAAGTCTGTTTACAAACAACTTCAGACTTCAAAGCGTTTGAACGGCTTTGATCATCAGACCTAAAAGTCTCTTTACAAACAACTTCAGACTTCAAAGTTTTTGAAAATGTTTGAACACGCATTCCATCACTTTGATGTCTGTTTTCTTCAAGCAGCAGCATTTTTTATTGAGCAAATTGTATTCTGTGTGGAATAACAGGTTGGATTTTTTTTTCTCTCTTGTTCCTCAGCTTAATCAAGACATCTATGAAAGTAAACAGTCGCATACAGATTTTGAAAAGAAAACTCATTCAACCACTTGGATTTCTTTTTTTATTGTGGTTATGGGCCTTATCTCAACAAGTTGAGATGTTGTCTTTTTTTTTGAAGGAGCAGCTGTGATATCTGTGCTGACTTACTCTGAATGAACTCTGTTTCTTCTGTTTCTGAGCTGAATGAATGTCTCCATGCAAGACAACAGCTGCACAGAGCTGCACACAGCTTTGCACTTGAACACTCATTCATACACATGAGCCTGAAGGAATAAACATAGCAAAACAAAGATTCAAATGAAACTGACAATACACCAGGTCAGTGTACATTCAGCAACGGAATAGGCACAGTGCCCCTCCCTCTCAGACCAACAGAGGTCTGTCATCAGTCATGGCGTGAAAAAATATTTTCTGCTCCTCCCGTGTTCATAAAGAGTTTTTTTTTATATCTTTTTTAATGTTTCCCAGTAAATTGAGTGTTATCCGAGCAGCAGAAGCAGCATCAGCAACGCCAGCAGCTGCAGAAGCACTTTAATTGGTTTGTAATCAGACTTACAAGTCTGTTTACAAACAACTTCAGACTTCAAAGCGTTTGAACGGCTTTGATCATCAGACCTAAAAGTCTCTTTACAAACAACTTTAGACTTCAAAGTTTTTGAAAATGTTTGAACACGCATTCCATCACTTTGATGTCTGTTTTCTTCAAGCAGCAGCATTTTTTATTGAGCAAATTGTATTCTGTGTGGAATAACAGGTTGGATTTTTTTTTCTCTCTTTTCCTCTGCTGAATCAAGACATCTATGAAAGGAAACAGTCGCATACAGATTTTGAAAAGAAAACTCATTCAACCACTTGGATTTCTTTTTTTATTATGGTTATGGGCCTTATCTCAACAAGTTGAGATGTTGTCCTTTTTTTTGAAGGAGCAGCTGTGATATCTGTGCTGACTTACTCTGAAAGAACTCTGTTTCTCCTGTTTCTGAGCTGAATGAAAGTCTCCATGCAAGACAACAGCTGCACAGAGCTGCACACAGCTTTACACTTGAACACTCATTCATACACATGAGCCTGAAGGAATAAAAATAGCAAAACAAAGATTCAAATGAAACTGACAATACACCAGGTCAGTGTACATTCAGCAACGGAATACGCACAGTGCCCCTCCCTCTCAGACCAACAGAGGTCTGTCATCAGTCATGGCGTGAAAAAATATTTTCTGCTCCTCCGGTGTTCATAAAGAGTTTTTTTTTATATCTTTTTTAGTGTTCCCCAGTAAATTGAGTGTTATTCAAGCAGCAGAAGCAGCATCAGCAACGCCAGCAACTGCAGAAGAACTTTAATTGGTTTGTAATCAGACTTACAAGTCTGTTTACAAACAACTTCAGACTTCAAAGCGTTTGAACGGCTTTGATTATCAGACCTACAAGTCTGTTTACAAACAACTTCAGACTTCAAAGTTTTTGAAAATGTTTGCACACGCATTCCATCACTTTGATGTCTGTTTTCTTCAAGCAGCAGCATTTTTTATTGAGCAAATTGTATTCTGTGTGGAATAACAGCTTGGATTTTTTTTTCTCTCTTGTTCCTCAGCTGAATCAAGACATCTATGAAAGTAAACAGTCGCATACAGATTTTGAAAAGAAAACTCATTCAACCACTTGGATTTCTTTTTTTATTGTGGTTATGGGCCTTATCTCAACAAGTTGAGATGTTGTCTTTTTTTTTGAAGGAGCAGCTGTGATATCTGTGCTGACTTACTCTGAATGAACTCTGTTTCTCCTGTTTCTGAGCTGAATGAAAGTCTCCATGCAAGACAACAGCTGCACAGAGCTGCACACAGCTTTGCACTTGAACACTCATTCATACACATGAGCCTGAAGGAATAAACATAGCAAAACAAAGATTCAAATGAAACTGACAATACACCAGGTCAGTGTACATTAAGCAACGGAATACGCACAGTGCCCCTCCCTCTCAGACCAACAGAGGTCTGTCATCAGTCATGGCGTGAAAAAATATTTTCTGCTCCTCCTCTGTTCATAAAGAGTTTTTTTTATATATTTTTTAGTGTTCCCCAGTAAATTGAGTGTTATTCAAGCAGCAGAAGCAGCATCAGCAACGCCAGCAGCTGCAGAAGCACTTTAATTGGTTTGTAATCAGACTTACAAGTCTGTTTACAAACAACTTCAGACTTCAAAGCGTTTGAACGGCTTTGATCATCAGACCTAAAAGTCTCTTTACAAACAACTTCAGACTTCAAAGTTTTTGAAAATGTTTGAACACGCATTCCATCACTTTGATGTCTGTTTTCTTCAAGCAGCAGCATTTTTTATTGAGCAAATTGTATTCTGTGTGGAATAACAGGTTGGATTTTTTTTTCTCTCTTGTTCCTCAGCTTAATCAAGACATCTATGAAAGTAAACAGTCGCATACAGATTTTGAAAAGAAAACTCATTCAACCACTTGGATTTCTTTTTTTATTGTGGTTATGGGCCTTATCTCAACAAGTTGAGATGTTGTCTTTTTTTTTGAAGGAGCATCTGTGATATCTGTGCTGACTTACTCTGAAAGAACTCTGTTTCTCCTGTTTCTGAGCTGAATGACAGTCTCCATGCAAAGACAACACCTGCACAGAGCTGCACACAGCTTTACACTTGAACACTCATTCATACACATGAGCCTGAAGGAATAAAAATAGCAAAACAAAGCTTCAAATGAAACTGACAATACACCAGGTCAGTGTACATTAAGCAACAGAATACGCACAGTGCCCCTCCCTCTCAGACCAACAGAGGTCTGTCATCAGTCATGACGTGAAAAAATATTTTCTATCCTTCTGTGTTCATAAAGAGTTTTTTTTTATATCTTTTTTAGTGTTCCCCAGTAAATTGAGTGTTATTCGAGCAGCAGAAGAAGCATCAGCAACGCCAGCAGCTTCAGAAGCACTTTAATTGGTTTGTAATCAGACTTACAAGTCTGTTTACAAACAACTTCAGACTTCAAAGCGTTGGAACGGCTTTGATCATCAGACCTAAAAGTCTCTTTACAAACAACTTCAGACTTCAAAGTTTTTGAAAATGTTTGAACACGCATTCCATCACTTTGATGTCTGTTTTCTTCAAGCAGCAGCATTTTTTATTGAGCAAATTGTATTCTGTGTGGAATAACAGGTTGGATTTTTTTTTTCTCTCTTGTTCCTCAGCTTAATCAAGACATCTATGAAAGTAAACAGTCGCATACAGATTTTGAAAAGAAAACTCATTCAACCACTTGGATTTCTTTTTTTATTGTGGTTATGGGCCTTATCTCAACAAGTTGAGATGTTGTCTTTTTTTTTGAAGGAGCAGCTGTGATATCTGTGCTGACTTATTCTGAATGAACTCTGTTTCTCCTGTTTCTGAGCTGAATGAAAGTCTCCATGCAAGACAACAGCTGCACAGAACTGCACACAGCTTTGCACTTGAACACTAATTCATACAAATGAGCCTGAAGGAATAAAAATAGCAAAACAAAGCTTCAAATGAAACTGACAATACACCAGGTCAGTGTACATTCAGCAACGGAATACGCACAGTGCCCCTCCCTCTCAGACCAACAGAGGTCTGTCATCAGTCATGACGTGAAAAAATATTTTCTATCCTTCTGTGTTCATAAAGAGTTTTTTTTTATATCTTTTTTAGTGTTCCCCAGTAAATTGAGTGTTATTCGAGCAGCAGAAGCAGCATCAGCAACGCCAGCAGCTTCAGAAGCACTTTAATTGGTTTGTAATCAGACTTACAAGTCTGTTTACAAACAACTTCAGATTTCAAAGCGTTTGAACGGCTTTGATCATCAGACCTACAAGTCTCTTTACAAACAACTTCAGACTTCAAAGTTTTTGAAAATGTTTGAACACGCATTCCATCACTTTGATGTCTGTTTTCTTCAAGCAGCAGCATTTTTTATTGAGCAAATTGTATTCTGTGTGGAATAACAGGTTGGATTTTTTTTTTCTCTCTTGTTCCTCAGCTTAATCAAGACATCTATGAAAGTAAACAGTCGCATACAGATTTTGAAAAGAAAACTCATTCAACCACTTGGATTTCTTTTTTTATTGTGGTTATGGGCCTTATCTCAACAAGTTGAGATGTTGTCTTTTTTTTTGAAGGAGCATCTGTGATATCTGTGCTGACTTAGTCTGAAAGAACTCTGTTTCTCATGTTTCTGAGCTGAATGAAAGTCTCAATGCAAGACAACAGCTGCACAGAGCTGCACACAGCTTTGCACTTGAACACTCATTCATACACATGAGCCTGAAGGAATAAACATAGCAAAACAAAGATTCAAATGAAACTGACAATACACCAGGTCAGTGTACATTAAGCAACGGAATACGCACAGTGCCCCTCCCTCTCAGACCAACAGAGGTCTGTCATCAGTCATGGCGTGAAAAAATATTTTCTGCTCCTTCTGTGTTCATAAAGAGTTTTTTTTTATATCTTTTTTAGTGTTCCCCAGTAAATTGAGTGTTATTCAAGCAGCAGAAGCAGCATCAGCAACGCCAGCAGCTGCAGAAGCACTTTAATTGGTTTGTAATCAGACTTACAAGTCTGTTTACAAACAAAACTTCAGACTTCAAAGCGTTTGAACGGCTTTGATCATCAGACCTAAAAGTCTCTTTACAAACAACTTCAGACTTCAAAGTTTTTGAAAATGTTTGAACACGCATTCCATCACTTTGATGTCTGTTTTCTTCAAGCAGCAGCATTTTTTATTGAGCAAATTGTATTCTGTGTGGAATAACAGGTTGGATTTTTTTTTTCTCTCTTGTTCCTCAGCTTAATCAAGACATCTATGAAAGTAAACAGTCGCATACAGATTTTGAAAAGAAAACTCATTCAACCACTTGGATTTCTTTTTTTATTGTGGTTATGGGCCTTATCTCAACAAGTTGAGATGTTGTCTTTTTTTTTGAAGGAGCAGCTGTGATATCTGTGCTGACTTATTCTGAATGAACTCTGTTTCTCCTGTTTCTGAGCTGAATGAAAGTCTCCATGCAAGACAACAGCTGCACAGAACTGCACACAGTTTTGCACTTGAACACTAATTCATACAAATGAGCCTGAAGGAATAAAAATAGCAAAACAAAGCTTCAAATGAAACTGACAATACACCAGGTCAGTGTACATTAAGCAACGGAATACGCACAGTGCCCCTCCCTCTCAGACCAACAGAGGTCTGTCATCAGTCATGACGTGAAAAAATATTTTCTATCCTTCTGTGTTCATAAAGAGTTTTTTTTTATATCTTTTTTAGTGTTCCCCAGTAAATTGAGTGTTATTCGAGCAGCAGAAGCAGCATCAGCAACGCCAGCAGCTTCAGAAGCACTTTAATTGGTTTGTAATCAGACTTACAAGTCTGTTTACAAACAACTTCAGATTTCAAAGCGTTTGAACGGCTTTGATCATCAGACCTACAAGTCTCTTTACAAACAACTTCAGACTTCAAAGTTTTTGAAAATGTTTGAACACGCATTCCATCACTTTGATGTCTGTTTTCTTCAAGCAGCAGCATTTTTTATTGAGCAAATTGTATTCTGTGTGGAATAACAGGTTGGATTTTTTTTTCTCTCTTGTTCCTCAGCTTAATCAAGACATCTATGAAAGTAAACAGTCGCATACAGATTTTGAAAAGAAAACTCATTCAACCACTTGGATTTCTTTTTTTATTGTGGTTATGGGCCTTATCTCAACAAGTTGAGATGTTGTCTTTTTTTTTGAAGGAGCATCTGTGATATCTGTGCTGACTTAGTCTGAAAGAACTCTGTTTCTCCTGTTTCTGAGCTGAATGAAAGTCTCAATGCAAGACAACAGCTGCACAGAGCTGCACACAGCTTTGCACTTGAACACTCATTCATACACATGAGCCTGAAGGAATAAACATAGCAAAACAAAGATTCAAATGAAACTGACAATACACCAGGTCAGTGTACATTAAGCAACGGAATACGCACAGTGCGCCTCCCTCTCAGACCAACAGAGGTCTGTCATCAGTCATGGCGTGAAAAAATATTTTCTGCTCCTTCTGTGTTCATAAAGAGTTTTTTTTTATATCTTTTTTAGTGTTCCCCAGTAAATTGAGTGTTATTCAAGCAGCAGAAGCAGCATCAGCAACGCCAGCAGCTGCAGAAGCACTTTA
Source organism: Nelusetta ayraudi (assembly GCF_046127955.1). Taxonomy (NCBI): domain Eukaryota; kingdom Metazoa; phylum Chordata; class Actinopteri; order Tetraodontiformes; family Monacanthidae; genus Nelusetta; species Nelusetta ayraudi. The sequence goes on along the minus strand of NW_027466195.1, from coordinate 28,288 downwards.
ATTGGTTTGTAATCAGACTTACAAGTCTGTTTACAAACAAAACTTCAGACTTCAAAGCGTTTGAACGGCTTTGATCATCAGACCTAAAAGTCTCTTTACAAACAACTTCAGACTTCAAAGTTTTTGAAAATGTTTGAACACGCATTCCATCACTTTGATGTCTGTTTTCTTCAAGCAGCAGCATTTTTTATTGAGCAAATTGTATTCTGTGTGGAATAACAGGTTGGATTTTTTTTTCTCTCTTGTTCCTCAGCTGAATCAAGACATCTATGAAAGTAAACAGTCGCATACAGATTTTGAAAAGAAAACTCATTCAACCACTTGGATTTCTTTTTTTATTGTGGTTATGGGCCTTATCTCAACAAGTTGAGATGTTGTCTTTTTTTTTGAAGGAGCAGCTGTTATATCTGTGCTGACTTACTCTGAATGAACTCTGTTTCTCCTGTTTCTGAGCTGAATGAAAGTCTCCATGCAAGACAACAGCTGCACACAGCTGCACACAGCTTTACACTTGAACACTCATTCATACACATGAGCCTGAAGGAATAAACATAGCAAAACAAAGATTCAAATTAAACTGACAATACACCAGGTCAGTGTACATTAAGCAATGGAATACACACAGTGCCCCTCCCTCTCAGACCAACAGAGGTCTGTCATCAGTCATGGCATAAAAAAAATATTTTCTGCTCCTCCTGTGTTCATAAAGAGTTTTTTTTTTATATCTTTTTTAGTGTTCCCCAGTAAATTGAGTGTTATTCAAGAAGCAGAAGCAGCATCAGCAACGCCAGCAGCTGCAGAAGGGTTAGGGTAAGGGTAAGGGTTAGAGTTAGGGTTAGGTGAAGACAAAATGGACCCTGTACATGGTAAGCCATGGTTAGGAAAGGCACGGTCCTTCCGGGAGCCATGCCAGGCGTAGGCTCCCCGCCCTTTGGTTTTTCCCACCACCCGAAGGTGGTGGGGGATGCAAAAATTGGACATAAATGCCGTGAAAAATGAAGATCGGGTCGTGGCGCAACGTTTCGACCAGTTGAGGTCTTCCTCAGGCGCTCACCTGTCTTGGGGCTTGGAGCAGACTGCCGATTGTGGCATATTGACTGCTCTTTGGGGCTGTGGCAGCTCCCTCTCTCGCCTCCATTCTTCCGTCCTCACACTTCATCCCTCTCGCTCTGCTTTTCGCTTGTTCTGTTCTTTGTTGTTTTTCGCTCATGTGCGTTTTTCTTATGTACCCTTGTATGTCCTTTGTAATTATCAATTTAGATTTTATTAAATTCCCTTGTTTTTATCCCAATTTGTCCCATCACTAATTGTTATGTAGTACTTATGTGTTGTATTTTATGTTTTGTATTTGTGTGCCAATTATGCCTAATTATGTGTTATTTATTTCTCCCACAGGTTGCAGTTTATCGTCGTGCCCAGGACGGAGTCGGATTGGGAAGTATTAGGTAGGTTTAATTTGTTTTATAATTTGTTGTTGTATATTAATTTGTTTAATTTTTCTTCCCCCAGGTTGCAGTTTTACGTCGTGCCCAGGACGAAGCCGGTTTGGTAGGTAAGGTAAGTAATTTAGTCCCTTTGTCTTTCTCTTTCCTCTTTCCTTTTCTCTTCCTGTCGTCCGTTTCCTTTCCGTTTCCTCTTGACCTTTGACCTTTCCTCCTCCTCCTTCCTTTTTCCTTCAGCGTCAGAGGGGAGTGGTTAGGTTTAGGGTTCAGGAATTGGGCGGGGATTAGGGTTAGGGTTAGGGTAAGGGTAAGGGTTAGGGTTAGGATTAGGGTAAGGGTTAGGGTTAGGGTTAGGGTAGGGTTAGGGTTAGGGTTAGGACGAGGGAAGAAGGGCCTCCCCCTATTGGAGGAGGCCGGTGCTCTCTCCGTCCCCCTGCCGGATCTCCCGTACCCCTGATCCCGTTGTTGGGGGCGGGAGTCTTTACGGCGTTTGCCGTAACGGACCTCCGTCCACTCCATGAATTGTATGAAAGGTAAGTATGTATTTATTGTGTGAGTGTGTTCCAGGTGAGTATGTATTTATTGTTTGTGTTGTCCAGGTAAGTATGTATTTATTGTTATTTATTGTATGATTGTGTTCAGGTAAGTATGTATTGATAGTATGAATGTATTTATTCAATAATGTAATGTATAATTTATTAGTATATTTATTATTATTTATTAGTTTATTTATTTATTAATCAGAATATATCTATTAATAAACAAACAAAAAAACAAAAACAATAAACAACAAAAGAAGGTGTGCCAAAATAAACAAAGAAAACACGACGTTTCGGCCGATAAACAGGCCTTCATCAGGTGTAGGCACACTAAAAATAATGATGTGCTCTCTTCGAGAGCTGGAGCAATAATGAGCCTCTGCTCCAAATGCTCCTTTATATAATGAGCGCTTTTTTAACGCTTTTTTTATTTAACGCTTTTGAACGGTTTTTTAATTAACGCTTTTTTAACAGTTTTTTAACACTTTTTTAATTAAATTTTTGCTCTCTTTTTATACATTTAAATCTTTTTAACTTTTTAATTGTTTTTAATAGTTTTTATCTTTTTTTGTACATTTTATCAGTTTTTTAATTTTTTTGTAATATTTTTTATTTTTATATTTTTTTTATTTTTTTAGGAAATGATGAGATGATAGACAGGTTAAGTTTAGGATAGGATAGAATAGTGGTTAAGTTTAGGATAGGATAGAATAGTGGTTAGGGTTAGGGTTAGGGTTAGGGTAAGGTTGCGGAAGTAGTTTTCCCTTCCATAGGAAGGGGAAGGAGCTCTGGCCCTCCCGCCATAGCGGTCGCCGTCCCGCCGGGTCCCTCCATAAAAGTAGGGGGGGCGCTGTCCCCGCCGATTGTTGCGGTGGACTGTTGTCCAACTGTCCGCCATCAGGTAAGTGGTAAGTATTTATTTATTGTATATTTATTTCTGTATTTATTAATTGTGTATTTATATAATATTGTGTCTTAATCAACTTATTTATTTATTTATACTATTTATTTATTTATGTATAATATTTATTTATTTATTTATTAATAAAAACAAAAATAAAAACAAAAATAAACAACAAACAAAGGAAGTGTGCCAACTGAAACGACGTTTCGACCCTCCTCTGGGTCTTCCTCAGGTTTCTGTGGCACAAAAAAACTGAATGCAGCTGCTAAATAGAGGCGATGTTGCTCTCTCGAAGTCTGGAACTGAAATGAGGCTTCTAACTGCTGCTGTTCTAATTTAACAAAAAAAGCGATGAACGCTATTGCACTTTTGCACTTTATAAATTAGATAGAAAATAGGTAAATCCCAATGGATTCTTAATGTAATTGAACTTTATGAACTGTTTTTAATGTTTTAATAGTTATAAAATAGTTTTTTAGCGTTTTAATGTTTTTAAATTGTTTTTAATAAGATTTTGTATTTTTGTATTTTTTTAATGTTTTTATTTTTTTCTTAAATTTTTAATTGTTCTTAATAATGTTTTTAAGTGTTTTTAATCACGTTTTTAATGTTTTTAAGATTTTTTTGGATTTTTAATGTTTTTAATAATACATATACACAAATTAAGGTTAGAAATAATACAAAGGTTAGGGTTATGATTAGGATTAATGTTAAAGCCAGATTAGGGTTAAATTTAGGGATCAGATTAGGGTTATGATTAGGATTGGAAATAGGGCCAAATTAGGGTTAGGTTTAGGGATCAAATTAAGCTACGGTTAGGGTTAGAACTAGGATCAAATTAGGGTTAGGGTTAGAATTGGGGCCAAATTAGGGTTAGGTTTAGGGTTAGGGTTAGGGTTAGGGTTAGGGTAAAGGGTTAGGGTTAGGGTTAGGGTTAGGGTTAGGTTAGGGTTAGGGTTAGGGTTAGGGTAGGGTTAGGGTTAGGGTTAGGGTTAGGTTAGGGTTAGGGTTAGGGTAGGGTTAGGGTTAGGGTTAGGGTAGGGTTAGGGTTAGGGTTAGGGTAAGGGTTAGGGTTAGGGTTAGGGTAAGGGTTTAGGGTTTAGGGTTAGGGTTAGGGTTAGGATCAGTGTAAAGGTTCCGGTAACTCCGTGAGGAGAAACCGGAAAGGGCACTAGCCATCCCTCGTGTCGGTTCCCTCATTCTGGCTCTCGGGGGACGCGGGTCCTGGTCCTCCCGGTAAAATCCCAAAGCGCGTCTGGAACGACGCCACTCTCGCTGGCGCTCCATGTGAAATAAAAGGTTCCACGATGAAAAAAAAGGTCTTTGCAAGAAGAGTGGTTTTAAAGAAACTTTTTTGTTTATTTGCCAAAAGTAAATTCCAGTGCAAACAGTTGTTGATAAGGTCAATCAAAGGCGAACGGCCAAAAGAAAAACAAGTGGAATTAAAAAAAGGGTAAACAAACGCTCAAACTATATACAAGTACAAAAAATTCTGTAAAAAGCCCGTCGCGACGTTTCGAAAGCAATGAAACTTCTTCAGGCGGGGCAATACAAAGTGCGTGTAGAGAGGTAGAGGGTTAGGGTTAGGGTTAGGGTTAGGGTTAGGGTAAGGGTTAGGGTTAGGGTTAGGGTTAGGGTAAGGGTTAGGGTTAGGGTTAGGGTTAGGGTAGGGTTAGGGTTAGGGTTAGGGTTAGGGTTAGGGTAGGGTTAGGGTTAGGGTAAGGGTTAGGGTTAGGGTTAGGGTTAGGTTTGTGGTAAGAAATAGATCCACCCTGAGCATGGGATGGATCTAGATGCACTGGCCTGCCAAGGAAGTGTCTCCATAGGAGTGTCCCACGGACACTAGACCCACCATCCGAAGATGGTGGGAGGGGTTCAAAAAATTGGACATATCACGTCTGATTGTCTTTTTAGGTCGGCCAGGTCGCGACGTTTCGGCCATATTTGTGGCCTTCTTCAGGCGCTGAAACCGACCTCTAAGCTGAGTGGCGATTTGCGCCGTTGCTCGCTTTTAAGGGCCAAGCTTTTCCCTTTTCTTTTTCCTATCTTCCCATTTTGTGGTTTTTTCCAATTGTTGTAGCTTCTTCTAATTGTGCTTTTTCCTCTTTTCCTTTCAGGTGGTGTTCCAGGTAAGTGTTTGTTCTTTGTTTTTGTGTCTTCTTCTTTTTGAGTTGTTTCTAATTGTTTTTTCCTTCTTCTCCTCTAGGTGGTGGTGTTCTCTTCCAGATGGCGGTTCCAGGTAAGTGTGTTGTTTTGTTCCTGTACCTCATCTAACCCTTTCTTTTCTTCTTTTCAGGTTGCAGTTTAACGTCTTGCCCAGGACGGCGGTGTGGGGTTTGTATCCCTTTCTTCTTCTTTCTCTATCCCTCTTTCTTCCCTTTGTACTTCCTCGGTTGACATTCTTCCCTCCTTTTCCGCTTCTTCCTCTTCCATTTCCCGCTTCGGACTGTGGCTCTCCTGGTATCCTCTTCAGGGGCCTTCTTTCAATAAAATTGTGGTTCACCTGGAATTTGCGTCAGGGACCTAATAAACTCACTCTCCTGGCATTCATTCTTCAGGGGTCTCATGAATATGGCGTGGATAATGGGGATTGGTCGATTAGGATAGGACTGGGTTCACAGTACGGTCGAGTTAGCACTTAGGTGCAAAATAGGGCTAGGGAGAGTATCCGAAATTGGACTTTTAAATATTAGTTTTTAGGTTTTCCAATTAATAGGCTTTAATTTAGTAATTAGGGTTAGGTATTCCAATTGCCTCTTTTTCTACCCCCTCCCCCTCCCCCTTCCCCATCCCCACCCTCTTCCCCTTCCCCCAGTCCCCAACCCTAGGCCATCATTTCCACACCTCCGAAGAGGAGCGGGGTCCGGCCCAGGGTCAGAGTCCGGGTTTATCGGTTTGTCGAGGGTTAGGTTTAGGGTTAGGGTTAGGGTTAGGGATAGATCTCCAAATTAGGGTTTGCCAATTAGGGTTTGAATAGGGTTAGGGTTAGGGTTAGGGTTAGGGTTAGGGTTAGGGTAAGGGTTAGGGTTAGGGTTAGGGTTAGGGTAAGGGTTAGGGTTAGGGTTAGGGTTAGGGTAGGGTTAGGGTTAGGGTTAGGGTTAGGTTAGGGTTAGGGTTAGGGTTAGGGTTAGGGTAAGGGTTAGGGTTAGGGTTAGGGTTAGGGGTTAGGGTTAGGGTTAGGGTTAGGGTCAGGGTCAGGGTCAGGGTTAGGGTCAGGGTCAGGGTCAGGGTTAGGGTAGGGTTAGGGTTAGGGTTAGGGTTAGGGTAAGGGTTAGGGTAGGGTTAGGGTTAGGGTTAGGGTTAGGGTTAGGGTAGGGTTAGGGTTAGGGTTAGGGTTAGGTTTGGGGGAAAGAGATTTCCTCTCAAAAAGAGAGGAAACAGTGCACTCTCCGCTGTCGGCGAAGGCACATAGGCAGATCCCTTAAGCTAAGACCACCACCCGAAGGTGGTGGGGATTCCAAAAATTCGACATATCTTTGTCTGATAGTCAGCAGTCAACTTGTAGGCGCTACGTTTCGGACTTGTATGTCCTTCTTCAGGCGAAGTTGACTGAAGGTGTCAGTAGCCGGTCTGGCTTACTGCACCGTGGGCCCGCTGCTCCCATGTGGATGCACTTTAACGTCATGCCCAGGACGGAATAGGACCTTACCGTCATCTACTCTGTAGACCTCTGTATGGGTTTTCCCACAGTTTTCCATCAGGTAAGTATACGCTTCCTTTCACAGGGTTCCAGGTAGGTATAAATCAATTAGTTTCTTTTTCCACTTTAGGGGTTCCAGATTAGGTAAGTATACCATTGTTTTTTTATTTTTTTAGGGTGCCAATCATTTTCAGGAAACAGGTAAGTATTGGTTTGTTTGCAGGTAAGTAGACCTTCTTTTCCTCCTTTGTTCCGCCATCCTTCCCTTCATCTCCTTTGTTCCACTAATCTTCCCTTCTTCTTCGTCGCTCCATCCCATCTTCTGCTTCTTCTCTTATGCCTTAATGTATCCCCCCACCCCCCATCCCCATATATTTGTTAATGCTCTGATATGAGATTTTCAATAAAACGGCTCTTTTGCGGCCTCTTTCTGTGTGGCGTGAGTGAATGCTTAGAAAGATGAATGTGCGGTATCAAAATATGGGCTTAGACTTAGGGACCAGGATAAGGTCAGGGGTTAGGATTAGGGCCAAGGATTATGACCAGGTTTCCTTAACTTCTACCCCCTCTCCCTTCCCCATCCCCTCCCAACCTCTTCCCCTTCCCCCATCTCCCAACCCTAGGCCGTCATTCCCGTCTCCGAAGAGGAGCGGGGTCAGGCCCAAGGTCAGGTTCAGGGTTTATCGGTTTATCGAGGTTAGGGTTAGGGTTAGGGTTAGGTTTAGGCGTAGACATCCAATTAGGGGTTAATTTAAATCTCCAATTAAGGGTTAAGTTTAGGGCATAGAGGTTAGGGTTAGGGTTAGGGTTAGGGTTAGGGTTAGGGTAGGGTTAGGGTTAGGGTTAGGGTTAGGGTTAGGGTAAGGGTTAGGGTTAGGGTTAGGGTTAGGGTTGAGATAAAGAGTTAGGGTTAGGGTTAGGGTTAGGGTTAGGTTTAGGAAAAAAAAGGTTCTCCTAAGAGACCTTGTGCACTCTCCGCTACAGAGTGTGCTTAGGGTGGGCCCCCAAGCCCTTAGGTTTTTCCACCACCCTAAGGTGGTGGGGTTTCAAAAAATTACACATCTCTTGTGTTGGATGCGAAAGACAGCGTTCGCGCAACGTTTCGACCTGATATGGTCTTCATCAGGCGCTGGCTGTCTTGGGAGCAGGCTGCCTGATATGGCATTAGCCGCTCAAAAATGGCCCGTGCACTGCTGCACCTCCCTTCCCAAAATTTAAAGCCGAATTAATGTTTTGTGCCGCGAATGGCTTTTTAAACTTTTTCTCTAATTTTTTCAGGTTGCAGTTTAACGTCGTGCCCAGGACGGTGAGGTAAGTGTTCCAATTAGTAATTTAGGTGTCTTTTATGACTTAATTAATTGCTTTTTTCCTTTCCAGGGATTCCCGATCAAAGTGAGTAAAGGTAAGTCCTCTTTTCTTCCTTTCTCCTTCCTTTTCCCTATCCTTTTCTTCTTCATTCTTTCTTTTCCATCCCCGTCTTCTTCTTCCCTCTTGTTTTCTGTTCTTCCTTTGTTCATCCTTTCATCCTCCAGTCTTCCTTTCTCCTCTTCCGCTCGACTATCCACTGTCTTTCTCGGTTCCATCTTCTGTATCCAATAGGGGTTAAGTCGAGGATCAACGACAAAGTAGAGGGTAGGATCAGGAATTAAATACGGGATAGAACTGGGGTTAAGGGAATAATTATAGTGGATAGAAACAGACAGGGGTTAGGGTTAGACGTTTTAAAAGGGGTTATGGTTATGTTTAGGGTTAGGATAGGGTCAGGGCTACATCCAAATTAGTGGTTCAGTTTAGGCGTCCATCGAATTGGTTCAGTTTAGGCGGGAATTCCGAATTGGTTAGGTTTAGGCGTGTCCCTCGAATGGGTTAGGTTTAGTGTAGGGGCTTAGGGTTAGGTGTAAAGGTCCAATTAGGGGATAAAGCAGGCAATGAGGGGCTCGAGGGCTAGGGGACCACATCCCTTCACAACACCCTCCGGGACCTGGCAGGGTAGGTTTAGGAAAAAAAAGGTTCTCCTAAGAGACCTTGTGCACTCTCCGCTACAGAGTGTGCTTAGGGTGGGCCCCCAAGCCCTTAGGTTTTTCCACCACCCTAAGGTGGTGGGGTTTCAAAAAATTACACATCTCTTGTGTTGGATGCGAAAGACAGCGTTCGCGCAACGTTTCGACCTGATATGGTCTTCATCAGGCGCTGGCTGTCTTGGGAGCAGGCTGCCTGATATGGCATTAGCCGCTCAAAAATGGCCCGTGCACTGCTGCACCTCCCTTCCCAAAATTTAAAGCCGAATTAATGTTTTGTGCCGCGAATGGCTTTTTAAACTTTTTCTCTAATTTTTTCAGGTTGCAGTTTAACGTCGTGCCCAGGACGGTGAGGTAAGTGTTCCAATTAGTAATTTAGGTGTCTTTTATGACTTAATTAATTGCTTTTTTCCTTTCCAGGGATTCCCGATCAAAGTGAGTAAAGGTAAGTCCTCTTTTCTTCCTTTCTCCTTCCTTTTCCCTATCCTTTTCTTCTTCATTCTTTCTTTTCCATCCCCGTCTTCTTCTTCCCTCTTGTTTTCTGTTCTTCCTTTGTTCATCCTTTCATCCTCCAGTCTTCCTTTCTCCTCTTCCGCTCGACTATCCACTGTCTTTCTCGGTTCCATCTTCTGTATCCAATAGGGGTTAAGTCGAGGATCAACGACAAAGTAGAGGGTAGGATCAGGAATTAAATACGGGATAGAACTGGGGTTAAGGGAATAATTATAGTGGATAGAAACAGACAGGGGTTAGGGTTAGACGTTTTAAAAGGGGTTATGGTTATGTTTAGGGTTAGGATAGGGTCAGGGCTACATCCAAATTAGTGGTTCAGTTTAGGCGTCCATCGAATTGGTTCAGTTTAGGCGGGAATTCCGAATTGGTTAGGTTTAGGCGTGTCCCTCGAATGGGTTAGGTTTAGTGTAGGGGCTTAGGGTTAGGTGTAAAGGTCCAATTAGGGGATAAAGCAGGCAATGAGGGGCTCGAGGGCTAGGGGACCACATCCCTTCACAACACCCTCCGGGACCTGGCAGGGTAGGTTTAGGAAAAAAAAGGTTCTCCTAAGAGACCTTGTGCACTCTCCGCTACAGAGTGTGCTTAGGGTGGGCCCCCAAGCCCTTAGGTTTTTCCACCACCCTAAGGTGGTGGGGTTTCAAAAAATTACACATCTCTTGTGTTGGATGCGAAAGACAGCGTTCGCGCAACGTTTCGACCTGATATGGTCTTCATCAGGCGCTGGCTGTCTTGGGAGCAGGCTGCCTGATATGGCATTAGCCGCTCAAAAATGGCCCGTGCACTGCTGCACCTCCCTTCCCAAAATTTAAAGCCGAATTAATGTTTTGTGCCGCGAATGGCTTTTTAAACTTTTTCTCTAATTTTTTCAGGTTGCAGTTTAACGTCGTGCCCAGGACGGTGAGGTAAGTGTTCCAATTAGTAATTTAGGTGTCTTTTATGACTTAATTAATTGCTTTTTTCCTTTCCAGGGATTCCCGATCAAAGTGAGTAAAGGTAAGTCCTCTTTTCTTCCTTTCTCCTTCCTTTTCCCTATCCTTTTCTTCTTCATTCTTTCTTTTCCATCCCCGTCTTCTTCTTCCCTCTTGTTTTCTGTTCTTCCTTTGTTCATCCTTTCATCCTCCAGTCTTCCTTTCTCCTCTTCCGCTCGACTATCCACTGTCTTTCTCGGTTCCATCTTCTGTATCCAATAGGGGTTAAGTCGAGGATCAACGACAAAGTAGAGGGTAGGATCAGGAATTAAATACGGGATAGAACTGGGGTTAAGGGAATAATTATAGTGGATAGAAACAGACAGGGGTTAGGGTTAGACGTTTTAAAAGGGGTTATGGTTATGTTTAGGGTTAGGATAGGGTCAGGGCTACATCCAAATTAGTGGTTCAGTTTAGGCGTCCATCGAATTGGTTCAGTTTAGGCGGGAATTCCGAATTGGTTAGGTTTAGGCGTGTCCCTCGAATGGGTTAGGTTTAGTGTAGGGGCTTAGGGTTAGGTGTAAAGGTCCAATTAGGGGATAAAGCAGGCAATGAGGGGCTCGAGGGCTAGGGGACCACATCCCTTCACAACACCCTCCGGGACCTGGCAGGGTAGGTTTAGGAAAAAAAAGGTTCTCCTAAGAGACCTTGTGCACTCTCCGCTACAGAGTGTGCTTAGGGTGGGCCCCCAAGCCCTTAGGTTTTTCCACCACCCTAAGGTGGTGGGGTTTCAAAAAATTACACATCTCTTGTGTTGGATGCGAAAGACAGCGTTCGCGCAACGTTTCGACCTGATATGGTCTTCATCAGGCGCTGGCTGTCTTGGGAGCAGGCTGCCTGATATGGCATTAGCCGCTCAAAAATGGCCCGTGCACTGCTGCACCTCCCTTCCCAAAATTTAAAGCCGAATTAATGTTTTGTGCCGCGAATGGCTTTTTAAACTTTTTCTCTAATTTTTTCAGGTTGCAGTTTAACGTCGTGCCCAGGACGGTGAGGTAAGTGTTCCAATTAGTAATTTAGGTGTCTTTTATGACTTAATTAATTGCTTTTTTCCTTTCCAGGGATTCCCGATCAAAGTGAGTAAAGGTAAGTCCTCTTTTCTTCCTTTCTCCTTCCTTTTCCCTATCCTTTTCTTCTTCATTCTTTCTTTTCCATCCCCGTCTTCTTCTTCCCTCTTGTTTTCTGTTCTTCCTTTGTTCATCCTTTCATCCTCCAGTCTTCCTTTCTCCTCTTCCGCTCGACTATCCACTGTCTTTCTCGGTTCCATCTTCTGTATCCAATAGGGGTTAAGTCGAGGATCAACGACAAAGTAGAGGGTAGGATCAGGAATTAAATACGGGATAGAACTGGGGTTAAGGGAATAATTATAGTGGATAGAAACAGACAGGGGTTAGGGTTAGACGTTTTAAAAGGGGTTATGGTTATGTTTAGGGTTAGGATAGGGTCAGGGCTACATCCAAATTAGTGGTTCAGTTTAGGCGTCCATCGAATTGGTTCAGTTTAGGCGGGAATTCCGAATTGGTTAGGTTTAGGCGTGTCCCTCGAATGGGTTAGGTTTAGTGTAGGGGCTTAGGGTTAGGTGTAAAGGTCCAATTAGGGGATAAAGCAGGCAATGAGGGGCTCGAGGGCTAGGGGACCACATCCCTTCACAACACCCTCCGGGACCTGGCAGGGTAGGTTTAGGAAAAAAAAGGTTCTCCTAAGAGACCTTGTGCACTCTCCGCTACAGAGTGTGCTTAGGGTGGGCCCCCAAGCCCTTAGGTTTTTCCACCACCCTAAGGTGGTGGGGTTTCAAAAAATTACACATCTCTTGTGTTGGATGCGAAAGACAGCGTTCGCGCAACGTTTCGACCTGATATGGTCTTCATCAGGCGCTGGCTGTCTTGGGAGCAGGCTGCCTGATATGGCATTAGCCGCTCAAAAATGGCCCGTGCACTGCTGCACCTCCCTTCCCAAAATTTAAAGCCGAATTAATGTTTTGTGCCGCGAATGGCTTTTTAAACTTTTTCTCTAATTTTTTCAGGTTGCAGTTTAACGTCGTGCCCAGGACGGTGAGGTAAGTGTTCCAATTAGTAATTTAGGTGTCTTTTATGACTTAATTAATTGCTTTTTTCCTTTCCAGGGATTCCCGATCAAAGTGAGTAAAGGTAAGTCCTCTTTTCTTCCTTTCTCCTTCCTTTTCCCTATCCTTTTCTTCTTCATTCTTTCTTTTCCATCCCCGTCTTCTTCTTCCCTCTTGTTTTCTGTTCTTCCTTTGTTCATCCTTTCATCCTCCAGTCTTCCTTTCTCCTCTTCCGCTCGACTATCCACTGTCTTTCTCGGTTCCATCTTCTGTATCCAATAGGGGTTAAGTCGAGGATCAACGACAAAGTAGAGGGTAGGATCAGGAATTAAATACGGGATAGAACTGGGGTTAAGGGAATAATTATAGTGGATAGAAACAGACAGGGGTTAGGGTTAGACGTTTTAAAAGGGGTTATGGTTATGTTTAGGGTTAGGATAGGGTCAGGGCTACATCCAAATTAGTGGTTCAGTTTAGGCGTCCATCGAATTGGTTCAGTTTAGGCGGGAATTCCGAATTGGTTAGGTTTAGGCGTGTCCCTCGAATGGGTTAGGTTTAGTGTAGGGGCTTAGGGTTAGGTGTAAAGGTCCAATTAGGGGATAAAGCAGGCAATGAGGGGCTCGAGGGCTAGGGGACCACATCCCTTCACAACACCCTCCGGGACCTGGCAGGGTAGGTTTAGGAAAAAAAAGGTTCTCCTAAGAGACCTTGTGCACTCTCCGCTACAGAGTGTGCTTAGGGTGGGCCCCCAAGCCCTTAGGTTTTTCCACCACCCTAAGGTGGTGGGGTTTCAAAAAATTACACATCTCTTGTGTTGGATGCGAAAGACAGCGTTCGCGCAACGTTTCGACCTGATATGGTCTTCATCAGGCGCTGGCTGTCTTGGGAGCAGGCTGCCTGATATGGCATTAGCCGCTCAAAAATGGCCCGTGCACTGCTGCACCTCCCTTCCCAAAATTTAAAGCCGAATTAATGTTTTGTGCCGCGAATGGCTTTTTAAACTTTTTCTCTAATTTTTTCAGGTTGCAGTTTAACGTCGTGCCCAGGACGGTGAGGTAAGTGTTCCAATTAGTAATTTAGGTGTCTTTTATGACTTAATTAATTGCTTTTTTCCTTTCCAGGGATTCCCGATCAAAGTGAGTAAAGGTAAGTCCTCTTTTCTTCCTTTCTCCTTCCTTTTCCCTATCCTTTTCTTCTTCATTCTTTCTTTTCCATCCCCGTCTTCTTCTTCCCTCTTGTTTTCTGTTCTTCCTTTGTTCATCCTTTCATCCTCCAGTCTTCCTTTCTCCTCTTCCGCTCGACTATCCACTGTCTTTCTCGGTTCCATCTTCTGTATCCAATAGGGGTTAAGTCGAGGATCAACGACAAAGTAGAGGGTAGGATCAGGAATTAAATACGGGATAGAACTGGGGTTAAGGGAATAATTATAGTGGATAGAAACAGACAGGGGTTAGGGTTAGACGTTTTAAAAGGGGTTATGGTTATGTTTAGGGTTAGGATAGGGTCAGGGCTACATCCAAATTAGTGGTTCAGTTTAGGCGTCCATCGAATTGGTTCAGTTTAGGCGGGAATTCCGAATTGGTTAGGTTTAGGCGTGTCCCTCGAATGGGTTAGGTTTAGTGTAGGGGCTTAGGGTTAGGTGTAAAGGTCCAATTAGGGGATAAAGCAGGCAATGAGGGGCTCGAGGGCTAGGGGACCACATCCCTTCACAACACCCTCCGGGACCTGGCAGGGTAGGTTTAGGAAAAAAAAGGTTCTCCTAAGAGACCTTGTGCACTCTCCGCTACAGAGTGTGCTTAGGGTGGGCCCCCAAGCCCTTAGGTTTTTCCACCACCCTAAGGTGGTGGGGTTTCAAAAAATTACACATCTCTTGTGTTGGATGCGAAAGACAGCGTTCGCGCAACGTTTCGACCTGATATGGTCTTCATCAGGCGCTGGCTGTCTTGGGAGCAGGCTGCCTGATATGGCATTAGCCGCTCAAAAATGGCCCGTGCACTGCTGCACCTCCCTTCCCAAAATTTAAAGCCGAATTAATGTTTTGTGCCGCGAATGGCTTTTTAAACTTTTTCTCTAATTTTTTCAGGTTGCAGTTTAACGTCGTGCCCAGGACGGTGAGGTAAGTGTTCCAATTAGTAATTTAGGTGTCTTTTATGACTTAATTAATTGCTTTTTTCCTTTCCAGGGATTCCCGATCAAAGTGAGTAAAGGTAAGTCCTCTTTTCTTCCTTTCTCCTTCCTTTTCCCTATCCTTTTCTTCTTCATTCTTTCTTTTCCATCCCCGTCTTCTTCTTCCCTCTTGTTTTCTGTTCTTCCTTTGTTCATCCTTTCATCCTCCAGTCTTCCTTTCTCCTCTTCCGCTCGACTATCCACTGTCTTTCTCGGTTCCATCTTCTGTATCCAATAGGGGTTAAGTCGAGGATCAACGACAAAGTAGAGGGTAGGATCAGGAATTAAATACGGGATAGAACTGGGGTTAAGGGAATAATTATAGTGGATAGAAACAGACAGGGGTTAGGGTTAGACGTTTTAAAAGGGGTTATGGTTATGTTTAGGGTTAGGATAGGGTCAGGGCTACATCCAAATTAGTGGTTCAGTTTAGGCGTCCATCGAATTGGTTCAGTTTAGGCGGGAATTCCGAATTGGTTAGGTTTAGGCGTGTCCCTCGAATGGGTTAGGTTTAGTGTAGGGGCTTAGGGTTAGGTGTAAAGGTCCAATTAGGGGATAAAGCAGGCAATGAGGGGCTCGAGGGCTAGGGGACCACATCCCTTCACAACACCCTCCGGGACCTGGCAGGGTAGGTTTAGGAAAAAAAAGGTTCTCCTAAGAGACCTTGTGCACTCTCCGCTACAGAGTGTGCTTAGGGTGGGCCCCCAAGCCCTTAGGTTTTTCCACCACCCTAAGGTGGTGGGGTTTCAAAAAATTACACATCTCTTGTGTTGGATGCGAAAGACAGCGTTCGCGCAACGTTTCGACCTGATATGGTCTTCATCAGGCGCTGGCTGTCTTGGGAGCAGGCTGCCTGATATGGCATTAGCCGCTCAAAAATGGCCCGTGCACTGCTGCACCTCCCTTCCCAAAATTTAAAGCCGAATTAATGTTTTGTGCCGCGAATGGCTTTTTAAACTTTTTCTCTAATTTTTTCAGGTTGCAGTTTAACGTCGTGCCCAGGACGGTGAGGTAAGTGTTCCAATTAGTAATTTAGGTGTCTTTTATGACTTAATTAATTGCTTTTTTCCTTTCCAGGGATTCCCGATCAAAGTGAGTAAAGGTAAGTCCTCTTTTCTTCCTTTCTCCTTCCTTTTCCCTATCCTTTTCTTCTTCATTCTTTCTTTTCCATCCCCGTCTTCTTCTTCCCTCTTGTTTTCTGTTCTTCCTTTGTTCATCCTTTCATCCTCCAGTCTTCCTTTCTCCTCTTCCGCTCGACTATCCACTGTCTTTCTCGGTTCCATCTTCTGTATCCAATAGGGGTTAAGTCGAGGATCAACGACAAAGTAGAGGGTAGGATCAGGAATTAAATACGGGATAGAACTGGGGTTAAGGGAATAATTATAGTGGATAGAAACAGACAGGGGTTAGGGTTAGACGTTTTAAAAGGGGTTATGGTTATGTTTAGGGTTAGGATAGGGTCAGGGCTACATCCAAATTAGTGGTTCAGTTTAGGCGTCCATCGAATTGGTTCAGTTTAGGCGGGAATTCCGAATTGGTTAGGTTTAGGCGTGTCCCTCGAATGGGTTAGGTTTAGTGTAGGGGCTTAGGGTTAGGTGTAAAGGTCCAATTAGGGGATAAAGCAGGCAATGAGGGGCTCGAGGGCTAGGGGACCACATCCCTTCACAACACCCTCCGGGACCTGGCAGGGTAGGTTTAGGAAAAAAAAGGTTCTCCTAAGAGACCTTGTGCACTCTCCGCTACAGAGTGTGCTTAGGGTGGGCCCCCAAGCCCTTAGGTTTTTCCACCACCCTAAGGTGGTGGGGTTTCAAAAAATTACACATCTCTTGTGTTGGATGCGAAAGACAGCGTTCGCGCAACGTTTCGACCTGATATGGTCTTCATCAGGCGCTGGCTGTCTTGGGAGCAGGCTGCCTGATATGGCATTAGCCGCTCAAAAATGGCCCGTGCACTGCTGCACCTCCCTTCCCAAAATTTAAAGCCGAATTAATGTTTTGTGCCGCGAATGGCTTTTTAAACTTTTTCTCTAATTTTTTCAGGTTGCAGTTTAACGTCGTGCCCAGGACGGTGAGGTAAGTGTTCCAATTAGTAATTTAGGTGTCTTTTATGACTTAATTAATTGCTTTTTTCCTTTCCAGGGATTCCCGATCAAAGTGAGTAAAGGTAAGTCCTCTTTTCTTCCTTTCTCCTTCCTTTTCCCTATCCTTTTCTTCTTCATTCTTTCTTTTCCATCCCCGTCTTCTTCTTCCCTCTTGTTTTCTGTTCTTCCTTTGTTCATCCTTTCATCCTCCAGTCTTCCTTTCTCCTCTTCCGCTCGACTATCCACTGTCTTTCTCGGTTCCATCTTCTGTATCCAATAGGGGTTAAGTCGAGGATCAACGACAAAGTAGAGGGTAGGATCAGGAATTAAATACGGGATAGAACTGGGGTTAAGGGAATAATTATAGTGGATAGAAACAGACAGGGGTTAGGGTTAGACGTTTTAAAAGGGGTTATGGTTATGTTTAGGGTTAGGATAGGGTCAGGGCTACATCCAAATTAGTGGTTCAGTTTAGGCGTCCATCGAATTGGTTCAGTTTAGGCGGGAATTCCGAATTGGTTAGGTTTAGGCGTGTCCCTCGAATGGGTTAGGTTTAGTGTAGGGGCTTAGGGTTAGGTGTAAAGGTCCAATTAGGGGATAAAGCAGGCAATGAGGGGCTCGAGGGCTAGGGGACCACATCCCTTCACAACACCCTCCGGGACCTGGCAGGGTAGGTTTAGGAAAAAAAAGGTTCTCCTAAGAGACCTTGTGCACTCTCCGCTACAGAGTGTGCTTAGGGTGGGCCCCCAAGCCCTTAGGTTTTTCCACCACCCTAAGGTGGTGGGGTTTCAAAAAATTACACATCTCTTGTGTTGGATGCGAAAGACAGCGTTCGCGCAACGTTTCGACCTGATATGGTCTTCATCAGGCGCTGGCTGTCTTGGGAGCAGGCTGCCTGATATGGCATTAGCCGCTCAAAAATGGCCCGTGCACTGCTGCACCTCCCTTCCCAAAATTTAAAGCCGAATTAATGTTTTGTGCCGCGAATGGCTTTTTAAACTTTTTCTCTAATTTTTTCAGGTTGCAGTTTAACGTCGTGCCCAGGACGGTGAGGTAAGTGTTCCAATTAGTAATTTAGGTGTCTTTTATGACTTAATTAATTGCTTTTTTCCTTTCCAGGGATTCCCGATCAAAGTGAGTAAAGGTAAGTCCTCTTTTCTTCCTTTCTCCTTCCTTTTCCCTATCCTTTTCTTCTTCATTCTTTCTTTTCCATCCCCGTCTTCTTCTTCCCTCTTGTTTTCTGTTCTTCCTTTGTTCATCCTTTCATCCTCCAGTCTTCCTTTCTCCTCTTCCGCTCGACTATCCACTGTCTTTCTCGGTTCCATCTTCTGTATCCAATAGGGGTTAAGTCGAGGATCAACGACAAAGTAGAGGGTAGGATCAGGAATTAAATACGGGATAGAACTGGGGTTAAGGGAATAATTATAGTGGATAGAAACAGACAGGGGTTAGGGTTAGACGTTTTAAAAGGGGTTATGGTTATGTTTAGGGTTAGGATAGGGTCAGGGCTACATCCAAATTAGTGGTTCAGTTTAGGCGTCCATCGAATTGGTTCAGTTTAGGCGGGAATTCCGAATTGGTTAGGTTTAGGCGTGTCCCTCGAATGGGTTAGGTTTAGTGTAGGGGCTTAGGGTTAGGTGTAAAGGTCCAATTAGGGGATAAAGCAGGCAATGAGGGGCTCGAGGGCTAGGGGACCACATCCCTTCACAACACCCTCCGGGACCTGGCAGGGTAGGTTTAGGAAAAAAAAGGTTCTCCTAAGAGACCTTGTGCACTCTCCGCTACAGAGTGTGCTTAGGGTGGGCCCCCAAGCCCTTAGGTTTTTCCACCACCCTAAGGTGGTGGGGTTTCAAAAAATTACACATCTCTTGTGTTGGATGCGAAAGACAGCGTTCGCGCAACGTTTCGACCTGATATGGTCTTCATCAGGCGCTGGCTGTCTTGGGAGCAGGCTGCCTGATATGGCATTAGCCGCTCAAAAATGGCCCGTGCACTGCTGCACCTCCCTTCCCAAAATTTAAAGCCGAATTAATGTTTTGTGCCGCGAATGGCTTTTTAAACTTTTTCTCTAATTTTTTCAGGTTGCAGTTTAACGTCGTGCCCAGGACGGTGAGGTAAGTGTTCCAATTAGTAATTTAGGTGTCTTTTATGACTTAATTAATTGCTTTTTTCCTTTCCAGGGATTCCCGATCAAAGTGAGTAAAGGTAAGTCCTCTTTTCTTCCTTTCTCCTTCCTTTTCCCTATCCTTTTCTTCTTCATTCTTTCTTTTCCATCCCCGTCTTCTTCTTCCCTCTTGTTTTCTGTTCTTCCTTTGTTCATCCTTTCATCCTCCAGTCTTCCTTTCTCCTCTTCCGCTCGACTATCCACTGTCTTTCTCGGTTCCATCTTCTGTATCCAATAGGGGTTAAGTCGAGGATCAACGACAAAGTAGAGGGTAGGATCAGGAATTAAATACGGGATAGAACTGGGGTTAAGGGAATAATTATAGTGGATAGAAACAGACAGGGGTTAGGGTTAGACGTTTTAAAAGGGGTTATGGTTATGTTTAGGGTTAGGATAGGGTCAGGGCTACATCCAAATTAGTGGTTCAGTTTAGGCGTCCATCGAATTGGTTCAGTTTAGGCGGGAATTCCGAATTGGTTAGGTTTAGGCGTGTCCCTCGAATGGGTTAGGTTTAGTGTAGGGGCTTAGGGTTAGGTGTAAAGGTCCAATTAGGGGATAAAGCAGGCAATGAGGGGCTCGAGGGTTAGGGTTAGGGTTAGGGTTAGGGTTAGGGTTAGGGTTAGGGTAGGGTTAGGGTTAGGGTTAGGGTTAGGGTAGGGTAAGGGTTAGGGTTAGGGTTAGGGTTAGGGTTAGGGTAGGGTTAGGGTTAGGGTTAGGGTTAGGGGTTAGGGTTAGGGGTTAGGGTTAGGGTTAGGGTTAGGGTTAGGGTAAGGGTTAGGGTTAGGGTTAGGGTTAGGGTAGGGTTAGGGTTAGGGTTAGGGTTAGGGTAAGGGTTAGGGTTAGGGTTAGGGTTAGGGTAGGGTTAGGGTTAGGGTTAGGGTTAGGGTTAGGGTAAGGGTTAGGGTTAGGGTTAGGGTTAGGTTTGAGATAAAGAGTTCTCCCAAAGGAGAAAACAGAGCACTCTCTGCGAGAAGATGTGCTCTGGGTGGGCCCCCAAGCCCTTAGATGGTCCACCACCCGAAGGTGGTGGGGTGTCCAAAAATTATACTTAGCATATAGCTAGCATGAGACGGCGTTCGCGCAACGTTTCGGCCTTAGAAGGCCTTCCTCAGGCGCTGGCCGTCAAGAGTCGACTGCCTCGTATGGCCTGTCACTCTGGTCTTAGTCCCGTGCACTGCTTGCACCTCCCTATGAGTTCGCTAATTAAATCGCCGAATGGTTTTTAATCAAATATGAATTTTAGAATGTCCAATTAATAGGTTTTAATCTTATATGAATTTTCCAATTTTTGTTTCAGGATGCAGTTTAACGTCATGCCCAGGACGCAGGTAAGGGTTAGGGTTAGGGTTAGGGTTAGGGTTAGGGTTAGGGTAGGGTTAGGGTTAGGGTTAGGGTTAGGGTTAGGGTTAGGGTTGGGTTAGGGTTAGGGTTAGGGTAAGGGTTAGGGTTAGGGTTAGGGTTAGGGTTAGGGTAGGGTTAGGGTTAGGGTTAGGGTTAGGGTAAGGTTAGGTTTAGGAAAAAAAAGTTTTCTCCAAGGAGAAAACCTGGTGCACTCTCTGCGAGAGAGTGGATCCAGGTGGGGCCCCTAGCCCTTGGTTAGTCCACCACCCGAAAGTGGTGGGTTTTCCAAAAATTTCACTAAGCTGAATAGCTAGCGTAAAGACGGCGTACGCGCAACGTTTCGGCCTCTTATGGCCTTCCTCAGGCGCTGGCCGTCTGATGGAGCTGACTGCCTGTTATGGCGTAAGTCGCTCAGGGCCCGTGCACTGTTGCACCTCCCTCCCTTCTTTCCAAAAAATTGGCTAAAAAATTGTTTTTTCAGGTTGCAGTTTAACGTCGTACCCAGGACGCAGGTAAGTAAAAATTTAGTATTTCCTAATAGGGTTTAATTTAGAATGCTTAGATATAGCTTTTTAGGTTTTAATTTGTTACCTGTAAATAGACACCCACCGTCATCTACTAGACAGACCCTAATATGGGATTTTCTGAATTTTTCCATCAGGTGGGAAGACCAACCCGAAGGTAAGTCTTATTCAAATAGTGTTATCACGCCAAATTGTAGAATTAATTCCTTTTTTCCTTTTCCTCCACAGGGGCTCCAATTAAGAGGTAAGTATTTGTTTTTTGTCCAATTAATTGTTTTCTCTTCCTTTTACAGGGTTCCAGATCAGGTAGGTAAGTATCCTCTTTCCTTCTCCTCTATCCTTTTGTTCTTCTTTTCTTCCTTTCCTGTCCCCGTCTTCTTTCCTCCTTCATACTGTTCTTCCTGTACTTCTCCTTTATTCCTCCAGTCTTCCTTTCTTCTCGTCCGTCTCCTTTCTTCTCCCTTGATCCTCTGTTCTACTCCGGATCCTTGTCCGTAGCCGCACTAATCTTCTCTTTTCTTCTCCTTTAGGTGCTATTGCCAAGGCTTCATCATGTCTTCTGCCCACTCGATGCCTCCCACCCCCCATCCCCATATGCGCGCTCGCAAGCGGTTCAATAAAATATTAGCTCAACTGGTATTTTTCGTCAGTGGCTTTCTTTATAGTGGCTCAACCGGTATATTACCTCGGCGGCCTATCCCTTTGGCTGAGCATATGGCGTAGAAAGACAGATGGGCCATAGATTAGGGCCAAAACTCGAATACTGGGTTGGATAGGGGCCAAGGCTAGGCTTTAGGTGTTAGATACAGGGTCTGGGTTAAATACTGAGATCGGGAATTAAATATGGGATAGAACTGGGGTTTAGGTCCAGTTTAGGGGATTGAAACAATCAGGGGTTCAGTTTAGACGTTGGTAAGGGGTTAGGGTTAGGATTAGGATAGGCTAGGGTTAGGCCTAGTTCCAAATAGTCCGAATTAGTGGTTCAGTTTAGGCGTAAAGGCCGAATTGGTTAGGCTTAGGCGTGCCCATCGAAGTGGTTAGGTTTAGTATAGGGTTAGGGTTAGGTGTACATGTCCAATTAGGGAATAACAACAGGCAAAAAGGGCTCGAAGGCTAGGGGACCACATCCCTTCACACACCCTCCGAGACCTGGCCGGGTAGGTTTAGGAAAAAAAAGTTTTCTCCAAGGAGAAAACCTGGTGCACTCTCTGCGAGAGAGTGGATCCAGGTGGGGCCCCTAGCCCTTGGTTAGTCCACCACCCGAAAGTGGTGGGTTTTCCAAAAATTTCACTAAGCTGAATAGCTAGCGTAAAGACGGCGTACGCGCAACGTTTCGGCCTCTTATGGCCTTCCTCAGGCGCTGGCCGTCTGATGGAGCTGACTGCCTGTTATGGCGTAAGTCGCTCAGGGCCCGTGCACTGTTGCACCTCCCTCCCTTCTTTCCAAAAAATTGGCTAAAAAATTGTTTTTTCAGGTTGCAGTTTAACGTCGTACCCAGGACGCAGGTAAGTAAAAATTTAGTATTTCCTAATAGGGTTTAATTTAGAATGCTTAGATATAGCTTTTTAGGTTTTAATTTGTTACCTGTAAATAGACACCCACCGTCATCTACTAGACAGACCCTAATATGGGATTTTCTGAATTTTTCCATCAGGTGGGAAGACCAACCCGAAGGTAAGTCTTATTCAAATAGTGTTATCACGCCAAATTGTAGAATTAATTCCTTTTTTCCTTTTCCTCCACAGGGGCTCCAATTAAGAGGTAAGTATTTGTTTTTTGTCCAATTAATTGTTTTCTCTTCCTTTTACAGGGTTCCAGATCAGGTAGGTAAGTATCCTCTTTCCTTCTCCTCTATCCTTTTGTTCTTCTTTTCTTCCTTTCCTGTCCCCGTCTTCTTTCCTCCTTCATACTGTTCTTCCTGTACTTCTCCTTTATTCCTCCAGTCTTCCTTTCTTCTCGTCCGTCTCCTTTCTTCTCCCTTGATCCTCTGTTCTACTCCGGATCCTTGTCCGTAGCCGCACTAATCTTCTCTTTTCTTCTCCTTTAGGTGCTATTGCCAAGGCTTCATCATGTCTTCTGCCCACTCGATGCCTCCCACCCCCCATCCCCATATGCGCGCTCGCAAGCGGTTCAATAAAATATTAGCTCAACTGGTATTTTTCGTCAGTGGCTTTCTTTATAGTGGCTCAACCGGTATATTACCTCGGCGGCCTATCCCTTTGGCTGAGCATATGGCGTAGAAAGACAGATGGGCCATAGATTAGGGCCAAAACTCGAATACTGGGTTGGATAGGGGCCAAGGCTAGGCTTTAGGTGTTAGATACAGGGTCTGGGTTAAATACTGAGATCGGGAATTAAATATGGGATAGAACTGGGGTTTAGGTCCAGTTTAGGGGATTGAAACAATCAGGGGTTCAGTTTAGACGTTGGTAAGGGGTTAGGGTTAGGATTAGGATAGGCTAGGGTTAGGCCTAGTTCCAAATAGTCCGAATTAGTGGTTCAGTTTAGGCGTAAAGGCCGAATTGGTTAGGCTTAGGCGTGCCCATCGAAGTGGTTAGGTTTAGTATAGGGTTAGGGTTAGGTGTACATGTCCAATTAGGGAATAACAACAGGCAAAAAGGGCTCGAAGGCTAGGGGACCACATCCCTTCACACACCCTCCGAGACCTGGCCGGGTAGGTTTAGGAAAAAAAAGTTTTCTCCAAGGAGAAAACCTGGTGCACTCTCTGCGAGAGAGTGGATCCAGGTGGGGCCCCTAGCCCTTGGTTAGTCCACCACCCGAAAGTGGTGGGTTTTCCAAAAATTTCACTAAGCTGAATAGCTAGCGTAAAGACGGCGTACGCGCAACGTTTCGGCCTCTTATGGCCTTCCTCAGGCGCTGGCCGTCTGATGGAGCTGACTGCCTGTTATGGCGTAAGTCGCTCAGGG